>NC_064247.1:72236250-72912500 GCF_003254725.2 Canis lupus dingo
CCTTCCCTCCCTCCCTTCTTCCCTCTCGCTCTCTCTCTCTCTTTCTCTCTCTCATTCTTCTTGACTTCTAAGCCAGGTTCCTGACATTTTATGAGAGGGCATTGTCTGAAGAGAGGCTTACTATCGGGGATTAAATGCCCCTTTAATAAGAGTCAGTGCCTGATGTATTGTTTTTATTAAGGATGGTCTGCTCAAGAGAATGGTCTTGCATGCTTGCATTAGCGTCTTATAAGGCTGAAAGCTGATTTGAAATAACATCCATAATACACCACAATCAAAACATTTAGGAACAATTAGAATAATAAAAGGGCCTAAGGGAATTGGAATATTTCAAAACCACCTCCTGGATCAGTCAGGGTGAGGGAGAGTCTAATGGAAACGGATCCTTTTTCCTCTTTTTCCCTGACCCTGAGGGGAGGAGATCCCACCCCGGTGTCTGTGGGTGGTGAAATACAGTGGTGAAGCCTCCAGGAGGGACATCTGTACATTATAGGTTGGACTTAGGCTCTGGACTCAGCCTTCCAAGGTTTGGGATACCAACCAAGTCCCCTACGTGCTCTGTATCTTTGGACATGTTGGGTTTTCTAAGTCCTGGTCTCCTCATTCCTAAAATGAGTTAATGTGGAAAGTCACTGGAGAAACACACGTAGTTACGACACATAATTACCATTTTTGTGGTGAGAACATTTAAGATCTACCCTCTTAACAACTTTCGAGCGTATGTCACAAGATTCCTAACTATTATGTGAGGTGATGGAGGTGTTAGCTAACGCCATTACGTACATCATCACTTGTACACCTTGAATGTACACAATGTTATATGTCAGTTATATCAAAGAGGCTAGAGAAAAGAGAGAAACACACACCAACAAACAAATTGTGCTTTTCACAGGCACTGATACATAAAAACTAGACCTGTATATGTTTTCGGCGTGCTGTTTTATTATTCATTATTTTGTCAGAAACTGAACTACCCTCCCACATAGAAACACCAGCCTTTGTGTCCCTATCCATTGATGTTCTTTCAGAGATTCCCCCAAATGTCAATTCTCTTGGCCCGTGTAATGCGAGTAGCAGGTGTGACTCATCGATGAAATCAATCTGGGATTTCCAATGGACTCTGAAACAAGTTGCTCTGATAAGCGAGGATTACGTGAGCAGGGCAATAATCTGCCAAAGTCCTTCAAACAGCATTCCATGACTTCTCAGGGGATGCCTGAGTCCAAGAAATGGTGCTCTGGCTTTAGTGTCCAAAGGATGAGGCTTTCCATCTCAGAAGTTCCAGTAGTCTACTAAGCGTGGTAATATCCTCCCCAAACTGGCCCAAATGTTTCCATAAACATCTTCTGACCTTGGGGAAATAATATACGGGCTCCTCCTCTGTGTCAGGCTTATTGCCCTTATACCCCTCATGTAACTCAGCACAGTCTGCTAAGACATATTCCATGATCCCTCCTCTCACCCTCTTTTAAATATAAGGAAACTGAAGTCAGGTTAAAGGACTGGCTCAAAGCCACACAATTCCAAAGCAGAAAGCCAATTTGAGATTGCATCAGTCTGACTGTAAAACCAACATTATTTTATTTTCCCTTAATATTTTAATTTTCCTTCATTGTAAAAAATTTTGAAACCCAAGTGAAAGTATAAAGAAGAAAGTAGAAATCATTCTTACCTCTAGGGTGGGTCATATTTCATTTTGCTGTAAATCCTTCCTACTTTTTCTATAAGGCTATGTGTGTCTCTCTTGTGTGTAGTAATGGTAACAAAGAAGGTTTTACAGTCATACAAAATTCCATTTTGCTGTTCTCATTTAATATTAACATTAACCATCACTTAACATTAACCATTTTTAAACACTCCAAAAACGATGGTTGGCAGCCTACATAACATTTCTTCACACATACACCTGCGTGTCTGTACACATATACATCATCAATTAATCCTATCTTTAGACGTTTTGCTTGCTTCTAGCTTCTTTTTTCAATCATAAATAACACTTAGATGAACATCTTTGTTTAAAAAAAAAATTAGCTAATAGCAACAGGTGGTTCCGCCTTCGGCTGAGTGTCTTGCACAAGGATGTAGCGTGTCACTTACATCGTTTAATGGAAGTCTCCTAACGCCCCTGTGAGTGAGGTGCTATTATTAGCACCATTTCCCTGATAAAAAAGCAGAGGTTTAAATAGGTAAAATGCATCATCCCGATGGACACAGACAGCTTGTGACAGAGGCAGAGTCAAGTACAAGGCTCTCTGAGGTCAAGCCTATGTGGTGTGTCCTCTGCCGTATGGCCACTCACTAGGCTCCATTTGTTTCTGATATTAGGCTGTTGGGACTCACTTGTGAAAGGGAAGTGGCTGGGCTCAAGAGCAGACACTGCTGTCTCTGGGTTTCGGTATCGACAACCACGCTGGCCTCCCTCTAAGCGCGGTGCTACCAGTGGCTCATTCTTCCACATGGTGCCCCAGCCCAATGGGGAGCCTGGACTGACGCCACCCCACCTGGTCACCCCAGACTCACAGAGCGCCTGGATCAGGGGCTCAGATAGGGTCTGGCCAGTGAGCTAGGACTGTCCCTGTCAGGGAGTGATGGGCATGGGGCACATGTGTCTGGCAGGGGCTGTGGGAGGGCATCTGACATCTCTGAGGCTGGGGCAGCTGTCTTAGTTTAAGGACTTTTCCCGGCGGGATGCCAAGGGGCTCCCTCCGTGCCATCTCAGACTCCAAGGGGAGCCGCAGGAGATCATCCCCCAGTTTTGCTCCTTACCCCTGAGTGCATTGCATTACAGCTATCATTACTGGGACACTGAACTCAGCAAAATTATCTTGGGCTTGTCGCTTCCCTCCCACATGACCCCTAACCCGTCCCATTAGATTCTGACTTTAATCCCTGCTCTGCACCCCCCAAAGACAAGGACTTTTATGACATTCCCCCTAACTTTCCCCATTGACAGGGGATGCCAGGCTGGTGAGCAAAGGCTTTATGCAAATTGCTGTAGATTAAGTCTCAGGCTCCCTCGCTCTCTGCCCACCAACCCCTACCCCACCGCACTGTGACCAAGACCAAATCCCCCATATTTGTTGGGGACATTTTCTTTTGGGGACGGTGCCAGTTCCCTCTACCTGGTTTGCAATTCTCAGACCTCTTCTGTGTTGCCAAGCCTCCCTCCTCAGCCACACTGGCTACTTGGGGGGGGGGTTGGAATTTCCCATGAGCTCTTTCTGGAGCTCTCTGAAATCTTTGCTTGGACTTTTTGGTCCCCTCCCAAATTATTTCAAGGATTACATAATTGCTATTACCTTGGTCCTCTTCTTTCTCATCAAAACCCCTTCAACTCCTGGATTAGATTCCTAGGGCTGCTGTACTGGATTACCACAAACTTGGCAGCTTAACACAAGGGAAATGTATTGTCTCACAATTGTGAGGATGAAATCTGAAATGAAGGTGCGTCAGGGACACGCTTCCTTGGAAGGCTTTAGGGAAAATTTATTCCACGCCTCTCTCGGTTTCTAGAGGCTGCTGTGATCTTTGGCATTCCTTGCCTTGAAGCTGCCCTTCAACCTAAATCCAGGGTGATTTCATTTCAAGATCTGTAACTAATTACACATGCAAAGACCCTCTTTCCAAGTAAGGCCCCCTTCTGAAGCTCATAATAAACGAGAATTTGGGGGCAATGCTGTTCAACACATCAAAATTCCCCAACATCTTCCTCCTTGTTCTGGAGGGGAGCAAACAATTGTCTGTCCTCCCCTTCCTTCCCATGCTATACTTTCATGGTTGGTAATCATAGATGTGCCGACTTGTGGACTAAGAAGTGGTCTTTGGGATCATTGTAGTCTACAGCTCTCCGGTAGAACATTACATGAGGATGGAAATATGTCATATCAGTACAGTTCACTAGGGGAGCCACCAGCTATATTGGTGGTGCATTTGAAACGTGGCTAGTGAGGCACTGAATTGTTCATCTTAATTAACTCACATTTACACTTAAGTAGTTGCAGGTGACTAGTGATGAACACACTGGGTACCATGGGCCTGGTCCAACCTCCATCTTAAGTATGATCACTAGAGGCCCAGAGAAAGCATCCAGTGTGCCCATGGACACTCATGACCTGTGGTAGAATAAGCTCCCTTAAATTTCAGTGATCGGCAAACTGGCTTACTGCTGGGCCAGATTTTTGTTTGGCCAGTGAGTCTAGAATATTTTTCCCATTGTTAAATGGTTGGCAATAATCAAGAGGAGTGATTTTTTTCATGACTTATAAAAATCATAGGACATTCAAATTTTGGTGTCCAAAACAAAGTTTTATTAGAACACAGCCATGCCCATTGGTTCACCTCTTATCTGAAGCTACTTTCGCGCTATGATGGTTGAGTCGAGTTGCTATAGGAAGTACATGAGTCACAAAAGCAAAAATATTCCCTATCTGGTCCTTTCCAGAAAGAGTTTGTGACTCCTGCTTTAAAGCAGGGATTTTTAAATCCTTGATTCCCCAGTTTTAAGTGAGAAAAGGGGGTAGTTTGGGAGCAGGAGGAAATATATTCCTACAAGTTCCTCGCATGGGAGAAATGTCTCATAACATTCAGTGGATTCGAATGTCAAAAGGGCAACAACTCAAGTATCGAATTTGTGATGGGTAAGTCAACAGTCCTGTGTGCAGCGGTGTTAGCATCTCACTTTTTGTTTCTTCAAGACGGAGAAGAGAAAGTTAGCAGGGACTAGTAATGCGTGCTACCACCCTTGGCCACAGGCATTACATACATGCCACATTTACAGCAAGGGAAGAGACTCTACAGAAGGTACAGATGAGTGACCATGCCCACGCCGGGACACAGATTTGAATTAGCTCCTCCCCCATATTTCGAGGAGGCGGAAGCCCATTACAATTCGAAATCCCCAAGATTAAGGCAATGCCAGTACCCAGCGTTTACCAGGGCTGTGGTGGCCAGAGCCTGGCTAGGAGTCACACCCAGCTTCCCCCTGTCTGCAGTGTGCTTCTCTTTTCCCACTCAGGAGAACAGGCCAAGATGCCAGCAAGTGTAAGTGAGAATGTCCTAGGGATGGCATCAGACTGGCTTTAATTAAGATGTTAAGAATGAAAAAAGCAACCCATTCTAAAGCTTCCACAGTCCAATTGCTGTAATTAGAAATTACCTGAGCTTGTGTTACAGACACATCCTGGTTGGATGTCTTGTGCGCACCCACTGGGTGCTTGGTGCCAGGAGTACGAAGGTCATTCTCAAAGCCCTTCTGCTGCCTTCCAGCTCAGCAGATGAGGTCCATGCTTACATCGCCCTGCTCCGAGGACCTGGGGCCTCAGGGGGCTGCCCACCTGGGGAGGGAGGGCCCCCTCTGCCGGCCTCCCCCCTTATCATCCTTAGAAATGCACCATCTATTACTTCCTACCCACTTCCAGGTGATAGCTGTGCAACTCAGGGGAATAGAGAACTTGAACCGTGTCCAAAGGGAAGGAATGTTGTAATTAGGGAAGTGGAAAATAGAACTGAACTGAAGGAATCTGGTTTTGACTGTGCCTGTCTGTTCCCTAGACTGTAAACAGGGACCCCAGGGAAGCACCCGGGGCCAGGAGACCTCTCCAAAAAAGTAAAACAAAGCGGAGCAAAAAAACCAAACAAGCCCCCTGCAATACCTCAAACACAAAAACAAACACACAAAACTCAAAACGTGAAGTCCATAAGGCATGAGGGTTTACCGAATTTCATTTTCTGCAATTAATACTTCTCCATCCATCACTCTGAGTTCCCCAGTGACCTATCTCTGCCGTTTTCATCCCTATTCTGAGTGACTCCCATGTTGGGGTCCGCCCTGGTCCCTCTGGCACGTTCCCTGTTTGCTTTGCCATCTGCTATCCAGGGTCTCTGCAGTCTGTGTGACATGGACCTTTCTCTATGTGAGTCAAGGGTTTTTCACTTTTGGATCAATTAGAGCAGAGGAAGAGGATGCTACCCCCCGAAACTCAGTTTTCTTATCTAGACTGTGAAAAGAGTAATGCACAGTACCTATTCCCTGGGGACGTAGGGATAGTTAAGCAAGTGGGGGTGTGTTACCCGCTTAGGACAATGCTCAGTGCATGGTGGTGCTTAATTAATGCTTATCTAGGATGAACGGATGGATGGATGAAGGCAAGGCAGGGCAGCAAAGCGAAGACCCTAGATTAGGTTGTGCAAAATATGGGGTCTCCCCCCTACCTCTGCCTTTTGGAGTTGGGTAGGCGGAGTAGCATTTTTGAAACAGGGTGGGTTTTGGCAGCAGACAGACCTGAGGTCAAACCTAATCCTGGCTCTTTTGCCACATTTACAAATCTCAGGATGCGTCTGTTCCTCAGCTACATAATGGGGGCAGTTATAGCCTCTGCCTTCTGCGATGGTCCCAAAGACAAAAAGCGAGTGTACCCCAACTGTAACAGTGCGCACACATAGCATATGCTCAATTAAAGCAGCTACTGGGGTTCTTTGCTAGTATCGTGTTCTCTTTTTTTTTCCTTTTTTTTCTTTTTTTTAATAATAAATGTATTTTTTATTGGTGTTCAATTTGCCAACACACAGAATAATACCCAGTGCTCATCCCGTCAAGTGCCCCCCTCAGTGCCGTGTTTTCTTAGCACTTCTCACTTCTGATTAGCAGCTCAGTGTCTCCCTGGAGGTGGGCAGATAGGATCAGGGCTACAGCAGGGAGAGAAGGCCGACCTGGGTGCAGATTCCCGCCCACGCTCCGCCACTGTGCAGACTCGGGGACCTGATGTGGCCTCTCTGAGCTCCTCCCCATTCCCTCCTCTGTAAAATGGGAGACAGACAGTCCTGTGTGCAGAGCCCTGGGGAAGATCAAGCAGGGAGCACACATTGGCGCACAGCAGGCTCTCAGTAGACGCCGCTTCCCACGGCCCCATCCTTACATAACTTTCTGCAGCCTCCTCAGGGCTGCTATCTCCTTGGCAGTGAGGCCCGGCGCTGCCTCTTACCCACATGCCCCAGTTAATATTTCAAACGTCCTGCGTTTCTAATTGTGGCGAAGCCTAAGAGCCACCTAATCCGCCCGTGTATTAACTGCTCTGCTTCCATATGGGGGCCTCCGGACCCGGGCCTGACACTTGCCGAGTTAATAATGATTTGATTCATTCCTCATGCCAAGTGCAAGAACCACATAATCTGCGGGGCAGAAATAACTCCTGTAATTAGAAATGCCTGAGGGAACCCCCCACAAAGGGCCTTGTAGCTTGGCGTGTGGGAACCCCCGGCCCCCTCCTCCCCCGGCACCACGGGCTTCTGCTGTTTCCTGAAGCTGCTCAGACCTGGCGTCTCTAAGAGACGAGCTCTCCCAGGGATGGCATTCCAGCCCCCAAGACGCGCCCAGCAGAAGCCCCGATGCCCAGAGACTCCTGTCTCGGCAAACAGGCCTGCTAGGAGCCCAGCCAGCAGGGGGAGGCCAGCCCCTGCCCCTGCCCCTGCCCCTGCCCTGCAGAAACTCTAGGCCCACCCTGTGTTCTCCCTGGAGGGAAGGGACAGGGCCCCCTTCCCAGCCCAAGCAGAAGTTTCTATTATAAGGGGAAAGGAAGTGGTGTGATTGAGCAATGCCCAGTGTCAAGCCTGTGATTCCTCTCCATGAAGGCTGTGGCTGAGGGGCCTGCACTTTAGAAGCTTCCAGAGAGTGGCCAAGGGCTTTCCAAAGGCAGGGATCCAGGCCTGGCTGCTCTGTGGTTGAGCTGGGTGACCCTGCACGAGGGCCTGAAGCTATCCGAGGGGTCCTCCCCTCAGATGTAAAATGGGGGACCTCACAAGGCCTCCATGGGTGGCTCGAGGGTGGTATGCAGTGCTGGCTGTCGATTGGTCCTGGACCCCTGGGTCTCCTGCTCTATGAAGTATAATGCAAGGTCAGATCAACCCAGGTTTACAGGGAAATAAGTCTTTTTTTTTTTTTTTAAGTGTTTTGAGTGGAGTGTGTGGCTGTGTCCAGCATCCCTGTACAATAATCCCAAATAGGCCACACAGTGGTTTGTGCCCTGGGATCCTCTCACACCTGTGATGTAGGTCTTAATGTACCCATTTGACAAGTGAAATCTTTAGCTTTTGGATGACATGTGATTGGCCCCAGGTCCCTCTGCTCACAGGGGGACAGGGCTAGGATTCAGAGTCTCTTGTGTTCCTTACAGCTTGCTCTCTTCCTTACTATTGCACATCTGCAGGTAGGTATGAGCACACACACACACACACACACACACAGAGCTTCCTCCCATTCTTAGTCCGTAACACACATGTTCTGGGTGGCCGGGATAGATGTTGAAGTTAGTAAGAGTGCTGGGCCCCCTATGACTATTTATTTCATTTCTCTTTAAACAACTTCTAAAGCAGCCCAACACATTACTCCCGGGTGCAAGGTTTCTGAACAAATAGTCAGATCTCTCACTTTCAAATGAGTATCAATCCTTGGGAAAGTGACTTTAGGTGACCACATTATCCCCATGGAATCATGCCACTCTGCTTAAAACAGTAAAAACCCTGCCTTGTGAGCATCTTCAGCTCCATCCTTGAACTTGTGTATCCAGACTCTCACCAGGCCACTGAAGATGCCAGGCTGACAACGCAGCCCAAGCTTCCGGGGGGGCTCAATGTCCTCTTGGCAGCAGATGCTCAGCTAAACCAATACATATTATATATGGTATGTGATAAGAGAGAGGTTGGCACAAGGGTGTCCCTTTAGAATATCCTCACAACTGGCAAACCCTTGGTATGTGAACTTAATTTGGAGAAACCTGGGAAAGTGTGTTATACCTCAGTATAGTGGATGAGGTGGTAAATCACTCTTCGGTGCAAAAAAAGAAATATATTAAGAGCAAAAATAAAGCAGTGAAAGCACTTCTCTTGTATGATTAGCACATCAGATCCCAATGGGTCGTTGGCCGGGTTGTGTGAAGGATGTTAACATGCAAGTGGCACATAGTAGGTCCTCTAGAAATGCTTACATGGACCTGGGTTAAAAATAAATTAATCTCATTTGGTTACAGGTTTTGCTCCTTTATAAAGTGAATCATGGGTTTCACTCAGCTCAGGTTCCCAGCCGAAGGCCTGGTGTCACAGGGCTTCAGTTTTGCTTCTGGAACCTTCTTATCTAATCAATTTTCCCCAAAGCAGACGACCCCCTTCCTCTGCATGGACAACCATACTTTCTTCACTCACTGTGGTGGGGCCCTCTTGGCATCATTACACCTGTGTTACTTTTCAGACTTTCATGCCACAGAGTGCTGAACTCATTGGTTATCCCTGGAAATAACAGAAAATATGCTAAAGGCAAACAGGCATCTGTCAGTACAGAGTAGTTTGAGCCAGTAATTTCTACACGATTTGGGGAAGACTGGCTTCTGATGAAAATCCCAAAACCAGTACAGTCCTGGCATGGGAGGCTTGAAGGATAAATTCTGGCAGAAAAGAAGAAAGCCCTTAGAGCAGACTAGTCAGAGAATCTGCGGCCGGCCAGCTGTGTGACCCTAAGCAAACTGTCCCAACTTCCCAGGCCTCAGTTTCCTCTTGGAAAAATAAGGATGAAAACCTAGCATCTGTCCTGACATGGCTGTAAGGACTGAATGAGTGGAAGTACATGAAGGTCGGGGCACATGGTCAAAGCTCAGTGGATGGTAAACTTTGAAAGGAATTCTTTATGGATTGCATTTATTTGATCACAGAAGGTGCTTGGTTACCTAAGTCTGAGGCAGCGCCCTTGAATTTGGGAAACGTGGAGGCTTTCAATCCATCTTTATGATTTGCAGGGTGAGTCTAAAGGGAAAAATTGCATGGATGTGTATGCGTGTGTTACATGTATGTATGTGCATGTGAGTACAAGCGTGTGCACCTGTGCATATGTGTCTCCACACACAAGGGTGTATCTGCATGTAGTGAGTGTGTGTGAGTGGTCAGAGCAAGACATTCTCACATAGGTTAAGTCACACCAGCCCAGGACAGTGGAGTCTCGCATACTCTGCGAGCTGCCCCATGCTCTGCTGGGGCCCATCGGATAAGCAGCAGAATCAGGTCCTGGGAGAGCTCCCATCAGCAGTTCCAGTCCTTACAAAGTCATCGCCTCTAGGGAATCCATCCAACCATGCTTCTGAAGTATCATCTGTACCCAGATCTGGATTTTTCTTTGGATTCTAACACGTGGAAGCTGGGCTCAGAGGAGGAGGAGGAAGGACTGGCCTGATACTTACACCTACAGTTTGCAGCAAGGAAAGGAAGAAATTAACCTTTATGGGTGTCCTATTTTTTCTTTATAATCTTTTAAAATGTAACATTTATTTTATTACATAATCCTTAACAGGGAATAAAATATTTATGAATTACTGTTATCTATTAAAACCATATATAATTTATTATAGTATCTTTCCTATTTAAATGATATATTAAACATATAATATGTATTAAAAGAATCTAGTATACTTTTATAAGTGTAAAATGTAACATAACGTAAGAATCGAGTATGCCTTTATAAGTATAAAATGTAACATAACAAACTATAACATACTATACAGTGTAAAACATCGTATATAAATTTAATGGTTGGCTCTTGTACGCCAGCCAGTGGGAGCCAGTGTAGTATGGAACTGTATCTTGCTTGTAACTGGTCCTTACAAGTCCATTGTTAAATTTTCAGGCACTTTGCAAGCCAGTTGACTTCACATGGGTAACTTGAAATGAGCCATGGTGGAAGCATTTACACCACAGAAATTGGCAAATGGTACAAATTATGGTTTCCATCCCCCAGTGAGCTTATTGTTAAACCCTGCGTACATTATTTCGGTACTTCATTTCAACTTCACTGCAATCTGCGGATGCCGTCAATTCACACCAGCTTGGAGGGCCTGGCATGCAGTTGCACACATTGTTCACTGCACAACTCAGGGAGCACTCTTCACATCAGAGCCTGTTTGCCCCTGGGCTTTAGTTCACTACATGTACAATGGGGAGAACCATCACTGCCGTAACCGCCTCACTCTGGGGATGCTAATAGATCAGGACACACAAGCTCAGTACCTACAGGGGACCTAATGGAAGGAGAATGGGGAGTATTAGGGACTGTGGCAAAGCAGGGCCATATGCCCTGTGTAAAGAAGAAGCCGTAGTCCACCACTGATGCATGAAAATCCAGAGGACCAGTGATGCTGGATCTTTCTGATTTAATATGAAGGAAGAAAAAATTCTGGATGTGTTTTAAACACATGTCAAATTTCCCAGTTCTTAAGACACTGTTTTAAGAGCCTGACTCATGGGCCTGCCTGAGATTTTCTGTGTGACCATCACTGAGACCCTGGCACTGAGAAAAGCCTGGGTGCACATTAATGGTGGTAATGCATGAGGATGGTAGTGATAGCAAGTTTCAGCATTCCCGCCAGGCTTCACATAGTCAGGCCCTACCTGTTACAGTTGGAGGTTACGTCTCTTAAGGGACTTTAATCTCTCTCTCATCCCCATTATTTTAGAATGACTTGCTAGAAAAGTATCACTGACCTGTGGCACTGGTGTGTAACTGCCACCAAGAAACTCATAGCTATATTCTGAACAGAAGAAACAGTTGAGCTACAAACATGGTTCTGAGCTTCCTGGATGTCAGAGCAGAAAGTGAAACACAATCCATCACATATTTTCATCAACGAGGAAGGTGAAACATCACCAGCCCCAATCTTCAACTGACGTTCCAATTGGATTCATATTTGCTCTGGTTAGACTGTTATATTTGTATTGGTTCAACTATGTTACTTTATGTATTTCCCTTAAGCTGCTTTAAATTCATTGAGGGGAAAAGAAGCATATTAAATAACCCCAGTCACCTCTTTGGCAGCAGAGGATCTCAGATTCACGGCTTTGGCAATTGTCAAATTACTGCAGAAGGGCCGTGCCACATAGCAGAGTGTAGCTTGGTGGGGCCCAGATTTGGATCCCACGATGTGCTGTGGGTTTCAGGAACAGGGAAGAGAAACTCTCTTACCTCATGAATTGAGTTTGTTAGCGCTGCCATAACCAAGGGCCAGAGACTGGATGGCTTACGAGACAGAAATGTATTTTCTCGCAGCTCTGGAGGTCAGAAGTCCCAGATCAAGGTGTCTGTAGGGTTGAGTCCTGAGCAGCCTTCTGTCCCAGCCCCTCTCTCAGCTTCCGGGCATTTGCCAGCATCTTTGGTATTCCTTGGCTTGTAGATACAGCACTCCATGGCCACCTTTGTGTTCAAATGGGGTGCTCTCTGTGTGAGTGTCTATCTCCAAATCTCCCCTTTTTATAAGGACAACAGTCTTTGGAATAAGGCCCTACTCCAACATGACCACATCTTAACTATATATTTACAAAGACCCTCTTTCCACATAAGATCACACTCTGAGGTCCTGGGGGGTTAGGACTTCAACACAGGAATCTGGGGGTGAGGAGGACCCAATTCACCCCATGACACCTATAAGGGAACCAAGCTCTGCTTATCATCAACAACAGCATGTGATTCTTTCAATGAGGCCCTCATTGAGAAGTAACATGAAATGAGAAAGGCTCTGATCTCTTCAGCTGCTAAGGCTAAATGGTGCAACTAAAGGAAGAGTCAAGGTCTTCGAAAGTGGTTCAAGTCAGAGCACGAGCTAGAGTGTGTCAGGAGGACACACTCACAGAGGTTGGCGAAGGTCTCCAATGATCACTTCTAAGAAGCACCTTCAATAGAATCACTCTGAATATAAACAAACTGAGACCCAGAGAGATGAAATGATTTGTCCAAAGTTTCCCATCACTGAAGGACCTGGGAATATTTAAATATTTAATAAGGAGGTCTATAATGGGTGTGTGCATACTCTTAAGACAAATTTTGTGCTTGCTATACAAATGAAGAAACTGAGGTACAGATAAATTAAACAACTCGTTTATGTTCCTTGGCTAGTATGTGATCCAAGTGGAATTCAAATCCATGCTGCTGACTCCACAAACCTCGATCCTTAACCACTATCTCCAGCCTGTATATTAGACTTCAGGACTCATGGCTCACCAGCATGCTGCTTTCCTTCACCAGGTACTCAGGCTACTCTGCATGTTTGAGTAGGTTGTGCACTGTACAAAGGCACTCAACAAGGGGCCAAGTGAGGATGGAATTTGAACTTGCCAATGAATCACTGAGCTGCAGGCCCCGGCAGGTGAGAAGGGGCGCTCTTTGTCTGGAGAACAGGACACCCTGTTCTAATTTAAATAAAAGCACTGTGTGGGTTAGCTGCATCCCTGTAAGCTCCCAGGATAAAAAACAGACTGATTAACTACCTACCTACTTGAATTTAAGTCACTTTGTCCAGGAAGTCTAACAGAGAGAAGGCTACTTCCTGTCCCAATGCTCCTGGCAAGAACTTTCCACTGCCCCAACCCAAGTTCTGTATGTGTATACACGTACAGTCCAAAAGGTCGTTACCACCCTAAGAGGCTTAGTGGCAGAGCAGAAGAATGGTTATAGACGGCGTGGGCTCCCGTGACCCTATGGGCCTGGGAGGGAGATTTGTGTCAGGGTACATGGAAGTCAGGAGCAGCCAAAGGAACGTGGGTGTGTATCCACGAGCATCTTCTCTGTCTCCCTACAAGGACTCTGAATGTCTGTGGTCTGAAAGAAAGAGCAACCTTAGGGTCTGATGGACAATGAGGGAGGGGAAAGAGAGCACCAAGGCCAAGGCCACTGGGCAAAGCAAAGCTATGTGTGTGGAAGTGAGACAGCTGCTCCAGGGCACGCTTAGCATGATGAAGCAGGATTGTGCTTATTTGTTGAACCAGAAGAACAAATCAAAGCCAGCTGGAGGGGTAAGCCGGGTGCTATTCATGCAGACAGCACCCTCTCCCCTGCCGGGTCACGGTGTTAGTTGCTTTCTTTGTGCCAACTCGCCCGGACGTTCGGATCTCCCAAGGTGGGCGTTGGGCAGGGCCCCGCGAAGCCTGGGAGCCGTGAGTCAGCCTTCCCTGAGCGTCACCAGGCCTGGGCCTCTCTCTCTTACCTTCCACAGGCGTTTCTTAAAAATATGCTCTGTGCCAGGCAGAGAAGCCATCTGGAAGTGGAGTTGCCCTTGGTGGCGGGGGGGTGGGGGGGATAGGCACGGACTGAGGGCCACCAGAGCCATGGGCAGAAACGGTGATGCCGAGCAAACGTCCCAACCGGGGAGTGGTGTCTTCCAGAGAAAATTTCCAGTTTGGATTTGTCAGAAGCAGGGAGGTGTTGACGCCAGCGGCTGGTTGACAGAGACCCAGCTCAGCCCGGGGAAGGGCGCAGACAGTCCTGCCTCTGAGGATTCCAAGCTGGCTCTAGGAAGGGAGCGGGCTCGAGGTGCTGAATATAGCTCCAGCTTATTTCATAGTAAATTATTCAGATGTTAATTGCATTGTAAACAAAGCTGCTACCTTTCTTTCCTTTCCAATTATCGTCATAAACTGCGGGTGCGGGGAGCAGAGAGGGAGGGAAAGGCAGTGGAAAGCAAGGTGGAAGCCTGGTTGAGGCTCCCACGTGTCAGTGCTAATCCGAGGGGTGTCGTGGATACCTGGCCTGGAATCACACTGAGGCGGGAAGCCCCGGTCCCCAGCCCAGAACTCCAGGGTGGATATTGGGGGGGGGGGGGGGGGAGTCAAGGCCACAAAGCCTGTATGCCTTGCTCTTCTCTTTGCCATCCCCAACAAACTGCTTAGATTTCTTCCAGCAAGAGCTGCAAATCATGGGAGGATACCCATCCTGGGGGGGCTGAGTGGGAGGGAAAAGCATGTGAATGTTGCATAGACCAGAGTACCAGGCGGATGCGCACAGGAGAGCACAGCCCCGATAATAATTTCAGCACCAGGTACAGAGGGTCACGGCTTTCATGGCTTCCTGTCCCTGCATGCCTTTGCCCTCTGACATCTCTGTTAACTGGTACAGATGAGTAGGCACTTGGTGACCGTGGTAAGGAGCCCAGAGCACTAGGGACAAGCCGCTCAACTTGGCTGCCCACAGTGGGACCCGAAATTACAGTGTGCATCAAATCCACTTAAACGTTAAAGAGCCAGCCTGCTTCTCCCTCTTGTTCAGAAATGACTATAGTCTTAATTAAAAGCAAATTACTTAATCTTATGGCATCAGGAGAGGGCAGTGCTCCTCAGAGGGGAGGCCTCCTGCATAGGGACAGAAAAAGCGTAGCGGATGGGGCAGGGAGGGGACGGGGAGACACCGGGAAGGTTGCAGACACTGTCCTCCCCACTCATCTCCTATTTCGTGTCTGGTCCTTCCTTGCTAGCAGATATCACACCAGAGGGCAGGAGGTTTGTGTTGACTCATTATGAAATAATCTGAACTTGCCCAGAGATGGACCAGTGCAGCGTGAGGCCCACAGAATTGTTTAATTCTGGGAGATGGTGTTCCCAAGTAAGGCCCCAAGGTAACCCTCCAAGGATGTGCCAAAGAAAAGCATCCAAATGGCCCCATTTCCAACTTAATTAGCTCCAATAGGCATTTAAAGACATCATGTTGTTTACAGCACATCTTAGCCTTGTTCTTGCCAAGTGATGGATGTGAAATACACTATTTCCAGAGTGACTTATTCATGCATTCCATGGAGTCTCTGTTTCTCTGTCCATCACAGGAGATGTTCTGATGGCAGCTGCTTCATCATGGCCTCTGGTAACCCCAGGGCTGATCCCTCCCTACTGTGATCTCTGGGGAAAATACAGCATTTTCTCTCTCTCTCTCTCTCTCTCTCTCTCTCTCTCTCTCTCTCTCTCTCTCTCTCCCCTCCCTCCCTCTCTCCCTCCCTCCCTCCCTCCCTCCCTCCCTCCCTCCCTCCCTCAATCTCTCTCTCCTTCCCTCCCCCTCCTCTCATTCTCCCAAGCTCACAATTAAGGAGAAGATCCACCTTGAGAATTCCAAGGTAGCAACAGGACACCATGATCCATGCAAGAAAACAAGTCTGACCATTAGCACATGCTGCCCTTGCCCTAGGGCTGAGATCTCTGGGACTATTCTGTTTTCTCAGATG
The DNA here is from genome assembly GCF_003254725.2 of Canis lupus dingo. Taxonomy (NCBI): domain Eukaryota; kingdom Metazoa; phylum Chordata; class Mammalia; order Carnivora; family Canidae; genus Canis; species Canis lupus. The sequence goes on from NC_064247.1 coordinate 72,252,258, forward strand.
ACTAACACCACCTACAGGGCTTGGTGGGGAGACCAGAAACCCCAACCCACTCCACCCTAAACCTTGGGGTGCAAGTGGAAGAGGCAGAGGTACTTGTGAGACACCCTTCATCTGTTTCACTCAGAGCTAATTTTTTAAAACATCGACAGAGACTCTTGGAAGTTACTTTGCAACAGGAAAGCTTGGAGGCAAGCTGGAAGCTTGAGAGATCAGAGCAGTTCTTGCTCACTTGTGTTCCATTCATTTTTTCATTTTATACCTATTCATCATCCCCGGGGGTCCAGCCACTGCCGTCCAAAATCAGAAAGGCACAGAGCTGAATACAGTCCGATTCCTGCCCATGGAGAGGTCTCGGTCTACTGGTAGGCTTGCGAGACAAATAAACAGAGCAGCTACACACCCCTGTAACAAGGGCCAGGCTGGAGGGTCCAGAGGGGAGCACAGGGGCCAGCTGGGAGCTGTCAGGAAAGGCTGCTCAGGCAAATGGATCCCAAATGGAGAGGCAAAAAGCAGCAGGTGGATAGGGAAAAGGTGGAGAGAAAGAGGTCTGAGGGGGCCTTTAAGGTGGGGGGAAGGAGCATTCCTGATGGTAATCTGAGAAGGACACAGCATGCCTAGAGGGTTGTGTCCAGCTGCCTGCATGCCAGCTCTTCCAACACAGTCCCAAATTGCGGGGCTGACATCACCAGTACCAAATAAGTAATAAGCAAATGAATGGAGAAAAAAGAAATAAGCAACAACAGAACCATTTGTAGGAAGAACCAGCCCACTAACAGTGTTGGTCAAGCCCAGTTGAAGTAGCAGCAGATGTTCGGGGCAGCCCAGGGCACAGCAGGTGGCCAATCGAAGTGCCCCCGGTAACAACTGGATGAGATAACCAGCTGGCAAAGCTTAGTGATCTGAATGGGGCTCTTTGCAAACACAGGTTTTGATTTGCATCTGGAGTCATTGATCGTGGGCTTTGTTCAGGTTGCCTGCTCTTTGTGTTTATATTTTCTTTCTCTTCTAAGACCACAATGACAGTTGAAATGTGTAATAGCATATAGTTTCCTAGGGGTTTCCTCCATTATCGTGTGTGGTCCTCACAATAAATTTAAAGGAATGAGAACATTATCCTGGACTTTCGGTACCAATGACAGGTATGCAGCTCGCCTGAGCAAAAAACAAGGCAGTTTAGTGGTTCATATCAAACAGAAATCCAGGAAGATATTGGCTTCAGGTGTGGTTTGATCGAGGTGCACAAGTAATGTTATCAGGGGTGTTACCTTGCTTCTCTCAGCAATACCTGTGTTGTGTCAGCTTCATTTTAGGACTTCACTATAGGCTCTTAAGTGTGGGCTGTGGCAGCTCCAAACTTACACCATCCTTCCTGTTAGCAGACCCTGGAGGTATAAAGCATCATTTGTGTGAACCTTCCATCCATTTGTATGTATGCAATATATACAAATACCCAAGGATTCACTTCGCTCAGATTAACCTAGGGCATGTGTCCTTCGGTGAACCAATCTCTGAGACCATGAGGATGGAACAACAGCTGACTGGCTAGACTCTTGAACCCCACTTGTACTGTCTAGGGACTTCTGGTTTTCTGATTGCTCAGCCTTGGGTCACATGTTTTATTCTGGAGCTGGCAGCAGGGTCTCACCTAATGCACTGGAAACAGACCGTGGAGCAGGGTTAGCTCCGGGGGAAAATTTTAGTAAGAATCCAAAAGTATGAGGCGATGGAGATGTACCCATGGAAAACAACCAGTATCCATTTCTAATTTCAAAAGTTTTATCAGTCACATAAACAAAGGAAGAACAAATGGGTGGACTTTATTATAATAATATACTTTATTTAATTCAATACATCCAAAATATTATCTCATCATGTAATCGATATATAAATGTGAGCCAGATATTTTGCATCCTTTTTTTTTCACACTATGTCTTCAAGATCCAGTGCACATTTTATATACTTACAGCGCCTCTTCTGTTGGATGCTCTAATTTTATCAGAAATACTTGATCTGTACTTAGATTTCATAATATTTACAGTTGAAAAGGTAGATGCACCCACCTGAGGTTTTCCAAACATACTTAAAAGTTTGCAAATAACCAGATTAAGCGTAGTATTTACATTTGAATTAATCGTAAAATTAAATGAAATAAAAAATCAGTTTCTCAGTGGCACTGCTTACACTTCCAGTGCTCAATAGCCACATATTGGAGAGCACAGGGCTAGAAGGTGGAAGTGCTTAGAAATATCCTAGAAGTGTCCTATCTAGCAGAACCCTTGTGCACTGTTAATGGGAATGTAAATTGGTAGAGTTGCTATGGAAAGCAATATTGTAGTTCCTCAAAAAAATTAAAAATAGAACTACTATAGAATCCAGCAATTCCACTTCTTGGGTATTTATCCAAAGAAAATGAAAACACTAACTCAAAAAGATATATGCACTCCCAGGTTCATTGAAGCTTTATTTACAATAGCCAAGGTATGGAAACAACCCACAACTACCAAACAAATTAGTCCACTAATGGATGAATAGATAAAGAAATTGTGATATATATATATAATAATTATATATTATATATGTGATATATATCACATAATTATATATATTATTATATATTATATATATATAATATATTATTCAGCCTTAAAAAAGAATGAAGTCTTGCTGTTTGCCATCACACAGAAGGACCTTGAGGACATTATGTTAAGTGAAATAAATCAAAGACAAATACCACATGATCTCACTTATATAGAGAATCTAAAAACACAAGCAAACAAACTACCAACCAATCTCATAGATATAAAGAACAGATTAGTGGTTGCATGAGTTTGGGGGATAGTCTAAGATGTGTGTAAATGAGGCCAGAAGGTATAAATTTCCAGTTATACAATGAATGCCATGGGGATGTAATATATAGCATGATGACCATAGTTAATAATACTATATTACACATTTGAAGCTAGGAGAACAAATCTTGAAAATTCTCATAAGAAAAAAATTAGTACCATGTGTGGTGTGGATGTTAACTGGACTTACTGTGGTGAACATTTTGCAATATATACAAATATTGAATCATTACGTTGCACATCTGAAACGAATACAAGATTATGTCATTTACATCTCAATAAAAAAAAAACACACCCAGAAGCATCTAGTAGTATCTAGAAGCATGTAGAAGATAGGAAGGTAACTGAGCACAGTTCTCATCACATGGTAAGAACTTAATGACTGCTTCATATGGAGGGACTGACTTGCATTCTGATCCTGTTTCTGGCATTTACTGGTTATGTGACACGAAGCAAGTCATTTTGCTTCCCTAGCCTCTGTTTTCTTCTCTGTTAAGTGAGAATAATGAAATCCACTTGGCAAGTTCTCTGTAAAAAAGTTTACTCTCCTGGAATTTAGTAGATGCTCAAAAGTAATAGCTGAACTCCAGTCTGTCCAGTCTTACACAACCTATCTTCCCGTGCCCTTTCTTCATCTTCCCTCAAACGGCCAATTGTCTTTTCTGACTCAGAGACAAAGCACAAAGATGAATTTACTAAGTGAAATAAGATTGCAAAGAATAAATGTAAGTAATCACCAGTTCTTCCGGCTTCTGTGGTTGAAGAACAGCAAAAGCTTTTCAACAGATCATCTCATTTACATTCATGTCAACTGGGGAAGTCCTCACGAATGATTGTGCTGAGCAGAAGCTAATGGGTTTTTGCACCTACTATGTATTGGGCTGTGCAAGCTCCATGGCATTCCTGTCTAGCTCAGTCCTTCCAATTTTGTGCGCTGTAGGCATTATTTTTCCAGTTTTACAGAGAAGAAATTTTGGCACAAGGACCTGGTGCAGTATTACCCAGCTAATAGTGTGGTAGAGCCAGACTCACAGATTCCATAGCTGCAGTGAAATTAGGAAAAACATTAAGAGTCCAAGTTGATGTTCTATATACAAATTAACTTTTTTTTCTTATTAGCAGTGGTCGGTAACCTCCTTACTACTATGTAGCAAGATCTTTTTTTACCCAGGAAGGCCACACTCCAGATAGTGTTAAGGCCACAGGAATTTCATTTTAAAAATAAAAAAAGACATCACAGACTTATGTGCAAAGATGTAGCCACAAGATTATTCATCACAACATTGTCTATAATGGTGAATTAAAAAAACAGATGGGAATGTCGTATGAGAGGAGAGCATATAAATAAATACGGGTTCTTTAATAGAATGGGATATTCTAATATCATTAAGCTGAAGTTGTAAAAGACTAATTAATATGATGACAAGTATCTATCCTCTTTGGTTAGATGGGGGAAAAAGTCACAAAAAAAGTGTGTAGGGTATGTATCAGTTCTGTAAGAATTAAAATCATCCTGTATAAACAAAGAAAGTACAGTAAGGTATATACTCAGAATTGTTTGTTCTGGGTAATAGCGTATTCTAAGTGATTTATATTTCCTCCTTTTGGGCTCATTTTTGTGTGCTCTCTTTTTCTATAATGAAAACATATGGTATTAGGACTTGGATAGGAACACTTTTTATTTTATTTTATTTTATTTTATTTTATTTTATTTTATTTTATTATTTTATTTTATTTTATTTTTAAAGGCTTTGTTTGACAAATTGGCTATAACATGAATGTTTTAGTTTTTAAAAGGTATGGGCATCACTCCATAATCAAAACAGCCATGTAGTATTCATTATGCACCCCCCACTTTCTACACTTTACCTCCTGGAGACTCTCTCCCACCCCTATCGCACACCTGGAAACGGGTATGGCCTGGACCGACTTCTCAGACATAGCACTTAGGACTTAGGACACTTTTGAGATCCTACAGAAGCATTCTAATTCCCTCTAAAATCAGAAGGAACAAGTGACTATAACTCAGCCTGGATTATATTCATCTTTATACCAAGGCAGTCTCAAAATATAAATTTTAACATTTTTTTATTGAGGGAGCATTCACAAAGGCAAAAATGCCTGTTGTCCCCAGAAATCATAACATGTACATGAGTAGAATTGTGCCCATTTTATGAAGAAAGAAACCCAAACTTTGGTTTCATAATTGCCTTCAGCTGGAAGAAAAGGGAACCCTCTTACACTGTTGGTGAGAATGTGAAATGGTGCAGCCACTCTGGAAAACTGTGTGGAGGTTCCTCAAAGAGTTAAAAATAGACCTGCCCTATGACCCAGCAATTGCACCGTTGAGGATTTACCCCAAAGATTCAGATGCAATGAAACGCCAGGACACCTGCATCCTGATGTTTCTAGCAGCAATGTCCACAATAGCCAAACTGTGGAAGGAGCCTCGGTGTCCATCGAAAGATGAATGGATAAAGAAGATGTGGTTTATGTATACAATGGAATATTCCTCAGCCATTAGAAACGACAAATACCCACCATTTGCTTCAATGTAGATGGAACTGGAGGGTATTATGCTGAGTGAAATAAGTCAATCGGAGAAGGACAAACAGTGTATGGTCTCATTCATGTGGGAAATATAAATAATAGTGAAAGGGAATAGAAGGGAAGGGAGAAGAAATGGGTAGGAAATATCAGAAAGGAAGACAGAACATAAAGACTCCTAACGCTGGGAAACGAACTAGGGGTGGTAGAAGGGGAGGAGGGCGGGGGGTGGGGGTGAATGGGTGACGGGCACTGAGGGGGGCACTTGCCGGGATGAGCACTGGGTGTTATTCTGTATGTTGGCAAATTGAACACCAATAAAAAATAAATTTATTATTAAAAAAATAAAAAAAACTCCAAATTATAACTATGATTTGTTGATTTACCACCATGATGCCTTGTTTTGCTTCTTAGCATTAACTTTAAAAGCATTATTTTTCAGTGTGTTGGCAGAGGTTTATTAGTATTTCTTTTTTCTTAAGAGGAACAACATTTACAGAATCATGCCCATTGCTTTCATAGCTGACCTGGAAGCCAGAGAATCCTGCAAGAGCTGTACTTTGGTGACCACATAGTTTGTGGAAATTAAAAATACTTACAACATGTACTGATGTCTCATATGTGCCTCTTACAAAAATGTAATACTCTTAATGGACAAAAGTCTGTGAAAAAAGATATAAGAATGCATTTATGATTATGTCATAACTGGCTAATGAATCTTAGTATTATTAGTAACCACATGATGGAATCATATTAGGTTTTTTTTAAAGATTTTATTTATTTATTCATGAGAGACACAGAGAGAGAGGCAGAGACATAGACAGAAGGAGAAGCAGGCTCCTGGCAGGGAGCCCGATGTGGGACTCGATCCCGGGACCTGGATCACACACTCTGAGCCGAAGGCAGATGCTCAACTGCTGAGCCACCCAGGCATCCCTCAAATTAGTTTTCTATAATAACCTGAAGACATGATTGTTTCAAAACATTTATCTGAAAATTTAGTTTCTGATTGAACAAGAATCACAAAATAGTAGAAGGATGGAAGCTAAGAAAAGTGGGTGGGAAACAAGAGTTCAGCTAAGTTGCTTGTTACTAGCAGTTACTGTATTTTGGTTCCCAGGACATGCTATAGTTTCTCTAAAGAACAGGGTAGTAAATACAGTAGATTTTGTGGGGTTTATGATCTCTGTTGCAACTTAGTTGCAACCACAGGCACAGTATAAACAAATGAGGAAGTCTGAGTTCCAATAAAACTTTATTTACAAAAACAAGGGTCTGGCTGGATATGACCCGCAGGCTTCATCAGCCAACCTCTGGTGGTAGTTCAGCTGTCTCTCACGGCCAAGATAATTCTCTGGATTAAATACACACATCACTGTGTTGGATTTGCCCAAACTCCTCCTCATAGCCTCCAAAGTCTTAAACCGTGAGGCCCTGACTTCCTCTCAAAAACTGCCTCTCGCGCCCCTAGGATGTGTTGATCTTCTTTCCGCTCCTTAGACAAGCCAAGTTCATTCCCACAGCATCACCTTTGTCCCTGCCGTTCCCACCCCCTCCAATAGGCTGCCCAGCTCTAGCAAATAAAAATACAGGATGTGTCGTTAAATCTAAATTTCAAAGAAACAGTTAATTCTTGTAGCATAATTACATCCTATGAGCTATTGGGACATTCTGACACTGAAACGTGTTGTTTATCCGAAAGTCAAGTTTAACTGAATGTCCTGTGTCTTATTTGTCAACTCTACCCTAGAATAGCCTTCCTCTTGTTCTTTATCTGGCTGCCTGCTTCTTGTTTTTCTTGTCGGTGTCAGCTCCTCACAATGTCCTTTGCTGGCCACCCTCTTTCGTCGGTTCCCCCCTAGCTGTCTTATTTTCTCTGTATCTGAAATTATCTTATTTATTTATTCAGTTGACTAATAGCTATCTTTCCGTGAGAATAGGGACCTAAGCTCTCATGTTTCCGGGCTTTTCCCATACTGCCCTCAATGGTCCCAGGCACATAGTATGTCTTCCATGAACATTTCTAGGATGAGTACATGAATCTAAATTAATGACTCTGAAATCATATTCATCCAAAAGCCACCTAAGCCCAAAGTGATGGAAATATGAACTAAAACTAACTTTGATTGAGCCTCAAGTGTGTAGTAGGTGTGTCCCCGGTGCCTAATCCCCTCTACAGGCCAAAAGCTCCAGAAGGAAGTTGTATCCTCAGCTGAGATAAGAGGAGACAGGGTCTCATTAAGTTTGCTGAACAGATTTGAGGTCTCAGAGGCAGTAAGTGGGGTGGGAGTCAAATCAGGTCTTCCTTTTAACCCAAGACTCGAGAATTCCCAGGACCCCCAAGAAGAGCCTCGTGTGTATCAAATGTGTGCTCTGCTCGCTTTTTTTGAATTTCATTGCATTGGAACTCTCACAGGATCAAAAGAAAACAAATCTGGCCCATGTGGAGAAGAAAGGCCACCTCACTTTGGCTCCGTTGACCAAATCGCTTCTTCTTTTAAGCTAAGCTCTTAGCAGCTCCAGAACATGCCAAACGAGATTTTTAAATGAGTGGCTATGAAAACAAAACAAAGCAAAACAACACAATGCATGAGCACAGGCTTGTTTTTCCTGGAAAATTCTCCGTCCTCAACCTATGGAAATGGTGATATTACTTGATCTTGCTCCCATGAGGAGTTCACCTTGCCACATTGGCTAACTCTCTTTCCCTGTTCTCTGGCATCATCTCTCATGTCTATCCTGTCTATCATGTTACTTTCAAAGGTTTATGTCTTCTAGTCTGAAAAAGCCAAGAAGCCTCATTTTCTTATCTCCTTTGTTTATGTGGGGAGGGTGTTTCAGCCCATAGACACTGAATCCAGAAACAATTGTGTTCACACTTTTTCATTTGTGGCTGCTGATGGCCAAAGTGGGTGCGCTGTCCCTTGGGAGTCTCCTGCCTGCAAAATCACATATAACGTGACACACATTCTGTTCGCCATCCAAGAATACTGATACACATCTATAAACTGTACAGCCAAGGGATCAATCTTATGGATTTTCTTTTTTTCCAAGTGCTTCTGTCAGAAGGAACACAAAACATCAACCTGTCTCCCAAATCCAGAGGCGTGCAACTGGACTACTACAGTTTTGTAGGCACCAGCCACAGTCACTTTTATGATATTTCTTTCTTGAAAAAGACACAAGAGTATTGCCCAATAGGTTAAAAATGGGTTAGAATAGAAAAATCACATGTTATATCCTAAAAAATTCTTTCAATCCACTGGTTACTTGTAAGCTCTCTGTTACAAGCGGGAGTGGAATTTTTTTTTTTTTTTTTTTTTTTTTTTTTTGCAGAAGGTATAAAATGCCTTGGATTGTGAATAAGACAAGAAAACAAAGTGTGTAAGGCAGGATTGGTTAATCAATTCACAGGTCATGGCGATGCATGGAAGAGCAATGCTGGCCCGGCTGGTTACTCTGAAGGCTCCCTAGCCCCAAGTATATATTGGAATTCTTTTTGATGTCAAGTGGGGAGGAAGATTCAATCTAGATTTTTTTCTGAATTATGGCATCTGCCATGAAAATCTCTGCAACCCAGAAATGCATTTTAATGGGAGCTGTTCTTTTGTCTGTTTGTTCCTCCAAGGAGAACACGTGAGATCTAAGCTCTTCTAGAGGAGGCATGGAAGAGGGACAACTGGGTGGCTCAGTGGTTGAACATCTGCCTTTGGCTCAGGTCATGATCCCAGGGTCCTGGGATCGAGTCCTGCATCAGGCTCCCCGCAGGGAGCCTACTTCTCCCTCTGCCTACGTCTCTGCCTCTTTCTCAGTGTGTCTCTCATGAATAAATAAATAAATAAATAAATAAATAAATAAATAAATAAAATCTTTTTTAAAAAAAGAAGGAAAAAAACAGGCCGGTCCCAATGCATGAGAACTGGTGAGGACATCTCCATGGCTGGTGCCAAGGAATCCCTGATCTCAAAAGCCAGGATGTTTCTGGCCCCAGATCTCCATCCCTTCCTGCGGACTGTTTTCTCAAGCTGCGCGTATTTGTGCTGATTCTAATGTAAGGGAAAGGTGAAATATTGTGACACAGAGAGCTGAAGGCTTGTTCCAAGGAAGTGTTGAGTTCTGTTATTTCCTTCCTTTTCGGCCTCCTCGAATTCTGGTCATTGGCAAGGCGGCCCAGAGCCAGGACTGGCCGTGTTTGATTGGCACTAATCTGAACGGTGTGCACCGGGCGCGTGTCCTCACCTCCCTGGCACACCTTGGCCCCTGCAGGAATGCTCGTGCTCCTTGGGGGGGGGGGATTAATTCTGTGCTCCATCCACATTTAGATCGGTGCATTTCCTGTGCAAACACGGCTGACATTTATGAAATCTAATTTAATAAATGTCTAGAATATAGCACTCATTAACATACCGCAAAACAGCTCCAGAGTAGCCCCATTTTAATCAAATAAATTGTTGCTGCTGCCGCGACCACAGGCTGTTCCTTTATTAAGGGGGGAAGTAGCGGCCCCCCGGCCAGGCCCGAGTGTGTCTGGGGCCCTGTGTTAGGATCCTGCAGCCTCGGCCGCCGATACCACCCGGGGCCCTGTGCCTCTCCGTGTTTGCTCCTGAGATGAGAAGATGAAAAATCGCTGATCATATATCATCTCCATAAATCTTACCAACAATAAGTCATAAAACCTTGTGTCCTTACATATGGTAGGCGCCTGGGGATCATGTTGCCATATGTGAGCATCAGCCTCTGGAAAAGAAAAATTCTGTTGCCCATGAGAAACTTCTAGAATTGTTTTCTGTGCTTAGCGTGAGCAGGCCACTTGTTCTCCCCCACCCCACCCCCCATTTTGCTTTCTTTTTCCCTTTCCTTCACCCCCTCGTCATGGGGCTGCTTCTTTTTGTTCCAAATTACCATCCGAAGAACTCCCAGCGCACTAATTAGGAAATTTTGTGCTTTGCTAAATTCCCTTTCTGTCTGTCACAACAGAATGAGTGAATAATCACCCCCAGCCAACATGGGGCACAGGTATTCAGGGCTTTTGTGTGGGAGAACAGGGCTCTTGTTTTCCCCGGGGACTGCTCCCAGCTGACACAGGCCCTAAGCACGCACACGGCCCCCAGCTAATGAGAAATGCCTATTTATTTTAAAAACTCAACCCGTTTTCATATCTATCAGCTAAATTAAAGGAGACACAAGAAGATGGTCACTCAAGCTCACCAGGCTGGAGTCTGTGTTCTGGGAACACAACGAGATACAATCACCGAGCTCCAGGCTGGCCCAGAACACCGGCCGTGGTTTTCTTACAGAAGCCGGTTGCACACTTGAGATGGGAAAATGGAAAAATGTAGTGTGCTTTCTTTCCCTCATTTAGCTAAATAGTTTGATTATCTGCTGCCTCTCTTGGTGATCAGGCGAAGGTTCAGGAAAAATGTCCACAGGCAGGCACAGCCATGGCCCAGGGGCAGGGGGAGGGAGGCAGGGGTTCGGGGGGTCTCCCTGGGGTAAGACCTGAGCAGAGGACCCCTGCAAGTTAGCATTTCTAAGAAGTCCCATTCCCAGGCCAAGCCACGTGTGCTTTATCATAGAAAGTAGTGTGCACCGGGTCCCTTTGGAGCTCCCCTGCGCGGCTTATCTGGACCTGGGAGAGGACACTCCTTTCCTGCGATATTTTATCCAAAAGTCATAAACAAAACCAAGCCGCTGATATTTGGTCAACAAGAGAAAATACTTGGAAAGACAGGCAGGAAGTTAGGGGCCGCGTGGGGAGGGGAAGGATGTCCACACTGCTTCCAGAAAGGGAAGTTGGCCAGGCAGGCCTGGTTGGGCTGAGAGGGGGACCCCCAAACTCCTGCTCCCTCCATCCCTCCCTCCTCCCTCCTTCTCTGTCCCGGGATGCCCCACAGGAAGCCCACTTGGAGGATCATCTGTCCCCCAACCCAGAATAACATAGCATATCCAAATTGCACACCTGGGAGCTTTGCTTCACTCTGGAAACTGGCTAGGAGAGGGAGAAAACGTGTCCACCACCAAACTGGGGTGGGGATGAGGCTGGCAGGAGCCCTTTTGGTATTTGGCACCAAGCATGGGACAGACTGACTTTGTGCTATTCTTATGCTAATTATCTTACCAAGTGATATTTGATTGTTTCTATAAAAGGTTTATGTCAGGGCAATTCACCACAGGCATTTTAAAGACCTCAAGATGCAAGAAAGAAATGCACCCAGAGTCCATTAAAGAATTAGGTTCTATTAATGTCCCAGTCTGCTGAAAGGGGCCACAGGCACCTCCTCAGCCTGCCATGAGAGCAGGAATGGCACTCCCCTCTCTTAATAACTTTTGCTAAAAATCAGAGAAAAAGGCATCCTTTCATTCTGTGAGTTTGGCTCTTAGCAGCCCTTGTAAATTCCGGCTTTTTGAAAACAATGCGTTTGCCTGTATCCCATTTTTCTCACTTGAAAATAAGGGCGGTGTGCCGGAGTGGAAATGGGAATAATTATGGTAGCTGTCCTAGTGATCATTATAACGCTTTGCTAGTAGAGAACGCACCGCAGTTTTCAATCCTCCAAAAACAGCAATATAAAAAGATTCATTATCTCTTTTATCTGTCCAGAAATGGTCACAAAATAAAGTGGCTTCCCCAAGTGTATACAGAGAGAAAGTGACAAAGCTATCCAGGTGGTCTCATGCTTTCAGATCTGTGGTGCCTTCGAATACTTTTCTCCTTTCTTGAGGCAAGATCTGTATGAGGGACAGATTTGGGAATCTGGAGTGTTGGGTTCCTAGGCACGATGTCTGAATTACTTCTTCTCTCTTAGTTCTCTTTATTCATTTGCAAGACTGAAGAAAGGAAGGGGGCACCCCTGCCTGGATGATGGCTAAACCCTTTGGCTTAAAAACATAGGATTCTATGGAAGTCAAAATAAATGCCTGATTTTATATATATTTATATAAATATATGTAAAATTATATATATATATATATATACTTTTTTTTTGCAATATAACTATAAACCACTTCCTTTTTTTATTCTTCCGAATGTCTGGTATTACCCTGAAGAGAAACCGAAGAGGCCGTATTTGGAAGAGTTTATAAAAAATAAATAAAGTATGTTTATCATACTCATCATGTCTGTAACCCTGACAGGGAGAGAGTCACTGCTTAAAAACTCGTGGGTAGGGACGCCTGGGTGGCTCAGTGGTTGAGCAACTGCCTTCGGCCCAGGGCGTGATCCTGGGGTCCTGGGATCGAGTCCCACATCGGGCTCCCTGAGTGAAGCCTGCTTCGCTCTCTGCCTGTGTCTCTGCTTCTCTCTCCGTGTCGCTCATGAATAAATAAAATTAAAAAAAAAAACTCGTGGGTAGGTGAGTGAACGGGGCTGACCTCACCCAGGTCCCCGGAATCCCCAAGAACCCTTCCAGAACGCTGTGGAACCAGAAGGCTCTGAGAGCCTCCCCCCGGGGCTCCCGGGCCACAGCTCAGCCATCCCCTGGCAGTGTCCCTGTCTATAATTATTAGCTGTGAGTAATCGTCCCTGCTCCCATCCTGGGCAGCATGTGGCAGCTCAGGGCACTCACAGCAGCTGTGGCCAGCCCCGAGCTGGGTCGGTCTCCTCTGTCAGGGCCGCTGGGAGGGGACAGGTGCTGCCCCCTGGCAGACCCAGACACGCGGCGCTCCGCTGACCCCGGGGCGGGGAAGGCCTCCCGCATGGGGGATGCTCCTGGGAAGCTCAGATGTTTATAGGGAGCGATTCCAAAGGCTGTCATGTGAAGCATGTAAAGGATTCAAGGGTGTGGCCCAGAGGGGAAAGGGAACCGTTGTTGAAGGGTCTGCGACTTTATAGATGTCTTTGCTTTATAGATGAGGAACTCGAGTTCCAGGCATGTCGAGTAACTAGCTCAAAGGCATCAGCACGTGGCTGGAAAGGGGACAGTCCAGGAACCGAAGCCAGGTTGAACTGACTCCACAGCCCATGCTCTTTCTAATATGCCCCAGGTGCACATAAGGGGGTGGAGGCCTTGACGGGGGGCAGAAGGATGTGCAGGTCTCCGTGGCCTGAAGGCTGTAGGGGCTCAGCACACAAGCTGCTTCGTAGCCGCAGAAAGAAAAGTCACCCCAGCTTTGAATGCTGACCATGCTGGGCTGGGCCAGGCTCAACCACAAACTGAACCACTCCTAGTTTAGGGAGACTTCTTCCCCAACGCACAGTTTTGTTCCTGGACAGCAGAGAAGTTTCTTAACAACTTGAATCCCGAGCAACCAAATCATGTTTCTCCTCTCCTCCATCCCTTCCTTTCCTATCTCTCCAAGAGTTTGTTGAGTTACGCCAGACACTGGGCAGAGAGCTCATGGAAGAAAAGGACCCAGGACCTACTCTGTCCAGGGAAACGTGAAGGGACAGGAGCCTGTTACTTGTGGGTGGAAGCATTCAAGAAAGGGTGCGGGGTGCCTGTGTCCTCCCCCCCACCCACCTCAATGACTGCGGACACCCTGTTTGTATGCAGAGGCCCTGCGGTCTGGACATCTGGAATACCAAGATCACACGGGGACGACTATCCAGGGGAGTCCGAGGTCCCGCAGCGGACCCCGTGTGCGTGCTCATCTCTGCTGTGTGAAGCGGCTGAGATTCGAAGGCTGTCACGTACCTTTGCCTCCTCTAACTAATGCAACTACATTTTGACCTTGGCTTCCACCGCCGTCCTTTGTGCCTTCTCTTCTCGCTGTATCTTCTCTTGGAGAGTTTGGCTTTCCTGCTAGACTCTGAGCTCCTCGAGGGCAGAGTCTGTGCCTTATTTACCTCTGCATCCATCATCCCTGGTTCAGGGCCAAGCAGGTGTCCCCTGAGCAAGTGATGAGTGAATGAGGGAAACGGGCAACCGTAGGCAAAGGCAGTGCTGCCTCTGGCACGGCCCTACAGGGTGCTGCAAAGGGGGATGTGGGAGCTCAGACAGAGGAGGGGATTTTTCCAGCTGCTAAGTGGTGGAGTCGGGATTTGAACTGAGGTGTGTCTGACCTCAAGGCCCAGCCTCTTGCCATTCCAGCACCCCCACTGATTGCCCCTTGATTGGGCCTCCATCTGCTGAACTTTCTTCCCCAGTAGGTGACGTCTCATCCCCACCACCGCCCTTACCCTGGGAGAGTTGGGATTGCCCCTAAGGAAAGATTGCTGGTCATACAATTGCTGAGAAGGAGAAAACTAATTTTATTTGAGTATGTACTAGATTCCAGACACCTGGATCCACCGTGGGAGTCATCTATGTGAGAAATCCACACATTACTAATTTATAGGGTCACATTTAAATCTCATGCCAACCCTTTGAAGTAAGTCCCGTTGTTATCCCTGGGTTTAAAAAGAGGAAAATCTATGACTCAGGGGGGTAAAGTAACTGGAGCAAAGTCACAGAACCTCCCAAGTAGCAGAGGTGAGACATGAACCCACGTCTGACTCCAGAATGGAGGGTTTGGGCCACTATTTTATGTTGCACCTCATTGCAGGGAGCTTATGCGTATGTGAACATGAGTGTGTGTGCACGGGTGTGTGTGTGGGAGAGAGAGAGGGAGAGAGCAAGCCCAACTCTTTCGGGGGCTGGTGATGATACGGGAATATCTTCTCTCTGCTTGCTGTTTATCCAAGTTCGTCACGTGGTTTTTTACAGGAAGCTGTAAGGACTTCCTGCGTTAGCTCTCACAGATGCCGGCCCTGATAATTCCCGTATTTACATACCTACAGGGCAAGGCAAGGTCTGTGAGCTGCTGACTCTGGTGGGATTTTAGGACAGAGACTGATGGGTCCTGTCCTGCCCTGTTATCTCGTGTGCAGCCTCCCAGAACGGCTTGTGGGGGCAGGGAGGGCACTCTTTCTTCTGTCCCTTAGGGTGTCCCTGTAAGCCGTGCACCAGATCCAGGCTAAACTCTTTCCTAAGGGTCACCTCATCCGATCCTAACAACTGCTTGGCCCGATAAGGGACTGTTAGCCCCATTTCACAGCTAAGGAAACCCAGGCTTAGTTTAGAGCAGTGGTTCTCGATTGGAGGCAATTGTCACAACTTGGGGTGGAGGGCACGCAAAAGGAGCAGAGGCCAACAATGCTACCCACTGTCCTACAATGCACAGAACAGTCCCTGAAACCCAAGATAACCCAGTTCCATGTCAGTAATGCCCAGGTTGAGAAACTTTAACTTAGATATGCCGTGGAACATTCAAGCAGCAGGGTTAGGATCGAGCCCACATCTGTCAGGGCTAATGGGGCACTCCTCTCAAGAGCCAACAGATGGGTACGAGACCTGTAAAGTCGGCAGGGCCCTTCTCCTAAGTCTCCATGTGGCTGCAGACACGTCGTGCCACCTTGACCACCCCTATAGCGTCAGCTGACCCCTTCTCTGACAGCATGCGCACCTCACCTCCGTGGCCTTGCATTCTTGGCATCAGTATTGCTGAAGGCACATTTTGGTCGTATTATGTTTTTAAGCTTGGTTTCTAAATTACCCTGGATCACAGACTTCTGAAGGTTAAGGTTAAGGCCTGGCTTATTTGTCTGAGGCTGTCCTGCTAGGCTTCACTCATTCAGGAGACACCTGCTCTGTGTCCGGCCTATGCTGGGTGCTAAATATGCACAAAGGAAAAACAAAGGGTAATACAAAAATGAATGATTATAGTAGCCATAGTATCAGTGACAGCAAGCATTTACTATACTTTTCATGCCATGAGGCATCAGCTCCTACAAACCTCTAGGGACCTTATGAGATATGTTTCATTGAAGGGTCCTTGGCAAACGCAGAGGGGGATGCCCAAGCCTGCATTGGTGGTTGAAGAGGATGACCTAGAGGGGCTGGGGTCTGAGTAGAGAACCAGAAGAAGGAGCACATGTGGGTGAGGGCATCACAGGCAGAAAGATCAGCATGAGGAAAGCCTGGGGGAACCGTACTCATGGTGAGCCTAGAAAGTACCACAGAGTAATTCAGTAAATAAAGACAGCATTTGAGGTTGATCAGTTGTCTGGACCACACGAGTAAATCTTGTAACAACTGGCTGCGTCTTTCAGGTCAGTGTGCACATTATCTACATCGCTCGGGGCCAAAGGGTCTCCAGGCTGACTTAGTTGAAAAGAGAACTGGTCAGACCCTCAGACCCCTGAGAGTTCTCACCTTCTCCTGCCCCAGCAATGATTTCCAGGGCTTTCTCCAATGTCCATTGTCAGGACAAACCTTGGGGGCTCCTTGCATGACACTGTGGTTGGCTGTCAAAAAAAAAAAAAAAGGCATAGGGTATGGATACTGGGGAGCCAACTCAAGGGTTAGTGATACAAGTATTTAGACTTGTCGCCATATGCAAGTCAATAGAGATGCAACACATCAAATCAAATTAATGAATTTTTTTTGGGGGGGGGCTATTTATGGAGTACTCTGCTCTTGAATACATGGAAGACAAAGAATAATGATCATGGTGAGATCCCCGCCACCAGGACTTGGAGATCCTGTGGGAAACCTGCAAGGCAAACAAAGTGAAGCCTATGGCAGAAAGTCACCTAATAGAGTCTGTGGAGTGGAAACCAAAATTGGAAAACAAAAGGATTGATGTACAGAGGTGAGATCAAGGAAGGCTTTTGGAGGAGGCAGGATTCAGACAGAGCCTTGAAGGCCAGGAAAGACAGGGAAAGTAAGCTACGGAGGACATTTCACTTGGCAGCAGGTAAAGAGCCCTTAGACTACTACTTAAGGAAAACTCAAGGGAGTCTAAATTCAGGTCAGGTCCAAACTCCAGAGGATATTATATAAGATCCCTCCTTGTCTAGTCCCATTCTTCCTGCTAATGATTATCTGTGGCCTCGCTGCTCCACGCAGCCCCACTTCACACCCAAACCCCAGCCCCCTACAAGTTATCTCCCATCAATAGTCACATCACGGTTTTGAGATTTTGTTCGTGTTCTTTACTCTGTGAGAATGTTCTTCCCTTTCTTTGCAAGATGAACTACTCTATCCTTATATGGGCAGCTTCAGTGCTGCCTCCTCTATGCGGCCTTCCTGCATTCCTTGTGCTCTTTCCTCTCTGCTCTCATCCCATCCCAACCAATACACATTATCGGTTGCTCTGACTCATTCCCTCAGTGGCTTCTTGCAAGCAGCTTCTTGACATTAGGACTTTGTCTAACTTTCTATTTCTTTTCACATCTGTACCTCGCACAGGCTCTGACTCATACCGAAGGCACATTGATTACTTGTTGACCATAAGGGTGACTTGAACTAGGGACTGAATATCTTTTGCAAAGAGCCGACTTCTTCGTAGAGACTCAGTTGTGTCTAGAGTTGCTCTGTCCAATATGGTAGCCACTGGCCACTCGTGGCTACTTGACTTTAAATTAATTACAGTGAAATAAAATTAAAGATACAGTTCCTCAGTCGCTGGACACATTTCAAGCACCCAGGAGCCATGTGGGAAACCTGCAGCTAGTAGGAAACCATGGCTAGCAGCTATGGCATTGAGCAGCTCAGATACAGAGCATTTTCATCATCTCGGAAGGTTCCAGTCTTTAACCCTGGTCTTGCCTTTTTATAAAGGATGGCCTCTGGTGCCCATGCTCCTGTCCCTGGTTGCGCCCTCTTTCTCCTCCCCAGCGTTTGCTGTGGCTAATCCTTCGGGGAATAGAATAGCACTACTTGTACAATGCCAAGAAGCACAGAGGGATTTGGTGGGGTGGGGTTTGCTCAGGGCTATTACTGCTCTATGTAAATCAAATCACTCCCCGTGGGTGGGCTTGGGGCCTGCAGAGAGAGCACAGCGGCTGCGGTGTTAAGACACAGGTACCTGTCATGGGAAACTCCAGAGCCACAGCACAAAGCAAGCTGAGCTCAGCTCCACGTAGACAAGGCCAGCTTCAGAAACACCTGGCAGGCTCAGAAACACAGATGTCTCTCAGCTTTTAATTGAAAATGTTCTGAGCGAGCAGATTCAGGACAGAGCTATTTGAGAGTCTCCTCGTCCGTGTTTCCCAGAGAGGAAAAAAAATAAAATACCGACTTCTTCCTTCGGTTTGTCCATTCACTTAAGGGCCCTATTGAACCCCAAGATCGGTGAATTTCAAGTACTTTTTTTTTTCTTTTTGAAGTAGGCCCCTATAACATACGCCCAATTCATAAAGTACATTAAGAAAAAGAATTGCTGGGGCACCTGGGGGGCTCAGTGGCTGAGCGTCTACCTTCGGCCCGGGGTATGATCCTGGGGTCCCGGGATGGAGTCCTGCATTGGGCCCCCTGCAGGGAGCCTGCTTCTCCCTCTGCCTGTGTCTCTGCCTCTCTTCTGTGTGTCTTCCATGAATAAATAAAACCTTTAAACAAAAAAGAGTTCCTGCTTAGGTTGAAAGTGGGGAGGGGAACCTGCCCCCCCCCTTGTTTGGTTTTTCCTCCAGCACCATCAGAATGCACAACTCCAGGGGGTGCTCTTCGCACTGTAGTGTGGGTTTGGCCCGCCAGCCCCACACTTGTACTCTTGCATGGAGTCATGGACAATTTGAAAACTCTGGTCTATCTACAATCCTAGTTTTTAAGAAAGAAAACTTAAAATATGCCCACTTCTACAGTCAATCATCGAACATATGCATATTCCTGCAAGTCTTTCTAATTTGTGAAGTGCTTTTTATATGATGCCTCATCAGATCTCAACAAAGGCTGGAATGAAGCCTCTGGGTTCAGAGGCTCTTCTTGCTCTTCCCTGTACCCCTAGCACCTCATTTGCCTGCTGGCACATAGTAGGCCTTTAATATGTTGTTTGAGGACAGGGGAAGAGGGGACAGTAAAAGGGTAGAGAGAAGAAAGGGAGGGAGCAAGGGAGGGAGGAGTTTATGACACATCATTATCAGTTTCAGTTTACAGATAAAGAAACCGTAAGATAGCCAATGAATTTAAGTGACTTATTAAGTCAACAATAAACAGAGGAGCCACAACGCACCTCGTGCTTCTGACAGTACTTCACCCACACTCCCATTTTGGCTTTTTCAAGTAAAAAGCCTATTCTGAGTACTCACCACCCCTTCTTTTACGGCTCCAGCTTTTTAAAATTAATTCCCGTAAAATTGTGGAAGAAGGTTTATATCCCTCTGAGAAGGAATTCGTCTCCTAGGAGCCTTGACCTTCCTCCCTCTGCTTGTCTGTCGGAGGCAAATTGCAAACCTATACAAGGGGCATGAGTTAAAAGTGCACCCCCTGCCATAAGGGCAACTGAGGCATTCAGGAAACAAAGCCCACGAGCCACCAGTCCTCGACGGGTGGCTGAACTGGATCAGTGTTTAAATTCACATGTCAGGATGTCAGGGGCGTTCTCGTGCTTGTTCCATTTTTATAATGAAGCTGTATGTCTGGAACTGGAAAAAAAAATCTTTGACATGGGGAGAAATGAGTGATACGACGTGTTTCTGAGATGACCAGTGGGGCCCCTGGTGCCGGCTGAGCTGTGGTTAGTGGGGCTGCCACGGCTGTGATGTTAGGAATAATTACACCGTGAGTTCAGCCGAGTCCCAGCGGCGGGCACGGGTCTACGTGACTTCACCTCCGTCTCCAACATGCACACACACGCACGCACGCACTGACACGCACAGGGATACACACAGAGGGGAAACTTCCAAAGGGCTTGTAACAGAACAAAGCACAGTTTTTACTATCACAAAATCTTTATGGATCGCCATCCTTGAGGTGAAGTTATATCCTTTATGGTCACATTTTGGTAGTTTCCTTAAATTATTGAAGGCATTTCGTAGGGCCTGCGCTCTTGGAACAGGGCTGGAAAGAGGCCCCTGTCCCCCCGTCTGGAGGTGGGTTAATGATGGCCCTCCTTGTGCAATGCGTCCAGGACACAGAGGTTAATAAAACCCGTAGCTCTTCTTCATGGGTACCAGGGGATGGTTAATGTTCAAGCCTGTGCAGGACCTCAGCTTAATGTTCCATATGAAGGATAGCGCTGCCAGACGACACCCTCCCTGGTGCCAACCTCGCATATTAGTACATGCTGGAAACGGGCTGCGCGAACCGGGGAAAGTTAGGTGCTTCTCCCCCAGCTGGGTGTGCTGGGCTGGCCCCCACGGCTCCCGGCTGCTCTAGAAGTCAGCGGCTCCTGTTTGCCCAGAGCTGGGAGAGCCTGTGCCTGGCCCCTGCTGCGTCTGGAATGTCCAAATCTGACGTCCCTAAATCTGTGTCAACCCTACACCTGTGTGTCTTGGGTGAATTGCTGGACCACTCTGTCTTTGTTTGGCTCCCGCCAGAAACAGTCCCTGAGACAAGGATTTGAAGGCAAGTCATTTCTTTGGGAGGTGATTCCAGGAAGCAGCAGCGAAGGGAAGGCTGACGTGAAGGGTGCAGCATCAAGTTAATTTGCCAGTGGGCAACTGGAGGTAATCCCCCTGGGGACCTCTGGGAGGCAGTATAGGACACATGCCCTGGGGGTCTTCCCACCTGAGGGGCAAGGAGCTGGGGCATTTATATACCCACTCTGTAAGTCCTGGCTGAGGGCTGCTCTGGCGGCTTTTGCCTGCATCCCGATGGGCAGAGTGGGCTCCAATGACTGGCAAGACTCAGAGAGACAGCATCTGGCCCCTGAAGTCCCAAGTTCCTTCTTTCCAAAACGATGCCAGCACCTCCTACTGCCTAGCATTACTGTGGTTAAATGAGATAATACTAGAGCCCGCTAAATGTTAGTTATGATTCATGCTAACCCAAAGGATGGACATATTGATTGCAGTTAAGACCATAAATTAGACCTGGGTGACTTGCCCATATTTAAAGGCCTTCTTTGGAACATAGACATTTTGGTCTTTTGGAAAATAAACTTTATTGTATGTTTGGCATTAAAGGGAGTAGAACAGATCAATGGTGTTGGCCAAAGAACGGGCCCTTCCTCTTGAGATAAGAAAGCAAGAGAAGGAGTGACTTCCATGTGCCACATTTACAGAGAACAAAGGGAGTCAGGGGCATGGACATCCCAGGCAGGAGGCAAATGAATTCATCAACTAAGAGGCTACCACACAGTCCCTTGCTGTCACTGCAAGTTGCTGGCCAGAAATTTTTCATTTTTTCGATCACTTGAAACGTCTTCTGCAATTCGGTGGGACCCTGGGATTTCTCCATCAGAGGCGGAGGCAATGTCCCTGTATATGTGCCCAGTGGCTCTTGCTTAGACTTCACAGAATGTGGGGAGACCCACCAAAGAGCATTTATCTCAGAATGGCCCCTTCGTTCCTGTCTTTCCCCCTCCCACAGGGCCCCAGGATGAATTCCTTGGAGTGCCAGTGGGTTCTTAGATGATGCAGTCTTAACCCTTTGACATGGATACGGGCACCACCTTGCTGTTGTGTTTGGGACCTTCATGCCCATAATTTTACCCATGCACATTTGGGACTCAGCATCTAATCTTCTAGTGCTCAGTGATGCTGGTATGTGCGTTTATAGGGTTACGTATGAACCAGTAGGGCCTGCAGTCTATAGGTACTAGCACGTAGGTTGAGCACTAATGAATGAGTGAGCATATGAATGAAAGAATAAATCTGGAAATGCACAGGAAGATGAGAGAGAGGAGGAGGGGCAGCACTTTTAATGAGAAAAAAAAAAATAGGCTTGGAGATTTGCAGCTTCCTTTACTGCCACCCCTCGACTGTGCTAAAAACCAGGAAGCCAAGCTGACATTTCCACGTAAATCTGAGATTTCCCTTTTTGGTTTTGCAAATTCCATTCTTGCCTTGCTGTCATCCACTGGGGAGACGTCCCCAGTCTTACTCACAGTTAAGAATAAATAGTGCTCCGGCTGCTAAAAAAAGGAGAGATCGCAGCACCTCTCATCTCCACGTGCGTCATTAATTGACTCCACAGCACCCCATGCTGTAAGCAGAGTGATGGTTGAGGGGCACCGAGCACCAACCGGGTCCCTCTCGGCACAAACATTTAAAAGGAAAAATTCTTACAAAAAAAAAAAATCCTGACCCTAAAGTGCATTTTAAGAACCCTCACAAATCAGACATCTTTGTCAGTGAGGTTTAACACATAATGGAAACAGATCCTGGTGGAAAGTGCTTCAGAATAATCTCAGGCGTTTCTAGAAGTACGTGAGGATGTGTGGTCCACACTGTGGGGGCAGAAGTGAGTTTGTTTGGTGATTCTCCTATGTCCACCTTATCCAGGCATTTACATCTTCCAGATGAGAAGCACTATGAAATGAAATTCTGTCTGGATCCCAGAGAAGGACATTCTGGGAAATCATCCAACCCACCAGGGTCCTGAACCTGTGATGTCTATGAAGACGTTTGGTCTCTAACTCACCTCCTCATTTGTTATTTTGTTCAGAAATATTCACCAAGCACTTAGTCTATGTTAGGACCTTTCCTGCGTGGTGTCCCTGGCCCCCAAGAGTCCATGGCTCGCGTCGGAGATCAAGTAAACCATCTCCATAGGGCATGACTCTTGGGAGACTCCAGAGGCCAGCGAGCACCCCATCCAGCTTGGTGGGTCAAGTGGGGCTCCCGAAAGAGCCGGAATCCTAGAGCAGCATTCAGGGAGGCAGTGCCGGGGACGGGCATAACCAGGAAGGGTGTTCGTGGCAGTGGTTGGGAGGATCAGAGAGTCCAGCTTAGCCGGGACCATCCCTTCTCTCCAGGCAGTGGGGTGGTCCCGATGGTGAGCTCTTCACGTGGGGGGCCTCCGGGCCTCCTGGCCTCTCAGCCTGCTGTGAGAGCTGAGGGTTCCTGCGCACACAACCGCTTAGCAAACGCGGAGCTACCCCCGCACTCCGAGGCCTCCCCGGTCATGGACCGTTAGGACTGGCTGAGACCGAGCCCCTGCTTTGGGTGCAAATGCCTGGGTATTGAGCCAATACATCTGAGTGTGCTGGCTGTCAGCCCTGCTCTGGGCAAACAAAGTGAGGAGACATTTACTACGATCCTTCACACTTCACAGATGAGGAAACTGAGGTGCAGGTGAACTCACCTGCCGTTTCAAGGACTAGGCACTGTTGGAGCCAGGATTTGCCCAGTGCCCGGGTCACTGCGTGGTAGAGGCAGCAGAAGGCCCCAGCCTCCAGACGCGCCGGCTCAGAGCCACTCCTGGTCTCTGGGCTCGTCGGAGGTGGGTTAAGCCACCTCAGGGCTCCTCCTGTGGCCTCACCTGGACGCCAGGACCGTTTCTCCAGCGGGCCCTCTGGGAGGAGGCACTTCCATGCTGCTCCACTGCCAGTGAGCCCCTGCTCCTCTCCGTGGAGGAACCCGCCCTGCCAGGCAGCTGGGCCTCAGTGGCCTTTATCTGACCCACCCCCGGCACCTCAACCTTTCCCCTCGGGGCCCTTCTGGCCGACCTTGGCCTGTCTCTGGCCTCAGCCCGGGCGCCAGGCCTCCTGCTGGAGCTGCGCCAGGCCCAGCCCTTCGCCCGGCCTCTCCCCCAGTCGGGCCTGGCGGGCGGGAGCTCACACCAGCCTGGAGCCAGGGCTCCTGAGTGATGCTCCCCGGGGCCAGCTGGGCCGGTCTGATGGTCTGACGGAGAGGCCCACCTGGAAAGACCTGCAGCTCCGAAGGCCTTCAGAGTGGGCCTGGGCCGTCTGAGGCAGAGAACAAGGGCAGGCCTCCTCTCCTGCTTCCCCAGGCCGGGCGGCTACTGGCTCCTGCCTACCCCCTCTCTCAGACACACTCCTATCCACACTCCTGGGTTTAAACCCTGGTAACAGCTCCTTTTTCCAGGTGTTTCTCTCTCCCAGATACTGTGTCAAGCTACCACTCATCATCCCAAGGAATCCTTACTTTTCCCCAAAGGTCCCATGGAGGGAAGGCCCCGCATCCCCATTTTACAGACGAGTAAACTGAAGTTCAGTCTCCGACAGCTGACAAGAGACAGAGCCTGAATTCAAACCCAGGCTTTTCTAAGCCCACAGCCCATGCTCCTAGCCACTTGGTAGCAGCATTGGGCATGTCATTTTACCTCTTCTGGCCTCAATTCCTTCATCTGTAAAATGGGAATAATGGTAACACCCCATCTGTGAGGCTTCTGTGGAGATTTAACGCACTCGGTGACGGGAAGCATGCCACAATGCCCAGAACGGCGCCTGGCCCCGGGAAGTCGCCAATGGGTGGTAGACAGCATTTGTGTGAGGGTCACTATCAGCGGCCCCAGACAGTGGCTGTTCCCACAGACGGGCACTTATGTCAGCCGCCCAGTCGTTGCCCTCCCATCTTTTGTTCCAGACTCTGTCTCCTCTTGCTCACCTTACAGCCCCCGATTGCTTTCTTCCCCTTCTCTTCTGATTGTTTCACTGCCACATCCCACATGCCACAAGCCCCAGAGGGGCCTGGCCTGAGCTCTCTTATTCTTTCTGTGAGGGTACAAGCCAGCTATCTTGGCATCCTTTCCCAACTCCCCAAAACTTCCGACTAGATTCCCCCAACTAATTTAAAGACTTCACTTGGTCTGGCTTATTTTGCAGAAAGATCAACAATTGAAAGTGAAGAGATGCTCCTACTCCGAGTAAAATATATCAAGTGCTTTGCCGGTAGACTCTGGATTTAAATGGCAGTTCTACTATTTAGAAGCTATGTGGCTCTGCGCAGCTCACTTAATACCTCTGAGCTGAAATTTTCCTTTCAAATTGGGACTGGATGATGAGAGGTGCAGGGTGCTCTTCACAAGGTTTTGGAGAGAATTTGGTGAGAGAATGGCAAGAGGTGCCTGGCATAAGTCAATGCTCAATAAAACACGAAAGCAGGATCTAGGTGAAACAGAGCTCAATAGCACAGGTAGTTTGGGGAGCTAAGAAGGCAATTAATAAATGCACTTCGCTTGGAGAAGCCCACTGGGGAAGACGGGGCAATGGACCCAGAGCTGAGGGCCCAGCACCGCACCGTGTCCCCCTGAGAAAAGCAGGCCTTTGGGACATTGCCGAGGGCAGGGTCCAAGGTCCCTTCAGAGCTGACCCCTCAACTTCCTGGTGGAATCTGTAGCCTTCCTTGAAGGCAGGGCCGAGCTTCCTTATCGGCAGGCTCAGAGTCCGAGGCACCGAGGCTGGACTCCTGCGTGTGCAGAGGCTCAGAGTGTTTATCGGGCCTCTCCCTGGGGTGGGTGGGTCAGCTGCCCAGACTTTGGACGTGGTTGAGCTTGGACGTGGCAGCTCTTCCTTCCCCTGGGGATACCCCAGCTCATTTCTCAACATTCATTCCCAATAAAAAAGGGTTGAAAGTCGACTGCTGGGACTCCACAAGCATGATGGCCAAGGACACGATAGCGCTTGGGCGCCAGGACTCCTGGCTCCTACCTCTGGCTGTAGGATCCCCATCAGCTCACATTGCTGGGGGCGCTAACGTTGGCCCTGTTCCCTTTGCAGAGTGCTCCAGTAAGATCCAGATCAACAGATACCTTGAGACAAGTCCCCTCTGCCATCATTCTGGGATGTGTGTCCCCCTTCTGAGTTAAGGGAACAGGAGCAACTAGAATAATCCATGGGAAAGAGCCCTACTGGCTCAGGTGTGCAGCACTCACCTGTAAGCCAGCATGCTGTACCAGCACAGCACAGCTATTTCGCTAAAATCTCCAAAGGACCCAAAGGGGTTGGGACGTTCATTATTTGAGTAATTGAGTAAAGAAGAAATGATACTAAGAGAGCTTTAAATTTTTTTTTTCAGTTCACCCAGCTAGCAGAAGTGGCAGTCAGAATGCAAACCTGCCCAGTTGGTCTCAGATGCCCCCTTAAACCACCAAGGGAAGCTTCCTGGCCCAGGGTCTCTTACCTGTGGCACTGTTCACGTTTTGGGATGGATCATTCTTTGCTGAGGGACTGGCCTGCACATTGTCAGGTTCTGAGCAACATCCTGGGCCTCTGCCCCATAGATGTCAGTAGCAAGCACCCACCCCAACTTACAACCAGCAAAAATGTCTCCGAACATTGTCAACTGTTTCCTGGGGACAAAATAGTCCCAGGTGAGAATCACTGCTCTAAACCTAGGTCAGGTACTGTGATGATTATTCATGATTACGTGATCATTGAGATTGCAGTTATGATAATAATGTCCTTGCCAGTGACTAATCTGCATTTGGGCAGGTAACTGACTCAGGTGAGCTTCAACAGGTAACTTACCATCCAAACTAGGACCCTGTAGAGAAGAACCTGGGAACTATTGATGATTATGTCAGCATACAGGCGCCACGGCAGGGATGAACGTTTGCCCGTGTTTTCTGCTTTTCAGGTAAAATGGCCAGAAGTGTGACTCTGCAGCTTTGTATTTACCACTAATGCCTTCATCTAGGAGGTTTTTCTTAGGTTAGGGGCTCTGGAAATCTTAGCACTGGCTTCTCTCACCTCCCCCTCCTCCCCAGATGGACCCTGACCAGGCCATAACCAGACTAGCCCATGATTTTCTTAAATTTGTTGGAAAATGGAAAATGATCCCAAACAGTTAGTGCCGGTTTCCTTTGCTCTCTGACTCAGCTGAGTCAGTATCATTAAGGTTCTCGGTGTGTTCACCTAAATCACGGAGACCTCGGTTCTACTCGGGAACCACAGTTTGGGGAGTATCTTTCCAGTCAACCCTGCGGAACTATCCTTCTCTGATAGGAGAAGGTGAACCTTGCTCCCTCCTTTCCATGTCATGTGATGATGGTGGTGGTGAGGGTGATGATGATAATGATGGTGGTGATGCTGGTGACGCTGGTGGTGATGGTGAGGATGGTGATGATGATGACTGATAATATAAAATGATTGAGCACTTGTATAGCTTGGTCTTGTCATGAGCTCTTCACATGAATTATTTCATTTCATCCTTATTACAACCCATAATGCTATCTTTACCCTCATTTTATAGATTCGGTATTCAAGGTTCTAGCAAGATTAATAACATGGGCAAGGTCAAACAAACAATTGGCTGAGGATAGAGTAAGAATCCAAGGGCAGGTCTGTCAATCCCAAAGCCCACAGAGTACTACCTCTCAATGTAGGGTAAGTTTGATCAGGTCAGTGGTCATCCATCTAATGAGCACCTATTCCAATCATGATGCAAAAAACTGAAGAATGGACGGGCAAGAATCTCTCTCTGTACCCATCAGGACCCCAGAGTCCAGCATAAGAGACAGACAACCCAGCAGGCAGTATGTGTTCTGTGAGTGACATGCACACAGCTGTGGGGGTACAGTGCATTTCTTGAACCAAGCCTGAGTTCAGGGAGGGGGCTCTCTGGTGTGGCTCTGGGTGGGAAGGACAACTGAATTGAGTCTTGAGGGTCAATTGAGTGGGAGTTGGGCAAGAAATGGGGAATAGAACACCAGGCAGGGGTTGAAGTTGAGCAAGGTAGACTGGAGTGGTTGGAGACCTATGGTTCAGTGTAGGTGGAAGGAGGGTCAAGTCCAAGGTAGAGACCCTGGAGGGCCTGGTGCCACCATTGCATGCAACACCCTTATACACTCAGGCCAACACACACACACACACACACACACACACACACACACACACAGAATTCAGCCACAAGCTAATGGTGCTGATACCATCAGACCCCTCCTATGTATGTCTAGGGTATCAGGGAGTTCTGACTACCACTTGGTTCCAGAAGCCCTAGGTGGGAGCATTATCTCCTTCCATCTTTCCATTCCTCTTCTGCTACATGCAGAAGCATGCTCCTCTCCCAACAGTGTCCACATCCCAGTCCCCAAGGATTATGTGACTATGAATGGGGACGTGGTATGTTATGAATTCGTTATAGGAAAACTGATGGAATGAAAGGCACTAGTTGCAGATGGAATGAAAAGTACTAGTCACTTGACCTTGAAATGGGGACATTATCTTGGATTATCTGGCTGGGACCAACATAAGGGTCCATGTAAGAGGGAAAGAAGAGTGTCAGTGTCAGAGAAGGAACTGTAACAAGAGGAGGAGGTCAGAGTAAAGAACTTTGAAGGTGGAGGAAGGGCCACAGGCCAAGGAATGAGGATACTTCTAGGACCTAGGAAAGGAAACAGAATCCTTCCCTTGAGCTTCCAGAAGGAATGCAACTCTGCCCACACCTTAACTTTAGCCCCAAGAGACTGGGGACGGACTGCTGACCTCTAGAACTGAGAATAAATTTGCGGTTTTTAAGGTGTTTTAAGTTTGTGATCGTTTGTTACAACAACCATAGGAAAACATGCATCTTCGGGGCCAGAACCAGGCCTGTACTTCTATCAGGTGAACCGTGGAGTCACTAACCACCTGCGCGGGTGTATACATTGCCGACGCTTCAGGTAATGCCATTCTCTTGGGCCTTGAAGAAAGTCCTTCCTCCACCTGCTGGGGCCCTCAGGCTGGGAGGTAGGATGCAGGCCTGGAGCCAGCCTGGCCCTAAGGAATGGGAGTATCTCCTATCATTGACCATAACCACGCCCAGGACAGCTTGATAATCCTGGGGCCCAGAAGGAAAGGGAAACACCAGGTCCTGGAGCCCAGGAATTCCAAGAATGGATCTGTCTCCCCTGAAAAGAGAGCCAGTCGCTGATAGCCAGTCTCCCAGGATCACACAGCGCTTTCCTCTACTTTTTTTTTTTTTTTAAACAAAAACTACAATATTACATTCAGGCAGCTGGGTTTTTATTATTCATACTGATTTCTAAAAAGGAACATTCTGGCTTTAATTAGAATGAAAAATATGAGCAGTAGAAATATTCAAATATCACACGGCCTCATTATTTACACCATTGATTTCGACAGGCAGATAAACACAGAGTAAGACAGCGCTCGGCACTATTTAAAGAACAAAGTGGCCTTAATCTGCTTCTCAGTCTCCCCTCATCGCCGGGGCCCCGTGTTTCCCTGCCCAGGGCAAGAGCTGGCGCGTGTGGCCAGGCTGTGGAGGGAGAGCCCAAGTGCAAGACCAAGTTCAACCAAAGCAGCTCCGCGTTCAGAAGAGCACCCTGTCCTGAGCACCGTGCATCAGGACGCTCGGGCAGTGTCTCACCCCTTTGCTCACTGAATCCTGGCAATTTACCTGTAGGAGATAAGCAGTTTCGTTCCCATTTTGCAAAGAAGCCAAGTGACCTTGGAGAGGGTGAGGGTCGTGGGCCACCACATAGCCGGGCTACCGGATGCGAACTGGGTGGGTGACGCCCCCCAAGGGCCCATGCTCTTCATCACCATGGAAGAGACTCAGGACCACACCTGCTGATCCGGGGTACTTACTGTGTAGTAAGCACCTTGGGCCAGGGCTTCCCGAACTTGGCTGCACAGGACCATCAGCCAGGGAGCTTCAAGAAACCGATGCCTGCGTTGCACCCCAGACCTATTAAATCAGAATGTCTGGGGGTGGGAGGCGGGCATCTGTACTTTTAAAAATGCTCAGGGACGCCTGGGTGGCTCAGTGGTGGAGCGTCTACCTTTGGCTCAGGGAGTGATCCCAGGGTCCCAGGATCCAGTCCCGCCTTGGGGTCCCTGCGAGGAGCCTGCTTCTCCCTCTGCCTGTGTCTCTGCCTCTCTCTGTGTCTCTCATGAATAAATAAATAAAATCTTAAAAAAGAAAAAAAAAAAAAAAAGATCTTCAGATGACCCCAAAGTGCAGCCAAGTCAAGGAACCGCTTTTTTTTTCTATGCGGTCCCTCACTGAGATCCCTTAACCCCCCTGTGAAGGAACTCTTATTATTGACCCATTCTAAAGAAGAGAAACCTGAGCCTCAGAGAGGTCGTGTGACACCCATCCATCTGGGATGTAAACCAGAACATTCTAGAACCCTTATATTTAACCACTACAGTAAGATATCTTCCAAGTGAGATATTGATAGTTGGTCAAAGGAGGGATTTTCCAGGAGAATATGTTGTACCTTGGGGACATATAAAAATCGAGTCAAGTTGGGTTTTTGTTTTTTTTTTCCCCATCTGTGGATTCCATGTGGACTCCATGGTTTCCAAGAACCACCATGGAGGTATTGCTCTTTTTGCTGTGAGCCTTCCCTTTCTCCTCTGTAGTTTTAAACCTCTAATTGAATCTGCTCAAACCTCGATGTTGTCTTTAACTGTTATGGCAGCTCCATGGAGCCCAGTCCTCATAGACCCGAGGTGGGCCCAGAGGACCCAGGAGGGCTTCTGCTTCCAAGGCCCTGAGAGTGTGGCCCCCTGGTGCCCCCAGCCCTGACCTGTGTCCCGTGGGCCCTGTCCTGCAGGACAAGCTCCTTCTCTGCAGTTGCCCAGGTTCTCAGAGTGGTGCCTAGGGTCCTCCATACACAGGAGATTCAGGTCATTTCCTCATTTAACTCATACCTAATAGGGGACACATGTGGTATCTCCAAGACTCCCAAGACATTAAGGAAAAGTCTCCCCATAGAAGGCTGAGCTGTAGGAATTGTTCAGTCTGCAAACAACCAGGGTGCATGTGCTGTGAGCTCTCACTTCTTTTCTCTTTCTTCTCTCCATCTGCTCCCTCCTTCTCATCTCTCTCCCTAGTTATCGTTCTTGCCGAGCTTCTCTTCCTCTCTCATCATTCCCAGGCCACACCTCCCCTCCTGTATTAGTTTCCTCTTGCCTCTGTAACAAATCACCACATGCTTAGGGGCTTAAACCAATGCATATCTGTTCTCCCACGGTTGCGGAGACCAGAAGTCAAAAAACCAATGTGTTGGCAGGATTGGTTGCTCTTTGGAAACTCCGAGGGAGACTGAGCCACTCTCTGAGCTGGTGGTGTGGGCTGGCAATCCTTGATGTGACATAGTGTGTAGAAGCATCAGCCGACCCAACTGGGCCCCATGTCACATGGTGTTTGTTCTGTGTCTCCCCTGTGTGTCTCCTTTGTCTTCATGTGGCCTTTTTATAATGACGGTCACCAGTCTTTGGATTAGGGCCTACCCTGAGCTAGTATGATCTCACTTAACCAATTACAACTTCAAAGATCCTATTTCCAAATAAGGTCACACTCTGAGGCTCCAGTGGACATGAGCTTTGGGAGGACACCATTCAGCCCAGTATACCTACTGTCCCTCTTGCCAAAGCCATGCTTCTTGGCTGTGTGATCTTCCAAAGTGCATATCGGGTCATGTCACTCACCTGTTGATAACCCTTACTATTTCCCTCAGAATAAAATCCAACTCCTTGACCTGGCCTCCTGGCTCCTGCAAGCTTAGGCTCTGGCTGCCTCTTCAGTCTCCGTGACAGAGCCCACTCCCTGAGGCCTGGCACCCTGGCTCCCACCCTGTGCCATGCCCACACCTCCATACTCTTGCTCTGCCTCGACCCGGGGTTCCTTCCCTCCAGCCCTGGTTCCTTGTTCTTCAGATCTCAGCTCCAGGGTCACCTCTT
The DNA here is from genome assembly GCF_003254725.2 of Canis lupus dingo. Taxonomy (NCBI): domain Eukaryota; kingdom Metazoa; phylum Chordata; class Mammalia; order Carnivora; family Canidae; genus Canis; species Canis lupus. Next base: position 72,283,889 of record NC_064247.1, read on the forward strand.
TGTAAACTCCTTCCCAGACTATTCTGTCTAAAGTGGAATATTTTATTCTCTCTCACACTTCACAGTTTTATTTTGTTCATAATACTTACCACCATGTGAAATGATCTTTTCCTTCTCTGTGGCATGTTTGTTGTTTTCTCTCTCATGGTTTCTCTCTGGTTCATGGCTATGTCTCCAAGGCATAGGGTAGGAGCTCCAAGGGGGTAGGAGCAGGGAAGATACCCGGTTCATTACAGCATTACTCCTTCAGGATGCTGCTCTGAGTTCCCCTCTTTCAACCACTCAGCTTGCCTGAGTCATCACCATGAACCTGCTGTTATCCTAGATGCCCAGTGGACAAAAGCCTCTCTCAGGGACCTTGCCTTCTAGAGAGTGAAGAGTAGGAGGCATGTGTATATACTCAAGACTTAGCATACGGTGCTGAAGACGTGTCCTCGAAACTTCCAAATCATACTCAGCTCAAACCTTGCTTTTGTAGCTCACAAAGCCAATGTTTCTGGGCTTCTTAAAGGGCCCTGGGGCCAAACACCTCTGGAACGCTAGTTGACACTCCTTCCATCTCAGCACACTGCTGTCATTTTCTCTGGGCGAAGTAGGATCAGAGGGGCCACTGGGGAGCCACAGAAGGAGCCCTAGAGGGGGAGACTGAATGCCTGGCTCCCAGCCCAAGTCATGAGAAGCTCTGAAGGGTCACCTATGAAGCCCTGAGGGGCCATCTGCCTTCTTCAGATCTACTCTCATCCCCAGACTAGGTATGTCCAGACGGCCAAGGCTTTTTGTCAAGACTGATTTGGTTTTTTAGGTTTGGTTTGGTTTGGTTTGGTTTTTTGACAAATTATTAATTTGCTACAATTGCTATTCTTACTCTCATTATTAATTTGGTATAACCACGACTAGCTCATCTTTAGTGCCTAGAATAGTGATTCTCAAATTTGTCTGCACAGTAAAATCACCAGGGAATCTTTTATGATTCCCCAAACCGAGGCCAGACCAGGCAAATCTCAAACTCTGGGGTGGGGGTGGGGGGGTGAGACACAGACTATTAATAGTATGTTTTGAAGTTTTCAAATATGCAGACAAATTTAGGAATCATTCACTCAGACCAGAGGTCAGCAAACTTTTCTCCATAAAGTCATGAGAGTAAATATTTAAGCTTTGTGGGCCATATGGTCTCTTTCGCTACTGCCCAGCTCCACTATGATAGCATGAAAGCAGCCATTGACAGCGCATGAATGAAGGAACGTAACTGTGTTCCAATAAAACTTTATATATTGGAAACGGGCAGAGGATCATATTTGCACCCCTCTTCCCAGGCCAAAGTTTGCATACCCCTGGCCTAGAACGATTTCTGGTGATATATATATATATTGGAATAATGAATAAACGTAATAAGCATTTAATAAGCACCTACTATATATTCGGTTCTATGCTACGTGCTGGGATTTCAATCCAGAACATGTGTCCTGTCTGGTTGGGGAAACAGAGCTATAAACAAATAATCAAAATGTGAGACAGAGGCAGTAAAAGATGTATGAGCCAGCCGCCAGGGAGGCCCAGGGGAGGGAGGAACCAATTTGGCCTGTGGGATAAGGAGGAAGTCAGGGAGAGCCTCCCAGCAGAAAAGACTTTTAAACAGAGTCTGGGAGGAAGATTTTCAGTCTGACTCCCGGCTGCCAGGAATAGAGATCCAATCAAGTTACCGCAAGAATGGAAAGAGGTTGTTTTCTCTCCCAGGCCCAGTCTAGTCTGGATGGGGTCCGTGGCAGCCCTGAGCCGGGCCTTCTGCAGCTCTTCCCTCCTCTCTGGGCTCTTGCTTGATTTTTCTCTGTTTCTTGAGCACTGCATGAGCGTCCATCTAGAGAGCGTGACGGTAAAGACCACGGGCTTCAGAACGCGTGCTTGGGACATTAATTTCCTGATCTGGGAGTCAGGGAGGGAGCATCACAGACCTTCACAACAACTTCAGAGTGTTCCTGTGCCAGTAAAATGAGGGAAAACATGCGGGGTACTTGGGACTGTGCTTGGCACCTGTAAACACTCCAAACTGTGACCATGACCGTAATTCTTTTTTTCTTTTTTTTAACGATTTATTTATTCATGAGAGACACAGAGAGAGAGAGAGAGGCAGAGACATAGGCAAAGGAAGAAGCAGGCTCCCCACAGGGAGACCAGTGTGGGACTTGATCCCGGATCCCAGGATCACACCCTGAGCCGAAGGCAGATTCTCAGCCACTGAGCTCCCCAGGTGCCCCCCGTGACCATACTTCTTACCATCTTCATTATCATCAATCATCTTCTTCTGTTTGCTTATTGTTTTGGCATCCTAGAAAGTTCTCCTGGCCTTACAACCAACCCCCTCTATAAATGCCACCTTCTACTTTAGACCCCTCCCATAGCTAGCTCAGGCTTTTAATGTCCTGGTTCAAATGGCCAGAGAGAGAGGATCTGACTGTCCCGGGTCACCAGGTTGCCTCTGGATGGACTTCCCTTCCAGTATAGGGTATAGGGTCCCCCTTGGTCTAGTCCCCCAGGGTAGGAGGAGAATGCTGGCACACATGTGGCTGCTTGGGCTGAGCCTATTCGCCTAAGATAGGGCTTCCCAAAGCTGACTAGGTATGACGAGCACAGAGGACTAGTTGGGCAAAGGAGCTACATGTGCAGAGGGTGAAGTCTGTGGTCTTCTTGCACTCTCCTCTCCTTTGAGAGGGCTTGAGGGCATGGCCTTGACTCCATCAAAGGAGGCAGAGGGGCTCAGTGTCCCAACCTCTGCAGCTCTGTCTGTGGATCTGGTGCTCTGGAAACCAGCCAGCCCTGCTGCTGGCTAGCCGTGCACATGGGCCCTGGCCCCCTGGCCCAAGCCTGCAAGAGAATAGCCAGCCTCCAAAGAAATCATTTTGGAGTCGAGTCAGAAGGTACAGCCCAAGGACTGCCGAAGCCTTTGTTTGTTCCCATCTGCAAGCGCGGGCTGCCAAAACATATTGGGGATATAATGAGAAATAACGGAATCAAAATAATGTCAAGGAAATAAGTGCTGAAGAGGATAATCAACATCCTTTCTGAATGGATTTCCTGCCAGGGAGACGGGAGCAGAGGGAATGTTTTACCCCTGGGGCCGAGGCAGACAGTGGTCCTGGAAAGGACAGAAAAAAAAATCACTTCCTGGAAGAGAATCTTTTAATAGTTCTTTGAAGAGGGAGGCAGGAGCTGCCAAGGCCCAGAACGAGTCCTCTGTTATTGGGGTGTCTCCGCCGAGAGCCCCCCAGCCAGAAGCACAGCCACGAAGCAGTAGCTCTCCTGGGAGCCTCCCGAGTTTGGTACCCGCAGGCCGCACAGGCATCTTTGGTTTGCCGCAAGCTGCAGGAGGGCGAGCTTGGGGATGGCTGGAGAGAGGTGCACTCGGGGCCCTGCTGTGCCACCCGCCTGGCCTGGGCACTTGGGGGTTCAGACCGCCTGTAAGTCTCCCTTCATTCCTAACAAGTGCGTATCCTGCTTTGTGAGTAAAGCTCTCATCGGTGACATCCTTGGGCACTGGCTGCCTGTGGCTTATGTGAGCTGATGGAGCAGAGCACAGTCCATCTTTGGACCCGCGCTCAGGGACTCTCTTGCTTGCTCTTTTGTCCTTTCTGCCCTTCTCTCTCATCCCTTGTCTTTTGTCAACAAGTGCTGCCTTTTCTGGGAATGGGGGTCACATTTTCCATCAGCCGCCTAGGGAGGCAGATAAAGACAGAACCCCTGGAAGGCTCTGCTTTTCCATTCCGTCCCCCTGTTCACCACTCACTGAGCATCTCCTGGACGCAGAAGCTTGCCCAGGTTCCCGCCTGGGGGTCACGGGGGGCGGGCGCTCACATCCAGGGCGACCCCGTTTCACTCCCTGCTCTACTTTTCTCCGTGGTCTAACCGCAGCTGTTTCTTTCAATCTAGGATTGAAAAGGCTGCCCCTAGCTTTAACACCATTTCCTGCCACTTCTTCATCATCATCTCAACTGCCATGAAATACGATCTTTTCACCTGGGTCCACATGGCAAGAAGGCACTCCTCGGGGAGTCCGCTGCCCCCTTCGGGTCTCTGGCTGTGCTTCGGAGCCTGGACCCCTCAGCTCTGTGCAGAGGCCCAGGGACAAAAGCATGAATAAAGCAACTAAAGTAACAAAATAACTTACTGACCTTCTCCTGAGGGCTCTACATTATTTAGATCCCCTGGCCATCTTTTTTTTTTTTTAATTAATTAATTAATTAATTAATTATTTTTATTTATGATAGTCACAGAGAGAGAGAGAGGCAGAGACACAGGCAGAGGGAGAAGCAGGCTCCATGCACTGGGGTCTCCAGGATCGCGCCCTGGGCCAAAGGCAGGCACCAAACCACTGCGCCACCCAGGGATCCCCCCTGGCCATCTTATTTAAGTCCCCAGCCATCGCTTATTAATCCCATTTGACAGGTGAGGAAACTGAGGCACAGAGACTGAGAGATTTGCTCAAGGTCTCAGAGCACTGGGTTTCGGGCCCAGGGTGTGAGCCCATGCTGCCTGCCTCTGGAGTCTGCAGGCTGAACCACACACTACACACACTACACACACTACGTGTTCCTTGCTGCACCTGTGGGCATGACCCGGGCCCTCGGTTAGGCCGAGGGTGAGAGCAAGGTGGGGGCACAGGCGAGCACGGCTGCAGGCGGACAGCCAGGGCAGTCACACGAGTCCTGCAGTCACATGAGTCTGGGAGGCCGAAACAGTAGCCAGAACCTTCCGTGATAAGCATCTCAGGGCAAGCAGGTGGCCTTGGAAAGACAGCGGGGGATGCCCGGGTGTGAGCCAGCCCTCCTCCGGCAGAAGTGCCTCCCCCCAACGCGCCTCCAGACCTGGAACAGCCCTGGATCCGGTTATCGGACGATCATAGGGAAGGAACAAGGACAATTAATTTCTCTGCCCCTATCTTATCTCCTGGATCTCACGAGCCATTTCCAAGTTCAGTTTCTGGTTCCCAGTTCCCGAGCACCGGCAGCTCCATGGCAAGAGTTCAGAAATCTAGAATTCTGAGTGGCAAAAGCACACTCCAGGGCTGAATGCAGAGTCCATGCCGGTTTTTCATAATTGGTTTTCAGAGCAGCCTGTTCCGTGATGTGTAATTGTTAGCAGTTGTAAAAAGATAACTCACATTTTTAAAAGCTTAAAGCTTGCTCTGTGCAGATAAAAACTGTGACAAATTATGTTCTGAAAAATCATAAAAGCAGAGAGAGACATGTTAATAACCAAAGGTGGCGTTTCATTTAGAGGTCAGCCAGAGCTATTAAAGTGGTCAGGAATTTCAAGCTTTGGCAGTAGTGATTTGACCATATCACTTATCTCCTCCAGCCCATGCCTAAGTATCTCCCTCGGTAAAAAAATAATCCACAGACTGTAATACAGGAGGTCAGGGGAAACTGGGGAGAAATGCAGTGTTGCCAAAATAAACCCAGCTTTCAAGGAGAGCCGTTCCGATCGGCCAAGGCCAGTTAATGCTCCGACGCCAACAGCTTCACCCCCAATATTTGGGAACATGCTCATACACACGGCCACCAACACATGTCTAGGGATACACGCATATATGTGTGTGCACACACATCTCATGAAAGAGCCACATGAAGATTTTTCTGCAAAAAAAAGGTGCGGGGTGGGGATAGGGAAATTTATCTAAAGATGTGATCACCAACAAGACAAACAAGTATGTAAAAAGCCATCTGGTTTTCCCAAATTTAAAAAGTTGGGGTGTTTTTGTTTTTGTTTTTGTTTCCTTAGCCAAGGTCAAGACAAATCCGAAAGAGGAACAATCTGTAGCCAGTGGGAGAGGCTTCCTGGTGGTGGGGTAGGAGTTGGATAGAGTCTGACCATTGGCCTTTTTGCAAAGAAGAGTTGCCAAGCTATGGGTTGAATCCTTTCAAATCTGTGTCACCCATTCTGGGCCACCACAGCCAGACGTGGTATGGTCTCGCGTGTGATCGATTTTTTAAAGTGAATAACTGTTTTTGAAACAGATCTAGATTCCATGCCCTCAAGACTCAGATTGAAAAGGGCCTCATTATAGGACCATAGTAATAAGGCAGGGTAGTAAAACCATTCTAGAACAGAAAAAGCATGAACTGCGTGTCAAGCTAGCTGAGTTTTTTACTTTGTGGCTCATTAGCCGGGGCCTTCTAAGCTAGTCGCTTAACTTCTCTGGGCCTCAGTTTTCTCACCTGTGAAATGGACAGACCCCACCACTGGTCTCTCTGATTGTCACGAGAACGTGTGTAAGGGACACTAATGCCATGCTCCACGTAGACAGCATATTCCTTCCAGCCCTGTCCTCAAGATGCTCTAAATTTTCTGTGTTTCTGTGTCTCGTAGAGATCAGCAAATTTCAGTCATTTCTGAAATCTTTTATTTTTTTCATGCCATTTTATTACCTATTGTTTCTTGGAAAGAGATAAGGAAAAACAAACAAAGACTTCAAGATGGAGAGAGAGCTCTGCTCTGATAAAGCAGATTGCCCCAGAGTTGTTTGTTTGGTTTTTAAAATAGATTTAATACACATTCAAGAGAAACAAATGACAAAATGGCCTCTACTTGTTGAAGAAAAATATTGTGTGTGTTGTATATGGTGGCAGGTACGCTCACTCAGAGACTCTTCCTCTTGAGAAGATGCTATGGCGAGGAATCCATCTAAGAGCAGACAGTTGGCTTTTTAAACATCTGCATGACTTACTTTTACTATAATGTAGAAATCATAACAGCCAAGAAATATGAACACTCTGCAAAGGTTGTAAAATGTGTGCTATTTATCCATGGGCCAGACCAGCATGCATAACTGGGGCATGCGTAACTGGGGCAAATATATGTAGCTGAATTTAATGCATTATAAATGAACATAATTATGCATTTATTTATTTTAATTCCTCATAGATCTTCTATATCACTTAAGCACTGAGAAAGGAGAAGGAAGTGAAAACAGGAGAGCAAACCCTGTAATTTAGTTCTAAGTCTAAAATGGATTTTTTAACAAAATGACGCAGAAAGCTCGAGACAAGAATCTCATCACATTGTGAGCTCATTTGTGTTTTCGCCCATTCACGAAGAAATTATTACTATTTATTATTTGTTTCCAATCGACCATGTACTCTGTTAACAGGGAAGTCACTGAATAAAATTTCTGCCCTCGAGGGATTTAATTAATAAGAAATTACCTGCATTTCTTCATTGGAATCCTCATGTGATGAAGGGAGTGTCTAATACTCTACCTTTTTAATTATTTGGCTTTCACGTAAGTTACCAGAATTACGGGGATCCCTGGGTGGCGCAGCGGTTTGGCGCCTGCCTTTGGCCCAGGGCGCGACCCTGGAGACCCGGGATCGAATCCCACATCGGGCTCCCGGTGCATGGAGCCTGCTTCTCCCTCTGCCTGTCTCTCTGCCTCTCTCTCTCTCTGTGACTATCATAAATAAATAAAAATTAAAAAAAAAAAGTTACCAGAATTACTTATAAGTAGGAAGTGTTAGAAGTAGTAGAGCTGAATTACAAATATTTGTGATACAAAAAATAAATAAATAAATAAAACAAATATTTGTGATACAGACGTTAGAAGTTTGGTCTGTCCTCGTTATCCTATTTAAACATACTGTCCTCCTCAAAGGTCTGGGCATATACAGGTGATCAATAAGTATCCATTATTACATTACTTGTAATAAAGCTTGCGCACACACGCACACACACATAGCCTCAGAGTGAGAGCCCTGGTAACCATTGCCTTATCCAACATGCATGGGCTATTCATGTATAATGATGGTCCAGACTTAGCGTAATACGAAGATGACACTAATAACTTCCCTTTGGGACTCATGCTCCGACCTGGTGGTTTTTGTTTTTCTCCTTTAGTGGTGGATGTTGGGATCTTAAGGATGGATTTCCATCTAGCTAGGAAGGCTATAAATAGGTATGAAAAAGAGAGCCTCTCTTGGCCTTTTGTGCATTAAGATGACTTTCCATCTCCTCCACATGCTTATAGGAAGGGTGTAGAGATGTGGGATGGCCAATCGAATGCAAACACTTAGTAGCATCCAGTGCCCATTCACGGAGGGCATCACCATTCCGTGGGTTAGAGGAAAGAGCGCTCTGCCATTGCTGTGTGCTGCTGCCTTCTGCAATGGCTAGTAGAGAATGCGCTCACTATAATGGAAGATAAAATAACAAAACCAAAAACAGCAGGTGTGACATCTTTGAGCAGATATTTACTCTGGGAAAATCTGCTTTTGAAGCCATGGGGTGTAGCTAAACCGTTGAGTAGCTAAGTAGCTGAGCTCACATCCAGATCTAAAGCTAGGTCAGCTCTTAAAACAGTGAATGGGTGTCTTTGAGAAAGTTCTGTGGACTCCTGGAGCCTCAGTTTCCCCTCTATACAATAGGGTTTGTGATAGTACCAACCAAATAGAGTGTTTATTTATAACTCTTTATAGTAATCTTTCTGATTGAAACCCTTGCCTTCCTTTGTCACGAAGGATTTTTTGGTAGCTTGTCCTCTTCTGTCTCACCTTCTGAGAAGGGTAGCCATGACCCCATTACTGAGTAGCTCTTCCCTTTTATTCTGTTTCCCATTCCTCCTCTTTATTATCATTTCACTTCATAATTTGTGATTATATATTTTATACAATATAAATCGCATTGTTGTCTACAATTATATACTTATTTATCTGCTTGATTCTTTTCTTTCCTTGCCTCTAAGCTCTGAAGGTAGGCTCCTGGTTTCACTCCCTCAGAGCCTAATAAAGAGTCTTGAATACCTAGTAGGTATTCAAGAAATATCTATTAAATAAATTAATGCATGTTAACAAACTAAACTGAGACTACGGTGTGTAATTATAATCTTACCTCAAAGACATAACAGAGATACATGCTTGCATATATTAAAAGAGAAGATTTAGATATTTTTTTGTTTCATTTCAACCCTTTCCTCATATTTTTTTCTTATAGAGAGAACATATAGAGTTTCAAATTGAAAAAAAAAATAAGCGGCAGAATGTTATGCATAAAAAATGAAATGAATTTTAAACCTTTACTTGGGCAGAGACAAAATTCGTATTAGAATTGACAGTCTGTTAATCATTATTCTTGGTGTAATCCAATGAGCAACTCCATTCGCTTTATAAATTAAATTGATTCATACATATTGGCAGGTTAGCTACTTCCCTCAAAGGGAGTTGAATTTATTTGGGTTGTATATTAATATCTTATTATCCTTCTTATGCACCGGTGACATGATCATTATTTCATCTTGTATGTTTATTAGAGTAAATGCTTTCGGAAGGGGAAGTTGAAAAAAATCCACCTACGCTCAGCAATCTTTGTAGGCAGGTACATGTGAAATTCTACTCTGGATTATGGTGGTAGCTCTCCTCTGCACGCTTTCATTGACCGTGTCTCCAAGATGTGTTCCCAGCAATCCGTAGCCAGAATATATTGTTTAAAAATAACTCCAGTATTTTCTTCAGATATTTCTTCTGCACCATGGCATGAGATGAGACTTGCCTTAGAACTTTGCTGGCAGTATCTGTTGTCATTGATGAACAACCTAACAACCTCCAACTGGAAATACACTCAAATAATCTTATAAGTGGGTCACATTTATATGTTGAAAGTTGGGAAGGTGGACGATGGTAATGGGTTGATCTTGGACAATTGCGACCCAGACAGACCTACAGGAGTTGGGTCGACATCTTCAGCAGATGAAATGATCATTTAATTGGCTCTGCCAATTAGATGAGTTCCAGTGTCCAGTGCAAAAGAAACATCCATGTGACCTCAAGAGCCTTGAGCAGTAATGCAAGCCTTTACTGAGGCCAGGGAAGAATTATTTTATATCCCACACGGACTATTTTATTTTCCCAAAGCCCTCTTGTAAGGTCAGCTGCTCCCCATTCCTCCTCCTCTGTTCCCCTACAAACTCTAACCCACATCTTCACACTCTTCCCAGCCCTCTGATCTAGAATGCCTTCTGGACTCCCTCCATTTCCTTTTATGTGTAACTTTGCTTTGCTTTCTTCAAGTCTGCAACTTTACTGTGAGCAGGGAAACTGAACTCTAGACTCCCCCTGCGAAGATCAGGGAAGAGGTGAGGCTGAGGTTACATACACTTTAGCATCCTTGTCTCTTTCATGATGATTACAGATGCCCACTACCTGCATTGACTAATTTGATTCTCCCTATTTTACAGATGAGGAAGCCAAAGCAATGAAAAGTAGCTGCCCAAATCATACTCTTAAAGGGCTGGGTTGGGGTTGAGCTCCTTAGCTAATGGTCTCATATTGCCTCTCTTGATGAAAGTCATCAGGAAAAGAAAATTCTAGCAGCCTGCACCACTCAAAGGTTTCCAGGCCCATTTTCAGCTGCTGACCAAGAAACAAACTAAGAAATTGAAATAGTGGCTTGGCTCCATGAAGCAGAAGTTCTACTAGTAAAACCAACTTCAAAGTTGGAATTTGATCTTGTACTGTGAAGGAGAAATTCAAGAGCCTCCATATTCTCCTTTTCAGTGGGTTCAATTTTCTAAAAATCCAGGGGGCTCATCTTGCCTCCTCAGAAAGGGTGACCTGGGTGGATATGGAAGAGTCAGCTATGTGGATGTTTGAGAACTCAGAGACAGGAAAGTCATCCCTTTGGAAGAGAAAACATAAAAATAGAACAAATCTTCATTTTTTCTGGTCCAGACTTTCTACTACAAAGTACCTGCCATTTCTCCCCCTCCAGCAATGGAGAACTTGCAGATCTGTGAGATCCCCCCCACCCCGCTACATCATGGCCCCTAAATCTTTCCCTGGTAATTTATAATTTCTTTCTTGAGTAGACATCATCTAGTATTCAGCATCTATATGCTAGTCCTAGTTTTTCATTAAAAGTAAAAGCAAGGCACTTTAAAAATTATACATTCTCTTGCAGAAGGGGATAGTTGACCCTCCCACATTTCCTTTCTACCTCACCCTAGAGGAATCTTCGCTAGAGCCCAAAGAGCATTTCAAGTTTTGCCAATGAGAATTCAAGAAGCAGCAGAGTCTCATCTTTGCACGGTGACTCTCAAACACTAACGGGCACCCAAATCACTCAGAAAGCCTGGTTACAACCCAGAGTGCTGGGCTCCATTCCAAGGTGTCTGATTCAGTGGGTTTCAGGCTGGTGGGGAGAGTTTGCTTCTCTAACCAATTTCCAGGTGATGTTGATGCTGTGGGTGCCAGGACCCCACTCTGACAACCACTGCCTTAGCCATTCAAGATCTGATGACATCTTTGTGTACAATTGCTCCCTATGCTCAAGTCCCTTTCATGAAAGATCTTAACTTGGAGGAATGCCACTCCTGAATCTTTACCTCCTCAAGGTGAACTCCAGTCTTTTTAAATGAGGCTCAGATGGAACGCTTTCCGGAACCTCTTCCTGCTCTGGGCATCCTTGTCTGTATTACACAAACCAGGAAGGTCCCTCTCCCTTAACCTGAGCCAACAGCAATGGATTTATGTCTCATCGCTATCCTACTGTCAGGGAGAACTCATGCTCGTGGGGCTTTATCTCATGAGTAGCTTCACAGGCAGGACCCTCTATATCTTGTGATTTTGAAAAAATCAAAGACAAGTTTTTAATTTTAATGTGAGACTTGACATGTATAGATTCTATATTAATGATTTTAGTTTCTTGTTCTAAATTATGGAAATCTTTCTGGATCCTATTAGATCACCTAATTTTCTAATGTTTCCCATTTTGTACCAGCTGCAGAAATAATGAACACATCTCAGAGTCCTTATTCAAAATAACGACGGAGTCAAACAAGACCAGCCCAAACACTCACAGACCCTTCTCTTGAGGTCAGAAAGAATGAATCCATAAGGGTCTCCCTGAATAAGATTAAATAGCTGCAAATCCGCTAGTTCTTCCCATCCATTTCCCATTTTCCCATTTTGTCTTCAGTCATTTCTTGAGTGACAGCATTTTATATGCCTTCCCGGAGATCCAAACACACTTCTACTACATTCTTTCCTTGAGATACTAGTTAGCACTTTCTTCTTTCTAAAATCAACTTTGTAATAATCCATTCTTAGACCATGCTAGTATAAAGTTACCATTCTATCGTTTCCAAAATCTGTCATGTCTTCATGTGGTTTTTTTTGGAAACCAAGACATTTAAAAATCTGACTTTCTTCCTTTCTCCCCTTCTTCTTGATCTCTTGATTTCCACCTGTGAATCTTTTTAATATCTCGGGATATTATTATTTTTGTGGATGCAGGGATTCGAACCTGCATCCATAAAATTGGATCCAATTTTTTTAACCATTTTTTGATCATCCAAAATGGTTAATGGTTTCTCTATCTTTTGCCCTCACCCCATTCCTGCCCAACTCCAGAGTTTCAGTTGCAGCTTAAGTACCCCTTCAGTCTGAACATACCTTCTTACTTGAGAAGTCCGAAGAAAATTGCAACATACCCATAGTCCAAATATCCCTGGTGGTTCACAGTTCATCCAAAAGTATACACGTCTATTTAGGCATTATATATTATTTCTTCCCTTTCTATAAGAGAAGCAATTGAGATATTGTACATGATATGGAGTAAAGGTTTAGTAAATACTGAATGACTGACTGAATAAACAAATACTTCAGCAATAGGTCCAGGGCCTAGAATGTCAAATCCCATCCCATTAGTAATATTTTGCAAAGTATTCCCACTCTGACATGGTTGCATCTCACTACCTAACCCATGCACTAGGCCATTTCTTTTTTTCTGCTCTTTGTCTAACTTCAAAGCCTTAACAGAAATGCACCATTTCGATAATTTAGCATCTTCAAGTTTAGCTTTTTCTGAGATATTATGTTCAGGCCAACAAAAGTAAGATCATATGCAACATGGGGACTTATTACCAGTGTTTGGAGCTAGAAAAACCAGTTGAGATGGATAATTGCAATTTTTAAAAAAAATCTTACCACTATTTCATCAATAGCACAGTTCAGGGTACAACCTTTTCTACCAGTCTCTACTATACTGTATATTATTGTGTATCTAGATATGATTTTAAATTTAAACTAATTAAAATTAACATAGTTTAAAATTCAGTTCTTCAGTTGCAATTGCCATTTGTCAATTGTTCGATAGTGGCCTGTGGCTTCCATATTGAACAACCCAGATATGGGACATTTCCACCCTATTAGACAGCTCTGGTGTAAAATCTATGCATATGCATTCTCCATTAAATCTGTCAAAGGGGTAGAGGGAAGCAGATTTTAATGTCGTATGATGGTGGTTGTGCATTTCCCTAGTAAGGTTAGACACAAATTTACCAAATGAAACTCCTAGATGAGCTGGAAGAAAAATGATTGAGTTGTGTCTAAAAAAAGGAAAATCCTCTGACATGTTGATATTCTAGGCTGGCGACTTTGCTTGTGGCATTTTGGAACAAGATTCAGAATCAGGAAAGTGTCACCCGAGTTGAAAGCTCCCCTGTAAGAAATGTTTCAGTTTGACCTAAAGTAAGTGGAAGAGACAGGGCAAAGGAAGAGGAAGCCAGCGGAGGATGTCTAAGTGATAAATGGTACCCTGTCATATCACATTTGACGTCTTAACAGGAAAAAGGGGGCTGTTGAGCCAGATGTGGGTTAAGGGAGGAAGTTCAAACCTTTCCCTCATCTTCATTTTGTTTTTCAAGGCACAGGTTGAGTTCAAGAGCTCCGAGTTCAATCACAGTGTATCCACTCTTCAGAGTAAGAAGCCAATCAGGGCAAATGTGTTCTCCAAGGCAGCTTCTGCCTTTCTCAAGAGCAAAATGATTGCAGGGCTTCCAAGCTGTTGAGAAAGATCGAAGCCAAGAGGGAATCTCTCCAAGAGAAGATTGCCATTAGCAGCCACGTCATCTATGTTGTAACTACTGAGGTAGAGCGTGGGACCCCCGGAGAGAGGGATAGCCCCCACAGACCTGTGTGACTCTCCTTGCACCAAACAAGGCAGGGGCCTCCTCTATCAAGGTATAGGGCCTCCAGCCTCCAGAGGTTGCTTTCCTCAAATAAACACTAAAGAAAAACGCAATGCTCCATTTAGGAATACCGACCAGCCAAGCAGCTGCTCCTGTGCCCGGTTAATTTTTCTCCCATTATATTTTCCCAGGGTAACCTCCCCATCACAGACACACTTATCTGGGTTTCATATCAGCCTTAAAGATTCGGAGTATGGATCTGTTTTCCAGACTGACCGTCTGACTGTCTGACCTATGGTTGTTCACTCTCACAGAAATGCATAATGTTACCCTTGTTAAAACCACAATTAGTCTAAACCCTTTACAGGAAATATCGGTTTGGTAAGAGGAGAGATACCGTTAATAGGAAGTCACGTGATTCGGAGGGAGAACAGGCAAACGTAGCTGATGTGCACGCTCTCTACTTATCATTGATCTCCAGCAGCAGCTGCCAGCTACCGAATGCAAAGGTTAGCATGCACACGTGGCCTCCATTCTGCGTGGGGAGGTGGAGCAGGAGCAAGCCTGCCAGCCCTCGAGGCCAAAGGACTTCTGAGTACAGCTCTGGTCCCAGGAACTAGGGGGGTTTTGGGGGGAGAGGCTCTGTCCACAGACTCTTCCCATCACAGTGGAACTGCAAGGAGAGACCAGGGCGGTTGTCAGTCTTCCGGCCACCTCTAGCCAACCCCGCAGTTGGCAGGCAACTTGAGTGAGGACAAAAGCGAGTCACTGCACAGATGAGTAGAGATCAGAGTAATACAAGAGCTACAGGGCCAATGCTGCTGTGTGTGTATCTCTGGATTGGAACTGATGTATGGCTCTGCCACAGGGCAGCTTTGAGGCTTTGACGTCAGTCTCCCTACCTGTACAATGGGACCGATGCTCTATGTGGGGAGTACGTTTAGTTATTGATCTGCAGTAACAGTGGTACTAAGCATTATGAGACACCATTTATCATATTTATTTTGTTGCAGATACACTACTAATGAATGCTGTGAGAATCATAAAATAGGACTATAGGAAGAGCATTTCATAGCAGTTCATACATACAAAGAGAAATAGTTTACTCAGCCAGGTAGCCATGACAAAATGTCTCCATCCTTTTGAGTTTTTGTTTCTTCCTCTATAATATAGATGATAATACCTCTCACACATTGCTGTCGGAAGATTTACATGAGATCATTGTTAGCACAATTCGTGCTCCCTGAGAAACATTCAATCACCCACTACTACGGTTAATATTATTACTCTTATAATCATCATCCCCCATGATGCTCACAACTATCCGTGAAGCCAGGGGTATTATTTTGTCTTGTAGGCAGAGAAACTGAGGATTCACAGTCAATGAATAGCTACTGTAATGAGTGTACTTAACATTTCAAATGGAGTTTCACTGGAAAGGCTTAAGTTGTAGTTAGCCAATATGGAACAGATTTTTGAGAGATGTTAGCTGTGATTAAGCATAAGAAAAGAAAGTGTTTAGTTAGGCCAAAGGAACATAAGCCTAGAAGGTACTCTATGTATTTTAGAGGTTTGATTGCAAACTCTTCACTGCCTAAAAAAAGTGCATGCTGTAGCTCTGGAAGCAAAGTAGAGGCAGTAGAGGCATCAGACCTGTGTTTTATTTTTCTTTTGGCTTTTTTCACTAAGTTGGGAAGCCTGTGAGCTACTCAGGCGTGGACTCAGACTACGTCCCAGTGGTGTCTCTGAGCTCAGACAGGCTTGCTCCTTTCCACACACAGAGGCACCCCTCCCCCACCCCAAAAAGGACAACAGCTCCTCAAGCCCAGAGCTCCTCAGCTGGGGGCAGTTGGTCTTCAGCTGTAGCGATGCCCCTCATGGACATTCAGACCCAAGATGTACCTTCCAACTTACATCTCCCTCCTCTTCCCCAAAAGTGAAGCAGGAAGACACAGGCCAGACTCAACCACTTTCACTTACCCAAAATGATCTGTTCCTTGCATCTGGGATAAACCATTTACTTTTACTAAGTAAATAAGTAAGAGATGCTAAAACTCAAAAATTTTAGCTGGAAAGTAAGAGAAAATATAACATAATTTTGTACAGGATTACCTGACTGGAACTGCTGTGCCTATATTCTAAAGCAATGCTTGCTAGAGGTGTGTGTGTTTGCACTGACAGCAGACCAAGACACCCACCACTGCTACTCCTACGTCTGCTCCTCCCCAGATCTTAGCTATACTTTTGCTGGCAGTTCCACATTGGCAACTTGTACATAAACACAATGACAGAACATGACATCAGCAAAGCAGCCGTCATTATAGTGTAGAACAGGGCTGGCAAGCTCAAGGCCAATATCCTAGTGCTCCATGTCAGCATCCTGGCAGGCACCGCTAATGGATCAGGACACTCTTGACGCTCCTGCCAGGCTCGGTCTCACTTCTCAGCACAGTTCTCCAGGCAGACACGACCCATCGGCTGGACTTGGCAGGCAAGGTGAAGACTGTTTAGCCTCACCCCTCACCCTGGCAGAGAAACTCCTCATGCCAGGTCTGTGATCCAGAGAAGATGCTACTCACATTATCGTAAAATCATTACCAATCATTTAATTTTGTTGCGAGCTGAATCTGGTTTTTAAAACAGAACAAAGCAGAGCAAAAGAGTTGGAACTCCTCACAAAGAGAAAATTCTACTCTACAGGACAAAGCCAGGGCAGTTGTCCTGAGACAAGGTCCTGCTTTATTTTTACTCAAGTCTAAATTAAAACAGGTATTGACTGTTTATAAATAGCAACTAAAAAATGTATACCAGTTGACCCAGTAATTCTATTTCTGAGATTCTAAACCAAAGAAAGACTGTTAGTTCAGGAAATTCCTTATAAGAAAAAGCTGTTCATCGGGACAGTACTTATAATGCCAATAACAGTAGTTTAGATGCTCAACAATGACAAAAGAGATAAATACTTAGTATATATTCGTTTGACTTATTATTATGTAGCAGCTGAAATAATGTACTTAAAAGAGGTATGTCTTAAAAAAATAAATCTAAAGAGACTTGAGGATATAAACAAGCATTTACAGTGATCATCTCTAGTGGTCAGATTGTGGATAAATATTAATTCCTTCATTCTGCTTATCTCTATTTGCTATTTTTAATAATGGATGATTACTTTTCATCGAAATTGATACTGAAGTGTAACATACGCACCGAAAAGTGCTCAGATCATAAGTGAATGATTCAATGCACTTTAATAGGGTGAACGCACCTTACATGCTCCAGATCGAGAAACAGAACAGCTTGGTTTTGTCCTGGTTTTGAATTTTCCAGTAATGCAATCAAGAGTTTAGCACTTTTTTTTTTTTCCCATGGACTTCTTCCTATTACTGTTGTACTTTTGAAATTCAGCCAGGTAGTTGCATTTAGTGATAGCATGCTCGCTGGCATTGCTGTGTCACGTTCCATTCCGTGTCTCTAGCTTTGCACGACTGGTGGGGTTTTTCCACTTTGGGGTTATTCCAGTTGCTGTGGTGCTGCAAATGTTCTTACATGGCCTTTGATGAACATGCATAAACCTTTCTGTGGTAGGGTATCCCAGGGTGGAATTTCCGGGTCAGAGAATAATAACTTTTCTCACTCAAAAAATGTAGAAGTTAAAATTCAATAATATTTAAAACTCCATTTGGCAAAAGCAAAAGCGGAGAAGGGTCAAGAAATCCAGATTGGGATAGAAGCTACTGTATTTTCCGTGTAACAGACACAAAGAAAACTTAGAATAAACCCAAAAGAAAGAAGCAAACATACAAAACATGAAGCCAGCTAAACTAAAACTAACTAAAACTGAAATCCTAGGTCATGTGAAGGAATAACATTTCTGTTTCTTTGCTTTGTCTTCTCTCCCAACAATACTTTGAGTAATCATTGCTTTGCTGTTCTCCCAGGCAATATCGTTATTTTGAAAGGATTCTGCTAACAGGTTCCTCAGGACACAGAAACCGAACTATTGTGTTGACTTATTTTCCACTGTGAAGGATTCATTGCTAATTCACACTTCTTCTAACCACATCTTCAGCACAGTATCTGCTATGTTCTGATTCTATCCATGTTTCCATAACTCCTCGGGAAGGCCTTCATCCTCTGTGATTATTTTGTGCTTCTCAGAACATTTTGGGTTCAGGAGCTGGAAATGATGGGGAATTAAACTGGAAGTTGCCTGTAGCAGGGCAGAGAGGGGTGAACCACAGTAAGTTCTTTTTGCATCCCTAAGTGTTAGTGTCCCTATCTATGATGTGGTCCTAATAACCACTTTTGTGGTAAGTTGCCAGTTAGCTGTCTAGGGCAGTGCCTGGTGCATAACAGGTGTGCAGGAAGTGACGGCCACCACCACCACCACCACCATCATCATCTCCTCTGGGAAAGAACATCAGTTCAATGTGGAATCACTAAGCCCTTTCTCTCTCTTCTGGAGAGTGGCGAGCGAGACCTCTGTACAAACTCCCAGGGCATCTGGGTTGTGCATGATGGAGGGAAAGACCCACATCAGGAGGGGAGGAGGGATGCTCTCCTTGTGGCTGGACAGAGTCAGTCCCTTAAACCCTCTTATGCAGGCAGAACTTCAGAGACTTCCACCTCTGGGTCATAGGAGATTTTCTACTCAACTTGAGACATCAAAGTTGCTGAGATGAGATTGATCATCTCCTGCTGAGAGAGATTGATGCTTCTGAAAATACTCCTTGACTTTTCATACTTGGTTAGTTTTTCCTTTACTCATGTGTACTTACCACCAATTTAGTGTGTCCCAGCCCTATGTTATGTACTAGAGGTTAGAAGATTGTACAAATTTATGGCCCAAGAGGAACTGAACAGCCTGCATACAAGTGTGGACATGAGTGAGCTCATGGGTACCTAAAAGTGCCTACATGCATACTGAGAAGTCAGCCCTGCAAGGGGTGACTCATACCATGTTCATTTCATACACCTCCCACCTACTGTCTAAAGTATCTATCTGGTCTGTCACTGGATAGTGTTTTCTGATTGAATGAATGAGAGAGAGAGAAAGAGAGACAGGCAAAGCCAGAGTGGAAAGGAAGGGCGAGGGGAAGGAGGAATGAATAATCTCTCCCAACTTCCCCATCCCTGTGCTTGCTCACTCCTCTGTGACAGCGGTCACTCCTTTGCCTCTAGAAATCTGCCATTGGTTACACACCTGTCTCTTCTCAGAGGTCACAGTGGCCTTCTATCCCTGGTGCCTTCACAGTGACTGTCCTATAATAGCATCATCAATAAATACCTGCTGAATGGATGCTTTGTAACTTAGAAATATTACCAGGTGTCACCGGGAAAAGGCTAGCCGGCAGGGGCGATTGCAAGAAGTCAGTAAGAGGCTGTTGTGGCAATTGTAAGCCATTTGGGAGTGAGATGGAGGGGGCATGAACTAAAGCAGAGACAAAGGCTGGAGAGAAAAGAGCAAGCAGTGAAGAGGTTGGGAAAAAAAGTCAACAGTTTGGCAGCCAGTTGGCTGCAGAATGTGAGAGAAGAAGAAAGAGCCAAGAACAACACTGAGATCCTGAGCATAGGCAGCTTGGTAGGAAAAATGGCACCGTGAATTCCAACTGGTTTTGGAGCAAAGTCAATGAGGATAATTGATGGATAAAGGGATAGATGGGGAGCATGAGAGAGGGAAGCACCAGCATGGCACCAGAGCTCAAAGATCCCAGAGCACCTTCGAGGTGTTGATTTTTTTTCCCATTCCTTGATCTGTTTTCACTGACAAGGCAAAGAGGAGACTGAAGGTTTTTCGTGGCAGATGAGACCAATAAGGTTAATGAAACATAGCGATGAATGCCCCCACCTCTTGGAATCACGAGGATTAACTTTATTTCTGTCTTGTTGCTTTGGGAAACTTTTCTGGATTTATTCACATGTTCACAGTTACTTGTTGGCTTTCTGGCCTCCTAGATGAGGTTAGTGTGATGGTGAGTGAACAGAGATGTGATCCCTGCCCCAACAGGGATTGTGAGACGGGCTATGGCTGCCCCATGACCATCTATATCCTTGTGGAGCTGCTCATCTGAAGAGAGCAAAGGACAGGAGGTGGAGGCCCTGCCAACTTACAGGAAGTATCTTGGGATGCTCGAGAAGGAGCGGCTCTCCAGCAGAGATCTAGATGGGGAGGATGTAACGGAGGAGTTAAGAGGAGAAGAAAGAATATTCTAGAATGAAGCAAGAGCAGCTGTAAGGTCCTGTAGCAGAAGGGAGCTAAATAAATAGAAGAGCAAGAAAAGCCTATCTGTTGAGCTAGAGCTAAGAGGTGTCCTGGAGGCGGGAGAGGCCAGTGAGAGAGGCTGAAGCCAACTCAAATAGGACTTTGTGGGCCGAGTTAGGGATGCAGAACCTGCTAGAGGGAATGAATCCCAGCTCTTGACGTCAAATAAGAAATTTCTCAATAATTCTGATTCCCATGGTGGAACTTGCTGGGGGCCTGCCCACCAGACCGCAGCCTGCCCTACTGAAGGGGATTGTAAGGTGCTCAGTAGGTCGCCACCGCTAAGACATTAGCGTGCCTCTCCTCATTCTTTCCAGTCTGATGTAATCTTTCCGAGGACTGGCAGCAGTTGCAAGAAAACTGTTTCAGATATCTATTAATATTTTAACATGCTTTTAAGAAAATTTGGCCTTTTGTTGAGCTGGTCTCAGAGCAGACATATATCACAGTTCATGATAGACATTACACTTATTCCTATTCAGTGGGTATATTTCTCTTGTTTGGATTCATTTTTAAACATCTATTATTAAAAAAATCTTTCTTGCCAGTTATGTGTTTGCTCCTACAGTTCCTAAGCTTGTTT
Organism: Canis lupus dingo; assembly: GCF_003254725.2. Taxonomy (NCBI): domain Eukaryota; kingdom Metazoa; phylum Chordata; class Mammalia; order Carnivora; family Canidae; genus Canis; species Canis lupus. Next base: position 72,304,682 of record NC_064247.1, read on the forward strand.
ACTCTGAGCAAGTTACTCTGTCCTCACCCTCCCCCTGAGGAATGGCATGCATCGAATTTTCTGACCAGGACTAGCTGAGATTACTGCTCTCAAATTAAACAAAGAACCATCTGGAACTCAGAGGCCAGACCAGAATGCCTAGTAACAACCAAGTGCTTTGCACTTGGGGAAAAAGAAAAAAGACCCTTTTTTTAAAAAACAAATATTTATTGAAACTTTACTATGTCCAGGCACTCTATACAATGCTTACATATGGGTCATCTCATTTTTTTTCTCATGACAACACTTTAAGATGATTGTTGTGTATCAATATTTAACAGATGAGAAAAGTAAAGCTTTCTTTCTGGGGGCGGGGGGTGTGGTGATAAATAGCCTACCTGTAGGCAGACTTTAAACTCATCTCTGTCCAAGAACAAGGTGTGCTTTATCTCCCTAGAGCCTCATACTAGTTCTTTCTTCCAATCTCTAAAAAGAAGCTGTTGACCTTCTAGAATATTCTAGCCCAGATGCTTTAAATGGTAGTAGGATGAGCTCAGGGGCTCGTTGGGAGATTATGCTGGTGAAGGTTATCAGTGTACAGAAGACACAGGAGCTGAGACCTGAAAAATTCAGAGGAGCTAGCATAAGGAGAGTTTGAGGCACAGTATTTAAGGCAGAGGGAATAGCACATGTGGGTTTTCTGGGGTAAGAAAAGCAAGAGCTTGGTGTGTTTGTGGAATAGGGAAGAGTCCAACATGGCTAGAGGATGAAGTGGTGGAAATAAGTGTTATGAGCCAGTCAAGGGCTGGATCATGAGGGTCTTGTTGGTCTGCCTAGAAGGTAGATGTCTTTCTAAGTGTGGTAGCTAGGCAAGCTAAAGATGGCCACATATTCTGAACACTTCCCATTATTGGGTGGCAGTGTGTCCTTCCCCTAGAATCTAGGAGGCTGTCTTCTTTGAGCAATGGAATATTCCAGAAGTGATACCATGCCAATTTCCCATCCCTGGCTTCGAGGGAGCAGCATCTTGCACTTTTTGTTTTGAAATACTCCCTGGGAGCCCTAAGACACTATAAGAATCCAAATGACCCTGAGACTGCCATGTTGGAGTGGTGACATATAGTTGCTCCAGTCAACAATCCCCTCTGAGCCCAGCCCTCTAGCCACCCCAACCAAAGCACCAAAATATGTGAGCAAAGCCATCTTAGGACCTCCAAGCCAGGCCATCCATCAGCTGAGTATCCCATGTGACCTCCCCAAGTGACCTCAGTCGACTCTGCTTGAAGCAGAAAAACCATTCAGCTAAGCCCTGTCCAGATTCCTGATGTGCACACTGTGGTCGTTTTAAACCACTACTTTTTGACGTAGATTGTTGCATAGCAGTGGACACTCAGAACAGATGAGTCATTGGGAGGATGCCAGGGAGTTGTGATTTGTGAATAAGCTATAGAGAGATGACTGTGGCTACTGTGTAGAGACTGGGAGGGCAGGAGTGGAATTGGGAAGTTGGAGTCTAGAGTTTATTTCAGTCATCCAGGTGAGACCATAAGGAACAACACCAGAAAAGCAGTGAATCTGATATACGCTTTGAAGAAAAATAAGAACAAAACCCAGAACTCACTGATAGGTTGAACGTTGGATAGTTAAGTAGGAGGAATAGAGGATAACTCCTGTTACCCTAAGATTGTAGAGAAGTCGCACTGCGTTTCCATGACACAGATAAAGCATTGGCCTTGCTTGGGTTTTGCTCCTTATAGATGTCCCTCTCTCCAGGAAGGACAGGTGAATGCCCTTGCAAGGGGCACAAGAAGGGTTTGGCTGCTTCAGTGTGGGCAGAGTGAGATCTACTTGGGACCTCATCTGTCTAGAAGTGTCATTGCCAGTGGGCCACCCTACACACTGAGTGTTCCAGAGTTGGCTGTCTTAATGGCTGCTGATCTCTGACACAAGCTTGTTGCCCATCTCTCCTTGCCAACTCTCATTGCCAGCAGATGATCTCCACTCTCAGTCCAAAGAGGAAGGACTCAAAACGAACCACCTTCCAACGTCTTTTCCCCACCTGTTCGCAGCACTAATGGAAAGCCTCAATGCCCTCCTTTTCCCATCCAGAAATTTGCCAGGTACACTTTTGCCAGGTGATCCCCTAGGGAAGGAAAGTTTTGGAGGACAGAGATGTCTAAGTCTCCTCTGGTTGACCCACTAACTAGTTGTGTGGGAGTCAGGCTCCTCTTATCAGCATTTTATTTCAGGCTCTTGGCTGAGTCACCCCCATGCCATTTCTGGTGAGTGTCGATGAGGGAGCAGCTTGAGAAGGTCAGGAGAGGTCACCAGTGGAGGAGGCCATCTTTGAGTATTTGGAGGCCCAGCCTTTGGTGGATTTCAGTTCCCTTTCAACTTATTGCTTCACTCCAGCTGGGGCTCAGGTCATGGAGATTTGCTCTTGTCCAAAGTTTTCATGATTGGAGATTAGCCGGGTGCCCCTGTGTGTGCCAAGCCTTGAAGCCATCATGGAGGGTGGAGGCATTTGCAATGGCTGAGATCTGTCAGTTTGCCATCTGGCCTTAGACTTGGGGCAGCTTCCCGAATGTCTCCGTTTCCAAATGTCAGTGAGAGACCAGGCTACAGTTTCTCCAAAGCCACTTCCATCTACACAAATTCTCAAGTTCTGGGTGTTGACATCCCTGAAACTACTGCAAGAAAAAGAAAGAAAAGGAAATATTTCACAAACACACCAATGAGCAAAACATCTTGGAGGTACATGGTTCTTTCAGGATGCATGATATCAGAGTATCTTTCTGCCTTCAAAAAGAACAGCTGAACTCATTTCTTGGGACACAATAATGTTTGCCTAAATGTGGAAGGCAGTGCCATGCAGAAGGAAAATATGGCCTTGGAATGAGACAGACTTGAATTTGACTCCTGAGAATGACTGCAGTCATTAGAATGCTAGTTCCATGCAAACAGGGGTCTGGTCTGACTTGTTCATTCTTACAACCCAGTGCCCGGTACAGAGCAAATTCTCTAGAAGTCTTTGTTTTGCCGGGGGAATTAATTAATGAAGTTCTTCTACTTACTAGCTGTGAAACTTTAGGCAGTTAACTTCTCTAAGCTCTAGTTACCTCATTTGTAAAGCTGTGGAGAGTTGATAATGAGGATTGAATAAGAGAGAATTCATAAGCTCAATGTACCATTCCTTGAGCTCCTACTGCATGCCCAGTGCTGTTCTAGGTACTGATGATATAGGAGGGAACAAAGCAGCTAAAACTCCCAGCCCTCATGGATCCTGTTTTCCAGTAGGGAAGATAGACAATAAACAAACAAACAAACAAACAAAAACTATGGTGCATTAAAAAGTGATATATCAAGTGTAGAAATTTAAAGCAGGAAATGGAGTGGGAAGTCCAAAGCAAGAAGTTCCGGTTTTAAATTAGGAGAGAAGGTCAAGGAAGGCTTGACTGGAAAGCTGATATTTAAGCAAAGACTAAAGATGTTACAGAGTCAATCATGTGGATATCAGACTGAAGAGCATGGAAAGGTCCTGAGGTAGGAGCTTGAGTGACACGTTCCAGAAACAGAGGCTAGATGTTATGCCTAGAGTGGGCAGAGCGAAGGAGAAAAGTAAGAGATGAAGCCAAAAGATAGCAGGAGCCATCTCGTTAGAGACTTGAAGGGCACTTGGAGAAAGTCTCTAGCAACTGCTCTGAGAAGGGGTATGTTTCCAGTAACATGCCTGGTACGTAGCAGGCTCTTCACAAATATCTACACATTCCTTTTGTGAAAACTGACCAATATCAGTCTTCTCATATTCGTGTGCGAAAATCCACTACCATCTCATGGATTTCCTGGAAAAGATACTATCCTAGACTTGTGGAACCTGAGCTCTAGAAAAGATATAGAGACCTGGTCCCGATTGTTCAAAATTAGATATCACCCTCTCTACCCCTAACTCATACCATTCTCTTCTCTGGCAGGTGCTTTCAGGCAGACAAAACCTGAAGCCCTGAGAACTGGGGACATGACTTATTCCACAGTTGTTATAAAAAGAACTTCAGTGAGATGGAAGAGTCAGGCCCCAGACAAGATGCCCTCTGAAGGATTCCTTGCCTGGGTGATCCCTAGGTTCATCTTAGAGCCAGAGATCCCCTCCTCTGCTTCTATGGGAGAGCAGGGAGCAGTTGGGGAAGCCTGCAGATGGGAAGACTCTAGCCTCAGAGCAGGCCTGCGGAGAGCCGTGAGGCCGGGATCTTTCTGCACTTGTCACTCATTGAACAAATGGAGTGTGTGATAACACAGAGCATCACAGATTGGCCTGGTCTGGTGTCTGGTCAATCTTTTCCCTCTTGTGAAAGTACTTAACCACTGGCAAGGCATGTGAGAGCTGAAGGGCCTGAAGAGTTTTGGTTATATGAAGTCTTGCAGAAGTAGAATAATGAAGTAGCGAAGTGCTGGTTGTTGAGTACCTACGGCATGCAAGGGCGTGGGCGTTCATTCGATAGGTCCATGCCATCCGATGCGGTAGCCACCAGGTATGTGTCACTATTTTTACATGAGGTTAAATTAACTAGAATTCAATAAAACAGAAAATTCAGGTCCTTGGTCACACTCGCCACATTCCAAGGGCTTAGTAGCCACATGTGGTCAGCAGAGATATAGAACTTCCGTCATCGAAGAAAGTTCTGTTGGACAGCACTGCTCTGTGTCCTTGAGTCCTCCAGAGACTGGGTAAAGGCAGCGCTAGGTCCCCCATTGGGTGGAGGAGAAGGAGCCTTAGGGGGATGGAGCCTTAGGGGTGGGGCCAAAAAGAGGTGGAGCCAGGAAGAGGTGGAGCCTCTGAGACTGCACCTGGAAGGCTGAAAGCTCTTGTGTTTTCAGGATTTTACGAAAACAGTGGAAACTCAAGAGCCATGGAGCAACAGCTTGAGGATGCTGAGGGCTGCACGCTTACAGAAAGCAGCGCTTTCCATTTTAAACACTACTCCCCTCCCACTCTGTCCCCCTCCCTTCCTTCCTTTCTTGGGCTGTGGCAGGTTAGATTGATGCAGGGAGATAGCAATCACTCCATTCCATTCTGTTGTTGTTTTATTTTTTGTTTATCCCTAGGGGTAACTGTAAAGAATCACTTAGAAGAGAGACAGAGAGGGGAGAAAAAGAAAAGAGATAGGATTCTTTTTGAATCCTAACAGCAATCATGAGTTGGGTATTGGTGTGCCCTTTACACAGGTGAGAAAACTGAGGCCCAAAAAGAAGACTTGTCCCAAGTGACAGAGATAATGGGTCTGGGATTCAAGCCAGGGGCTGACTGGTCACAGAATCTGTGTCTTCTTTCCACTGGGCCAGGCAGCCCCTGTGGTTGCCACAGTTTCAGTGGAGTCATTTCCCATGATTTCTTCCTTCTCCCCATCACACACCCTCAACTCCTAGACCTTAGAGGCTAGGCATCTAGTTGAGGGCTGATTGTGAGCTCCCCAAAACCTCCTTTGTGGCACTTTTTTTTTCTTTTAATAATCAAGCAAATAAATGTGAAAATACAACATGATCGGAGATTTGGTCATCGAGGGGGCCATCTGCCACAAACTAGTTTAGGGTCTGTTTCCCCTCGTAACTTATCTGTGGAGCTCATAACTGCAATTCCAAAAAGTGTCTAGCCCAAATACTTACCTCAGTCAAAACAGTCTTATTTTATTTTACTTTTTTAAAGAAATGGCAGCCTAAAGTGATCATCTGAATATTTCGAGCAGGAGAGCCAGCTACAAAACTTCCAGCGGCTGGTGCAAAATGAAATGTGAGCTCTTTATTCAGAAATCAGGAGGAAAAAGTGTCATTCATGGTATGAAAATGTAAAGGCTTTTCCTTTCTTCCATGGTGTCTTTCTCAAATCACCATGGTGTTTTCTCATTAGCAATTTAATGTCATTCTAAGTGATGGAAAATGAAAACTTTGAATTATTAGCATGAGTTTTAACAAATCCACCTCTAACTCACTTAATACCATTTGTAAATGCAAGTGTGAGAGTATTGAACTTACTGTGTGAAATTGCCAAAATTATACAACGTGTATCTTGTAGCTCAAACATGCAAATGCACTCCGTTCTTTATCAGGACAGTGGAAATGCCGTACAAAATGAACTCAGCTGCTTTTATTCCGGTTCTTGATACTCCCAAGTCCTACCGATGTTCTCTACCTTGACTTCCTGATTGGCAGGGCAGGACTGGAAGGAAAGGGAACTATGAGTTGCCCAATCTTTCCCTGTGCATCTGGCTCATCATTTTCAACCTAAGTGGTTGCCTAATACAAGGAAGAAACACAAGTAAGACAGGATATGATAGGGCTCCTTGGTCACTCATGTTCCTTAGGATGGTACTGCATTCTTTGTGTGTTGAAAGCGAGTTCTGGTTCAAATGGAAAGTGTGTCCTCCTAGGGCCATTGGCTCTCTAAAACTTGTTCAGTTGTTGATGTAAGGTGTGTACGTGGTACTGTCTTTGGGTCTCGTTAAACTCCCATGCATTGTGCCCACCCCCCGCCAACCTCCCCACCGCCCAGAATTCCGTGCTTTAGGGATGGTGAAAATGCCATATGCAGCCAGGAAGGCAACGATGGGTGGACAGACATAATGAGGTATCGTCTGTGTTCACGTGCATGCTCCTTTGTCCCATGGGACTTCACTTACAAAACACAAGTTCAGAGATGAAATTATTAGGGATTTCAAAACAGTGATAGCAGAGTACTAAACCATCGCCAGGATCCTGCTGAGTGTGGGCCCCAGGCGACCACATAGGTTTCTGTGAGCCAGTGATGCCTGAACTCACCTGTCCATAGGAACCACCAGGGAGCTTTCTAAAACATACATCCTAGCCCTGCAGCAGTTGTCTTGAATCAGAATTTCTCAAGAAGAGCTTAAGGACTTTCTTTTTTCTTTTCTTTTCTTAACTTTTACAAGCTCCCAGATGACTATTATAATCAGGAAATCTGGGAGAAGTCAAAGCTGGACATACTAGATGGGAACATAGAAGCTCTTGAGGTTGACAAAGCTAGGCTAGAATCAGCCCTGGCCCTGGTTGGGTGAAGCTGGGCTGCATAACCCCGAGGGTCCCCAATTTCTTTATTTGTCAAAAGGACTCAAATTGATGATACATCTCCAGCAGTTTGCATGAGGAGGTAATGAGTTCGCATATGTAAGCCAGTTTGGGGAACGAGCTCACACTCAGTGGAAGGTGGCTAAGGTTCTTTTGATTAGGGAAGTCAACATCCGGTAAGATGAGGAAATGTTTTGCATATCTGGGGCTTCACATGTGATAACCCTCCTCCTCTTTTTCCAAGTATTGACCATTTAACTGTCTCTGTGGGTGTCAAATCCTTTGAGTCTCTGGGTTCCTTGCACGTGATGGTCTGAACCTTTACTTCCTTTAATATAAGCACTTTGAAAGTAAAATAAGACTTCCCAAGGCCCTGGCTTCCCTGCAAAATGTAGATTGCATCGAGTCTGTTCTGACTGCAGACAGGCAGCCCCTGTGACTTTGTCTGTTGGGCGTTGTTGCTTCCCTGAACCCTGTGGGTGATGCTCATTGTATTCCCAGCCTGGGAGGTGGGGCTCCGTCCACAGTGGCCTCACCTGGCAGCCCCTGAAACAAGACACGACTGATCAATAGCAAGGCTATCACCAGAGTGGCTGGGCATGGACATGGGGACCCAACTTCCTCAGGGAAGTAGATGTTCAGTGAAGTCAAGCACTCACAGGACTAAAATAAAGAGAACTATTTCAAGAGGAGGAGAAACTTGACTCAGTGCAGAAGATTCCAGTCTCCACATGGCTGATCTTTGCATTCCCAGGAAGAACCAAAGGCAGGGAAGAAGTAATGACAGATTCAAGGGAAGTCCTTGAGTTTTCCATGTCATTTTCTTGGGGATCAACAGCAATGGCAACTAGTATTTATAGAGCACATGTTGCACACCAGGTGCTGTGGTAAGTCCTTCCCATGTGAGATCTCGGTAAGTCTTTATGAGTCTATGGTTCAGGCTATGTTACAAAGGCAAACAGCTCCCAAGTCACCATGGCCTAAGTAATCACTGGCTTGTTTCTTGCTTGTGCTATCTGTCCATCATGGGTCAGTGAGTGTCTCTGCTTCCACATCGTTCCCCTGCCAGGACCCCATCCTCTGACTGAGAACCCAGCTGAAGGTGACCAATTATGGTGGGACATGGAAAGAAGGCATGAGCAATTGCATCCCGACTTCCAAAACTTCTACCAGAAAAGCAACACACTTTAATTCTATTCGCATTTCATTGATTAAAGCAAGTCACATAGTTATACCTAATCTTAAGGGACTGTAAGGTACAAGCTTATCAGGTATCTAGAAGGGTAGGAAATCCAACATATGAAAAAAATCCCTCACTGTGCATTAATATCATTATTATTACTATTGTTAATCCAATTTTATAGCTAAGGGAACCGAGACTTAGACAGTTTCTGAGACTTACCCAAGGTCACAAAAGCAACTTGAGACATGAACTTAGGCAATCAGGCCTCTATTCATAGACCCTACCCAGTCTATACTCCTGACGTCTATTTTCTACCTGGGTTTCCAAAAGATATTCAGTACCATGAGATTCCACCCTGCAGTTATTTTTTAAAGGTTGACTCTCTTACAGCTGAATTCTTGTTCCCTATTCCCGTTTCTTGAGGTTTCGAATGTCCTGACACTATTCCCAGGCTCAGGGGAAAGCTTACCACCATGAGAATGACAGCTGGTAAACCAGGGGTATTCTTAGCAACAGTAAACAAATATTCATTTTGCTGAAGGAAAAACACAACGGAACCTTAAATAGAGAGTCCAGGATGAAGAGGAGACCTCGAAATTATGCATTTGTTTATAGAAATCTGTGCCATTGAAAAGTTGACTTGGTGAGGAGATCAGATGACAATTACTGAAAGAGTCATTAGATCCTAACAGGTCAAATCTGCATGGACCAATGAGCATTTAAACCAAGTCCAGGTGTTGTCCTGAAAAGCACTGCTGTCGTGTTCTTGGAAACAGCACGTGCTGAGTAATTTTGAAGGAACATGGAACTCGCCAGAAGTTTCATGGTTCTGAGAAACTTCTCTGCTGTGAGATTATTGGCCTCTGGGTGTTATGGCATCATTTTGATGACAGGGAAATAAAGACATGTTGGTCCTGACCAATCCAGCCAATGCACAGACGTATGAGTGAGCGCAGCTGAGAGCCTGTCACCTCCCCCTCCAAAGAGGCAGTAGACTCTCAGAGCCTATAGCATGTCTAAGAGGAGAGCTGGGGCCACTGATCACTAAATGTAAATGAAGAGGCCACCCACCAATATGTCATCCCTTTAATACATACTTGCCAAGCTGAATATCCATTCCAGGCACTATGCCAGGCTCTGGAAGGGCAGCCTAAACATTAAAAGTGTCACGTTGAACTGTATAGTTCCGCAATAGGTCACAGGCTTCTACCCTCCAGGTACTTGTTCTTTCCATCCCCTTACTCACATGCCCTTCCAGGAGCCAACTCCTAGTCACCCTCTATAGCCCACCTCGAATCTCTTCTCTATTTTGAAGTCTAGCCCTAGCCACCCCAGGCAGAACTAACCACCCCTTCCTTTATATCTCTATATACTTTATAAGACCTCCACCTAAGCCCCAATCTCACTGTATTATAATTATACTAATATGTCTCCTGCACTGAGCTCAGAGATCCTCAAGAGCAGGGGCCCCCTCACCCCACCTCTCTTTCCACTCTTGCTCATCTGTGCATCCCTAATGTCTTATCTTGAGTTAGGAACTTCCTAAATGATTTTTTAAGTTAATAGATGTCCAGGTAAACTCCACTTTGCCCCTCTTCTTTCCTACATGTTCTGTCCCTTTTAGAAATCCCAATTGGGAATTAATGGAAGATGTGGGGGCAGTTCCTGAAAATGGAATGAGTTTGCAGATGGAACCATAGAGTCCCTATGCCAGGCCAACAGCATTAGTGGTTGGATGGTTATCTGTGAAAGGTAGTTGGGGCAGGGAATCATAAAAACAGACACACCAGTATGTAACAGTGTGCTTTAACTTAAAACATGCAAGTGCAGGCACAACCTCACTGGTCTCTTTCCTAAGAGCAAGGCATTTGCTCTGAGCAGGCTGTGATGGAGAACCACGTGTCCCCATGGAGTAAACCACACCCATAATGCATCATCTGCAACTTGGTGCTTCACTGTCTTTAAGGAGAACCTAGAGGCCCGCAGTCTAAAATTTTATCAATGGTTTGGATAGTCTTACCACATGTCACTGGACCACCTCATCTGCCTTTGACAAGTCTTCCAGAATATTCTCTGTGTTTGCACCACACCAACTGCTTTTTATGTCCATAGTTCATCCAAACTTTCTAAAATTCAGTGTCCTCACTATAAGGACTATTTTTCATGATGACTAATAAGTAGCCATCACGTGCTAAGAACTTCCCGTGTGCTGGGTGCTGAGTCAACACTTGAAATTAAGGATCTCGATTTAGTCCTCCTAACAGAAGATGTCATTGAGGCAAGTGCTATTGTCTCCCCAGGAAAAGTGGAGAGAACTCATGTTGCAAGGCATCAGAGAAGAATCATTGGAGCAATAGTTTTAGTTAGTAAAGAGCCTGGAAAGCAGGGGTCACAAGATCCCACCCTGCAAAACAATCCCATATAACAGGCCACTTACATTCAAGGCACTGGCCTAAATGCTTAAATTAGATGCACTCACTGAATTCTCACAGTGACTTTGTGGTGTGGTAAGCACCATTCATAGCACCATTTCACAGAGGAGGAAGCTGAGGCACAGGGTCACAGGTAGGAAGCGGTCCCCAAGTCCAGCCGGTTAAGCCACAGCTTTAATTCCAGAATCTGCCATCCTAATTGGAATCATCTGCAAATAGTGTTAACAACCAGCCCCTGTCTTGCAGCATTTTGGCAAAGATCAAACAAAATCATGATCATTGCAATGAAATGCTTGTTCCCCAATAGTCACAGGACCAGTGTCCCCCCCCCCATCCACTTCCTTTCGTTTCTATGGGCATCATGGGCATTTGGCAATTATTACATTTTTCTAAATTCTTTCATGTTCTGCCTATAATGAGAATCAAAACAATTTCTGCTAGTGGGGGATTAAGCACCCAACTTCACCTTTGGAGATCAAAGACCACCACATCCATATACCATATAGAAAACACCTCCCCCTAAAAAAAAAGTCAATCTTCCATGCAGACACAATTTCTCTTGAAAGGTGACACAGTCCTTTAAAAATAGCTATGGGCTCCATTGTGCAAAGACAGTGACAGAGTCTGACGGCTTTTAGAGAGGTGTCATGTTCCCAGGCAGCCGGCTAGCATGGCTCATCCAGATCGAGATCAGTCATTCAATCCGGGGGAGAGTGCTAAATGTTAGAGGTTAAGCTGCTATGTTCTTATTACTAATCAAACTTCAACACCATGCCTGGCCTCCTCCAGTCCCTATAAGGCAACGGTGGATTATTGAGAGACTCCAGCTCAGGCTCCTGGCTTCAGAGGCCCACTGTTCCCAGTCCCCGGAGAGCCCCGCATCCTCCCTAGATGAGGGGCTCCCAAGACTCTCCCAGAACACTAGCGACCTGAGGTTAAGGCAGGCACCCTCTGCTTCTCCACTGAGGACACGACAGACAGCCGGGGACGTGGCTCCTTGGTGCAAACTCTGGTAAGCAGCTCTCTCTGTGTGCCCACCCTAGACAGAACGAGCTGCCAGGGTTTGGTGTTCTTGACACCACCCATTCCCTTTCCTCACCAACACCGATTTTGAAGGTGAATTGTGCAATTTGGGCCGCTCTTTACCTACCGTCAGAAGTGATGCACTGGAAAATGTCTACTCATCAGCTCTCTGGGGGTGGAGCAGCCCTAATTCGGAGCTTGTGCCAATTTCCGTGGCGTATATGCCCCCTGGCACAGCTGATTCAAGCTGACAAGGTGACGTCACTGAACACAGATTGAGGAAGAGATGTGCGTAGTTGGATGTCATGGGGACCCTGCCGGTCAAAGGACTGGTGGATGTTCCGATGTCATCGCTGCTGGGTTGTCCATCATCCCCTCCCCAGGGCAGTCCGAGTCCTCATTCCTTGTCTCTGTCAAGCAGGTCTTGCCTTTTCTGAGATTTCATGGAAATGCCCACAGCACTTGTAGAAGAAGCAGAAAAGGCAAAACTTGCCCTACTTTGGTTTTCCAAGGTTGTGTCTGCTTGGTTCCCAAGCTCCTGGCTACAGAGTGATTTAGTAAAATTGTTTAATTGCTTTTCAAAAAAAAAGAAAGAAAAAGAGGAAAGAGAAAGAAAAGAAAGAAAGAAAGAAAGAAAGAAAGAAAGAAAGAAAGAAAGAAAGAAAGAAAGAAAGAAAGAAAGAAAGAAAGAAAGAAAGAAAGAAAGAAAGAAAGAATATCATGTCCCCAGAGCCTGTGGGTATATACACATGATCTCATCTACAGCCTGTCAAAGTCCTGGCGGGTGGTATCACCCCTAACTTCTTCCCCCAACCCCCACTCTACAGATGAGGAAACAGACTCAGAGAAGCCATGTGCACAGGCCACTCGCCTTTTTAGTGGTGCTTCTGAGATTTGATACCATCTGCCTTGCTCCTAAACCCATGCTTTTAGGCACTACCATGTCCCAACCAATCCCCAAAGCATGTCATCCAAGGGCATGAACTATAGATAGGTAACAAGGCCGCGTGAGATTCCAAGGAAAGTTGAAAGAGAGGCATAGAGGAACACAAGACAGGAGAGGGGCAAGGAAGTTCAAGTGGATGAGATAAGCAGTCAATATATGTGCAATGCTCTTTGCATGGGAGCTGATCACAAGCATGGGGGCAGGTGGCCAATAGGACAGAATGGAGACGAGACACTTCTTTTCAGGGGAAGCTCCCCACATCCACATCCCGAGAATGGAATCAAGAATCCCTTATGTGGACCTGAGAGACACCACCACCCCTTTCCTCCCACTGCTCCATGTTCTTCCTTCTGGTCTCACTCAGAATAACTCTGTCCATTTAATAGGAACCCTTCACGTGTCATGAGATGGCATCCCAACATCCCATGGTCTTCTCTGGTCCAGGTTGAAGTCCTTCTACTTCCTAGTCCTGCCCCAGGCCTGAAACAGTGGGCTGATCCACCATTACGATGGCCACCTACTTCTGGAATCTCTCCCGAGTATGAGGGTACCTCTTTAAAGTGCATACGAGAACTAATCACCCTGGGACATTGGAGTGGCCTTGCTCTGTAGCACTCGCCTTAGGAACAACTGTGGCTTGATTTGGGTGGTTATCTGAATTCTTCTTCTTGGCTGGCTGCATCCCAAGGACAAAAACTGTAGCTGGTTTTGTTCCCCAGCGTGACCCCTCTTTTGGCATGATAAGAGCTCAGTAATCATTAGCTCTAGGTCCTCGGGGGTAGGGGGATGGTCTGATGAACCAAGAGGACAGAGTTCCAAACTGTCCTCTCTTCTACAAGATTCTTCAGCAAGGGTGGCCTCAGAACACTGGCATCCAATCAAAGAAACTCCTTGGTGTATCGTAGAACTTCCTGTTAAGTCACCATTCACAAACACCTCTGTCTGTAAGCTACTGGAACTGATGCTACCATCACTTCCTGAGACCTCATGCAGAGGTATGTCAGCATGCTCTTTGGGGTATAGGGTGACAAATGACCTGGTTTAGGAAAGAAAGTAATGACATTAAATACCCTCCTGACTCTCCATTTCCAGAGCAATGGGGGCCGGGTGTACAGGAGGATGTACGAAGGGGAAGGATTGGGCATACGGGGGCGTGTCACAGCTCTGAATTCACACTGGGCTCTGAATGTGCCTGGTTCCCTCATGCTGCCCAGCTTCCAGGGACACCCGGGTCTGTAGGCACCAGCCCGGTCCTACGTCAATTCCACCTTATTCAGGCCTCCCCGAAAAAGTGCATTTGGGTCTTTGCAGTGCTCTGCAATCTGTGGCCTTCCTGGGCTGTGAGAGGTGGCCTGTCCTGATGCTCATGGCATTGATCACTCCTGTTGGGGAAATGCCCCTGACATCAGAGCAGCCTCTGAATCATCCTGGCCGCAGCTGGCTTCCTGGCCTGCCTGGATCTTGGACTTGCCAGAAATGGGTTCCAGAGCAAGAATCTGGGGGAATCAGGTAGCTGACTTGGGCTTTATAACTGGAGGGGGATTCTGGTTTCATGATGAAACCAGCATGCTTGAAAATGAACTCTAGCACCATTTTCTGCCTCTCCGCGTGTCAGGCACGTATACGCCCTCCATCTACTTTACCTCTCTCACTTGTCACAGAAAGGGTAAGTGACTTGTCCGCACATGACGCCTTTGAGGTGGGCTTCATCACCACATTCATGTGTTCCCAGGACTACTCCGTCTCCCCCTCCTCATGAGCTATCTAGTGCTGGATCTCTGAAGTTGGATGGGACGGTGTAGCTGTGTTGGGCTCCCTTCTCCCAAATGAACATCATGGAAATTAAGAAAGAAAAAAAAATCAGTGAGACCAGTGAACAAGAAGGCATCAGAGGTTGGCCTGCCTGTCACGTTCTCATTGGTTTAAGCTCCAGCTGATGAGCCTGGCACACTAGGCCGATCCTGGCGATGGTCACTGCAGTCTGCTGGGTGGGGCAGGGGGAACCACTGTGACAGCCCTCGGCTCCTGGGATCCAAGCAGATGGGCTGGATCTGCCCCTCCAGGAGCTCAACTTCCATCATGTCACAGGCATCTGAAAAACAAACAGTTCAACTGTGGGAGGAAAAGCCCCTGGCCACTGGTCCTGGTGCCCCTTCCTGTGGGGCCAGGGGCTTTAAAGTGAAGCAGCTGTACCCTGGAATGGCCATCTCAAGTTTCACCCTCATACCCAAGACGGGATGTTGGTGCTAACTTGGCAGGGTCCACCAATTGGCCATTTACTTTCCTTCCCCTGGTGTTCAAGAGTGATGCTGGCTATACTGTACTTGGACCAGGTGTCTTGCAAGGCAGCCTTAGCCCAGACTGGGTCGGCCATTGAGGAGCAGGGGTGCTGACCCCCATGGCAGCCAGCAGAGCTCTGTGCAAGACAGACAAGTCCAGTCCTCCGTATATGGAACTTGTACAAACCTCTGATGTCAGACACGGGAAAAGGAGGAAAATGAGGTGTTGCGCTGCCTGCCCACAGCTCAGCATCAGAGAGGGAGGCCAGCACATCATTCATCCACATTGGCAGCTATTTCCCAAGTGCTCACCTGGGCCGCACCTGGCCCTGGCTAGCTGCTGGGGATTCAGCAGTGAGGGTGACAGATGTAGCAGACCCTCGTGGAGCTCAGAGACAGAGACTGACATCAATTAGGAACATCATTCCTCTAACTGGAAACTTTCACATGTGACAGGCCCAAGGAAGGATTGACCCAGCAGGGCCAACGACTCCATCAGAAACTGGGGGCACAGTGCCCATGAGACTTATAGGGGCCCAGGAAAGTGCTTTAACTTTACTTTCTTTTAAAATCAAAAGAAAAAAAAATGAATATAATAATAATAAGTACATAATAATGAACCCAGTCTGGATTACATTCACCTTTATATCAATTATGAAATCTGTTTTTTAGTATATATATATATATTTTTTTTTTAGTGGAGGAAGGGACCCACAAATGCCAGGGTGCCTAGGGCCCAAGGACAGCATAATGTCTCCTTGGAACCAGGTGCTGTCAGGGTTTTTTAGAGGGTTGACTGATGGGGCACCTGGGTAGCTCAGTGGTTGAGCGTTTGCCTTTGGCTCAGGTCGTGATCCTGGGGTCCTGGGACTAAGTCCTGCAATGGGCTCCCTACAAGGAGCCTGCTTCTCTCTCTGCCTGTGTCTCTGCCTCTCTCTCTATGTGTGTCTCTCAATAAATAAAATCTTTAAAAAAAAAAAAAGAGGGTGGGCTGATTTAGTCCTGGGGTTCAGGGAGGCTTCCCTGCAAAGGTGATAACTAAACTGAGAGCTGATGAAGAGCAGGAGTTATCACCAGGGAGAAGGGAGTGTTCCAGACAGCAGGGACAGCATGTGCAAAGGCCCATGTGCAAGGAAGAAGAGTGGGTTTAAAAAACTGAACAATTCTGTGGAGAGCGAAGGGCCATGTGGTGTGTTGGGGCTGCTGGGGTGGACCATGGTCTCGGGGTTTAATGTCAGAGTGATGAAAGCTCAGGAGTGGTTCACAACGTAACAGACGGAAGGTTGTAGTGGTGTAATCAGCGGCATTAGTGATCTCAAACGATTGTCCTGGCTGCTGTGAGAAGATGAAATTATGGGAACCAAAGTGAGTGATTGCAACAAGCCAGGCGGTTCGAGGCTGGCCAGTGAGATGAGAAAGGGCAGATGGGAAAGAGACTCAGGAGGTAGCAAGCGTGGGGCTGGCGGTGATGGGGGGTAACGGAGGAAGCAGAGAGACAGGTCAGCATGGTTCCCAGGGACTGCCTGTTGCGGCTGGCTCCTGGAGCTGCCTTCGAGCGCCCAGGGGGTCTGCAAGGGCGCCAGGGTTAGGGGTGAAAACCATCAGCGGGTTTGTTGTCGTGGAGGCAGGGGAATTCCTAAGAGAGAGCGTCTACCTTCACCTGGGCGGGGGAGAGGCGGTGATGGGGGGCTCCCAAGAGGAAGCGGTGCTTTAGACCGAGCCATAAAGAGCTGTGAGTTCTTGGCGGCTGTGATACTTCTGTTTATCAGCTCCACCCCCAGCGTGCACGCACATGCACACACATGCACACACACACATGCCCAGAATCTGGCGTGTGGGAGGTGCTCAATAAACACCTGCCGAGCAAGTAGTGCGGCTGAGATGGAGTTTGCCAGAGAGCCAAGGTGGAGACGGAGCAGCCCGCGCGGGCTCCGAGCTGGGGGACCCACAGGGAGGGTGGCCCCAGCTGCAGAGGCGGGTGGCGCAGGTCGAGGACGTGGGAGGCAGGCCGGGGCCTCAGGGAACAAGCTCCGGGGGTCCTTACCCGGGGCTGCAAAGTTCCGTAGCAAGCGAGTTGGTGAAAATCCGATTCGGAAAGGCTGCTGTTGGCTTTGGAGAAGGCTGGGCCGGGCGTCTGAAAAGATGGTCGTGTGACTTGGGGATTTCCTGCTCTTTAGCTGAAACTGGGCTGGGAGAAGTGGCTTTTGTAGATACATGGGGGGGGGGGGGTGAGAGAGAGTGTGAGTTAGTGTGGATGCACACATTTGTGAGCGTCTAAGCGAGCACACGTGCATGAGTGGGTGTGCGTGTGCAGGTGCCATTGCCTGTTTGCGTGCAAGGGTGCCTGTGTGTGCAAGTGTCTGTGATTCGTGTACAAATATGCATGCGTGTGGAGCTGCAGCTGTAAGGGGGAAAGAAAGGAGGGAGGCATGGAGAAGCCCCCAGAAACATGAGCTCGGGAAAAGACTGCTAAGAAGCGAGGTGCTCAGAGTTCGATTTGGAGTTCACGTAAGTTCCAAATGGAACTTCATCCCTCTTTGGGACTATTGGCAGAGGGGCTGGATGCGGGGGACTGAGGACCCCAGCCCAGTTCCCTTGCCCAAGCCCGCCCTCCGCGCCCAGAGCCACTAGGCTGGAGGCCAACGTAGTGGCTGTTGCTCAGCTCTCCCTGCAAAATACACACTTTTCCAACCACTTCCTCTTGGGTACTAGGAACAACTTCAGCTTTGATTAAGAAAAATCCTATTTGAATCCTTTACTGTGTGCTGTTCTCATTTAATTACCAAAACCACTCAGGGAGGGAGGGCCTGGTGCTTGGAGGAGGAGGCTGGGGCTGCTCATTTGAGGAGGTCAAACACAGTTGCAGACGAGGGACTCAAACCCCAGGCTGCTTTCTCTCACTGCCCTGTGGTGTCACAATTCCATAGCCGTGGAAGGACCTGGAGCCCACCTTTAAGCGACGAGGGGCTCTACTTGTCCCACCGGGCCAAGATCTGGTCTTAAATCTGGAGGTTTCTGAGGTTTGGAAAGTACTGGGAGCCAGGAGACCGACCGTTGGACACGTCCCCGCCCACTGTCCCTTTTCTCCTGCGAGCCTGGGGAGACCCCAATCCCAGCCCCAGCAATGCTGGAGGCCAGGTGTCCCCTACCCCCTTCATGCCTGAATTCCGCTCCCTGCCCACCAGCTTCAGCCAGAGAGCTGATGCTATTTTAAGAACGTGGGATGCATTTCCCAGGAGGGCAGGTTGTGAAATCCTGGGGTGACAGCTCCAGGCACCGCCAATGCTCACAGGAGTTTCAAGAAGGATCCTTCAGGAAGATAGACTTTGGATGAACCGTCCTGAGGTACAGATTATTTCGGTGCTGTTGAAATGGTTGAGGGGGGAAGTAATCTTATCAAGGAAAGAAGAAATCTTTCATATTTGAGCCAACTTTGATTTTAAAATGTTACGAAACAACTTCTGATTGTTTCCCAAGCAAGGATTGTTTTTTTTTTTCTTTCCCCAGAGTTTTGCGAGCTCTTGGGTTCTCTTTCCCACTCCCCATACCCCTCCTCCCCTGCACCCCTCCCAGTCTGACACTATCTGTCTGGATTTCTTAATCTTTTTTATTTTCTTATTTCTCACTAGAAGAAACTAAATTCCTGTGACTTCTGAGATAGCTCTATGTTTTCCATGGGTCCAGGGATGTCATAGAAATCACCCTCGACGGGGAGAAGATGGGATTAAAATTAAAATGCATCCAAGGTGGGCCACAGGACCCTTTCCAGGGACGGTTTTCCCAGGGACACGTGGGTACAGAATGTACAGAATGGGGCACTGCTACTGCCACCTTCTCTCCACTGGCCCAACCGCCTTCGCTGCAGTCGAGGGAAGTGGATAGTCAGGAGGCATGTCGCCCCTCAAGGTCCCCCAAAGCTGACATGGCTCTTGGCCATGGGTCCATTTCCTCCCTATGCCTTCCTTACTCTGCTCCCTTTAGCTTCTGTGCTTTGCACCTTCAAAACTCAGTCAGCATCTTCTCTCCTGGGAAAGGCCCTTCACCTGCTCCTACCCACCTCCTGCCTTGCCCAAAAATGCAGCGCTGACTGTGTGACTGTCACTCAGCATGCGAAACAGTCAGCTACCTACATACCCAAAGGACTGATGCACCTTCTCTTGCGCTCACTTGGCCTCTCCTGCGTTCCCATCCTATTGCACTCTCAACCTTGCCCTGAAATGGTCTGCCTAGCTATCCTGGGTTGCACACTGACAGGTGCACAGGGATCCCCAGAAAACTTTGTGCATCTAGAAAATGCCGAAGGGGGGTCTGTGGGTGTGAACAAAGCACCACTGCCATGTACAAGAGGCTATAGAAGCATCAGGCTCAACTTTTTTTTTTCTTTGTGGACCCCAGGAGTTAAGACCATTGTCTGAATGATTTTTATTTCAACCCTGGCTCGCTGCAGGCTGGACTGTGTAAGCAGGAGAGCAGGAGAGAAAGAGGGTCCACCTGCCAGGGCCCTTGGGAGGCCTGAACAGAACACAAGGCTCCTCGCAGAGCTTGACCTACCACTACGGAAGCCTCTCTCGCTTCCGCTTCCACCAGTCTGGAGATCACTTTGTGTGCTAAGATGCGTGCCACTGTGTGCATGACATTACACGCACAAAGCCGCCAATCTCATAACCTCATCAACAAAATTCTCTATAAATTTGCATATTTTATCAATTCCATTTAGATTTTGCTCTGTGCTCCTATAGTCAGAGAAGTCTGATATCTGCTTCTCGCTCTCTCTCTCTCTCACTCTTGACACCAGCCATAGGGCAAGGGCTCCACATTTTGAATTCTAGTAATGACCTATATAGCTAACTGCGTGTCTCTGGCACTACATCGTTGTGCCTGGATCCCATCTGATTCTTCATTCATTTCTGCGGTTTTCAAATTATTTAACTCTACCCCCTACCCTGACATTTGGCAAGGTCTGCAGACCTTTTTGCTTGTCAAAGGTGGGTGGGGTTGTGTGCTACTGGCATCTAACTAAGCGCCTGCAATGCACAGGACAGTCCTCCACCACAAAGAAGTATCGGCCTCAAAATGTCAGCAGCACCGAGGGTCCGAAGCCCGCTCTCTTCCTGGGGCTGAAAGCTCACTTCTCTCTGCCTCCACCTTTTATTGGCTGACTGACCTTGGGCATTGGTTACTCATTTTTTGAAACTGTTAAAAAAAAGATAAATCGTACTCTGCAGATAAGGTTGTTGCAAATGGAGGTGATACTTATGATGATTGCTAGCACGCCGTATGCCACTAATGCCAGCTAGCTATAACGTAATTCCTACAATTCTCAGGCTTGGAGGAGTTCCAAAACTGTGCAAGATCCCACAGCTAATAAAGGGCAGACTCAAGAATCAACCTGTGTCTCTTGGATCTCCTCACCCCGGATATCACCTCTGTGCCGTGAGGCCTCCTTCCTCCCAGTGCTGAACCCACATGGAGACCAAAATACCCTAGAACGCTCTTGGTAATTCTAGAAGAGGTGTAATATGTGACTAGTGCTAATGAATCCCAGAATGACAAAAGCAGGTAAGGCGAGTCTCTGCATGACGTTATTCTTGCGCGGAGATCAGCCTTATACCTTCTTGGAGTTGAGAGAATGATTTATGCTGAGTCGAGGGTGTGGCTGCCTCAGCCCCTTGGCAGGACATTTTGTGTTTCGCTCACTTTTTCATGTCCCTCAGGCAGGTGCCATTTCCCCTAAGAACTGGCCCCAGGTCTCTGGCTGAGCAGGGCTTGGTCGGACACCTCCCAGGATGCTCAGATTCGGAGGCAGGAAGCAGGGCCAAAAGGAGGGTAGTGTCATCTCCACAGTGACATTTCCATCAATGGACTGAATCCCAGTGTACTGAACTCAGGATGTAAAAACCTGGTGGCTTGGCATGTTCTATGTCATTGTTTTTTTTTTTCCCCCTGGGATAAGAAGGAAAAAGCAGCACACCGGAGGAGGCCTGTCCATGGGCAGAGCTGCCGAACTTCCCAGCGACGTGTTGAGGCGACAAGTGCGTGTTCAGGCTGCCGTTCAGGCTTTTGCCTGACACCTGTCACTGGAGAACCTGGCATGTCACATCCTGCCACACCTCCTGGGGTGGAGAATGGACGTGGTTGCCGAAGCCAGAGCCCCACTCCAATTTCTACCCCAGAATGCCTTAAAACAGGGTTCGGTGTTTCCAAGATTCCTTGAGTCCACAAGTTCAAGATACTGGAATTTAGAGATCTCAGGATTTTGTGCCTCTGAAATTCTGGGGCATTCCATGATCATTTTTGCACGGATTTGTGGATTTTTGAAATCACAATCCTGGTTCATAGTACCCTGCCATTAAAAACAAACAACAACAACAAAAAAAAACAATGACAAAAATTCACTCCCCCAAGCCTGGCATGGGAACTTAAAACACATTGCTTTGGTGGGAGGAGCACATTTAGTAGTACTTAGAGTTCTTGTGTAAACCCCAAATCAAGAGGCCTTTCCATTTAGGAGAAGACCACCCTGACTCCTTATTAACCATGGCTGGTAATGGTTATGAAGCACTCAGTGGTTCCGGACTATAGGGAAAGAGCATCAGTAAACATGGCCCTGAAGCTCGGTAGCCTTTTTGGGGACTAAGCAAGGGGTCCCTGCCAGAAGCAGAAAGAGAAAGTCGAACCCACAGGGAATGCAGTCAAGTTCCAAAACAAGGGCTCAGCAACAGGGAACCCTTGGAGGAGTAGCATTTCAAGTTAGCATGACACTTGTTATGACAGCTGGTAAATGGGGAGGGCGAGCATCAGGCTGCCTATGGGAGTGGCCAGGGAGTCTGGAAGCTGCAAGTGGTAAAGGAATGCAGGCCAGGCCATCTCGGATTGTCTGGGATTCCTTCTAGCACATGGTGCATCTCAGAGATCTTGTGTGCAGACACACACACACACACACACACACACACACACAGAGTTGTCACATGATTAGGGCAGTGGTTTGCTGTTAACACATAATCCCAACATCTCAGCCACTTAACAGTAAAAACTGTACTTCTTGCTCATTCAAACCTAGGGTGTCTCGTTGACCAGGCCCAGGGCAGCCCTTCTGCAGAGGGATTCTCAGCAGCCCAGGCTCCTTCTAATTTGTGGCTCAGCCCTCTGCTGGGTGCCAGGAATTCCCCTCTAGTCTGTAGTTGGGTGGGGAAAGGGCAGAGAGGAGCACCAGGAGGTTTTTATGGGCCACTCCTGGAAATTGATGCACACCACTTCTGCTAACCATCCACAACTTAGTCAGATGAATGAATCTAACTGCAAGGAAGGCTGGGAAATGTAGTCCATCCGAGTGTTAAAAAAAAAAAAAAAAGACAATGATTTGGTGAACACCTGGCCAGTATGTGCCATAGTATCAGACATGTGCTCCCCAGTTCCATCTGTCCTCAGCCAGAGACTAGAATTCTCTTCCTTGAGTCAGAACTTCTTGAAGGTGGAAAGATTTCCAATGTCATAGATTGCCTATGTGACTGACTCAGTAACTCCAAGGCTAGTACAATCTGGCACATAGTGGGATTGCAGAAGTGCTGGTCAACTCACCCACAAATCCTTTGTTTCACCAACAAGCATACCTGGATCAGGCACATAGGACCCAAGACGAAAAGGACACAGTCCCAGCTTTAACAAATCCCTGGAGAGGCAATATCAAGGGGCGATGGGAAGCCAGAGCAGGGAGGCATGTGATGTGACTCAAGCTGGGGCAATCAGGGGAGACTTCTCAGAGGAGGTGACTTTTTTGTGCTTTCAAGGAGGAAAGCCAATCAAAGTGAGAACAAAAGCAAAGAGTTTGAAAGGGTGTTATGTTTGGGGGAACGATGAAAAATTCTGTTTGGATGAGGCACAGAGTGTGTGTGCTTAGAATTGCGGGGAGGGAGCAGCAGGGTGCTGAGGAGGTATTACAGGCAGATATTGCAAAGGTCCTCACCACAATGCTTAGGCGAAGGGTTGGGGTTTCAATCTGACTAGCAGCCTGTGGAGGAGCTCAGACAGGACAGTTTGGGCTGAGGCAGGTGAGAGGTTTATGCTCAAGCCAAGTGCTACCACAAAATGCCCCTGAGCCCCAGTGGGGCTGAAGGGCAAGGACTTCTGAGCCCCTGCATAGACAGAGGCTGCACTCCGGGTAAGGAGGTCTGCACCGAGGCAGTCCCTGCATTCTTGAGCAGATCTGGATTGGCCTGGTTAGTGCTTAGTTCCAGAGTAAACCCAGAAATGGGATTCCTGGACTACATGTCATTTCCCACATTGATGATGACCATTCCATTCTGCTGGTAGAGGGCGAGACAGAGGATGGAAATTTGGGCTGTGAGAGACATAATGTCCTGAATGGGTGAGCCAGGTAACACTTCAAGCCCTCCACAAATCAGAACGGACACCCGAGGTTCTGGGAGGATGTAGGGTGTCAGGGGTTGAGTCACAGGACAGCAACCTCAGAGCCCTCTGAGGAGCCTGATGGGGAGGTAACCAGTGGGAGAGAGTGTGGGCTTCGGATTCAGGCAGACATGGGTTCGAATCCCGGCTCTGCCCCTTACAAGCTGCGTGTCCTTGGCCAGGACGCAAGACATCTCTGCATTCCTTCTTTCTGCTCTGTAGACTGGGGTTCATAATCTTGCCATTGAGGTTATTGTGAAGATAAAGGAAAATACCCGATGCCATGGAAGCCCTCGGCTAAGGTTAGGCGTCCTTGTCGCAGGGCAAGGAGCCGATTATCACGCCCAGGGCTGAGAGCGATGGGGATCTGACCCTAGAGCCCACAGGAGAGCCACCAAGACTGACTTCTGGGAATCTGGGAGTGTTCAGCTCAACTCCTCTCAAGAGATAAGACCCTGTCCTTTAGAGCAACGGCGATGGATCAGGGTATGTGGCCCCCTCACTTGGGGTCAGTTCAAGAATCCTCAGAATGTGCCATCAGAAGCATCAGAATCGCTTTTAAGACAACGGTGGTTTCCGGCAGCCCGGCCTCACTGTCCAGCTCCGCCGAGGGATGTCACCAGGCCCAAAGAGCGCTTTTTGTTTCTCTGTCATAGAAGTTTGGCCCCATATTAGAGGGACACTTTGAATTCTTCAAAGAGTAATTCCCGCTTACCTTTTTTTCCTCTTTTCCCCTTCAGATGCAACCCCTTTTATCACACTAAAGTGCCAATCAATATTTCGAGATAGATGTTCCATCTTAGCTTTTTATAACATTACTCGTCCCAGAAGGGACACTGTATCTTTAAGGAAATGGACCCCGTATCCTGTTTCTGAAGGATTAAAACCCTTTAAAGAGACAGAAGAGGCTGTAAACCCCGATCATATTCTTATTCTCTCTTCATTATCCTGTCCACTATCTATCCCTGCTGAGTAAATCTGGTTGTGTGTTTCTCCAAAGTGGTCATAAGAAGAAATTTATTTACTCCGCTTTGCACTGGAGGGGCATTAGTGAGCTTCACCACTCTCCGAAGTAATAAAGATTTTGCAGTGTGTGCAAAAGGAGCAGAAATTCAGAACTTCTTTCCCCCTCTGAGGTCGTTTGGCCATCCAAAGGGGGAGTCACTTCTCATTTTCTGACAGGGTTTATTTCCGTAAGATTTTCCAATTAGCAGGAAAAGGTCATACTAATGTTGGTGCTGGGTACAGGAAGAGGATCAAACTATGCAAATAGAGACATCCTTGAAAGGACAATATTAAGAAGAAAAAAAAAAGGTGGGGGGGGGGGACAGTGGATTTCCTTCATTTCCTAATTTAAAAATTATATATACGTCTGTATGGAGAGAGATGGCCTTTCCTGCGCCGCGAAGGGAAAAGGTGGCTGTGTCTGACCCGCAGCTCCGATGGGCGACAAAAGAACCCATTGTTCCCAGGTGTGACCAGTGGTGGGTGGTGGGGGCCCAGCGGGGAGCAGAGGACGCTGCGAAGAGGAGCTCTCGGCGCAGGCCCTGCGGTGTGGCGCGAGAGGAGCAGAGCTGGCATTCCAGCTGCCAGGGCCACCTCCCTGGACCTTTATAATGGTCACACTGTCCCCAGCCCGGCGGAGCTGACTGCCTGCATATCATTTTTAAACCCGGCTCAGATCTCTCTCTGACGCTTCCCCTGCTGCTTTTGTTCCCTGCTCGGTGTGCACGAAGCACAAGAACTTTTCTCGATAATAGGGAGGGCTGGGAGCCGTGTCAGGGAAGATGTACTCCAGCCGCGCCAGGACGCAAGTCGCCGATGCCCATTAAAGAAGGATCCAGGGGACAGCTCCGCCTTGGGTTTGGAGCCGATGCTCCTTGTCAACTGGAACGCGCTGTGCGCATGTTAAGGCCAACATTCAGGCTGCTGCCAGCGACCCGCAGGGCGAGACCCAGTGGGTGAGCTCATTGGAAGGCAGAGCCCTGCAGGGAGGAAGCCTGGGGCTTTGCACGCCCCTCACACTTATTTCTGCACACCCAGATGGTTGTCTGTGCAGCTGCAATCAAAATGGGAGGTAACATTCCTCCAGCAAGACCCTGTCCTCCACATGGAGGTTCCATGTCTAGCAGATAGCTCAGCAAATGATGCAAGGTGGCCAGTTTCTGACACAACGGGCCCCCAGAGCAGGTGCTGGGTTTGGAAACTTTTGGAAGCTCAAGGTCACAACAGCTGCTCCATGATGGGGTCTGGATTCATCCAGGTATAGCTGCCTCTAATAACTCCACTGGTGACGCTGTTGGTTTTCCTTTATTTGTGAGCTAAAAAAAATAAAAAAAATAAAAAAAAAAAAGAAAGAAAAGAAAAGCTAGTGGGATTATTTTGATAGCTAGTTAAATCTTGTCAAATGCTAAGAGCGTCATTTGTCAATTCTCCCTAGGAAGTAGGCAAAACTATGCAAAAGTATGTTTGGGGGTGTTTAAGACTCAGAAATATATGCCATTGTTTTCAGGCTATTATAAATGTATCAGGTAACTATTAATACGGGGTAATAGGAAGGCATGCAGTAGGAAGATACACGCATGCTCTGCTATCATCATCTGCTGTGGTGTTTATTTTGGCCACACAGAGACAGTCCCTCCTCAGCTTAAAAATCCTTGAAGTCCAAAGCCTCAGAAGGGACTAGAACTTGCGTTTCAACATGAAATGTTGTATTTCTTTGCCTTTTGTACTTCTTTGCCATTAAACAAGAATAGCCTATTTTTTTCTGTTTTCAAACTATTAATAATATATACTGTTTTTTTAAATCTAGCAAGTACTCATTTTATCCAATTCTTGGCCCTCTTTTCCCTCAGAACAAATTGGGATGAGAAAGAGAGTTACATACCAAATTTGAAATCATTCCAACAATATGCAACTGGTTAACAAAAGCGAGCCATACCTTATAACGGAATGCTATGTAGGCAGTAGAAAGGGTGTTGAAGAAATATTTTTAATTATGTCTTTTTTCTGTTTTCGGAATACCAGTTCTTACTAGTTTTTAGCATGTCATTATTTTAGCAAATCCTTACCCCTTTTGCATTTCAGGACAAAGTCAGATGGTGTAGGAAGAGTTACACAAAATTGATTTTGAGCAGAGTGACAAGAGGTGGCCAGATGTCAGGTAGAGTGGTTAAGAATCAGCAAATGTACCATACTCTAATCAGATGAAGTAATATATAAATATAATGAGAAACAAAAAGTCTATAAAAATTGCAAAGCAGATTGGGGAAAATCAGGTACTGGCAAAAGTCATTAATGGTCATTACATTTTAGCAAGTTCTTTCTACATGCTGAGCAGGATTCTGAATAATTTAAATGTCACCCAGTTACATTGGGATATTCTATTGATCATCCTTTTGTAAACATGAGTAAACTGAGGCACAGAAAAGTAAATAAACTTGCCCCAAGCTCACACAACTGCCTGAGGGCGGCAGAGAACGTTCTTTCTTTTTGACTACCTTCTTCACAAAAGAACATGGCAACCTTCTAAGAGGAGTTAATAGGAAGGATTTTCCTCCTGCCCCTGTGTGATGAAATGGAAGGCTACATTTCTAATTCAGTCCCTCTATGGTTGATCACAATTCCTAAGTTCAGCAAAAAGCATTAAAGACTGTTAAAAGTGCAAAATTCTGAGCCCTAGATCAGACACACAAAGTGTAGATGCACAGGGTGGTAGGTCCCCACGCCAAAACAGTATTTTGATAAGCTGTTTGGATGATTCTAAAGTAGCCAACCATGATCTGGGGACCACTTTGCACCCATGAGAGTCATCTGGGACGCTTATGAAACCAAGTGTTCAGTCCCTCCACTGGAGATTTTGATTCAGCAGGTCTGGGATGGGGGCATGGGAACTTACCCCTTTCGATGCAGTAACCTTGTGTCCTAGTTGCATGGGATTGTCCTGAACTCTGACAAATCTGTGACAAACGTAATTAGTAATAGCACCCCCTTTCATGCACACAATCATCCCAGTCTAGAATGAGTTCTATATTTAACCAGGACCTGAGGTGGTTCATCTCCAAAGGACACTTGGGTAAACACAGCTCTGAAAAATGTCAGTGACCCAGGCCCAGTCTCCGTCAACCACTTACTAGCTGTGTAGCCTTGGGTGAGTTACTGAACTTCATTAGGGTCTCGTTCTCTCATCTACAAAATGGGTATAGAGATCCTGACACACCCCCTTCCTGGGCTGTTGGGAAATGCATGTCCCATCCCTTCTAGAGAATCTGAATGCTTAGGAGACCCCCAGCATACATAAGCTTCCTTCTCTCAGGGATGTCAGGAAGTTCCTCAGATCAGCCCTCAGCAGCATCCTCAAGGTCATGGGCACTGGAATATGGATCTCTCTATGGTGAACAAGGAGCAATGGGCCGGGGTCTTGTAAGCACATATGCGTTATTTCACTGTTTTCAGGGGACTTAGAAATGAGAGCATCAGATCAATTTTACCAAGCAAGTACAGTTTTGTTTTCAACTATTAGAACCACACCCTACGGTTGTCTTATATGTCACTGCATGGACTTAAGAAAAAAAAAAAAAAAAAAAAACAGTGTCCTGGGGACCTGGGGCTAGGAAGACCTGGCCAATAAACCATCTGGAAACTGTCAGACCTACTGCCAACGGTGGGCAAATCTGCCGTCCTGTGTGCAAGCAGGAAGAATTCTGAAAAATAATCCAAAGAGAGACATAATCCAGATGACATTTTAAAGATACTGATTGAAAAGTCAAGTTTGCTAATGTAAATGGCCTTGACCACAAAATTTGCATTCACGGCAATCACTTTACGTGTCTGTCTAAAGGAAAGTATCAAAGTAACTGGCACAGGCAATGCAGGCCAGGCGTTCTGTTTCCAAGCAAAATGAAAAAAAAAAACAAAACTAAACTAAACTAAACTAAACTAAAAGGAAAAGAAAAAGAAAAGTTTCCACTTACAATCATGGTTGGTGTGGTGGTGTGAGTTCTTTTTTGGCAATCCCATGGAACATCTTAAGGGTTATCTGCACGTAAGTGGGTTTCAACAGGATGACCCAATTGCCCAATTCCAGATATGCTTGTTCCATCCCTTTCCAGAGACCATTCAGCTGAGAGGATTGAGTCCGACGCTCACCTATAAAGTCTTTAAAAGTTGCCTGTCCTGTGAACCACTTATGGCAAATAGCAAGGAAAAAAACTGGAACACACAAATAGGGTAGTTTTTGCTTTTCCTAGCAACCCCCACCCACAGAATCTGTCATAATCTTAGCTTTGTGGGACTGGGGCATAGTTCCTGAAGGGGGGCCCCGCTCTCTGCCAGAGGGACCTCGGTGCCTTTCCGTTCCTGTACCGCATCCAGTTGCCCTGACAAGCCTTGGATTGTTGCATCCAGCTCACTTTTCACCTGGCTGGGGTGGCTGATTCACTCTGGGGTGGGAACAAGGCAGGGTGCCCAGGGGATTGCTCTAAGTGTTCCCTATTACCAACATTGACAAAAAATACCTGAGGGACATTTGCATATCTTAGCCTTTGGAAGTAACCGGTGGTGTACAGAGTAATTTAATTGCAAGAAATATTTCAGACACCAAGAAGCCCATGACGTCTTCGTGGATTTGCATTCTGGCTGTATCATTTACTGGCCATGTTATCTGAGCAATCAGATAACATTTGTGTGTACATTTGTGTGTACCGATGTCAGCAAATGTTAAGTTTTGTCTGATGATGATGGTGATGATGAGAATGATGAGCTGCCCAGGAACTTCAGAGCCACTTCTTCAGATCCTTGTAGACTCTGACAAGGACAAAGTGAAGAGAAGCACTAGGAAGGGAGGGGAGCAAGAGCAAGATTTAGCCCCCTTAACCTGCTCGGTGCTGCAGCCTTTCCTGGATTCCATACTGAAATCCTATAGAGGATCTGCTCATGAATCAATGCCCAGGAGCCCCCGAGAGCAAGGAGGCCCCTCCTCCTCAGCTCTAGCGGATCAGAAAAGAGAGGTGGTGGGCATGTGCTTCGAGGCAGAGACAGCAGACAAAGCTCCCACTTACGCCTCCTGCTCCCTGGGCAGCTGGGGCAAGTCCCTTCACTCTCTGAGCCTCACTGTCACACCCACAACTTGTGGTGAAATCTAGTTCTCTCATGGCATTTTGGAGAAGACAGAAAAATATATGCAAGTTGTCCATGCCCTGTATGTGGGTACTTAATAAAAGGCAAGCACAGGGGTGCCCTGGGTGGCTCAGTCAGTTAAGCATCTGTCTTTGGCTCAGGTCAAAATCTCTGGGTCCTGGGATCAAGCCCCCCCCATCGGGCTCCCTCTTTGTTCAGTGGGGAGTCTGCTTCTCTCTGCCTCATCCCTGCTCTTGTGCTCTGTGTTCTCTCTCTCTCCCTTTCCAATAAATAAATAAATAAATAAATAAATAAATAAATAAATAAATAAATAAAGCAAGCACAAACGCTGTGTTGTTGTTGCTGCTAATGGTACCATAACAACCACATCACCTTCCACATGGGTCCCAAGTCCAGAAACTTCACCCTCTTCTGTTTATTCCACAGTATCCAACTCGCCAGCAAGTCTGTCCCCCGGATATGTCTCAGATCTGCCCCCATTTCCAAGCCTACCATCACTGCCTGGTCAATGTGAGCATCTCTTGGCAATGTCACTGCCTTGACCTCTCCTCTGGTCCCCCCACCTCCAGATCTACCCTCACTGCTCTATCTGCTCTCCACAGAATAGTCAAAGTTATGTTTTAAAAATATAAATCTTTGGGTGCCTGGGTGGCTCATTTGGTTGAGTGTCTGACTCTTGATGTCAGCGCAGGTCATGATCTCAGGGTGCTGGGATCGAGCCCCACATTGGGTTCCATCTCTGCTTGAGATTCTCTCTCTCACTCTCCCTCTGCCCCTACTCATTTGCTCTCTGGCTCTCTCTCTCTCTCTCTCTCTCTCTCTTAAATAAATAAATAAATAAATAAATAAATAAATAAATAAAATCTTTAAAAATAAAACAAAAATATAAATCTAATTGTGCTTCTCCTATGTTCAAAGCCCTTCAACAACCAACCTAATAATACAAGTCAATAACTAGGGCTAAGCTGGGAAGTGCCTAAGATCAGCACTCCAGGGTGGAGAGAAACCCTGATTCCTAGCACTGGCCAGTGTCCCTGGTGTAAATGCCCCCACTATGGCTAATATCAAACTCTCAGAGTGACGTGAGCTGAAAACAGATGCACATCCTCTCTGGTGAGCCAGTTCCTGCCACCTCCAGTGCCCCACTGGGCAACCTCTGAAGTTTTACTCGGTACCAGGCACCAGGCTGCACACCTCACAGGCTGCCACAGCTCTACCAGATGGGTGCTCTCCTGTGTCCCCACGACACAGGCAGGGAAAGTGAGGCACAGGCTGTCTGGCGCCAGGATCTAATCACACTATACTTACTGCCTCTCTTAGTTGTGCTTCAAATAAAATTCACACCTGGTACCTTGGCAACAAGAGCTAGGATCTGTCCCTGCATTGTTCTCCTCCCCCATCCTGTGTCCTAGGCACACCCTTGCTGTCCACTCCTGGCTCCTCCTGGTGTTTTCTCCTCTGGTCCAAGGCTGCAGGCCTTTGTCGCTTTGCTCTCTCTGCCCGGAAGGCTCTCCTCCAGCTCTTCACATAGCCGGTTCTCCCTCACGTTGAGTCCCAGCTTAAATGTAACCTCCCCCAGGGAGCCCTCCCCGACTTTCCCTCTGCCTTTGTCCCTGTGCAGTCTCTATCCCTCCCAGCCTGGATCACAATCAGCAGGTAACCCATTTATTCACCTCACTGTTGAACAGGGGTTCTCAGTAGGTGACAGAGGCCAAGGTGGCAAGTTTACCCCCAAAGGACAGGTGGTAACATCTTGAGACATTCTTGGTTGTTACAACCCAGAGGGTAGGGATCCCTGGGTGGCCCAGCGGTTTGGTGCCTGCCTTTGGCCCGGGGCGCGATCCTGGAGACCCGGGATCGAATCCCACGTCGGGCTCCCGGTGCATGGAGCCTGCTTCTCTCTCTGCCTCTTTCTCTCTCTCTCTCTGTGTGTGTGTGTATGTGTGACTATCATAAATAAATAAAAATTAAAAATAAATAAATAAATAAACAACCCAGAGGGTACTACTGGCATGTACCGGGCCGAGGCCAGGGCTGCTGCTCAACACCCTACAATGCCCAGGACAGCCCCACCACAAAGAAGAATCTGGTTCCAAACGCCAGTAGCATCGCGGTTGAGAAACTCTGCTGTTGGCCACTTGTCTCTCTCGGCTAGAGCAAATTCCAGAAAGGCATACATAGCTTTGACTTCTTCATTCCTGGCTATCTTCTCAGCTCCAAGCACAGTGCCTGGCCCAGAGTGTGTGCCTCAGAAGTAGGTGTTAAATGAATAAAAAAAATTAGCAACACTACCGAAGATGATGATGATGGCGATGATGAGGGTGACGATGACACTGAGACATCCTTTCAAAGAGTCACTCTGAAGTTTTCATGCCAGGCAAGAAAGGAGTAGGTGGTTCTGTTCGATTCCCTCCACTTGGCACTCCTTTTGGCCCGAGGACAGAGAAGGAGGAGCAGGCATTTGATAAAACCCCCTCCTCCGCCATCGCTGACCTCCCGAGCAGCCGTCCACTAAGTGTTGCACTTGGCTAGAGTTCCTGTAGTAATTTGGTTAATTGGATGAACAGGCACTTTAGTGACAGAGGCTGGATTTCCACACCGCAGTCCATCAAAACTAATCAGTTGGCCGAGTTCCACTTCTCAGCAACTGACGGCTTCGCCAGGATGGCGAGTAGATGGTAACTTTTTAAATTGAAGAACGCGCTAAATAATGGCAGTTAGAAGTTGGCAGGATGCTTTTAACGGGGGAAGGGGAAGGAAGAAACCCTGCCTCCGCTTTGTTGTCCTCCACAGAGATAACCTTGTTAGGGGCGGCTTGATTAAAAGGTTCTTCCAAAGACACTGGTGAAAAACAGTCATCTCGAAATTGTACTGTTTCTTTTCCTTGGAAGGAAAATGGCCAAAAGTGGGAGTATTGCATTTTCCCATCCTATGGTGCTTATTAAACACACTTCATTTGCTGTATGCGCCTGATATTAGGATACTGTGCTAGGTATTAGGTGTTAGACGTTAGGATAGCGTGAGCTGCTGTAACAAATAAGCTTCACAGTGTTCTCGGCTCAACATTGAGAGTTCTCACTGCCGTAAGAATCCGGAGTTCCCAGTTGAGGGTGGCTCTCTTTAATGCAGAGATTTAGGGACTCAGGCTCCTTTTGTCCTGTGGCTCCATTATCCCCTCAGCCCTCAATGTCATCTGCTGCCAGCGGGCAGAAGGGGACACAGGGCATGGAGAAGGTACACTGGCCCAGATGTGGCACACTTCCATTCACATTCCTTCTGTGAGACCAGTCACGGGGCTATAGCTGGCATAGGTAGACCAGGTACACCATATACCTCTCTGGAAGAGAGGCCTGGTGACTGTGTTCCTTCCCGGTGATGGCTCTGTGTTATGGAAGAGAGATCATGGGCCTCAGTGGATAAATAGCTGCTCCACCACAGGTGGCATCCAGCTTATACCAGCCCTATGAGAAACTGTTAGGGTTTTCCCAAAAGGAAACCGAGGCTCAGAGAACCTAAGCAGGTGACCCAGCTGTAGGCAATTGGCAAGGGGCAGAGTGGAGATGTGAGATGTGCATCCCTACAGGTTACAAACCACTGTCTTTCCTCTCCGCCTGTGTCTCTCTCTCTGTTCTTTCTCTCCTTCTTTTCTTTCTTTTGCTCCCTCCCTTCTTTCTTTTTAAACCTTGATAATTTCCAAGGCACAAACACTGTGCTTCTGTGACTCCATATGTTTCCCAGAAGATTTGTTCTTCTGGGCTGGGAAATTTTCCACACTGAATACTCTTCACCTTAGAGGAGGTGGGTCTGAAGCATGCTGATAGTTGCTGGAGTGTTCGTTTTTGCTCTCAAAAGCAGGAGGAGCTCAAAAAGGAAAATGATAGAAAAGAAATGTTTCTAAAAGGCAAATCTGATACTGTCACTCCCTTCTATCACAATCCTGACGCCTCCCTCTTGCTTTCAGATGCCATGGCTCAGCCCTTAACGAGACCTGTGAGGCTGTGATCTGGCCCCTCAGGGCTCCCTGGCCTTCACTTAGACCTTTGACAGTTTCTTGGGTAACCTGAAAGTCTTTCTCGCACATCACGTCTTCTCCTGCCTGGCTGGTTCCTGCTGACAGGTGTTTGTTCTTCTATATGGAATGTTCTTGTTTTGTCGGTCTTCATTGAGTTCAAAGCAATTCCATCTTCGCAATTCCACTCAGTTACTTCCACTAAAGATCCCACTGGAGTGGAGATCTTTAGTGATCCCAAAGAACAATCCAGGCCCAGATGAAGAGCCTAACCCTGGATTCTAATTGCTGGCTTTCACTGAGTTTCCATCATTAGACTGTGGGTTCCTTGAGCAAAGGACAAGTCCTGTTTATTTTCATGTCCCCAGTGCCTAACACGGTGCCTGACACAGCAGTGGTGCCCATTCAATTTTTATTGCGTGAAAATAAAAAGAATGAATCTCATTACTGAGGTGCAAGATGTGCAAAAGGAGGAAGTGGTTTTACACCCACTGGATTTTTAAATTCAAGTAAAGCAGCAGTTCCAATCGGTTGCAACCTACGATATGGGTCAGCCATGCTTTAAGCAGAGAGTAGGGGCTCTGTGTTTGCATAGAAGGGCTTTATAGCCTACAGCGAGACTCACACAGGATCTTCTGTGACCCTCCCCACCACACTGAGAGGGAGGCGGGAAGTGAGGTGCATGGAGGTGTGGATGGGCCTGTGTGCACGTGTGTGCGTGCACCTGCTGCTCACCAGCCTTCACTTCTAACAATCCTGTTCTCGACAACTTTAAAGATGGTGTAGAGATTGTTTCTGGGTTGGGCCAGCTTCATTTCAAATGGGATGCTGTCAACGTTTTATGGTTCCATTTCTTTTTATTGCCGGTTTGAAGAAGAATGATAGTTTGAGATGGGAGATTGAGAAGAAGGCCACAATTATTCCCAAAGTCCAAAACATAGATGACTCCGGGGACCTATGACCCACTCACTCATGTGAACAAATATTCCCAGCCCTCAGCCCACATTGCACAATTGCAGGGTTTTGTATGAAGGTTTGCAGGGAACATGCCAGAGCCTATTTCTAAACAGTCTGATGATTTATTTGATGCCTTTGGATATTTAAGTAGTCTGCAGTCTACACCAAGTGTCTGTAACGTTTATTTTTTCCTTGCCTTAATGTGTGGGACCTCTCACAATGCCTGTACACCCCAGGCACTCAATAAATATGATTTATGAAAGACGTAAATAAATCCAAACCAAGATTATGTCTGCGTTCATTAATGTGTAACAGTGGTCCTCCCCTCCAAACTTGAAAGAGAGAAAGATCCTCACCAAATTACAGCAGAAAAGGGAACGGGATATAAGTGACACATGGGTCCGAGTAGAAAGTCATGAAGCTCCCTGGAGTGAAATATGAAATGCTCAATTATGTTCTCAGCTTCAGTGTATTCATGCTGTGTGACCTTGGGCTACTCACTTCACCTTTCTGCGGTGTCCCTTCTTCATTACATACTGAGCTGGATTTGCTCAATGATGTCGGAGCACCGTTGAGCTGCAGAGAAATGCGAGAAAATAGGATGGGGTTAAATTTGTTGAGTATCTATCACATCGTAGACAATTTTATTTAGGGTCTCTCACTGTTTTCCTTTTAATATCATAAAGAGGATAAAGAACTGGTGAGGAACACAGATTCTGCTGTCAAGTTCCCTGTGTGGAAACCTCAGCTCCACTCTGCGCTGGCTGTGTGACCTTGGGCAAGTTGCTCAGCCCTTCTGTGCCTCAGTTCACTGATTTGAAAAATGAAGATGATCCTATCAGTCCCCCGTTGTGGGTTCATTTTGTGAAGCTCTCAAGTGAGGTCACGTGTATAATGCACTTATTTAATGCTACCTCATGACAGTATGGCTTTCATTATTATGATACTCAATTGGAAATGAAACAACCACGCTTACAGACCTTGATATCATGCCTGAGGTTATGCTATCCCCGACCTTAGGGGAGGGAAGTATCTAAGGGGGGGAGGCGTATGAAATCTGACCTGAGTGCTGAAGCTCCAAGGCCCTAGCTGCTAGGGCAGAAGCTGGTGCCCCTGGTGCCTCTGTAGTGAGGGTGGCTCCGATCAGTCCTCTGCACACAAAGCCAGGTTGTGGGTCCGTCTGGTCTATGGGAAGTGTCCATTTCTAAACGTGCTTGGGGCAAAAGTCTTGGTTAGCCATGGATCTTCCCTGGGACGGCCAATGTCTCCGGGCTGCCTCTGCCCCTGCCTCTTGCCCACTCTGAGCAAAAAGGAAAATAAAAACCAAGAGCACGAGGAATATCACCAAGCAGAAGTGGTGCCAGCAAAGGTCTCTCCTTGTCAGTAGGGTGGTTCCAGCCTGATCGTCCCCTTGCCCCTGCTATGAATTGCTGGCTGCTGGATTTGCCCAACATGGAAACTCATTGTGATTCTCTCTCCCCACATTGGCCACATTATTCCTTCCCTTCCTCCTGGGGGGCTCCCTCCCTGCTTCCCCCTCCATAGAGAGACCTTCCATTGCGGACCTCAGACATCTCTGAAAAGTCCGGCCGGACTAGGATGTCACCCTTCCCACGGCCCCACTGCTTCCTTGGGCCACATAAGGGGAGGGTCCTTGGGCCACATCAGAAGAGGGTCCTTCTCTGGTCCTTCCAAAGCCCAAATGAGATGAATACAAATATAAATTACAAATGCACATTGCAGCTTGATTTAGCTCTTCAGCTTGATTTAGCTTTTCTCCTTAGAATAAGCCAGTTTAATGAGCTTTCGGAAGGCTGTTTGGCCATGCCACCAGGAAGTGAGCACTGATGAGTCGGACAGGAAGTACATAAAAGAATGATTTGGGGCAACATCCTTTTTTAAAATTACCCTCTACCCCCACAGCCCCCAAGATTTCTTTTCCTGCGGTTCTGTATGTTTGCTTTTGGCTTCTGATCAAAATGTAACTGCAGTGCATGAAGTGTACTCATCCTAAGTGTACGGCATAACCAGGGCCGGTTTCATGGGCGTGGAACTTGAACCCTTGCATGGGGCCCCAGGCTTCCAAGGGCCAGTGCTCTGCGGTCTTGAAATTCTCAATAATTTTTTTTTTTTTTTTTTAGCAAGAGACTCCTCAGTTTCATTTTGCTCTGGGTCTTGCAAATTATGTCAGTGAGATCAACGAATTACTATATATGTCTACTGCCATGTAACCACCTCCTTGATCAAGCTCTAGGATGTTTCCCGCCCAAGAAAATTCCCTCCTGCCCCTTCCGAGTCAGCGCCCCCTAGTGGTGACTGCCAGTCCGACTGCGTCACTGTCCAAGGGCTCCCAGATGGAAAGACACAGTGTGTGTCACTTTGCTGCTTCTTCCCCTGGTGATGCAGTGCCTGGATTCCTCGGCCACACGCTGCATGGTCCCACAGCTCTTCCTCTGCTATTTCTCTGAAGTAGGCGCCGCTCCTTCCCGATCTGTTATCTGTTCTCCTCTTGATGGGCCGTTGGTTTGTTTTCCCATCTTGATTTATGAATAAAGTTACTATCAACATTCCTGTGCATGTCTTTTGGTGGACATACGCACTGATTTCTCTTGGGGGACACCCAGCTAGTTAATGGCAGAACTGGTACTCTAGGTATCCGGGCTCATAACTCCCACCATAGCCCATTCAGTAGCCAATATTCTGGGACGCCTGGGTGGCTCATAAGGTAAGCATCTGCCTTCTGCTCAGGCCGTGATCCTGGAGTCCCACATCGGGCTCCCTGCATGGGGCCTGCTTCTCCCTCTGCCTGTGTCTCTACCATTCTCTCTCTCTCTCTCTCTCTCTCCCATGAATAAATAAACAAAATCTTTTTCAAAAATAGCCAATATTAAAAAAAAAATAGCCAATATTCTTGGACCACCTACTATGCACTAGCTGATCTCTTGATGAAGGTAATAGACAAACATGGATCTCAACTTCTCCTTAAAATGACACTCTCCACCAGCTTAGGGATATGGTGGAGGAGGAGCGAACCACTAAACCTTGTAGGGAAATAACAGAAAATTGAGAATCACGATGTTTTTAAAATAATGCACGAAGACTGCAAGAGTACAATGGAAGCAGGTGGTGCTGAGCGGGGGCCGGACACCATGCTGGCATTTCCACCAATGTTTTCTCACTCAGTGCTCACAACATCCCTGTGAGGCACGTATGCTATTGTCCCATGTTACAGATGGGGAAACTAAGTCTGCAACATCTGGAAAGAAAATCAAATTTCAGAGCTAGTGATGGAGAATGGAACCGGGAAGGAAGACCTTATAGTACTTTTCTCAGCCCATCTGGGACTGCTGGAAGCTCTCAGGCCCCGGGTATAGTCAGCTAGCATTCACATCTTAACCGAAGCCACTTCATCCAACAGCACCCAGTTTTCTTGCTGGAAGCCCACCTACCCAGATGGGTCAGCTTGCGGGAGTGGCAGCCGCATCTGCTCTGCGGTCAGCTTTTTCAGGCCCGGCAAAAGATTCCGATACATCTTTCATCTTCCATGTGGGATTAGGCCTGCATTAGGTCTTTATTTGTTAAGGGGCTTAATCTCCTTATGGATCAATTTGTCAAGCATCGAATAATGGGAAGCGGAGGTTCTTCGTTCCTCAAATGACCCAACTTTATTTCTTGAAATATCTGAAGCAATTTCCCATGTGAGCCCAGAAATTAGTTTTTGTTCTTGTTTTACAACTTGACATGGTTTTTTAACCCTTGTCCATCACTGGCGGGGTTGGCCTCCATATCCAGGGTTTATAATGTTTTGCAAGATAAGAAAGGTGGCTTGGCAGAGGGGAAGGGGACTTTGGAGTCAGGCAGGCCTGGCTGGGATTAACTCTTAACCAGCTGTTTACTCCCTCTGTGCCCAGTAGCAAGCTCCTTTTCTCTCCAAGCCCTCCTGTTCCTTGTTTATACACCAAGGAGTGTGAGGCCGGCTTGGAAGAGCTGGGGCAAGTGTCCACATTCATGCTGCCAATGTGCCAACACTGTGCCTGGCTCCTCCTAGCTGTTCAGTACCTGGAAGCAGTTTTATCTGAATGTCTTACCCTTTCCTTACTAACAGAGCATCCTCATCCCAGCCTGCTTTGGCTTTGGTTTCTGTCTTGTCTCACTGGCACTTCTCCCCACCATGTCCTGTCTCTTAGCTTCCTCCAAGCTTAATGGACCTAGGGTACCAGCCTTACCCATGGCCAGGGCTTTCCCAGGCAGCCCTCACCTTTCCTCTAGCTATGCTCCATAGGCCCCAAAGCCTTATGACATTTTCGGATTGCTTACAAAATTATAGATACTTGGAAGGAGTCAGTGTAAGTGGGAAGCTCTAGAGCTTTAGTGTCCCCGTCAAATCCACCTCTTATAGGACTTTATTCTCAAAAAGTAAACGTGTGATAGCATCAAATTATGCTTGGAATGATCCGGTCACAAAGGGGGTTGAACCATAAAATTGGATTGCCATGGGCATTTATGGGTGCCCTTTGCCCCCAACGGCAGAGCAATAGTCTTTATAACCCATACTGTGGCCTGCACCGAGCCAATCAATGATGAAATAGATTTGCTAATTTGATTAGTAAAAAATAATGCAAGTGACTTTTAATTGAGATATCTTTGATTGTCAGTAAAATTAAACTTTGCCTGATTGATTGGTTGGCCAGCCCCCTAATCTGAAATCTTTTCTAGTTTTCCATGGTGACTTAGTGTTTATTTTTATTTGTGGTTTTTCTCTTCCTATAGTGCGGATGTTAGCCATATAACCAAATTTCCACATGGGAAGAAATTAGGAAAATGGTCAAGTCGGAAGAGGAAAATGTTGAATTTGTTTTGAAGCTGTATTTAAACAGAAAGCATGCTGTTTTTACTAAGATTATATATGTGGTCAATAAAAATAGGATGATTTTCTAAAATTGCTTTTATTTTCATTTTACTGTAGACTGCACAAATATCTTGTGTTCATATGGTAGCATAGAGATGCAGTGTTTAAGGGGGTTTTAGTCTGGGGGAGACACCACCCTAGATAGGAGCCACTTCCATCATATTTGGGGACAATGAATTTCTTTTATTTCATTGCTTCCTGTATAATTTTTGAATTGTTAAGATCCTAAATGGAGATTTTTGGAAAGCAATTTTTTAATGCAATCAATTAGCTCTTGCATTTTTCTTTATGAATCCCACAATGGGCCTGGGAGAAATGGTCCTATAATCACCAGATACCTAAGGCACTTGCATGGTATTTTCTTACTGCATATAGTTTTTTTTGTGTGTTTTTGTGTTTTTGTTTTTTGTTTTGTTTTGTTTTGAAGCAACAGATCTGCTGCAAACCTCTACTTCTCTGAAGCCCAGTTTGGTGAACCCGGAGTCAGGTTATTAGGACTGGCTCTTAATCAGCCACTTGCACACCCTGACTTGACTTAGGAGGATCTGGATTTGGAAAATCAGTCAGCTCTGAGACCACCAACTTTTCCAGCAGAGACGGGGAAATAAGGTTCCCTTTAACCTAATGTGCCCTGTTGGGGCTTTTTTTGTTGTTGTTGTTGTTGGCCTGGGTGTCCAGGAAGAACAAGAACCAGAATGTGGGAAGTGAAACATGAGTTTAAAAAAAAATCATCAAAAAAGGAATGGGGCATGTTGCAGGGGGCGAACGGGGAGTGGGTATAGGGAGAGACCAGGCTTGCAAAACAGCCCCTTTGTGTCTCAGCGCTGTGGTTATTGAGAAGAGTTAGAGGCAGATGCCACGAAGGGGGAGCCTGATGCTGCATGCAGGTACGTCCTTAGTGCTAAATGCATAGGCAGCGCAGAACCAGTAGTTAAATGTCTTGGCAGAAAACTAGCCAAGGCTCACAGCGACAGCTTCCCAGCATTCAATCAGATACAGGGTGGCTGGAGCAATTGAGAGAGAAGCGATTCTTCAAAGTTCCATTTTAATTACATGCCGGTTGGAGAATATTACTTCCAGAACCCCCTGTGCTACCTGGGTTCACTTCCAAAATCTAATGGAGTTATATTGGCCAAAGGAAAGGCTTCCAAATCACAGTGACAACTCCCTCTCCACCTCACCCTCGGTGAGCTTTGTCTTCATACAAGTGCCGGCTCAGCTCAAGGGATTTTAGACTCTGCGGAGAATTAGCTCCCTCTCGCCCTCCTATTTCATTAAGAAATTGGCAAGAGATCAAAAAAAAAAAAGGTATGCATTCTCACGCAGGGCCCCACACCCATGATTTCCATGGCCCCCCAAGAGCCCACAAGGATTTGAAAGTCTCCCTTTGCCCCGGTTTTTCTCGCTAACACGACCATGTGGTCCTGAAAAGTGAAGCTGCCCTAAATGTCTCAAACTGATATCCTGGTCTTGGAGGCCGCTCCAAACACAAAACCTGAGCTTTCATCACCGCCGGAGCTCGTACCTAATGCAGATGCTCTTGGCCAGGCAGTGCCCTCTGAAAATCAGTGAGGAAAAAAAAAAAGAGAGAGACGTTGAGGGAGGCAGTAGGCATCAGACATCTATTGCATGCCAGGTGATAATCACCTCCTGAGGCCCTTGCCCAATGCATGCCTGTAGGGATGAAAGAATAAGGGCACTTTGCAAGGTGTGTTATTTCACTTAATTCTTACAACTCAGAGTGTGCACATTCTTACCCTTGAGGCAGAGAGAAGGAAACGGAGCCTTAGGGAGTTGCGTGGGGCCACTCAGATGGTCAGACCCTCAGGAAACAGCCAAGCTAAGCTTTGCACCCGAGTCTGATTAGTACCTCGTGGGATTTTACGGCGATCAAACCATGATGGAGAGAGCCGTGCTCTGCAAACACTGTTTACATAGGACTTAATGCTCTTGCAAGTGTCCGTGTTTTTAAGACTGAGCTTTTGTTTCCCCCCAAAGAAGTATAGGATTCTAAGAATATCCCCCATGTGGAGTTGGAAAAATTAAGAGAAATGAATTGGTCAAGATTTGTGACACAGTCCCTGAGACAGTGTAAGGCTCCATGAGCCCCTTTATTACCCTTAATAGAAATGGATAGCATTTGGATCAAAAAAGAAAGAACTCTTAATCTTAGCAGGGAAAACACTACTTCCAGAGTTACTTCTGGGCCACCCCGGGTAGAGCTGACTCACCTACAGCAAGTCTTTCCAAAAGCTAGCTATGTGACCTTGTCAAATCGATGCCTCGCGGCTTTATCTCTTGTCAAATAATAACCCACAGCTTTATCTGTACATGGGCACAGCTGTCCCCGACCCATCTGCCTGCAAGAGAGCCCATCACTGAGAAAATAGAGACGTCAGTGAGTAAAAGCACTTTAAGAATATATCACACGTTCTCACGACTAAATGTCATAGGAAAATAAATGTCCCAT
Source organism: Canis lupus dingo (assembly GCF_003254725.2). Taxonomy (NCBI): domain Eukaryota; kingdom Metazoa; phylum Chordata; class Mammalia; order Carnivora; family Canidae; genus Canis; species Canis lupus. The sequence goes on from NC_064247.1 coordinate 72,346,487, forward strand.
GGGAGACAAGCATGGCAGCCAGTTTTGTACCTTCCTCCCTAGGTACCACCAACATGGTCTTCTGCTTCTCCCAGGGCGCCATCCCAAGCCGTTCTTTGGAAAATGGGCTTTGACAAACCTTTTAAAATGTAAAACTCCACTCACCCTCCCTTGAACACCCACAGGGGCTTCCCCGGCCCTGGGCATCATTTCTCTCTTCTTATGGAGCAGGTCAGCACCCAGACTACACAGCCAGAACGCCTGGGCTCAAACCCACATCAGCCACATTCAATGAGAATTGCCTTTGGTGTTTAGTTATTCTGACCCCTAAGACCCAAACCAAGTGCATCCCCCTGGAACCCTTTACCTGCTTCTCCCTTTTCAAAATCTCGTTTCCTGTCCAGAGGCTTCCAGGCATGACCTTGCTTCCCTGAATGCCTTGGGAGTTAATAATGGCATCTGGGTAACTTGTGAGCGCCCTAGTTCAGAGGGCAGTGAACTAGGCCAAATCCAGTCTCTGCTTATTTTGTCAATAAAGTTTTATTGAAACACAGCTACTCCCCTCCATTTACATATTCTCTGTGGCTGCTTTCCCAGCAAAACTTCAGAACTGCGCAGTTGCAACAGGGACCATTTGATGCGCAAAGCCTAAAATATTTACTATCTAGATGGCCCTTTACAGAAAAAGCTTGCCAACCCTGTCCTAGTTCCCTGTCTCTGAAACCAATTTAGAGTGTGGAAAATCTAACGTCATGATCATTTCTGGTGAAACATATAAAATATCACTATATTCAACAGAAATTCATTATATATAGATGTTGTGCTAAATTAGGTATCACTGATAATACAGATTTTTAAAAGCTGCAATTTGGGATGGAAAATCTCTAAATTGGGGGAGGGAAAAAAACAAACAAACAAACCCATTCATCCACTTCGTTGAATAGTGGATTGGACAAAACATCTTAAATTTGTTGAACAAGTAATAAGCCAACTATGATAAGTAATTTTATGGGTATTAATGCATTTAACCCTCGATTTAGCCCCACGAGGTTGAAAATAATCTTTTTTCTATAGGAGGTCATAAACTCTGAGAACGAAAGGGAACGTGCATAATGTCACCCAGGATATCTTCGGTCTAAAAATAACCACTGAAGTATCTATGTCTTCAGACCCTGTGGACAAAGTCGTATTTTGTGGATGAGAAATTGAGGTTGATATTGATCAAGTGGCTGCCAAGAGCAGCACAGCGGGTCAGGTGGTGTATCCAGGGGTCAGACCCTGGCTGTCCGAGTCAAGGTCATGTAGGCGTAACCTTGGGGCTCTGCTGTCCCTCGTTCAGCCTCACGGAGTATCAGCATCTGTAGGACCAGACCCCAAGATCCTGGTACGACACCTGCCCCAAAGGCTTGAGTCTGTTTTGCCTGGGCTCCTCATTTCACGCACCTTGGGCTTCGGTTCCCTTCCCAACCACATCGGTGCTGTTCGTTCTTCTGGTTTAAACTCACTCTCTTTGACAGATAAGATAAAAGCAAGGGAAGGGTTGAGTGCTTCCTGCCTCGGCGCTGTCACGTCAGCCTCCCGCAGCGTACCCCGACCTCCAAAGGTCTCTGTGTGTGCACCCCCAGAGACAGCCTGGCCGTATCCAAATCCTGGTCCCCACTTACTCACCGTGGGGCCCAGGCCACTCACTTCCTCTGTCTCCACTTCCTTTGCCTCCTCCGTAAAAGACAGGATTGTGACAGCACCTGAGTCACGTGGTGGTGGGAAGAGTTTAACGAGGTAGTGTCTGAGGGCCGTGATATTTGAGCAAAGTGCCTGCCGTGCTGGAGGCCTGTGATAATGCCAGTCGCATTGGTGGGTGGTTGATATTCAGGGCTGATTCTGCGCTTCTGTCTTCCCAAAGATCAAGTTTCCTTGTTTCATCTACCCTTGGGAGGTGTGCATCTCTACAGTGAGTTGAAAGTGTCCCACCCCTAAGAGACCCCTTCTCCCTGCCCCCTCCGAAGCTGGGCATGTGGTCTTCGTGGAAAAGGGGTCTTTGCAGATGTAAAAATGAAGGCTCTCGAGGAGAGATGATCTTGTATTAGGGTGAGGCCCAAATCCAATGGCAACTCTTTAGAGAGAAGAGAAGGGGCAGGAGACAGAAAAGAAGATGGGATAAAGATGGAGGCAAGGATTGGAGGGCATGCTGCTACAAGACAAGGAACATCATGATTTTTTTTTTTAATCTTTGGAAAGACTTTTTTTTAAGATTTTATTTATTTGGCAGAGACTGAGAGAACACAAGCAGGGGAGAGGAAGAAGCAGACTCCCTGCTAAGCAGGGCGCCCCATGTGGGGCTCGATCCCAGGTACCTGAGACCAGGACCTGAGCCGAAGGCAGACACTTATCTGACTGAGCCACCCAGGTGCCTCTTTCTTTCTTTCTTTCTTCTTTCTTTCTTTCTTTCTTTCTTTCTTTCTTTCTTTTCTTTCTTTCCTTCCTTCCTTCCTTCGTCCCTCCCTCCCTCCTTCCCTCCCTCCCCCCTCCCTCCCTCCCTCCCTCCCTTCTTTCCTTCCTTACAGAAACCATTTACTTTACTATGACAAACTTAGAAGGCCTATGACAACTGCCTAGTATGCTGGGCAGTTTCTTTGCACAAGAACAGTGTTACTGGAAATAAATATCAAGATTTACTTAGTAATCTAATAGGAAGGGCACCTGGGTGGCTCAGCGGTTGAGCATCTGCTTTTGGCTCAGGTCGTGATCTAGAGTCCTGGGATTGAGTCCTGCATCGGGCTCCCTGCAGGGAGCCTCCTTCCCCTTCTGCCTGTGTCTCTGCCTCTCTCTATTTCTCTCATGAATAAATAAACAAAGCCTTTTAAAAAATAATAATGATAATCTAATAGGAGATCTGAAAATTAACAATTCATAATCTAAAGAAACACACAGAAGTTTGCTGTTCAAAATCCATACAACAATTTTCCCATATATAGGAAAAAAGTGAACCAATGGTCTAGAGAAGGAACATATATAACTTGGTTTGCTTGATTTGCCCACCAGAAACTGGAAGAAGCAAGGGAAGATTCTGGCCTAGAACCTTGAGAAGAAGCATGGCCCTGCACATGCCTTGATTTTGGACTTCTGGCCTCCAGAACTGTGGGAGAACCGATTTCTGTGGTTGTGGGACACCCAGTTGGTGGTGGTTTGTTACAGGAGCCTTAGGAAACATACACAGTCTCCTTCCATCTTCCCTTGTGTCCACCTTCCACGAGGTGTGAGCATGTCGTACTGCTCCTGAGCTTCCTCCCGTGTCCCCGAGGCTTCTGGGCCTCCCACAGGGAGCTTTGCATCCAGACCTTACATCTGGACTCCGTTGCTTTTTACCTGGGCGCTTCCGGTCTCATTACTTTGCCTTCCTGAGCTCCCATATCTTAATTTTATAGCACAAAAAACAATGCTTGCTCATCAGGATGTGGTAATAATAGTAATAAATACCAGCCACATCAATTGCTCCTACTCACGGAGCTCTGATAATGAGCAGGTGCTCCTCAAAGTGCATCATTTCATTCAATACCCACAATAACCCTGTGAGTGGGCTCTACTATACCCCCATTTACAGAGGAAACTGAGGGATACAGATTTACAGTAACTTGCCCAAAGTTACATAAATGAATAATTTCTGATTTCATGATTTAAGCAAATCTCTGCTGAGACCCTATTCTGCTGTAAGCACAGAAGACAAGCCGCAGAGACAATACCATCTGTCTTGGCTCCCGACATCTCGTCTTAGTTCGTAGCACTTAGGTTCTAATTGGGGAGACAAATGTGGGAAAATTCTAAGCATTCTACAGGCAGGGAGTAATCATTCGATAAGTGTGTCTACACACAGCTCTCTGACCTCACTGAGGAAAGTCGAAGGGAGAGATTTAGGAGTTCCAGGTTCACGGTCACTTTCTCTTGAGGCCGTGTTGGTGCCACTTACTGAAAAGTGACTTCTCCTGAGCCCACAGTTCCCCTGCTAACTTCCTTGGGCGGCTGGGAAACCCGTTGTCAGCGTGGGCGCCGGCACTGCCCTCGGAGGCCTTGATGAGGGGCGAATAAATCTCTAAGAAGCAGTCGTGGCATCAGGAAGCCACCCAGAGCCCTCACCTCACCCCGGTGCCAGGTGCCCAGTGCACAGCACGGCCCCTCTCTCCATGCCCCCCTGACCCATGCGGCACCCCCTGGGGCAGGTGGATGTCCAAGGTTGGGCTGCTTCTTTTTCTCCCTCCCTTCATCTTTAGGCACATTTCCCCATGGGTCTTGCAATCTCAGGTTTATTCCTTTCCTTTCCTTTTACTAATTATTTAAAAGTATTTTTTTAATTGTGTGACACTTTTTTTGTGTTGAAAACATCGCAGAGATGTGTGTGTTTAACAACATGATTCCAGCCTCCTTTCTTCTAATCCAAATTCCTGATATGACCAAGGCCCCCTGGTCTCCTCAAAGCCTTTAATGTGGTCCCCCCTTCCCCTTTGGACTACACTCCTGGGCCAAGCTGGCTTTTGAATCAAGAACCCCCTTCTGTAAATCTTTATTGGGACCCATGGGGTCCCATGAGCTGGTGATGAGACCACACTCTTCCCTCCTTCCTTCTGTGGCCCTCTTATCTCCAAGGTGTACATGCTCCTGGCCATGACCTCCAGCCTAGCTGGATCAATCCCCTTGAGGTGCCCATAAACTTGGTTCTCCTGGTTTGACCCCAACTTGGTCTGACCCCAGCTCCATGCGATTTCATATTTGTTTGTGTAATTCTTTGCCTGTGTCCTCCAGAAAGCAGGAAGGCCTCTTTCTGCTCGCCAGGCTACTTCTGACATCCAATACAATGTTTGGCTCATTAATATATTTTTGCTCACTTTCTTTTGCAAAGAATTCCTGGACAACTCTCTATTGCCCTTCTCCACAGCAAACTTGCTGTTCAGGGAGCATCCAGAAAAATAAATCATTGTCCTTGACCCGAGCTATGGAGTCATGAAGCCACTTTTTACCTGGACCCCTGTGGACCTCCGAGGTGACCAGTTGTGCCAGCACCCTTCTCAGGAACACTCACTAACATCTTTATGCACTTAAACAAAGGATCCGCATCTCTAACATGACATTCATCCCACAGCAGGAGACCTCAGATCTCCTCTGGTTGATGTTTTTAGCAGAAAGAGAATAGCTTCCTCCTCTCTTATTTCCCTACAATCTGCTCTACAGTGATCTTTAAAAAGCATAAAGCAGACCAAAGGCATTCGACAGCAAAAACCCTTTCAACGGTTTCCATTGAACCTGAATAAAATCCACAGGCTATCAGGCCCTCTTGGACCTTGGTCCTGCCTCCCCTCACAGTTCACTTTGCCTCTCTTCCCTGAAACCTTGACACTGGACTTCCTTCTGTCTGCCACATAATCCATGCTTGGTTGGACACATGCCTTGCACAAGCCATGAGTGTCACCCTTGGCTAGACCTTCAAATCACCTGGCAGCTGAGTATTTTAAATATTTTCTCAATATTCAATGCTCAGCTTAAATTGCATCTCTGCAGAGAGCCTGACCTTGCTCATCCTGATGAAACATGGCCCACCACATGCTCAGCCTCACCCTGTCCCATCCACTAACTGAAACAAAGTGACTTCTGTAGTTGTTTACATGGTCATTGCTTTTCTTGCTCATTGGAATATAAACTCCAGGTGGGAATTATCCTGCTTTTTTACTGGTGTGCTTAGTGTCCCCCAAATGGCCTTACCATGCCATTGTTGCTCAATAATTATTTATTGGCACAATGAATCCATGAATGGATAAATTGATGGATAAATTGATCAATTAATGTTTTATAAGTAGTAAGGAATGTAACACATATATTACCTATTTGTTGTAAAATCCATTCTTGGTGTACCAGCGCCCTTACAGTTCTCTCCCATTACAGCCATAATTTTCTATTTATATGTAGATAGGAGAATTTTTCACAAGCATTTGCACTTGGGGAAGGGGGCTGAAGGTCAGTGTTAATTTAATACACTAGCTAACATCCAGTTTTTCAACCTTCTGCTTTATAAAGAAGCACTATATGTACATTTTACAAATAGTATGAGGCATTGATCCATAGAACTTCTAAAGTTTACTTCAATTAGAAAGAGTTTCAGATAAAGATCAAATTAATTAAGTCTTCCACCCCTGCCCCCTTAAAGTCCATCTTAATTAGCCATTGTTTCTTTTTTTTAAATGGCTTAGTCATTTCTGGGTTTCAAACTCAACATAGGAGGATTACAGGGGGATCCCCTACTACACACAAGGTGGGCATTGACAACTGGTCAATGCTTTTGCCAAAACAAGGATGAGTCCGTGACTTATCACGTAAGTGAATTTTCCAGTTTTCCTAGCTGAAACAAATAGTTGCACAAGAAGTGCTATGTCGTTTTTGCCCTTTTAAAGTAAGTGTGTGTGTGTGTGTGTGTGTGTGTGTGTGTCTGACTGAGGCTTGGCAGGTCTGATTGGAGGCCACGTGTGTCAATTGCTAGCCTGGCCATGGAGGCTTGTGCAAGCAGGTTGGCTATGGAGATGCATCTGTAGCTTTTCTCTTCCAAATCATAGTCTTGGATGCAGCAAAGTGGGGGATTGTTTGAGCAGAGGCAGTTTTCTTATGCCCTAAAATGCCCTTTACTCTGGGTCTCTTCTTGTCTTAAGAGTATTTTATGGAACAATATGTGGTACTCAGGAACCAGGTACAAACACTGTTAAGTGATACAATGAGTCACACAGATGATTTTAGAAGGAGTTATGAGATTGATATATCCAACAAAAATATAACGTTTAATTTATTCCTTCCAAGAATAAGTGAGGTTGTGGCCAGGACTATGGATAGTGAGTCATCCTATGACTTAGTCGACACCCTCAAGATTGAGCTTCACTGCCTCCTTTGTGGTGCGTGCAGGTCCAGGCTCATGACTCCATCCTGCCAGGTTCTAGGCAAATTTGCAACTCTATCCCTGGGGAATCAAAAGGATGGGAATGGTGGGTTCTAGAAATTGCTCGTGTACTAGGAAGAGGGATCACATCCCTCTCTTTCAGGAAGCCTTTCCTAATGAGCATGATTCTGCCCCTTATCCAATTTGCTCCTTACTGTTTACATAATAATGCTCTCCAACAGAACTGTATTGTGTCTGTACTGATGTCTCAAACAGAGCTGTGCTATGCACTGTCGTACATGCAACCTGGGAGCAGGTGCATTCCAGTGGGTCATCCCTCGAGTAACATCTTTATTGATGGTTTGAGGGTCCCAAAGACAGGGATTATAACTATCTTGTTCACCTCTGTAGCCCCATGCCTACAACAGTGTGATTTCTCCCACTGTAAGTGCTTAAGATGTATCTGGAGAATGAATGAATGGATGGATGGATGGAATGAGGTATACTCTGCTGAGGGCCTTAGAAGAGAACAACATGACACTCTCATAAAAGTGTGGTGTTACAGGTTGTGTTCATGTTACAGGAGGGTAATAGTAAGTGAATGAGTGACTGAGTGACTTCTCCACAGATTGTAAACTCTAAGTAGATCCTGTGAACTAGAAAGTACAGTCTGCCTGTATCTGTCCTACAAAAAGAAGTGCAGACATGCCGTGTGTCTAGTGAGCTGTGGGTCAGAGCTATGTCATTAATCTGGGTATGAGGAATATGGGTTGAAAGTGGACAAGAAAAGTGGACGACAGTATCTGCCTCTACTTCTGGGCTATTCCCTCAGGGGGCCAGGAATAATGTGGTTTTTGCTCACTGATATAGCCCTTGAACCTGGAATAAATAAGAATTTGTAGAAGGGAGGGAGTAAGAAGCTAAAGAATGTAGGAGGAAAAGAGAAAAGAAAGGTAGTGGGGGAGTGAAGAATGAGGGGAAGGAGGAATCCAGGATCCCAGGACCCCAGTGAGGGGCTCGCTGACACCTGGTCCCACCTCTTTCTCGCTGTAATATAATTCATTTTCATTCTCAGGGTCTCAGTTTCCCCTTGTGCTAACTAAGGTAATTCACCTTCCCTAGAGGGCGAGTATGGGAATTCATGAGGTGGCTTATTTCAAGTGGCTCTTTGTTGGTGTTCAACAAACATTGCCTCTTCTGACTTCACCTCCTAATTTTTATTTTATTTTATTTACTTCTTTAGAGGGGGAGAGGGGCACAGGGAAGAGGGAGAGAGGGAGAGAGAGAATCTTAGGCAGGCTCCATGCTGGGCGTGGAGCCTGACATGGGGCTCAATCTCACAACCCTGAGATCATGACCTGAGCCGAAATCAGGAGTCGGGTGCTTAACCAACTGAGCCAGCCATGCGCCCCCTCACTTCCTAACTTGTAGACTAAAAGGAAGTTATTGGCAACCAGCCCAGAGAGGGAGAATGAAGTGAGAGATCCCTGTGTGTTTCAGATGCTTTTTCCTTTGCGCCTACCCACATGGGTCCTCTATAAGGCACACTGAATATTATGCAGGACCTTCAACCCCTCCTTATTCACCATCCCTTTGCAACATTTCTGTATCCTCTGATTGAAATTCTTGGCCAGCTGTAAGAGATGAAAAGTGGCCTGACACTCAGCTGGAAGTAACTGATGGCATCTTCCACTGTTCCTTGGGTCAGTGGCATTTTGAGACATGATGCTTTAGCAACTCAAAGGAATTATCGTTTATCCCATTTAGCAGAAGAAGAAACTGAAGCTTGGAGAAATAAAATGTGCGTCATGGTGCCATTTTAAACATGGTATATGCGTGTCAGGGAGGAGGCAGCCTGGGCTGGCAGGAAGGCTTTGCCAGTGTCCTGCGGACCACACTGTGTGGGCAGCTGGCTTCTCTATTTATGAGTGAACATGGCTCTGTGGAGAGATGCTTCTAGAACATTGCACAGGCTCAAAGTTCTCTGGAAACGAGTGTGGTAAGCTTGTCAGTTCAATCTTCACTGTTTCGGTCATTGGCTAAGTAAGGTCACCAGCAACTTCAAAGCTGACTCCATCATCAAATTGGAAGTGGAAAAAGCTTGAGATAGGGTGAGTCACGTTCTGACACGCGCCCACACCCTGAGGTTGAGTTGGACTCTGTTTTCATCAAAATAAGGCCCGTGTTTTGCACATTATGGTAGTGTGTGTGGATGAAAATACAAGAGATTCTCAGCCATGAGCACAAGCCGGTCCACCTTGCAAGGACTGGTGCCTCACGCGAGATTTTCAGAACAGCAGGTGCCATTTCTGGGGCCACTGGAAGTTCTGCAGGACAGCAAGGACCCTCTCAGGAGCTGGCAGTCAGACAGCACTGGACAGCCTCTATCTTGGTCATTTAAAGTTCCCCTAATTAATGAGGAGAAATGTGGTAGGGAGGAAAGGACATGGGCTTTGGAGGACAGCAGTTCTGGATTTGAATTTTGCCTTGCCAGTCTGTGATCTCTCTGTCGTCTGTTTCTTCCTTTAAATGAGTAAAAAGCACCCAACCTAGGGTTGTTATAGCAACACGGTTAAAACATAGTTTCTCGAGCCAGACAGAAGAGCTTTTGAAACCCAGATTTTCACACTCGATATTATGAACTGAGAAAGCTGCTTCACGAGGCCCCGCCTCAATTTCTCCATCTTTAAGATGGGTGGATTCAATCATAACACACATGCAAGTGTTTAATAAGCATATGGCACCTACCAGTTCAGTAATGCTTCCATTATAAGAATATAAATATATCATCATTAATTTTTATGGTTAAAATCTTTAGGGGTGCCTGGGTGGTTCAGTCAGTTACGTGTCCGACTCTTGATCTCAGCTCAGGTCTTGATCTCAGGATTGTGAGCTCAAGCCCTGCATGGAGCCCACTTTTTAAAGAAAAGTTTATAATCAGTAGGTATTAACTTCTTTTATTAATAGTGGAGTGTTTTTATAATTAAAATAGTAGTTTCGGGGCACCTGGCTGGTTCAGTTGAAAGAGCATGTGACACTTGATCTTGGGGCCATGCATTCAGGCCCTGGGTTGGGTGTAGAGATTACTTAAATAAATAAAAACTTTAAAAAATAGCAGTAGTATCATCTCACCCTGATCCATCTGCTCAATATCCATATTCCCCTAATTGGGTTTATTTTTTCCATATACTTACCACCTCCTGGCATATTACATGGTTATTTATGTGTTATCGCTTTGTTCCTACCATGGAAATGTAAGCTCCATGAGGGCAGAGACTTCATTTGGTTCATTCCTATATCCCAAGACCTAGAACAGTGCCAGGCACACATTAGCTGTTCACTAAGTACTTGCAGAATGAATTAATCCATGAAATGAATCCTCTCGTGGACACGGAGCATCCAGAAACAGCATGAAGCACATCTCTAGCTATTTTAGTGCCCTGTGTGTCTCAGTCCTACAGAGGAGTATGTGGGGAAAGAAGTGTTTCCCCTCTTCCTTGCCCTAAAAATGTCAGTTTCTGTGACAAGGGAACTGAGGAAACCCATTTTTCCCACCAGAACTTGCTATGGGAAGTCTGAGTCAGCCCCTCCTGAATTTACCAAACAGAAGCCCCCTTGATAGGGAAACTTTAGGGGCTTCCCATCTTCTCTGGATGCCTGTTCTCCTATGTCCCCCACACTCCAGCTTCAGGCATGCCTCCTTACAGGAGAATGGAGCCTGATGTTCGTGGGAGGCCTGACCAGAAGCGTCCCTTCTCAGGACCAGCATTCCCATCAATTTCCCAGCCTGGGCCCGTTAGCCATTTCACCCAGCCCCAGAAAGAGCCCTGGGTGCCCAAGGAAAGCAAAGTGGTGTGATGTAAAGGGGCATCAGGAGAGTGGTGGTCACCATAGGACGTTCCCTTCAACGCGCTGCTCCTCCGGGTGGGATAATCATCTGTATTTCCTCGAAGAGAAGATACTGGTGATCGTGGGATGCGCCCAGGATTTCACAACAGCTTCCCAAAGGCAAACAGGAAGAAGGGGCTCCACCACATGAGACAGTCGAATCGATTTCAACATGCATCACAGTTTTAGAAATGTTAACGTGGGGGATCCCCGGGTGGCTCAGCGGTTTAGCGCCTGCCTTCGGCCCAGGGCGTGATCCTGGAGACCCGGGATCAAGTCCCAAATCGGGCTCCCTGCATGGAGCCTGCTTCTCCCTCTGCCTGTGTCTCTGCCTCTCTCTCTCTGTCTCTATGTCTATCATAAATAAATAAATAAATAAATAAATAAATAAATAAATAAATAAATAATCTTAAAAAAATAAAAGAAATGTTAACGTGGACAGTGCCCACATCTCCCAATCAAAGAAGTCTGGGAGCAATCGGAGGCTGCTATATTCCAACTTGAGGTTCTCCGTGACTGCTTATTCCCACCTCATTGAATCATCACAGAGGCCCTGCGTGTGGAGCACTATGGTACCAGATTTTCCCAAGAGCACAAGGCTCCTAGAGCCTGTGACTTTCCCAGACTAGGCGAGGCCATTCTGAGGCTTGTACACATGTCCGCCTGCTTCCAAGCCTGGGCCCTTGGCAACCACCGGCTGGAAAGCTGAGCTGACGTCTGAGAGTGGAATGAGCTAGGGAAAGCCTGGCATCCTGCAGAAGCCACACTAAAGCCAGGCGTCCTCACCGGAGGCATCGGGAGATGTGACAAGGCAAGGAACCAGAGAAAAGGAAAATCCAGATGGCCCCCGATGTGACCCCAACCAAGGGAGGCAGACAAGGATCCGGGTCCTGGGATTCGAAGTCAAGGATAACACCATGGAAAGGATAGAGTGCTGGGGGAGGGGCACAGTTCAGATCCGAGCCCCTGAGTGGCCCCTGAGATCGGAGTCTGTGTTCACAGTAGGAGGCAATGCCCAAAGCCTCAGCAGCAGGGAAGTGGGGGACGACAGGGCTTTTTCTGTACAGAGGGCCCCGTTTTTCAGTCCTGAACCCTCCTCCCTTTCTGCTCTGTCTTCTCTTCAGACAATCTTGGAAAAATACTGGTGCTTCTGCTTCCCACTCTACAACACTCTCCTTCCCTTCTGCTTGTTTAAGGAAAATTAATTCTTGTACTTGAATGAAAATGGTACCATCCTCTCTGATTTTTTCCTTTTTTTTTTTTTTTGTTAAAGCATTCACTTATTGAACCCTTACCGTGTGCCCAGGAGCCAGGCACTAGGATAACTACTTCCCAAGTATTGATATACTCGGTCTTCACAGCAAACTTGTGAAATGGGTACTATCATTCTCCACTACAGATGAAGAAACTGAGGCTCAGAAGTTCTGTCTTTGCCCAGAGTCACTTAGCTCTGTATGGCCAGTCATCCTCTCTCAGACACTCGGCCCATGTTTTTAACCACATCGCAACTCCTTGTCTCTCCACCCTCTGCTCCCCATTCATCCCACACTGACAGGTGATGTCGGAAGACAGCTGTTCTCAGGGCCTCTTTTAGGTCCCAAGCAGCCAAGCATAACACAGACCCTTGCCTGGTTTCAGAATAAGTAAACTTGTAAAGGTGCCTGTCTTGGATGTAGCCAAGACCATCTGACTCATCAACTACCCTCATCGAAGATGCAGCAGGAGACAAGGGAAGGTACGCTTTCTGCCTAGGGAGACACTCGGGGGAAACCAGCCTTGTGATTTGCTGTGAACATATGGCTCATTGGATCACAAAATAATGACCGCCTTCTCCTGACCTTGATAACTGAGCTGTTTCCTTTAGAGACCATCCTGTGTATCCTGGTCGGACCCGATACTGCGAGATTTAGGAGGAAGGGATTTCTCATGTCTCTCTGCCACGGCTTGCGGAAGTTTGAACAAAATAGCAAACACTCGTCTGGAATTGGGGTGGGCCGTGGCAGAGAAGCCAGTGAGAAATACATGTGCTGGCCACCTATACTCAGCCAGCCTGCGTGAAGGCAAAATAGAGATTAGCAAAATAAGATCAAACCTGACACCAGGAAAGATAGTTATTAATATTATTATTTCCCATCTGTATTCTTCTTTAATACTCACAGTGGCTCTTTAGCGTGGGTACGATTAGCAAATATGTGGCTTTGTGGTTGCACTCAGAGTCTGGAGGGGCGTGTAGGAAAGTGTTAATAGTGAGCATGCATCAGGGAAAGCAGGATTAATGATGGAGGAATGCCAATTTTTACTCTTCACTTATTTATTTATTTTATTTTTGCTTTGTACAAAAAGCAGGTGTCTTTTGTAATGATAGTATTCATAATGAAGAGGAGGGAGATGGGGAGGAAGAGGAGATGGAGGGTGGGGCGGGGGGCGGGAAGGAGGGAGGTCAGGAAGTGAAAGGAACTAGTGAAAACCCAAAATTCAGATGAGTTTTATAAGCTCCTTAATGTCACCAGCACGGGGACAGTTGGGCTCTAATCAGCAGCCACCCCCCCGCCCCGAGCCTTATGGCCCCTCCTGGCCACGCAGCCTTCTCCTGGGGGGATGCTGAGCACTAAGAGACCGCTGAGGACACTGTCGAGGCCCCACTCCATCCCCTTCACACCCCCTGGAGACTCAGACCAGGTTCAGGATGCTGCTGTGGTTCGGGGTCCTGGACTTGCCGAGTGGCATCCAGCACAGACGGAAGTGGCCAACGGGTTTGGGTGAACGGTACTCCAAGCTGTGAGATCGAGTCTCTGGAGTAAAACAGCAGACATTTCTGGACTGAAAACCAGCTGTGGGAGGAGGTCCTCCCAGCCACCAGGAGTCTGGAGACCCCTCTCACTCACCACACGCCGCCTGCCCAGAGGGCTGGGCAGAAAGCAGCTGAGGGCAGGCGCAAAAATAATTCCTAAATTCAATCAATCAATTAATTAATATCCCAAGCAGCTTTGGTAAAAGCGTCGCACCCCATTGCACACTAAATCCTGGACATTCCAGACAGTTTGGGAAAACTCACGTGACTACCAACCCCTTCCAAGGAGCACAGAAAGGGCTGATTGATACATGCTTTTCCATTTTAAAAAAGTAGCAAGAAAGGGCCAAAGCCCAGGTGCCATTCTTGGAGCCAAAAAGTACAAACTCAAGCTAGTTTGGAGGGGAAAAATATACATATGTATGCAAGAAATTACAAAGTAGGAGTAGCAAGCTCTTTGGATGGGGGCGTTTATCCTTTTTCTTATGCTTCATGCAGCTTAGAGCCAAGAAGGAGGACTGCATGGAAGAGACGGCCTGGCAAGGTGAAGGAACCCAGGGAGAAATCCGGGTTAGGGAGCCCATGAGACACCACCTGGGGAGTGGCCCTTGTTGAGAGGGTGGGTGTTTGGATTCTGTGTGTTTTGCAGGAAAGAGAAAATTAAAGGCGGCAGCGGCAGCCTGGGTCTTGGCTGGCGCTCCCGGAGCCGCGGATCCAAGGCAGTTAGCTGAAGCAGCAGCATAGCCCTTACGCTAGCACCTGCCAGCCAACAGCCGCTGCCAACACCAACTTGGTACCAACTTCAATCATATCGCAATTCAGTATTTAAATAATGCGACAAGACTCCTTTGGAACCCAACCAGGGACGGCTCAGGGCAGTAACTTTCCTTTTAGCAGCAGGAGCCGAGAATCTACAATTTCCCAAAGAGAATACCGCTCCACCCTCCTCTGGAAGAGCCCAAAACGCCGCAGCCCAGGAGCGAGGTGCAGCCGGGCGAGCTGAAAGGAATCTCAGTTTGTGACCAGGGACAAGAGGTGGCTTTGAGTCAACCCACTCGGGGATGACACGAACCACCCACCTCTTTGGGGCAGCAGTCGCTGGATCGAAGCTTCAAAGATGAGGGCAAGAAATGAGTATTTGGGCCGTCCACCCGGGCCCGGAGAGCTGGCGTTTCCAGCTGGCCTCGCTCTTGACCACATCGATCAGGAGCTTTTCCAGCTGATTTCTAGCTCACCAGCTTTTGCCCGAAACAGCCACAGCCAAAGGCATCCCATAGACTCTGTTTGGCTTGTTTGTGACTCTTCCCTTGGTCGGATCTCTCTGCCTTTTCCCTCCCTACAAATGCGAGATGAGAACGTGGGGGCATTTTGTGCTCCCCATCAAGGATTGGCCACCTGTGCAAAGAAGGGTGCATGTGAGCCTCGGACAAAAAGGACCAAGATACCCATTGCCCAGTTTCATTAAAGGAAGGAAATGGGGGGGGGGGTGGATATCCTTAGGTTTTATTAATGCCCGATTCTGGGAGCTCATTCCTCTTTTGATATTTATCCATATGTTCTGCTAACTGACCACTGCCGGCCATGTGATGGATAATGCCCTTTAAGCCACCGTGTAAGTTACAGTAATGTCACCAGGCTATTAACCTCTGGATATTTGCATTATTAGTCAATTTTCTAAGCCCTTGGAGTTAAAGCAGCCACTGAGAATTTTTATTTCCTTTTTGAGGGAACTGGGAGTCGGGTTGTGTGAATTTCCCACAGAAGGGAGATAGGGCTGATTTTCCTCAATTTGCTCTTACAGCTTTGTTTGAAGCGGGGTTGGGGGTGGGGGGTTGGGGGGGATCATCCACGTCACGTGCCTGGCTGGGAAGGAGACAGGCTAACTAGTGGCTGCCTCGTAATTTATGGTAGAAGTTTAGTGCAGGGAGCACTTTTTTAAACAAACTCAGTATCCATTCCCTCTGAGGATGGGGACCGGGGTATTGTTTCATTGCTAGAGAGTCTGTATTCAAGTGGAAGCGTTTTAGCTTTGGACAAGTGTTATGAGCCTCCTTTAAAAATGAAATATACGTCCAGATAAAATATTCACACTCTATAATGCGAGGCAATGCGCCAAAATCTAGGGCAAAACAATTTACACATAAAAACCAACTTGAATATGAAAACATAAGTCCTCACTACTGTTGCTCACGGTTTAACATAAAAAAAAAAAAGTGGAGGGTGAGAGAAGAAGAACTTCTGGGGAGATAGATACAGAAATAGAGAGAAAGTTGGTTAAGCATCTGCCTTCGGCTCAGGTCGGGATCTCAGGGTCCTGAGATCGAGCCCCACATCAGGCTCCCTGCTCAGCGGGGACTCTGTTTCTCTCTCTGCCTCTCCCCCCGCTTGTGCTCGCTCTCTCCTTCTCTCTCTCTAACAAGTAAATAAAATTTTAAAAAAAGAAACAAAGAGATAAAAAGAAACAGGGAGAGCAGGAGAAAGAGAAATGCAAACCCGACAAAATGGTAAGCTTAAGTGAATCTTCTACAAATAGCCAATAAAGGCTATTATATAACAAGGCGCTTGTGGGCCGCTGGCCGTGACCCAGGGCGTCAGCCAATTGAGGCCATGCGCTGAATTCTCCCCGTGGCTTCCGACCTCCACCCCCTTGCTCACATTGTTCCTTTGGCCTCAGTTTCCCCATTTGCCATGGTGTATGGCAATCAGAGCGCGGATCAAATACCAGCCTGGTGCTAAAGCCTCTCCTGCTCACTCATCCTCCACTTCTCCACACCCAGGAGCAGCCAACAGCCCCATCTCCTTTGTATCACCAGGTTGTGCCTCCTCCACGGTATCGTTCATTCCGCAGGAGACCCCAAGCTCCCTGAAGCGAGGCTCCCGTGTTCCCTCATCTCCCATATTCCCACTGCTGGGCTTTAGGAGGGAGGGCGGACTCCAGGGTCAGGAGAATCTGGCTTTCTATCTACCTGTGCTGCTTCCTGGCTCTGTGACAATGGGCAGCTTGACGTCCCTGGTCTCTTTTAAAAACTCGTGGCGTTATTCTGAGGGTTCAGGGCTATGCTTGCTAAAGGCAGACATCTCTCCATACAGGCCCAGGTGATTTTTAACAGGGCCTCAGTATGGGGAGATGCCAACTAAAATGTGCTTTTGAACGGAAGACGATTCCTTCTCAGAATAAATCATTCCAATAGCAATCAAATTTTATTGAAAACTTAATATTTCCAAGCTCTAGGCCTAAGCGTTCTAACACTCATCTCATCACCTGATGCCTGTGACTCCATGAGGCAAAATACTCCTTCAGCCCATTTTCCTGAAATGTAAGCTAAGGCTCAGAGAGGTTTGTCTAACTTGCCTGTAGCCACATGGGTCCTTACACGGCTTTAGCTCTGCCTCCCAGTGCCCCAACTCCCACCATCCAAGGACTTCTCCAACTCCAAAGGATTTTTTTTTTTAAGTAACACTTGTATTTTTTAAAGGCAAGGTCCTCATTTAATAAGGGCCTTGGTGACTAAAGTCCCTGAACCATGGCCCAACTGATCTGACCGTTCCAGGTGTCTTAAATGATCAATGTGGACCTGTGTCGGGTCAATTCAGCAGCAGTGATCAGTATTGATCGTCTAGACAGCCCCATCGATTGGGTCAGGAGGGCCATGGGTCTTCAGAGACACCACAGACGTGACATGGTCTCACCTCCCCAGTGCTCTGTCAGATATTATCACCATTGTCATTACAACAAGGGAAACTGAGGCACAAGCAAGCAGTCTCATGGCAGATGGCTGGATTTAGAGGACCGGGAGGTAGTTCGGCTTTTGCAAAGTCCAATCTACGATGTGCTGCCATAAAGGATTAGTGAGTCGGAGGGCAGGGTGCGGAGGAACGGTGGAGTGGGGCTTGTCGGGAGTCTAGGAATGGCCCTCTACGGAGGTGGGCAGTGTAGGCAGAGGCTCTGGCCCGAGACAGCCTGGATCTGCTGGTTAGCTGTGCGTCCTGGGACAAGGCTGTTCCTCACAGAGGCTGTTCCCCTTGCAATAGGGACAGATGAGACAATGGTCCTGACTTCACGCAGTCCATCTGAACTGAGGGGGTTCCTGGGATGCAGGACTTTCAGGGCTGACACTGGGAAAATTACACCCCAGCCCACCTGCAGATCCAGCCCCTGGCACACGGCTATGCACCTGTCTGTTAATGCATTTGTCACCCATCAAAGTAAATAGACAGTAGCAGAAGTGATGACTCTATGACCAATTCAGGGACCCCTGGGGGACAGATGCCATTATTTCTTGGCTGCTGGGGACTTCATCTGTACTATCACAGCCTCGGCCGCCGAGCACTGACTGCTGCCTATGGAACAGTGAGGCCGGCACATCTACTCAGAGGGGGACCAAAGAACTCTGCTGGCAACAGTCTGGCTAAACTTGGATAGCCCCGTTCTAATTGCCTGGGGAAACTGAGGCAGCCCAGTAGATAATACGCCTTCATATTATATTTCCATACATGTAAATTATACAGTGCACCAAAATATCAGTGACCTTCCATCCCCTGCACCAGGTCACACTCACGTGGGCTTTCATGTGGATGTGCACGGGTCCCGTGGCCCTTCTCCTGCAAACACCGGAGATACCAAGATGAGACCTGAGCCCCAGCTTCTCAAAGGTCAGACCCCATAGGGAAGATCACTGTAGCACCATCCAGGGGATAATTATTTCAGATGCTGTGTTTGAGGTTTATGTAAATACATCATTCCAGAAGAAAAAAAATAGGTATGGGGAGAATGTCAACTCTAGTCAACTGGTTATCATGCACCCGGGCCATCGTATAGCTAGGTTTTACTTGTTTTCTGTTTCAACATCTGCTAGATAGCATCGTTATTACTTTTTTCAAAGTAAAGGGCAGCAATGGGCTCTACCATTTTTCAGTGTCACTGCTTGTCGTTTTGGGGGGACGTGATGAGTGAGTGTGGGTGTTTCTCCACTTCTGGTTTCAGCTGGCATAGGAACTGCGGGCATCCTACAATCACGCGGAAAGGTGCTGATGTGTTATTTCCAGCCAGGCTGGAAAGCAGAAGTCCAGCCTGTGTCCTCACACTCTGGAGCCCGGGCTGTGTCCCCTCCCTACTCCATCCTCCTGTTTAACCTCAGGACAACTGTCCCCATTTCTGAGACCCTGCAGCACTCACCTCCAAACTAAGGCAGTCGGGAAGCTCGTGCCCAGCCAGCTGGGAGGACGTTGAGTCTGTGCAAGAAGTTGGCCACGAGCACAGAGAGGTCAGCTCCTCTGGGACCAGTGACCCAAACCTGAGCCACAGAATCACCCACAATCACCAAATTCACCACAGACCTCTAGCTTATGGTTCATGGGAGATTTTCATCTCCTGTGGACTGAGGAGATGTACATTCTCTCCTTGATTCTCAACCTGCTTGAAAAGGAGGTTCAAATTTTTTAGGATTTCTCTTGCAATCGAGCAGTTTGGATGGTTCAGTGGGACGGGAGTGATGTGTACAGTTGGGAAACAGCTGTCGAGGCACGGTTCTGAGGGTGTTTTCATAAAATAGTGCATTTAACCCTCATAACAACCCCATGATGCAGCTGCTTTTACCACCTCCGTTTTACAGAGGAGGGAGCTGAAGCACAGAAAGGTTAAGTCATTTGCCGAAGGTCACACAGCTGGCAAATGGCAGAGGCAAGTTTGAGCCCTCGTAGGCTGAGTCCATCCTGTAATCCCTGTTGTATTGAATACCGGAGTTATCTGTGAGGATTGGCCAGCTGAGGAGAAAATAAAAGTGATGATGATGGCGACCTGCTGACAATTGTGTTGGCAATGAGCATTTGTTGAGCACTTACCGTATGCCAAGAACTGAGTCAGTGACTTTACCAGTCAAATCTCCAAGAAATGAGATGTCTTTTGTTTGCTTCCTCTTCTTTATCCCATGCATCCAATTTATCAGGAAGTCTTATTAAATCCACACACTTGTAAACCCCTTCTCTCCATCTCTACTACGAAGCTGGATTGTTCTATGGATGAGGAGCATGCCCTGCTGTATGCATCGTTATGAAGCTCCAAGCAACCTTGCATATTGCAGGAGCTCAACAAACGTGTGTGGAATGAACTAATGAAGTGCCCAATATCCTCATCATTATAGCCTGTGAAGGTGGTCCTATTGTCTCCATTTTGCCCCAAAGAGCCAAAATTTAGGACAGGAGAGTGGCCCACATAGATCACCCGGAGATGACAAGACAGGAGACGTTTGATCCTCTAGTCAACCCTGTCCTGCTTTAGGGGAATTTTGCACCTTATGAATTTTGGGGAGGCAGAGACCCCCTCTCCCAATGTGGAAGCCAAAAAGGTCAAGGTTACCATTCCTGGCCTCCCTTAGAAGCCATCCGGCACCTGACCTGGTTTTGACCGGACAGATACAACAACCCTAGTCTCAAAATCAGTTGTCAGAGGAGCCAAGAAGCGGCAAGCGTGACCCCCAGAGCCCAGTCTGTGGTGGCATGGGAGGCAAGCCTGTGTTCCTTGGCTGTGCAAGGACAGTGGCCACGAAGCCTGCGGCTGCAGAACAGGTCTGATAACGTGTCCGTTTTCTGAGCCTTGCTCTCCAGCTTCCTTGAAGACTCTGTGAGTCTCTGTTACTCTTTTAGTGTATTCTCTCCACCTAAGTCTTCCAGAATTGATTTCTACTGCTTGCAACCAAGAGTTCCACCCATTAGAGCTCAGATTAAAAGCATTATCTCATCCAGAGAGTCCCAAATTGTATCCCATTTCTCTGTTATCTCTCTGGTATGCCAGGAGGGTCCAAATTCCCTGGATCTAACACAGAGCCTCCCAGTGACCTCTGCCGGCTTCATGACCTCTGTGCTTTTAGCCTTGCTGCAGACCCTTAGCCATTAACTGCGGAGGACACCCAGGGGCTTCTCCTGGGAGGCTGCACCCCTCAGCCACAGCACTTTCCCATGGGCCCCAGGGAGGAAAAGCCTCCAGAACTTGGCTCCCCATCTGTTCCATCAGCAGAACAAGGCTGCAAGTAGGTTGGAGCTGGAGCCACCAGTGGACATGCTTGGTGACTAAGCCACTGCGGCTCCTCCACCAGGTGCTGGCAGGAGCTGTCAGGGGCTTATTCATGGGTGAGCCCAAGTAATGGAAACAGTTCACCTGCCCTGCTGACTCCCTCTCCCCCCGTGATGCTCCCCGGGATCAGCTCCCAGCCCGCTGCTGCGACCTTGTTTCTTTGGACGTTCTAATACAAGCTGAAATGGATATTAGCTGTAATTACTCATTCCACATGATTCTGTAGGCCACTCTTTGTACCAGAGTTGAGAACCTTCATTGTCCACGTTGCTTAAATTACTGAACATTGTGCCATCCATTCTGAATTAGTGCTCATTAATGAGCTGGTGGTTCTAGAAACTCCCTATTTATTATTCAGAGGCCAAGTATAATCCAGGCAGCTGCATTGCAACACCACTCATGTGACTTTTGATCTGTCATGGAAAGAAATGGAAAAAGAAAACCCCACATTTATTAACTTTTTTTTTTTCCTGACCGAAAGGTGTGCTGGACGCAAAAATAATCATTTAGTCTCTAGCTTACAAATGACGCTTTTGTTCTCAAACCAAATATAGAGGATTAAGGAGGTACCTCCCCCACTTTCGTTTCGGTGAGCTTGATGCTTCAAATCCCTGTTACCGTTCCTCATAATCCTAATGCAGAAAACACCTTTCTTTTCCTTGCTCTCCCTGACTTTTCTTTTGTTCCCTTTGTCCCTGACTTAACAGAACTGAAAAGGCTAGTCCTGAGAGAGATGACAAAAAAGAAAAAAAAAAAAGGCAAAGCAAAAAATTAACGATAAAACACACCGTTCAAATGATCGCACACCAAAAGAGAAGTCCGAGTTAGATTTTTCTAAAAAGACTTTGGGATGGGAAAATTGAACCCACAGAAGTCAACGCTTCCTCCTTGTGCTTCTGCACAGTAACATTGCCCAGAAAGCTGACAGAGGATCGCCTAGTGTCCGAGGGTGGAACTGTGCATCATTAGCCGGTGTGACAGTCCCGCGGTCCTCATTGGAGGGAGTGCTCGCCCGGACGCGGGAGGGGCGCTTCCCCGGCTGACATTAATGTCTCTGCAAGGACTTTCTGCCAGGGTGCGACAGGTCACAACCAAATGGATTGTTCCCCAGTGGGCTGGACTCCAGTCACATTGTCAGGTAAACACAGAAATAGTCTGTCTTCGCCTGCCAAGCCTTGTCAACCGTCTGTATTTGTTATTGCATCTTGGGTCCCGCAAGGTTCCCACCCATATTTCTTTATAGCGGAAATGTGAACCATATGCTTTTGCCTTATTTCCACTGAACGTATCCAAATGATGGTTGAAGCCAGACATATTCTTTTGCTATGAGTCTGTTGAGTGGAGCGCATCAGCCCCCTCAACCTCCTTTTTCTCTTCACATTTTGTCATGACTCCAGTGGATTGAACGTTCTGGTATAAATACAGGAGTCTTAGTAGGATCCTGAACATGAAGAATTGAGTTCTGGTTGTCCTAACTTATCTTTGTGGGTTTTTTTTTTTTTTTTGGCTCTTTCTTTCTTTCTTTCTTTCTTTCTTTCTTTCTTTCTTTCTTTCTTTTTCTTTTTTTTGGTTTTGTCTTAATAAATGCTGGCTTGCGGCAGCAGACAAATGACATCAGGATCTCATAAGCAATTATAACCCTCTTTTCTGTGGGTATGCCTCAGAATCCTACTCAACACAGTGCTCCCAGCAGTCCATATGAATCCATAGGCATCATCACTCTCCCTACGAGCGAGAGGCATGCTTTTAAAGGCATTAGCTGGTGTTGGGTTTGGCCGAACTCCTTTGGGAAGAGCACCTGTCTGCAGGCACCAGAAGTCCTGAGGAAGGAGCATATACGAGACAGCTCCCAAAGTAAAGGCGCGTTAGAGCCCAGTCCCAGCAGGGAACATTCTTCAAGAGTGGCAGCCCGGGTACTGTTGAGAGCCTTGTGCTTCCCAAATTGCACACTCTTTGAAGACGTAAGCAGTGCCTTTAACTCCCCGCTGTAATCCCACGCCAGGCTCTGAAGCTATCTTAAGCCGTGCTATTTATCCGCCTGGCGAGGCACAACACTTACTTATTAAAAACATATCTATCATGGTTAATGACTTGATTTTTTCCCTTTAATACAGTACAATGACAGGTGTAAAGGGAAGATGAGAGTCAGATGCTTCTGCAATATGCTTCCCGCTTTAAGATGTCTAGAACATCAGCCTTCCTCCATGGTGCCGGTGAGGGCGGTTGGGGGGGGGGCACCTCCTACCTCCCCCACCCCCCCACTCCTTTCCCCCACCACACACACACACACACACAGATTACACGCTTGTGTTGGATGGAAAATCGTACCATTTGCAGTTTCAGATAAAAGCATGTTCGAGTGCATATGGAAAGTACCATTAGGAGCAACTCTGGAGTGCCGAGTAAAATGGGTCATTAGGCTTTTGTTTGTTGGAGAGTGTCTCCCATCTGACAGTGCCGAATGGTACCACTTTTAGCAGCTTATGTTCCCAGTTACATTAAACAGACAAACAGATTGACTATTTTGCATTTCTCATTTGACAGCAGCTTGCCTTCATTTGCTGCACGCTGGTGGCAGGGCTGGAAGCGCGGTGGATTACTGGAGCCAAGGTCCTGGTTTTGAATAACAGCAGATGCCAACATTTAACTTCAAAATCAATCAATTCTTTTTCCTGAGTATGGATAAAAGGTCTAGTGGAGTGCCTGAAGGGGGATTTCTGCTGTTTACAGCTGAAAACATAGAAGCCATATTCATAACCAAACTTTCTGCGAGAAATAACAAATGTGGGTAATTTTACAGAGGAAGGTGTTTGGAAGAGGCGCTCTCGGTGACAGTGGGGCCCTCATGCTGCCTGCAGCTTAATATTAGGACACTCAATTTGATTAAGGCGATGACCATATCAATTGATCTGGTGCTGGCACGAGCTCTTAATATGCAGTGACAGGAAAGAGAGCCGTCGTCACATGGACCACTTTGCTCAGGAGCCCGTGGTCGGTGGGTTAATTAAAAGCTTGCTCCAAGACGGAGACAGTCCAAGGGGCCATTTCTCACTAGAAATTAGAAAGCTCACGGCCTGATCTGAAGTCAACCAGAAGGCAATCCAGTATCTCTGGGTCTCTGGCTCATCACCCCAGCTGCCAAGGCTCCTCCAGGATGGAGCTCTGAGTCGTTCAAGGTGGTGATGTCCCCAGCTCCGCTTCACCCTGGCATCGGAGCCCCCACTGGGCACCATCACCCGGGCACTCAGGTTCAGGGTCTGCTGGCATGGGAGGGCAGCACGTGAGGAGCGGATTCTGCGGGAGAAGTCGGGGCACTGTGTGTCAGCTCTGGGGTCACATTGGTTCTGTGAGCGTCAAGAACCTTAGTGGTTCAAAGTGCCACACTTTGCCATCGGACTGTTGCTCTTCTCGGCTTTGTGCCGGAAAGGCTGTGCGGCCTGGCAGGAACGACCTAACTTCTCTGAGTCAGTTTCCATGGGGAGAATAGTGAGGAAAACCCGTAGCAGTGTACTTGGAACACAGTAAGTGCTCAGTAGTGGCTAATATGTGTGCGTGCACAAGTGTATAAAATATATTTCACGTATGGTATATGTGTGCATATACATAATGATGTAGTTTGGGAATCTGGGTAAGGTTTGGAGGGGTGAGGTCCGGAGCCGAGGGCCAACAAAGAATTCTTGAGACATGTTTGGTGCAAAATATAACAAAATAGATAAAAAATATATATAATAAATGCATTACATGGGTGCATATAGGCACATATGTATAATAAAACCCATATACCTTAGATGGATAAGTAGATTTATCTGTACATGTACGAAGTTCCATATGCGTGATCACTATGTGCACAGATTTAACCTATAGTGATGGAGCCTCATTCCTGTGGCCCTACCCCGAGGCAGTAAGTAGTAGGACAGTCAGTCCCTCCTTGTCTTCCTTCAGCTTTGACATATAGCAATTCATTCCTTTAAATGGGGAAAAAAAAATGTATGTCCTTAAATTTCATACCAACAGCAATGAATAAGCCCGATCCTCAAACACCAGCCTGCAGCCTGCTACGCCCCCATCCCCCAGAAGGCCGGGAGGGGAGGGCAAGGGAAAAGTCACTGCCCTGCGTCTGGCTGGTCAGTGACCAGTGGGGCCCACACCCACAGGGCCAGGTCTCATGTAGTAAGGGACCGTGAGCACCCCCTTTGTTAAGTCCCAGCTTTGTTTTTGCAGAGGACCTACTTTGTGCCTGAGTGCCTCCCCGATCCCCACCTCTGCTTTCCTTTTCTTTCTTCTCCTGTCTCGTGTTGATCAAAAACCCAAATATGAGCATTTTGATTTTATCAAAGCTTGCAGTAGACCTTTTAGTTTATTTTTTAAGAGTAAACTTTTCATTGAAGTTGAATTCAATAGGCTTCTGAATAATCTCTTAAAAACGAAGAAAAAAGCAAACAGTGCTCATATCTGCCCTCTCCCTCCCAAAAAAAGGGGGAACTTTTTGTTCTAATTTTTTTCCTGTTGTTTTTAGGAACTCACAGAAATCCTGGGATAATCTTGAGATGAGAATGAGGCAGTTGAAGAGTTAACTCATTAACATGCAAATCATCAACAGTCAATGAGTGTTGGCTGTTTTTAAATTTTTATTCCATACACCTACCTGGCTCAGGAAAAAAAAATCATTAGCCGTTATGCCTAATAGGATACAGAGAGTGGCCAGCATTTGATCCTTTCATGACCAAACATTCCTGGAGTGTGTCTGTCCTCCGTGCCACCTGCCATCCTGGGCACTGGGGGAGGAGGCACAGGGTGGCAGGAGGACCTGTAAGCCATGCTTCCTGCCCTCAGTCATCCCCGATAGTCACACAGGGGTCCTAAGAGAGGGGCGACCCAAGCCAGATGGATGATGATAATGATGACAATGAGACAGAGAACCCTGGTTCCCAGGTTTAGAATTTTTAGGGTAAAAGAGATGGCCCTGGGCCAGAGCAGTTTCATGGGAAAACAAAAGGATAAAGGCTTTAAGAGCCACACTAGCATCCACAAAGGAGAGCGGAAATAAGGAAGCAAGCAACTTTGACCATGCGATGTGAACGCTCTGGCATCCACTTAGAGCCTCGAGGCAAGACGCACTGCCCAGGAAGGATCAAGGTCAAGGCGCCTCTGGGATGCCCTGTCTCTGTGCAGGACCCTAGGTCTGACGGTGGGGCCTCCCAGGGCCTCTCCTTTGAAGTCCGAAAGGCTCAGGGCACCAAGGCTTGTTGGGAGCCAGGGACAGACTCACTGGAGAGATCATGCTAAAAAAAGCCAGTTATTTGTCAAGTTTTGTTCTCTTCTTTGACTCCCACTCCCACTTCCCTCCACTCTTTTGTGCCCAGCCTGGCATTTAGGACTCTTTGTTGTCTTAATAGAGATGGAAACCTGCTTAGGGCCTGGAGTTTGCGGTTTTAATTCAACGATGGAAGGGGTTTTTTTTTTCTTCTTTTTCTTTGTTTGTTTTTCTTTCCCGTTTTCTTTTCCTAAGCCAGGCAGACAATGCATTTGCAAAGCAGAAGCTGTGTGCGAGGCGCTCCCCGGATCCTGAACAAAACCCTCATTAATGGGAGGTGGGATTTCCTGGTCACAGCTTTTAGCCAAAGGGCAAAGGTCGCCCATTAACCAGCATCCAGTCTAAACAGTGCTGTGTAAAATGACAGGGAGGGGAGGGAGAAAAGGGAGAAAAAGTCAAATATTTGCTCTTAATTCTCAAGTTAGCTTCTCTGGAATGGCAATCAGGGAAGTGCAGTGAATGATCAATGCTGCACTCAGGATACAAATCCGGATGTGCCTGTGCTAGGCTGAGCCAGGAGGCCCCTCAGCGCCCCAGGACTCCCTGGAAGGGGCACTGCTGTCTCACCACACCAGGAGCTGGTACTGGTGGGCACAGGACTCAGGGCTCCCCCTACCACCCATGGCCCCCATACCACCTGCCTTCCAACCCCCGACCCTGGCGGCCTCTCTGATGGGACCCCAGACAGAAGCAGAAATGTGCTGAGTAATGGCACATTGGCATTTGCTCTCCTGTACCGAGAGCCCTTCGAGGTGTCCCCTTGAGGCCTTCCAACGGTGAGGCCTTGTCAGTGTGTGCCTCAGCTTCTCTCACGTGCCCTCTGCCCCGTCTTCGCCAGCGTTTAGCCCCCACGCCTTCCCTCTCCCCACACCTGTAGCCAGTCCAGCTCCACATGAGCTCACAGACTTGGCATTGTTCTTCCCGTGATGAGAAAACTCTTCCTTGGGTCTTGGCCTACTGGCTTCTTCTTGTGCTCAGCTACCTGACTTGTCCGCCTGTCCACTAAACAGAAAGCTGGTCATTGGAAACCTTTAAAGCTGTAGTCAGTATTCGCCTCCTCTGACCCTCTCTGGTTGGATCCCGCTTTCAAAAGAAATATTTGCTTCTTATATTCCTCAGATTACCTAAGGGGGCTTGCAGAGTCTGCATCTCAGAATTAGACACATGTAACCCCCAGGGAAGGAAGTGCTTGCCTACTTAGGCCTGCCAGGAGCTGCCTCTGTAAAACCTAGAACGGAGTAGAAGCAAAGCAAAACACTGCCCTCAGTCAGGCCCACCCCCGGGACAGAGGAGCATGATGGTCTGGGCCCAGCATGGCTGCTCATCTCCCTAAATTTATCAACCAGATAAGCCACTCTGCCTTCTCTGGGGACAGAAGGCTCCATGGGAAGGCAGAAGCTGGAGAGGTCTGCGTACACAGTGCCTCTCAACTCACTCAGCCTGGGCCGGCAGCATCACCACCTTGCAGGGGCATTGGCCCTTGGCTTAATGCTCTGCTTGCATTGCCTTGAAAATTCTTAGTAATAGTGAAAAGGGGGCCCTGCATTTTCCTTATGCACCGGACCCTGCAAATGACGCAGCAGGTCATGACCTCAACTGCACATTGCGATCACTTGTGAAGGTTTCTAACTATACCCTAGGCCCTGTCCTGGAGGTTTGGATCTACTCAGGCGGGTGTTCCAGGTGACTCTAGAACATAGGCGGTGAGAGCCACTGCTCTGTAGAAGGAACCTGTGTGTAGAAGGATACTGGAGGGTAGGGAAGGCACATTGTCCCTGATACCCCCGCAGAGAGGTACTCCACAACCCCATACGTCTACAGGAGTCAGTTGGTACCTGTTGTACCTACACGATCACCCTGAACCACTTTACTGTGATAATCATATGAATGATGATAACTCAGTAAATACTACTGAGTGCTCGCTGTCGACCCGGCGCTCTTCCAAGGACTTTATGTATCATCACATTTGAGTCTTATGCTCTACAAGGTGGGTCATATTATTTTCCCCACTTACAGACAGGAAACTGAACTCTGAGCACTCACAGCTATCAAGGCTAGTGGACTCGGAGCTTTGCTTCCCCACCTGTGGTCCAAGTTTCAAGGCCTGGGCAGCACCATCTTCATTTCTACTCCCCAGCATCATGCCCAGCACACTGTGGATATTCGGTAATGCTTATGGGATTGATTCTCCCATGAAAGACATTGCCTCAATTTTGTAATTCTGGTGAGGAGGGCGTGGGGGACTGGGGAACTTTATGCTGCTTTCAGTACTATCAAGAATAATTGCCAAAAAAAACTCTTCAGAGGTATTTTTTTGTGTGTTGCCTTACTTGGATCCCCTTTGTTACCCCATCATGTTATAATGGCCTTGAGTTAACTACAGACAGGACCTTAGGACATGAACACTAACATGAACTGGACCACATCCCCACAAATATTATCCCAGAAAGCTGGTCAGGAGCAAGAAGTGGCCATTAAAGCAGAGCCGTTGGCCAGAAACAGAGGACATTGCCAGGCAGCGGCAAAGATGATGTGCCAAGCACATAGCCATTGATGGGAAGACTTGAGTGAGTCTACTCTGCAAAGGGCTTTTGCTTTTTCCAAAAAAGCGAAGTTGTGTGCCTGCACAGAGGAGAGTCCATTCAGCAGGGCATGGAGAGCAGACAAAATGCAAGCTCGGAAAACACAGGAGGGAGAAACAATATATAGGTCCGGACAGAAAATGGACAGCATGTTTCCCGTTAGTCTAAGAGTATGCCGGGCAGGGCCACTCCTGGGTCCTGAGGTTTCTGCTACCCTTGACCCCTAGGGCAGATGAGGAACCAGATCAAGTTCTTAAGGCAACCCACAGATTTAAAGAGCAGAGGAAGTAAAAAAAAAAAAAGTCTTTGAAACTTGGAGTATATATGCTGTGACTGGGAAGCTGCTGAATCATCCATTTATGGAGCTGATTTTTTAAAATAGATTAACCCCATAAACCTGTATAGGACACTTAAGCTCTCACTGCCTACTTGGACACCTGTCTTCCTGCTCACATTCATGACATTTACTGTGTTTTTAGATGCTTGCCTTCTATGTGATGATCTATTTAATGTCACAGAATGGTGAAGGGGAAGCTTTTGCTCTTAACCCATTTTACAGATGAAGTTAAGTAAGAAAGATCAAGTTAGATCAATGCTAGAATCAGCTCTAGACCATTTTTTTTTTTTTTTTACCACTCCACAGCCATCAGCCCACTTGGAGAGCTTATTCGGCCAGTGGAGAGGCTGAGTAAGTGGAGAGGTGGAGGGGTGGGTGTCCCTGACCATTGGTGTCTCAAGGAAAGGAAAGTCTGCCATGCAGACCAGGGCAGCTGATACGTTGGCTTTAGGGAGAGCCACAGAGCAAAGAAACAGGAACTAGTGACTGGTTGTCCTAAAGGCCTTGGATCCAACACATGGTTTCAGTTTCTCATCTGTGAAATGGGGGTGCCAACAGCCCCAACTCAGAGATGCATTGGGAGGCTTTAAAGAGGCAAAAGGACAGCTGAAAGCTTCTATTAATGTTTAAACTGGATGAATGCTGTGTTGTCGTTTGGATGTGGGTTAGTCCCTGACTTGGTCAGGGTCGCTTGGCACTGGATGGAGAGCTGGCCCCATGGCTCAGACTCTGGGGTGAGATAAACCTGCATCCCACTTCCTCTTCTACCATCTAGTACGATGGTAGGTGAGCTCCTTAGCTCTCTGAGACTAATTTCCTCTGTCAGCCGTGAAGAATATTGACCTGAAAGCACTGAAGCCAGGACCGAGTAAGACAGCACTTCTTGATTTGGCAACTAAATATTTCCTAGAGATTGCAATATGGCTAATGATGAAGTCCCAGAAAGCTCCAACTGCCTTCAGTGGAATGGACGTGAGACTAACCGGGCCAACCTTCTGGCTTTGTCATCTGGAGAAATTAGTGGCTCATGTGCCCACTCTTGATCAAGTTTGGTAATGAACTTCTCTTGTGACAAAGGAGTCACAAACAAGGACTGTTGATAAAAAAAAAAAAAAAAAAAAAAAAAAGTCTTTTAGATACAGTTCACCTCTAAGGATGATGATTGCTGCAGATCTCCAATCTTGTTCTTTCCCTGAGGAAAAAGAACCAGTATATAGGGGTTAAGGGGACGGGTGTCAAGCACAGTTCACACGAAGGATTGCATGACTTAGGTGCTCTGGGCGTCCGCAGAATGACCCTGACATTGTCTCCTAAGAAGCTGAAATGTTGCTTTGCCCCTGAATTCAAGTCCTTTCAGAATGACCTAAGAACACTCTTTGGAAGGTTCTGTAGTTCCCCAGGTGGATGGAAATGGAATCTCGATTACCCTGGGGGCCGCTACCTCTTGCACAATCACAGCATCTTCTCTTATTATGGAAAATCGGTGGGGAAAATCTGTCCACCGGGCCCCATCCAGGCAGTGACCTAGCAGCTGTGGAGGGCACAGGACTGAAATTGTCTGATCACGTTTTCAGACAGACACAAACTCGCCTCTCCCTTAGCGCTCCTCTCCTTTTGCACTGGGAGCCAGGGAGATAATAGAACCTGATATGGGTCTTGTGTCTTAGGTCTGACAATGGGATGCTCTGATAAAGTTGTCTTTTCCTTCCCAGAGATACTATGCACAGTTTCTGCTCAGAGAACACTGACCAAAACTAGTGCAAGGGTCAGGAGAAGAGAGTGATCATCCAAGGCCTGGTAGCCAGTTTCTTCCGGGAGCAGCAAGCCAGGGCTCCGAGGGCCTAGGTCATGCAGCCAGATCTGATGACTGTTCCCTAGCTTTGTGACATAGATGAGTCCTGTAGGGCTCGGTTGACAAATGGTGATCATCACCTATACTTTCAAGATCCTTATAAAGCAAAACATACAGTTCATGTATAGAAAGTATATATCAGGGCAGCCTGGGTGGCTCAGCCATTTAAGCGCCTGCCTTCGGCCCAGGGTGTGATCCTGGAGACCCGGAATCGAGTCCCACATCTGGCTCCCTGCATGGAGCCTGCTTCTCCCTCTGCCTGTGTCTCTGCCTCTCTCTCTCTCTCTCTCTCTCCTCTCTCTGTATCTATCATGAATAAATAAATAAAATCTTAAAAAAAAAAAAAGAAAGAAAAGAAAGTGTATATCAAATAGCAGGCTTTTTTTTTTTTTTTTTTTTTTTAAAGAAAAACCATAATCCAGTTCTGTTCTCTTCTCTCTTTTTCTAAAAATGAAGCAGTTCCTTTCAGGGATGTCAGTGTGGGCAAGGCCGTTGAATCCACCCTCTTTCCATAGAATTTGTGTTGGGGGTGCCCCCAGTGATTGGGGTCCTGATGGAATGGCTTTGCATGAGGCCCAGGATACCCCAGGAGGTGGAATTGGTCAGTACACACTTCTGAGTGCTTTCTTCAGACCTGCTAATGCAGGTTCCCTAGGGCTGCGACAACAAAGGACCCAAAACTAGGTGGCTTAGAACAAATTCATTTTGTCATAGTTGTGGAGGCTGGAAGTTGGAAATCAAGATGCTGGCAGGGCCATGCTGCCTCCTTGCCTCTTCTAGCTTCTGGTCGGCAGTGGCAATTCTTTGGCTTGTGGCTGCATCTTTGCTTCTGTTGTCATGTGACATTCACCTCGTGTGTCTGTGCATCTCCCCTCTTATCAGGACACCAATCATTGGATTTAAGGTCTACCCTAACCCAGTATGACCTCATCTTAACAAATTATATCTTAAAAATGCTGTTTCCAAATAAGGTCACGTTCACAGGTGCCGGGAGTTTGGACTTCACCATGGGGGTGTGGGGCACACAGTTCAACCCATGATACTGCCTACAGCTTTTGCCTACAAAACGTTTCCCCAGTCTGTCCTTTGTAAGGGATGAGGGCACACATCCCTTTGTGATGTTATCTGTTCCTTCTGAGTCTCAATTTCCCGTTCAAAAGGGGAGCCGTGCCACCTGCTTAATAAAGCTAGGCCCTCTTTCATATCCTCCCTAGCACGGTGCACTTCCCTGCTGTGATCCAGGCACCATCTATGTAATTCCTGTGCAGGGTGGGCCTTCCTCAGAAAGGGGAAGCCTTGTGAAGGCAGGGACCACCTCTTCTTATTCCCCCAAAAGCTAACCCAGTGCCTAGCATCTCATAGCTTCTCAATCAATATTTGTGAATGAACAAATAATGTACATAAAGACTTTAACACCATGCCTGGCCCACCAGACCACCGGAGGCACGTGATCCCTGGTGGCTAGTGGCTAGTCACTCCCATGACGTGATGCCTACTGATGCCTCCTGTGTTGGTCAGAATACAGTAGGGAAAACAGAACTCAGCCCCAGGTCTTTACAGAGCAGGAAATGTAATATGAGAAACTAGTTCCCAAAGTATTCGGAGAGCTAAAAAAGGAAAAGGCAAGGGTGCTCAGAAGATTAGCAAATGCAGAAAACTATTACCACCCAAGGGGTACCTTGTTTGGGGACCAGAGGCCAGAGGCAGAAGCCACGCAGCAGGGGAGGAACCGGACCATGGAGAACTGGCGGTCCAGTGGGAGCAGAACTTGTGATGTGCTGTCACACTTACGCACGCGTAGGAATCTCTCATCCCCCAACCTCCTGCCAGCACCTCCCATTGTTCAAATCTATCGGGGTGCAGTCTGGCAAGGGAGGTGCTGGGGAATGTCGTTCTCAGTGGTCAGTTGCCTGCCATGCAGAGCAAGGGAGGGGAGGGCAGGGAAGAAATCCTAGAGCAGCAAGCAGATGACTGCCCCATTTCCCATATGCTCATGCGTCCAAGAACGGGCCTCCTGCTATTTATGGTGGGTCCTGTGGAAGATATGGAAAAGCAGTCTCTGGATAGACTTGTCTAGCCTTGGGTATACAACAGGCAATGAGTATTTCTTCCCCACGATCCTCTACTGTCTCCATGCATAAGCATCTCAGAGGACACATGTGCAATACACACTCCCAGGTCCCATGCTGAGACTCTGGTTTATGCCCTTATGGGGGCAGGGATCGGGAATCTGTATTTCTAAGAGGCTGCCCTCTCGTGGAGGACCAGCCCTGCTGATTCTAATGCAGTTAATTAAAGGTCAATAATTTGAGAAACACTGAGTGAGCTCCGGGAGCTCTAACACTGAGTTAGACAATATCGTAGATTTCACAGAAGAAACAAAGCACCTTAGGAAGCTGTTGTATGGGACAGAAATCTCACACGGAGGGGCCCCTGGTGGCCCAGTCAGAGGACCATGCGACTCTTGATCTGTGTCATGAGTTTCAGCCCCATGTTGGATGGAAAGATGACTTAAATAAATAAACTAAAACAAAAACAAAAACAAAAACAAAAACCAGCAGCAAAAAATGAAATCTCACATGGTGCTTGAAAGCACGTCTATTTAATGCATGAGATCAACAAGACAATATGCCCTATTTGTCCAATGCTCCAGGCCAAATCTTGCACCCAAAATCTGTTTTTGACTCTAGATTAAAGAAATGGCACATACATGGCATAGAGGGTAAGCATGTGAGCTCCTGAGTCAGCTGAGCCTGGATGAAAACTCAGCTCTTCCTGGCTAAACTCCCCCTAAATAATAATGCTGGCATTGGTTTCTTTAACGCAAAGGATATTCAGAAAGAAAAGGTTTCTCCATCTTGGGCACTGACTCTGTGACCCACGTACCTCTTCCTGAGGAAAGACAACTGTGCAATGGATCCCTAATGACTTAAGGGAAATTAATATACAAAGGCTGCCCATGTTCCTTACCAGATAAGAACCAGGATCCTGTCCTCTATTCTAAACCACCTGGGAGACCACTCTTTTATCTGATTGGACCCCTATGGAGTCTCAGTCTAGGGATTTTAAGAGGACCTAGAAGCTAGTATCTGGCCTCTTCCTCATCATGATGGGGCAGTCTGCCTAAGGGAGCAAGCTGTGAACTCTGGGCACGTGGAGTCCAAACCTAGTTCTGATTTTTGCAGGTTTTGACACCTTAGAAGAATGACTAAGCCTCAGTTTACGCATCCTTGACATGGATACCTGATGCCACATTAGGCTACTTTGCAAGGCTGTTATGCAAACCTTAGATCCACCATGTTGGGCCTCATCTGTTGGGCACATAATGGTCACAGCCATCACACACTGTCTGTCCCCTTGCATTAGGCAGCAGTCCTGGAATCATCTAGAAATGCTGTTTGGTTTAACCAATTACAATCAGATCTCCTTGCAGTTCCATGAACCTGCGTTCTCTACATTCTCTCACAGTGAGCTGCAAAACAGCCCCCATGCTGGACACCTGGATGCATCTCCAACCGTCCCATCCCTCCTCCTAATACCTCATCTGGCCATTCTCTGAGATGTGTCCATTTAACTTCCTAGACATTTCCCAGATCTCTTCCCTTTGCTCCACCCCCCTGCCATGCTCTCTCAGACCATGCTGTCTCGACCACCTCCTCACTGGCCTTCCCATCTCCATCACTCTGCTTCCAGAAAGACTGTGTCACTTCCTGCTTGAAATTCCTCCAGGGTTTCCCCCACAATCTTGGGAATAGAGCAAAACTTCTTCAGCCTCAGATACGGGTCCTTGCACACCCTCTCCTTGCCTTACATATTAGAGAGACACCATTGCTTGTGGACCTGAGTGTCCTGCTCCTCTCTCTCTCTCCCTCCCTCCCTCCCTCCCTCTCTCTCTTTCTTCCCCACCTATCTCGTTTTGCCTTGTTTACTCCCTTCCACCTGGAATGCCCTTCCCTCACCTTCACCTAATTCTCTCACCTATAAACATCCACTATTCATTATTCTGATTCTCTATTTCTGCACAACACACCGCCCCCCTCCCAAATTTAATGGCTCAAAACAACTTATTATTTCCCAAAACTCCATGGTTCATGAAATCACGCAGGGTACAGCAGGGATGGCTTGCCTTCCTGGGATGCTCAGTGACATGGGGGCCAAACCTTGATGACTCCAAAAGCCAGGGTGCTGAGAGCTGGGGGCTGAGACGCTCTCAAGGTGGTCAGCCTGGGCTTCTCACGGTGTGGTGGCCTTGGGGTGCTTGCATGGCAGCTCAGGTCTCCAAGAGAAAAGAAGCAGAAACTCCCTCTTGAAAGGCCAGGCCTGGCACAGTGTCACTTCTACCAGGGGCAATCAATCAACATAGATCAACTCAGATGCAAGGGGAGGGGACTCAGACCCCATCCCTCGATGGCAGATGTGCAAAGACTTTGTAGCCATCTTTAACCCTGCCCTCCCCCCCCCCATAATCAATACTTCCTTGCAGAGAAACTGAGGCTTTGTTTGATCCACCCCTCCCCACCCCTTGGCACCCCGCCCCCATTTTCCTCCAGGAACTGAATAATTATAAATGGCTTAAAATCTCCCTGTTAAACTGGAAGAGACTTCCTCAAATAAAAGGGCTGAATCTTATTGATAAGTTATTTGGCACGTAATGGGTTCTCAATAAATCGGTGCTATTATTAGGAGTGTTAATATTATTAAGATAAAAATTGGTGTGTCTTTTTGTTTGGCCACTATCTTACACAGAGAGGCTAACCCACTGGAGGTTTCCATACAGCAGCTATGGAATGAATGAATGAGTGAATCACTGCTCTGTACACAGTGCTGTTCCCGGCATTAGGGAACCAGGCTAACCAGAGAATTACTACAGATTCTGGCCTACAGAGATACTCGAGCTTTCATCACAGATCAGCCGTGGCAGGACTTAGGGCTTAGGGGTTTGGGGGAAAACAGTTGGTCTCCTGCCACCGCCCACACAATAGACCAAGGTCTTCTCTGCCAGCTGCTGGTCCTTAAGGCTCCAGTGTGGACTCCCATCAGCTGTGTCCGTCTTCCCCGCCCCCACCTCGCCAGGAAGGGGCTGGTTTGCAGAGTGAGACCCTTGCAAGGCCAAGGGCCCGAGTGCTTCCTCCCCGCGCATGCCGCAGAACAGCAGCTGGGCTGGGAGCCTGGCAGGTGTCTAACAGCCCGCCGCAATCCTACATAACAGGAAGTGAAAGAGAACACCATATCCAATTGAAACTGCAGTGGAATATGGGCTGCAATGCTTAATTAACCACCCTCAGTCATTTCACAGATTTCTGTTGTTGCCGAAGGAAAAAAAAAAAAAAAAAAAAAAACGGAAGGCAGAGTACATGGAGGGTGACAAAGCCCTTTCTGGAATGTTCGTTTGTGTTCATGGCCCCTGCTCTCTGATCAGCCGCCTGCTGACATAACACAGAGGGAATGCTCACTTCTGGCCTCGTTTTTTTTTTAATGGGTTCCTGAAGTGCTTTTTGTTTGTTTTGTTTTTGTTTTCGCTTTCTGCCAGAAAGTCAAATCCATGCCATACGCCTGGGAATGGTCCACACATGATATGTGTGAATTTGTACAGTTGTGTCTATACAAAGGTGTTTGTGTAAATGCGTGGAAGGCTGTGACACAGGCTGTGCAGAAGACCCGAATACAACTACTAGAGAACAGAAAGTGCATACGTGCATCCCCGTGAGCACGGGTTGTCTTAAGAAGAAAAGGTATGTGAGGATGAGCTGTAGGCAGCTACAAGCAAGCTTATAGGTGTCTACAGACCGGTGTGTCTGTGTGGAGATTTCAACAGATGGGGGGGCGTCTTTTTAAACCCAGGAAATTCATCTTCCTTCTCTAGGGAAGGATGGCCAAAGGGACTTCCCAGAGAAGGTTTTGTAGCTCCTCTGGGCTTCATTTTACACCACACCTTGTTTTCTGAACCAAATTTGTTCACGTGGATGGACTTTCTGGGGGACCAATGGAATGCCATAAAATCCAAGGGGACGTGACGTAACAGCTAATGCTTATTAAGGGTATGCTTTGTGGCCACTTCTACCACAGGTGCCTTTCAACATTGATCTTATTCGAGCCTCCCAATAACTTTATTGGTTATTATTATTTCCTTCATAGAGTTGACAGACCGAAGTAGCTAGGAGGTGGTAGAGACAGGATTTGAACACATAATGCCGATTTCCCAAGTCATCATCCCTAGGTACGAGGACAGTGAAGGCACCCCTATGGCTTAGCCAGTTTCATAGTTTTGTAGTTTTGCTGTTAGGGACAGGGGCTAATTCTGTGAGCATCAGAACCACTCCTGAAAGAATGCCGAGATGGATTTACCTTGGAAGGTCACTTCGGCTCTCACATCACCTTCCTGCAGGACATCAATACCCTCACTTGGTGATCACCCCATGGTATACTCTGGTTCGCTTGGACTTCAGCGCTGCAGCTCCCTAGCAGCACCTTGTCAGCATTTCCAGGTGGTTTCTCCGTAATGGATCTCCAAGCCTTGGAGCCAGGCCATCAATATCACCCCACCGACTTTCTTGAGAAAGCAGTCTTCTCGAGTCCCCCTCCCAGAAATTTGAATTCAGTGGTTCTGAGGAGATGCCAGGAGCTTGCATTTACCCAAACCCCTTTCCCCAACGTGACTCTGATGTGGGGGTCCAAGGACCATACTTTCAGAAAACCTGTTCTCCAGATTTTCCAGATGTGTGGCTAAAGATCCCTCTTCCCTTCACCTAAGGGAACTCTCAAGAAGGAAGCTACGATTCTAGGTCTGAGGCCACTAGTGGCTGAGCAGTGCCCGAGCAGTGCCCAGAATGGACCTTCAGAAAGTGGTGGCCAGTATATTTGTCTAAAGTCCAGTCTGCAAAGACAGGGAGTGTTTCTTTAAAAGTAGCCAGAGAGAGGAGCAGACAAATGCCCATGTGAAGCCAGGCATCCCTCAAGGAATTTAAATGGGTCAGGAACTCTTAAAGAATTTCAATGAGCGTGAAATAGGTATAGAGGGTTTTCTGGGCCAATATGCAAGCCAAATAGTAAATAACTATTTTCAGCACTGAGTTTGGTTGGCAAATTTGCATATACATGTGATGCCGCGCATTTCTATTTTTACCATGTAAATCTGCAATCTGTAAAGAGAGCCGTGTGCCTCGGTGGAAATCCGAGCTTGGGCTGTTGGTTGGGAAGAGCTGATTTTCAGGCTGGCTGGACTGGGAGTTCTGTATTTTAACGAGTCCAGGTGAGAGGCGAGAGATGGGCAGAGAAAAGAGAGGGCACACGTGTGAAGTTTGCTGAACCCTTGTAGTGCCAAGATCGCCCCTGAAGCAAAATGCTCATGCCTGAAAAAAGCAAGTTAGAGTGGAAAGTTTGACATTGTGCCCTGACACCAGCCTTGCACAGTTGAAAACAACTTCCCAACCTTTCTTTAAAAAACCACCCCCAATTTAGGATGCACTCACTATGATTATTATATTCTTGTGATTATTATGATTATTGTCAGACTGTGGGGAAAGCGTTGGGATACACCTGCAGAACTAGAAATTCTCCCTGATTCTTTATTCTTAGCGCCCTTTTGTTTTAGAGCACGGTAATGAGCCAGATTGAAGGGTTTCTGGCAAATCTCTTGATGCCTTAATTTTGGCTCAGCATGTGGTTGCCACTTAGGTATTTTGTAATTACCCTATGGGACCCTCTCAGGGGTGACTTTGCTGAGTGAATTTGGCATTTCCCTTTGGATCCTGACATCTTGGAAAGTAGTACACTCATTTCACTTTCTCTTGCTGCAAAAAATGCATATTGGGGAAAGAAGG
Source organism: Canis lupus dingo (assembly GCF_003254725.2). Lineage (NCBI taxonomy): Eukaryota > Metazoa > Chordata > Mammalia > Carnivora > Canidae > Canis > Canis lupus. The sequence continues at coordinate 72,385,026 of NC_064247.1, forward strand.
GGACATAAAATCCTTTTTTGTACCAAGATCTTGCACAATGAAGGGAGCTCCGCCTGGGGTCTGGCTGTGAGGAAGGTGGTGGTCATTTGCCATTGTTTCTTTCCCTTCTGCTCTCAAGCTCAAAGTTTGCTGAAGGGTCAGTGATACTCTGTTGAACTACTGTTTAATGCTAGCAATTTCCAGCCATCGTTTGCCACAAATATTGGGAGATTGATTTTTTTCAAATAACTTGTAGTTGAGGTTACGTTGCTAAAATTGGTCCTAAAAGGAGTTCCTCCCCTCCCCACCACCACCACTTACCTTTGTGCTTTACAAAGAAAAAAAAAAAGGGGGAAGGTTTCATTTAAATGGAAGGTTGGCAGTATGGGAGAGCTCCTCTAGCCACTCCCACGTACAGGAGACCGGGGGCTTCTGTTGGAGGGTGGGGTCGAGCAGAATGATGAAAAATCAGCTGTTTCTCAAGGGCTTGTAAGGGTAGTGCGAGTGCCCCAGGCAGAGTGTCTGGATCTTTTTTGGTTGGCCTGTGCTTGGTCTCAGACACTTTCGTTTTCAGAATATTATTTCCTTTGTCAGATCTAACCCTGAGTCAATAATGATTGCTGAGCAATTGGTTAGGGCACACTACCATATTTGGACAATTTTAAGAAACTGCCTAAGATTTTCTGTGACCTAGCTTCAAAGACTTGGAAAATGTTTTCTCAAAGGATATTTTAAAACATTTCTAAGAACTTCGTGTTTCCCTTTCTCTTAGTATTTGAGAAAATATATTAATGAACTAAAGGAGATATATACAAAGTTTTGGTGCTATAACTTAAGCTCCTGGGGTCTTTTAAGAATGTAAAAATGTATGCTTACACTACTCCAGAATATGAAGAATTCTCACCAATTTCAAAGAGCTTGAAAATAAAATACTGCAAACTTTTGCCCAAGCTGCAGCATCTTTGAAATATACTTATTGTGAATTGTGAGGAAGTCTCTTCTGTCTGATGCAATACAATATGCTTCTCTTAGAAGGGTGTTTCCTTTGCTCATCACTGAGTTTAAAGAATGACTAGTTATCCTACACAAACCCTATCCATCCATCCATCCATCCAGCAATCCATCCATCCATCCATCCGTCCATCCATCCATCTGTCCACCCATATCCATCCACCATCTATCTACCCATCCATCCAATATCCATCCATCCATCATCTATCTGTCTGTCCATCCATCCACCCATCCACCAATCCATTTACTCACTCACAATGCCTATCACTATGCTAAATACCAGAAATACAGACGTGAAGTAGAAACATTCCCTAATCTCTGCCCTCACGGAGCTCGGGATCTGGTACAATGGACCCTTGGCATGTTCAGGCTTAAAATTTGTGGTTTTGACTATTTGTGAGTAACTCCAAGCTTAATGATTTTGACACTTGTCATTTTTGCTGCCATATGGATTTGAATGGTGTCCTCAGTGAAACAAATGAGCAGAAGAAATCTTTGAATCAGTGAGTGATCATAGTTGACAGCTCAGCATCTTCCCTGAGATCATCTTTGTGGTTTGGTACCTATATTCATTCTCATTGGTGGATAAAACATTGTCCCAGGGGGTACAATCAACTCCCAAAGAAAACCATCTGCCAGTCCTATTTATGGAACAAAAGAGAAAGTAAAGAGATCCACTTAAATTTGGGATGGAAAAGATTATATGACAAACTGATATTGAGTAATTCGAGAACTTGCACCTGAGCACTAATATTAAAGGTGAAACGGAATGATCTCACCTTGTTCCCTCAGCCTTTAGGGTCACCCTTTTCTCTCAACCTTTAGGGAACCCATGGTTCTGGAGTCAATTACAAACCCTTGGTTCCTAGGAATCCCAACTTGTAAGACTTTTCTTAGCTCAAGTGGCTCCCAATCTTTGATGTTCCCATTAATATTTTGTTTCTGCAGGAGGGCACTACTGCCCAAGTAACTGATGCCACATCTGTGGTTGTCGCAGTTCTGCTGTTGTTACAATCTAAAAAGCTAGAAGAAAATTAATCCCCCAAGCTCCTATCAGTCTTCTAACCCACTTCTTCCAAATAACTGGAGTGATTCCTCAAGGCCTGGGCCATGGCTGTTCATGAGATTCCCACTGCCCCCCAGCTCCCACCCAGGGCTCCTCCCCATTGAGAAATCTTACCAGTGTGCCAGGTTTAAGCAGACTCTCTGCTTCCCAAATGGCAGTGTTTTTACCTCTCCTGATGCCATTTCTAGAGTCCAGGAGCAGAGTTTGTCACCTTTTACTGCTGGAGTATCTTTATTTCGGTTTTCCAGGAGGTGACTGTCTACTATTTTCTTTTTTAATCCTTTTTGCCATGAGGCCCCTGTTGGCTTGTTCCATATCAAAGCACCGTGGTGCCAGACCACAGATTAGTGTCCACAGAAATGCAGCATTCTATAATAAAAACAACAGATGGGAATGTGTACCTTAGGTGTGAAGGACTGTAATGGATTTCCCTCAAAAATTTCTCCTAAGAACTCTGTCCTTCAATGTGCTTAAGATAGGATTTGATACACAACTGATTTACAAAATTTTTTTTCAAGAATATAACCAACTGCACAAAGCAAAGGTCATCTTGAGTATTAAGTGCCCCATGGCTCTCTCTTTTATTTGTTATAACCTCTGACCTCTTTTATTAAACCATAGATTGTATTTTCTGGCTCTTCAAAGGCTTCCTTCCACTTTCCTGGATTCCTCATCATCCCTCTTTACTTTGGGATTAGCGGCAACACTCCCCAATGTCCTGCACTCCTTAGCCCCCATGCCCCTCTCTCCTTTCCCTGTAAGTGTTCAACTACTTATTAAAGGTGCACATATCCGGTCCAACTGCCTGGATCCTGATTCTTCTTTCTGGTTACCTATGGATAATTATCATTTCTATTTTTTTTTCCTTCTCCCTCTGGCTCTCTGCTCCTAATTCCCCTGTCTTATTTCCTCTCCCACCCTCCTTTCTCCTGCTTATTTCTCATCACTTCTTGCCCCTCGTGCTGACTGGGGAGACCTACTGCACTCATCATGGCCAGGGGTGGCAGGAGTCGGACTGTCTTGACAATGGGTCAAGGCAAAGAGAAATCAAATATTTCAGAGTAAATTGATAACCAGGAAAGAATCAGCATCGGAGTCTTTGAAAATACTCCACACTACCTCAGGCCCAGTTCCCTAGAAGTAGAGCAGGAAAGGGTGATTCTCTAGAGGGGGGTGAGGGAAACAGGATAGGGCAGGTGAAGTTGCCAGCCACGTGGATTCCGCTACAGTGTAGTTTCAACCTGATGCCACGGAGGGGTGGGGGTGCTCTGGGGTTTTCCCCCCAGACCTGTCAACCAATGACTGCCGCTGATCTCCGAGACAGGGCCTAACCCCCAGGAATTTTTAGATAGTGCTTTTATGTTTTTTTGTTTGTTTGTTTTTGCTTTTGTTTTTTGTATATTTTTTAATTGGAGTTCAATTTGCCAACATATAGTATAACACCCAGTGCTCAGTCCGTCAAGTGCCCCCCTCAGTGCCCGTCACCCAGTCACTTTGGATTGCCAAGGGCAGATCTCAGGGGAAGGGGTGGCTGAGTGCTCGGTGCAGTTGAGGGCCCTGCGCATCAGGCTGGCAAACGGGATCTGAGCACCACATCCGCAGCATAACTGCACCCACCCTTTGAAAACCTCCTGGAGAATCATCGGCTTCCTTATCTTCCCCATTAAACTTATGTATTCCCTCAAGCACCATTTAATTCAAGGGAATTAAGAACTCTCTTTTCTTTTTGATTCCCATCCGCATTGTGTTTATTTTCATTCATTACGCCTATTGTGATGATCTACTCCTTCCAGCTGCAAGGCAGATCGCAGAGGTGTTCCTGGCTCGACTCGGGAACCTTCATGCTGTTTCTATCAACTACATTCACAGCCCATCTGTAAGATCAGGACTTCCTGTGTATTATTTGTGGCTGTGTGTCAGGAGCATTTATTTGAAAATTCTTATCCCTGGGATCTGTTTTGACCCTTCAGTGTCCTCTGCCTGACTTGATCGTGTGAATCCTCCCACCAGCCTCATGGGGCACCATCGCCTCCACCTGTGCTCGGTCCTGCATCTTGGAGGGCCTCGCCCTAGCCTTCCCTGGGGCATGTTATGGGGCCACTTAAACATGCTCATCCATTTAACTCACCCATTTACCCCTTCTAGGCCATACTTTGGGGAGCCAGGAACCTGGAGTCCCCCTGGCCTGTCTCCAGGTCCTACATAGCCTCTTGCCAGTTCATTGGTCCTGAGAACAGGCCATGCAAGAACAGTGTGTGCACCCCGGGCTGATGGGTGGCCACCTGGAGAAGTCACAGTCAGAGCTGGATATGCAGGCTGGAGGATGGACATGTGTACTCAACTGCACGGTGTCTCCCAAAAATTCCTGTCCACTTGGAAACTCAGAACATGAACTTATCTGGAAATAGAGATAATTAAGAACTTATCTTAATATAAGTTAAGATTCAGGTGGAGCCTAACTTCAATAACTAGTGTCCTTATAAGAAGAGAGACACAGATGCACAGGGTAGGAGGCCATGTAAGGAACAGAGGCAGAGATTGAAGGGACATAGTCACAAACCAAGGAACGCTCAGGATGGCCAGCCACCCCCAGAAGCTGGAAGAGGCAAGGAAGGATCCTCCCCTGCAGGCTTCAGAGGGATTAAGGTCAAGGATGACACCTTGATTTCCAACTCCTGGCCTCCAGAGGTGTGAGAGAATAGATTCCTGTTGCTTTAAGCACCCAGTCTTAAGCACCCTGTTTGTCCTTTGTTACAGAAGCCCCAGGAAACTACTATGATGGATACACATGAAGCCCATTATGGCGGGAAAATTAGTCTCAAGTGGGAAAAGAAGGATGACCCATCCCAAGCTGGGGTTCCCTGTGCTTCCAGGTTTCGGTGCAGAACTCCAGGGGTTCTAAAACTTTTAAATTGAAACCTGGTCCTCCAGATTATTAGACAGATTAATCCTCCAGATTATTATACACATATATTTGTCAAGGGAGGAGAATAGAGATTTTTTTTTAACAGTGTGTTAGTTTGTAACTTTTAGAAACTTAAGACTTCAGCTGTACTCTTGGCCAGGTCCCCCCAAATGTTGGGGTGAGCCTACCCTGGACCTTTATTCCCCCAGCATTTATATAAAACTAGATTCATGACAGGCGTCCTATTTATGGAGTGCCTTCTGCTCTAAACCTATTAAGCAACACCTGCAACAAGCTTAACCCTTTCTGGATTTTCCTAAATGTAATTTTTTCCCTCCTTGAAGGCAGCTGAAAATTACTTCTGGTTAGTAAGGCAGCTTATCAGGCTGATGGCCTTCCTGTTTCCTTAAACCGACCCACAGCCTCACGCTGTCATGAGAAGGAACCATGGGGCCCTGGAGCCCGTGACCAGGGTGGGAGAAAGCCTGCTCCGGATCACTTTCAAGAGCACATCTTCAGTTCCCAGTCTATGTCTCTGGCAAGTCCCCAGATTTATAACATTCAAATCAGTGTAATTTGGATTGCTTTGTTATGAAGAATGATCTGGGCACCCCTGTGCCCCACACCCCCAGCCTCATCATCAATGCTTTGCCAAGGCTTTGCTTATCTAAATGGCCAGCATGTTTAAGAAGAAGGAGGAGGAACACGAGGAAAAGGAGAACCAACAGCCCCATTCAAATAAAGCTCAGTCTTCAAAGAAGGCTCTAGGCTGAGGGAGGAGCACCCACGTGCTGGGCTCTGTGCTCCTGGTAGAGCATCCAGATGTGACCCTTGCCCCCCAGGGGCTTATGAGCCAGTTGAGCCACTAGTGGGGGTCAATCCCCAAATGTTCCTCTCTGGGCCCTTTACCTGTGACCCAGGGATCCCCCTGCAGAGGGCACCTCCATTCTGTTCCAAGCTGAGTGAGCACATCTTCTACCCCTGCCCCCTGCCCCATTCCCCTCAGCTGCTCAGAAAACAAATCCTTAGCTAACATGTTCCTGGGAGGAACCTGGAGCAGAATGGAATCGGGAGCCACTAACCCTTAGACACTGTTTACTGGAGGAGAGCATATAGACTACCCCATTTTGGTGGTGCCATCATCCCCCTTCCCAGAGGGCTTCCTTGGGTGGCCACAGTGACACAACCAGAAAAAATGGACGGGTGACTACTATCCCTTGTGTGTGTCTGCGGAGTCAGGTGGTGGGGGAAGCTGGATCAATATTCTACCGTTTTCTCTGGGTGTGACTGGGGGGAAGTCATCTGACCCCTACGAACCACTGGTTCATGTCCATACAGTGTCAGTGACAGGGCTACCTCTTGGGAAGGCAAGAGCTGAATGACGAGATATGGTCAGGATGTTCACCATATTCCTTGGAAAACAGGAAGCGTACATCTCTTTGGGAGGCGGTGCAGGATGTCAAATTCCATGGCCTTCCTGCCTCAGGACACCGGCTCTGTGCCATCCATGCCTTACTCCCATCCCCCGGGCCCACAGTCCACATCTACTTCATTGACATCTCAGTAGCAGTGGCTTCACTCCGAGATCCAGGGCTAGGCTGGGGGGCAGGGTCCTGGGGGCAGGCGGGGTCCCTGTTGGGCAGCTCCCCAGCCTTCCTGACTACGTGAATCACACATACTGAGAGCAGAGCACAGCTGGCTTTCCGAAACCACTGGTCCCTTGTACCCACGAAACCCCGGCCCCACCACTCGCTGAGGCTATAAACAGCACTTGTGCTTGCAGACACAGGAAAAGGGTACTTCAAGCAGGCATCTTAACCTCCAAAAGCTCAGTTTTAAAATCAAGGGCCTCTTCATCCAGAACACGAGAGAAACACGGGAAGGGGAGAGCAGGCTGGAGGAACTGCAGGAGGGGAAAACATCTTGGAAAGAGATTTGGTTCATTTCTTTTCATCTTTATACCAACAAGGCACAAAAATTAGACTTGGTTTTTAAACATGCAATTTTTCAGCATGGCATCTATTTTCATCCAAGTAATGGAAAAGTCATCAACATGCAGTCTCAGAAGATTCAGAAGATACAGACTCTCTTTCCTCCATGGAGCCTGCCCATCCCCGGCCAGAGGGCTGTCCCCTGGTCCCTGAATTTCTCACTGCCGTCTCAGAACTGGAGTATGTAGTTACCTAGACAACTCAATCTAGTCCTGCTTTGACTGCCATATTCTGTTCAAAGAAACAAAAAACTTGAATTTACTTAGAGCAGCAGCTTTCTGATTTGCAAGCAGAGGAATCACTGGAGCACCAAATAAAATGCAGATTTCCAGGCTCCACTCCCAGAGATTCCAATTCAATAGTAGAGCCTGGGAACTGGCATTCCTAACAAATGTCCCCTAGCCCTGCCATCTGACAATTCTTAGGCCTGCTGTTCCCAGGACCACATACAGCACCTACAGACACTCTGCAAGATGCTTTTTTTCTAACCTTCAGATTATTGATTTGAGGGATTACAAAACCTTATCATAAGAAAAGTTGTCTCTGACCTTATAGTTGGAGGAATTGAAGCTCAGAGGAGTTCGGTAACTTCCTCCAGGTCCCCCAGTGAGGAAGGGGTAGATTTTACTAGCGTGTCTCCAATTCTTAAAGCCACCCACTGTTCCATCTCCCGGACAGATATGAGTGCCCCTGTTTCCTCATCTGTTAGCAGATACAATAGGAGGAGCACTGTAAGAGTAGATAATGATCCCAGAGTGCTATCTAAGGTGGTATTAAGCTTAGCCAAATGAAATTGTAGACATTCAACCATTTATAACCTTCAAATGCAGCAGTGTCAAATGGGTCTATCTAATAATTGTGAATTGCTGGGTCCAGTAGCTGACATAAAGCAATATTCAATAAACATTAAGTATTATTAGAAGCTACTGTAGGTAGAATGGTGCCTGCCCCCAAAGATATATTGACATCATGGCCCCTGGTACTGTGCATGTGACCTCTTTGGAAATAAAGTCTTTGCAGATATAATTCATGAAGTTTAAATGAGGTCATACTGGATTAGGGTGAGCCCTAAATGCAATGACTAGTGTTCTTATAAAGGGAGAGATTTAGATACACAAACACACAGAGGGGAGAAGGCCATATGAACAGAGATAGAAATTAGAATGATATAGCTACAAGCCAAGGAAAGCCAAAGATTTCCAGGAACTACCAGAAACTGGAAGAGACAATGAAGGATTCTCCCCAGAACCTACAAAGGGAATGTGGTACTTCCCACCCCTTGATTGGCCTTGGGGCCCCCAGAACAGTAAAAAAAATAAATTCTTGTGGCTCTAAGCCTCTAAGTCTATGGTAGTTTGTTAGAGTGACCCTAGGAAACAAATATGGAAGCTTTATTCCTCTTATTATCTTTGATGGTGGCATCACCACTACCACCACCACCATCACCATCATTCATCATCCACCATCACCACCACCATCACCATCGTCACCATCACAACCCACCACTATCACTAGTATTCACTATCCAACATCATTCACCACCCAGTCTCCTCCCTGTCTACCACCACCACCACCACCATCACCATCACCCCCATCACCACCATCACCCCCATTACCATCCACCACCATCACCATCCACCACCATCACCATCCACCATCATCACTACCATCACCATCACCTTGTAGAGTACAAGGCAGGGCACCAGACTCAGATCACAGAACAGTGAGCTCTGACTGGTGCTGATGGGTGGTAATGGGGCTGCTCATTCTCAATCATATCCTCTACTTGGACTCACCCAGTGCAGACTGGTTTGATTTCCATCCAAATTTTTAAAATATTTTTTTTTATGATATACACACATTTGTGCTTTTTGATGCTTTCCCAAGCTCCCTCTGGCTTGTGTAATGTAGACTTCTCCCCAGGGAAATGTTCAAGAGACAGAAAGACGGAAAAACGGTAGCCGCAGAGCACTGGGTAAACATTAGCTCCTTTCATAACCTTCCTTTCTTGGATGACAAATCTGTGGTGGGGCCCCCAAATCCCAAGGAGGCCCACTTCAAACATTTATTTGGATCAGTCTAAAGGGTCGAGGACCCGCTGTGTAAAAAGTCACTTAATGTACACTGTTTGGCTAAAATTTGCTGGCACAAAAATTTCAAAATGGAGTCCATGGCCCATTTCATATGTTATTTTCAATCAAGACAAGGTAGCCAGTGACCTTTGTTTCAGTTTTTGGATAGAAGAGACACTTCACCATGGTCCCCCGTCTTACTCTCCCCTCTCGCCAAAAATGGAAATAAAAAATCATGATGCCCTAAATTCTTCCAGTTCAATGACCATATTTTCTAAATAAAAAAGTGGAAACAGACACCATGATTGACAGTGGGGCAGGACATTTAAAATCTGAATTGTTTGAGACAGTCTGCTCATGAAGGCACCCTCTAGACTGTCACCCCATCTACTCAGTAGGTCTTTGAGCCTTGGCAAGTCTCTTCATCTGCCCACACCTCAGTTGACTCCTCTTTATGCAGTCAGTTCTATCATATTAGTTGCCTGTTAGAGTTGTGAGTAGCCAATGGGTAATGAACAAAGAGTTCCGTAGAGTGACAGTCATGTAAGTTCTCAATAAATATTAATTATTAGTATGATTTTTTTTTCTCTTTAGAGAGGAAGGCTTTTACTTTGCCAATTGTATATGTCAGAAACTTGACATACGTCTCAGTTAGAATTACCACCTGGAATAATAGGCATTATTTTGCAGTTCACAGGGTGTAAGCAATGTACTCAAAGTCACACAGCTACTCATGAATTTGAGCCTGGCTGGAGCTCAAAGTCTTTATCCTTTCCTGTATACCATGTTGGACTGTTCAGAATATTTTCACTCAAAACAAAGTTTCCCCCCTATAAAGATGACCAATGGCCTTGATCCTTTATACTGAGTCTTAGAAAGGCTTAGCCTTCTGATCATCCTGACCTGTCAGAGTTGGAGTGCCAATGGCACATGAAGAATTCTGTGGCTCAAGCTCAAACCCCTGAGTTCTCTCTGGGCTCCAGAACTAGCCACATGAGGCTGGACTACAGATTGTAGTGTCTGCCAGCCTGTGGTGGGGCCACTCTTCTATTCTGGACAAGCAGGTTTTTCTCTTGGAATTAGACTGATGATCCCATAATCCATGTGCTGTCAGTGGCTCCCCAGAGACCCAAGTCTCCCAGGGTGCGGCTCTCAGGCCATTTGCATTCAAATCCCCTGGGAAGCTGGTTAAAATGCAGATTCCTGGGCCCGTTTTAGATTTGCCAAACCTAAATCTCCAGTGGTAAATCAGATGTCTGCATTATTAACTCGTGGCCCAGTGACAGGATTCTTCTGAATCTTTGTGAACCATAGATGTAGCCGTAGCCTCACTGTTTCTCCTCTAAGACAGCTAGCCAAAGGTGGGTAGGGCATGATGGGGGAGGATATCCCTGAAAATTAAAAAGAAGAAGATATGATACCTTAGTCCATTCAGGCTGCTATAACAAAAATGTCATAGGCCAGGGTGGCTTAAACAACAAACATTTATTTCTCACAGCTCTAGAGGCTGAGAAGTCTAAGATCAAGGGGCTGATAGATTTAGTGTCTGGTAAGAGATGCTTCCTGGTTCACAGATGGCCATCTTCTCACTGTGTCATTATGTGGTAGAAGGACAAGAGAGTAATCAGGGGTTCCTTTTATAAGGGCACTAATCCCATTTATGAAGCCTCCACTCTCATGACCTAATCACTTGCCAGGGCTCCACCTTGAAATGCCATCACATTAGGGTTTAAAATTTCAATACACAGATTTTGAGGGGATACCAACATTCAGTACATAACAGATGAAGTACCTGAACCCATCTGGATCCTATGAATATCCACATATGGTGGAGAAAGTAATGATAACCCCATGGATGTCCATGTCCTAATTTCCAGAACCTGTGAATATACTATGTTACACAGCAAGGGGGAATTGAGGAGGCTAATTACTGATCTTAAAAAAAAGGGACTCTCCTGGACTATTTGGATGGGCCCAATGTAATGACAATTGTGGTTTATAGTGAAAGAGGAAGGCAGAGGTGGTTAGAGTGGCAATCTTGGTGGCTTTGAATACAGAGGAAGGGGCTATAAGCTAAGGAATGCAGGTGGCCTCAGAGGCCAGAAGACAGATTCTTCCCTGGAGCCTCAAGGAGGCACCCAGCCCTGGCTGACACCTTGATCTTAGTCCAGTGAGACCAATTTTGGGCTTCTGACTTCCAGAACTGTAAGATAATAAATCTATGTTACTTTAAGACACCAAATTTGTGTTAATTTGTTACAGCAGCAGTAAGAACCTAATACTTGAGAGAAATGGAGAGTGGGTTGGTATGGCTGTAATGGAAAGGGTAAAATCCAGTCCCTTTCGGAGTCTTAGGCTGTTCCTTTGTCAGTATCCTCGGAGCCTGGCTACATGCTCAGACCTTTGCGGAAGCTGGCGGATTGCTTTATGCTCAGCCAGACTCAGGGCCCCAGGAGGGTCCCAAGGAGTTGGGAATGGGAAGTGGAGAGCAGTTCTGGATTCCCTGAGGACCCAACTAAACACGTCTTAGGTGTCTTGGCAAAAACAATGACAACACTACAAAACAAAACAACAAAAGAATTTCAACATTGGTGGATTTTTGCAGCAATGTACGACCAGTAAGTCCAGAGGGACACTGTTTTGATTTCAACATTTCTTCCTTTCATATTATGGTGCCATACCTTGCAACATTTTGGATTATATAAAATGCAGGTGAAAGAGAGGGACAAAATAATTTCATCTAAATTTTGTGGCCTCTGATCAGTCTTTGGCAAAGGGCCAATCAACAAACATCAGTTGTGAGTTGCTGACGAGTGAACCCTGAGACCAAAGGACCAGGGATTCGAAGGAGAATTCTGAATATAGAGAAGGGAACCAGGTCAAAGCAGAGGGTAGCAGGCAAAGAAGACACAGGGCAATGGTGAGAAAATAGCCCTTTCTGTGGGGTGGTGGGTGGCCAGGGAGCCCCTGGGTTGGAGTGTTAAAGGTACACAGTTACAGGCAGAGAAGGGTATTGGCTGTTGGTGTGCTTTGGGGTCTACCCTGGAGGCTATAACCCTTCCTACCCTAAGCCCCAGGCACAGAGCTGGGTGGGATGGCTCAGTCACAGATGAAAGCCGCCCTACTGGGCATCCGCATGGGGCGCTGCTGTGGTCGAGTTCTCAGCAATTCCCAATCCACGTGCAGAGATGAAAGCCCCAAAGCCCCGCCTCGGAGGCATTTGGCAGAGGAGAGGCACAGACGGGGGGCCTCCAGGGAGAGGGGAGCCAGGGAGCCAGGAGGCACCCCTGCCCCGGGTCTGTTACTCTTGGGCCCGGACTAAAGGGGGCTTCGGTTTCTGCACTTTTCATGTGGCGTCTTTCAAAATTGAAATCCACTTGAAGTGGTTTGGGTTTTTCTCTTCCTCGCCTGGTGTTTGCTGTAGAGAAATACCTTCAAACGCAGACGGCGTTGCTCGGTGCCTGTCACTGAGCATGTTCAGAGGAACCCAGAGAGGCCACATCAAGCCCAACGTTTCCATCAGAGACGCCGGGGCTGGGCCCCCCTGGGCCCCCACTGCTGCTCACTGGGCCAGCGTTTTCTTTTACCACGTCCACCCCTCCAGCCTTGGCTCACGTGCCTGTTCTCTGGGAGAACAAGACGCCTTTGTTTCTCCAAGCAGACTCTTTTGGAGGATTTGGAGGCCACTGCGGGGTCCCGTGTTCTGTATGGACCCCATCTTACTCATTTTTGAGTCTGCAGGGGAGGCAGAGGGAAAAGGGGTAGAGCCTCACTCTTTTTTCTGTGGCCAAGATAGCAGCTCTTTACTCATCCTGGCCCCCCTGTGATGCTGGACACCCTGGATTTTTCTGGGTCTCCCATCAAGCTCCTTATCTCCCCATCTATGACAAATTTGAAAGAAAGCATTTAGTTCCATTGGCTAAAAGAAGCAAGAAAGCTAGATAGATATCCCAAGTCATAACCCACAGAGACATCCTGCCTTGCTCCGTGTCATATTTCAGAATAATTTAAGCCATAGGGATGTATACTGATGGTCTTTCACCAATACCAGTAATCAATCTTTATTGATACCAACAGACCTGAGTATGAGAGAGAAAATAAGCAACTTAGGGTCCATGGATATATACTTTTTTTAATTACCCAGAGCCTGTGGCTGTCTACTCATATATACATAATTCTAGAGACTGGCGGGGGAACGTTGAAGCTCTTTCTTTTGCAGCTAAAGGAATTCTAATCCAAAAGTCTTGCGTGACATGGCCAAGGTCCCTGGGCACTTGCGCTGCTGCACGGAATGGCCTTACCTATATTATGAGATGTAAAGGTATTTGCATACATCAGGAGACTTCGACATTTTCATAGTACCTATGGAGGTTATGGGTCTTTTGAGGTCTATATGCCCCTTTTGTAAATGGAGAGGCAGGGACGTAGGTCCCTGGTGTGAGTCACACTCACAAGCCTTGACTGTGTACCTCCAAATCAGAGTGGCCAGTGGCCTCCCAAGCCTCACTGGGTCACTGAGCCTGTTGGAAAGTTCAGCAGGAAAGAAGCCTGTGCATTAGTCCACACAAAGCAGGGCCAGGGGGGAAGTTCTCCATCCTTCTCCTATAGTCACGAGTGCATTCACTTCTTGAGAAGTGGTTGAGCCAGAGAGCCACTCCATCTAGACTGGAGGTTTGTTTTTTGTTTTGTTTTGTTTTGTTTTATTGGAAGCAAGTCAGTCCTGCCTAAGGCAAGGATGTGTCTGGGACAAACTCTCTCCTCAGTGGCTCGGCTGGCCTATGAAACAGAGGCCTGAAGAGATGATGTCTTGCGGCCTCCTTGCTTGCAAATGGGGAGCCGGAGGCCCAAAGCCTGGGGTGGAATGCCCCAAGGTCTCATGGACTCGGTACAGTGCCAGGACTGCCAGCTCGTGGCCAGTTCTCCTCTCTGTCCTTGGCCACTTTGGCTTGCAAGGGCAGCTGTGGCGCTTTGGGCCCTCAAGAAATGTGTCACACTAAACTGAAGTCAGCAAAGAGCAAAGGCCCTTGCAGCCTTTCGGGCACCACACAACACACTCATACACTAGGATGCTTCTTGCCTCAGTGTCCTCCGTGGGGGCTGGCTGGGGAGGGGACCTTTTTTTGGAGGGCTTGCTCTGCTCCCCCGTCCCAGCTGCTCCACGATCCCTGATCTCTGGGCCTTTTAGCTCAGGCCCTATCCCTCTGTAGCCCCTTCCACTGGGGAGAGGGAGTTTTGAGACTTCTACTTCTGTAAAATGCAGGATGACAAAGGGACTGGGTTGCAGGAAAATGCAGAAACCCCTCAGAGCTGTGGTCTTTCTCCAAATGGAACCCACGCATTTATTTCTTGAGAAAAGGCTGGGCTGAGTTCGCCTCCAAGACCATGCTTCCAGATTTGGGATTTTAGTAGAAGCAGCGATGAGGCAGTGATGGGGCTTAGGTGGAACCCTGCTCGGAGAGGCTTGCCCCTGAAATAGAAAGTAGGTCTGGGGAGGCTGGAGTTGCTTACTTCCCTTGGCTCCCTTGGCTCCGGCTGCTACCTCCCCACCCCCGCCTGGGGCAATTTGCATGAGAGGAAGTCTGAGAGGCAGGGACAGCCCCTGGCCTTGAAGTCACAGGCCACAGGGAAGGAAGATGAGCCAAAACCGGAGTGATTACCGCTCTGCTCTGGCCCTGAAGTTCACCGGGGTTTCAAAACGGCCATATCTTCACCATGACCTTATTTCTGCACCGGGCTGCTATTCATCGCAACTAGTTCTTAGATTTATAAAAAAAAAAAAAAAAAAATACAAAAAGCTTGGTGACAAAATCAGTCGGGGCACTGGCTTCTTTGGGATGGGAGCCGTGGCTCAGGTCCCCCTGCACGTCTCCACCTGCACCCCCATTTGCCAGGCAGAGGGAAAGATGTGTAAAATCTCTGGCCAAGGTGAACCATCTTCTTCTCTGGCGGCTGTAGGCTCAGCCCTGGGGGAGCCAGTGAGCCCAGACCCAAAGGCAGAATGGGAGGTGCTGCTAGGAGTCACTCAGGGGCGAAACAGCCCCCGCCTCTGACCCATTTTTCATTCCTTATTGGGCTTCAAGTTCCATAAGGAAACACAAAGACATGTTGAGGCGATAAGCAAGCACTTTGTGGCTGGGTAAAAGAAATTCAAGTTCTTTCCAGAAGAACCTGGGCAAGAAAAGGCAGAAAGAATGGAAACTAGCTACTGTCAAACACTTGCTTGGGGCAAGCCACGGCTCCGAGCTCTGATCCCAATTCCCACCCTTTTAGGGGGTCCTGACTATGACTCCCATTTTTCAGGGAGGCTCGAAAGGGGGAAGTGACTTGCTCACGGTTATAGTGTCAATAATAACAGAGGAAGAACTCAAATCCCGAGGAATGTGACCTCAGAGCTTGAGAGTGACTTTGCTCCAGGTGGCCAGCGGTGCCTTGGGCATTTATTTCCCAGGTTTGCAGGCCTCACTTGAGGGTGATGCACAGGCCTGGCTGTAATGGCACTTGTGTGCCTGGATGTCATTCAGGGAGGGTTTGGGCTAATTATCTAAGTAACTGAAAAGTTAGACGAGATGTGCTGATCTTTAGTCCTTAATTTCAATTTGTAAGCAACCCCGTGCTATATTCCAGGCATTTTGCTCACTTCTCCCTCAGAGTCAATGGGCTGACAGGTCAAGTTGGGGGACCCAGAAGAGAGAGAGAAATGAGCAGAGAGAGGCTGGGGATGGGGTGGGGTGGTGGGGTTGGGGAGGTGTCAGTCACTGCCATGACCAAGTGGTGGCAAGTGAGGCCCAGGTGAAAACATTAAGGGGATTAGGGCTGAGAGAGGCCAGGTGATTGATGTGCATTAGGATCACAGTTGGGATTAAATGAATGTCTTCACACCATGACTTTTTGCCCACCATTTTACACTTCCATGAGTTTGGGTTAAACACAGAGACAACACATCCTACTTTAATTAAACAACAAAGGTAAAAGCCTTGAAAAATATCTATAATAATGTCCATTTTTGGAATACCCATGTGTGACTCAGGGCTTTGAACCTATTCTCCCTGGTGGTAGATGAGGGTGACGCATAGGGTGATAGAAACGACTTGATTTTCAAATCAGTTGTCCCCCCTCCCTCCCGAGAGCTTCTTGAAGAGTTGACTTCAGTAGAAGATCAAGGATCAGTAATAGGCAAGCCCTTCCTCCCATGGCTTCCCTCCCTCAGTTTTCCCTGTGACTTGGCACATCTTCTTTGAGCATCTCCTTAGAGTTTGGTACTGAATTAAAATGTGGGAAGTGTGGGGGTGGAGGGAACTGGTACCAGGAAGTATGAGGAAGGCAGGAGCTGAACTTCAAGAGGTGGACATTCAGTTCCATGGGAAACAAGATGGGGAAAGCACGTTCCCTTGGATTCAGACACCTGCATCAGGAAGATGCTGGGTGTGGCTTGGATCATTCAGGGAAGCCTTCCTGGAGGAAGGTTTGGTTTTCCTCTCAGAGGATGACTGTGTCTTAAAAGCAAAATGATGGTCTTTTTGTCTGACCCAGTGGAGGCAGCATTTGCCTTTGGGGTTTTTGGGTTCAAATCCTGGCTCTGCCATGGTCTGAGTGAGTTATTTAACCTCATCAATAAAATGGACACAAATTATAATGCTCAGTGACAATACGGATTCAATAAAATACCATAGTTTAGCATAGTCAAAATCACGATGGTGATTTTCAAGGGCAAGCAGCCCTTGAAAGCAGCCCTTGAAAGTCTTGCTCCCTTACCACTGGCGAAATCCCCTGGGCGTTTCAAGCCCAGAAGGTATCTCTGTTCTCTATTCTCTCTGGTTTGGGAGGCGACCTAGGTTCAAGTGTGAGCTCTACAGTTTATGACTGTGTAATCTCGCTTCTCCAGCTTCTACTTCTTTTCCAACAAATGGGCATGAGGGGTTACAAGCTCCCTGGATCTCTTCCTACACAAAGATTCTGCTCTTCAGAGTCCCGCCGATGGGGGATTATTTCAGACTTTCTCATCTCAGAGCCATGACTCCCCATCTCTCCATCCTGCACCCTCTCCTGAGCCTCTCCCCATCTGTCTGTCAGGATATGGACCAGATGTGTTTCCCTCTGATCTGCTCCATCCACAGACATAGGCTTGTGTCTGGTTTGCCTGCTGGTGGGCCTGGGGCCATCCAGGAAGAAACAAACATCCAGGTGCCAGAACCAATCTTTCAGGAGACCAGAGGAATTAAGAGGTCTGGGACCACCTAGAAGTGGTGGTTGGAGACCAACATGAAATAATTTGAAGCCTACTTTGAAGCCCAGGAGTGAAGCTCTGGGAAAGTGTGAGTTACCAGAGAGAAGATAGGCACAAGAGTAGAGCAGGACTGGGTACAAACTCCCATGAATCTCCAGTCTCATCATCATGGAATCTTAGACTTGAAGGGACAACCCTCCACTCCCTGCCACCTAACCATGACAGAACTTGTTTAAGAACCTGTGGTTTAGAAAGTAGCATAGACACTTTGACCCAGACTGGCAGGAGGGAGAGAGAAAACAAAACAATGGGAAAATGAGGTCTCTGGATCCTGAAAAAAAAAAAAAATTATCATGAAGAAACAAAGTTAAATTTCAGAATGGTTCTGCCTCCGCTACCTTAGGGTAGAAGGCTCTGTTCTAAACTCTAAATACTCTTCCATTTTTTTAGGGAGGACATGAAAAGAGATAACCTCTTCTCTCAAGAATAGCCAGAGGGGCACCTGGGTGGCTCAGTCAGTTAAGCCTCCTCAGGCTCCTGGTTTCATCTTTCATCTCGGGTCATGATCTCATGGGTCCTGAGATAGAGCCCCAAGTGGGCTCCGTGCTCAGTGACGGGGAGGGGAGGAGAGGGGAGGGGAGGAGGTGCCTGCTGAAAGAGTCTCTCCCTCTGTCCTTCCCCCTACTCAATGTGCTTGCTTTCTCTCTCAAATAAATAAATAAATAATCTTAAAGAAAAAATAGCCAGAGATGGAAATCAGTTCTAATTCTACATAGTTATTCCCCATTCCTCTCTTGACTTTACTCATCAAATTATCCCCACGATGCAAGTGAAAGACGAAGGTGAGAAAGTGGCAGTGACTTGGCCAAGGAGCTTGGGTGTGATTACTTGCTTAACACCTGGCTTGGAAGCTCAATGAGGTTCCACGCCTCCAGAGTTCACTGCTCATCCTCCGGGCCCAGGCCAGTTCCTGGCACAGAGGAAGAACCTCGTAAACGTCTGTTCAATGACTTACACTGACATTTGCCCATGCTGTATACGTACAGAAAATACCAGTCACATCTCTATTTCTGTACCCAATTCCAATGCATGTAGGGGTTTTTCCCACACCACCAAGTGGTTCTTTGGCACCAGCTGGGTGTTCTACAAATTAACTCAATTCTGACACTATCTACACAGAGAAAGCATCAGATGCTACAGATTGGGGCCTCAGTTCTACAAGGCTGCCTCCACCCCAAGTTCAGATGCCAAATGCAAGTCCAGGTCACCCGGGCTGGTGACCAGCTAGCTATAGATCAGAGGTTACCAGGACTCCGTGCGTGGGTTCCATTCATCTGCTAGAGTTGCTCAAAGAATTCCAAGAAACATTTTACTTACCAAATTACATGTTTATTATGCAGGAACAACCAGTGGAAGAGATGGACAGGTGTGGGTAAAGGGTGTGGACCTTCCATGTTCTCTGAGAGCCTGCTCTTCCCCAATCTCCACCTGTTCACCAACCAGGACACACTCTGAACTATGTCCTTTTGGATTTTCATGGAGGCTTCGTTACAGTCATGATTGATTAAAGCATTGGCCACTGGCCATTGATTCAACCTCTAGCCCCTCTCCTCTCCTAGGTTGTAGAGGGGTGGGACTGGAAGCCCCAACCATCTAATCCTGTGGTTGATTCTCCAGGCAACCAGCCCCATCCTTAGGCAGTTCCAAAGGTCCCCTGTTAACATAAGAAATGACACCTGTCCCACCCTCTTCACAGGAAATTCCAAGGGTTTTAGGAACTCTGTGCCAGTGAAGGGGCCAGAGGCCAAATATTTATTTTTTATTATGGATCACAACATCCCACATCTTACGGGTGAAATGGCTGCCCTGGAACTCCTGCTCCTCTTCTTTGGCATGAACCACAGGAGAAATGTGAATCTGATGCTTCTACTCATTGTTCTACTTGAAACATACATTATGAGAGAGCCAGACACTATGTCTAAGTTCTTCAGAAATGACTACAATTATTTTTTTTCCTCTTCTTCGAGTACCATTCACCCACCAGCTTGTAGAGACAGTATGCCCATCCTCTAATACTTGGGAGGGTATCACCCACTCCGCTGGCCTTAGGGTTGAGCCTCATTGCCATCAGAGGTGCTTTGGGGAGTACAGTTCACTGGATCCTTTTTCAGACCACCTAGGAGAACTGCCTGATTCGGGGCGGACTCTACTCCAGAAGGAGGAGTATGATAGTAAGGGTCCAGCAATACAGCCCATCCCTCTGGCCACACCTCCTACCACTCCCTCATTTGCTTGCTCTGCTCCAGCAGCAATGAGCACATTTCCACTCTCACATTTCACATGCCTCGGCACATGCAATCCCCTCTGCCTGGAGCACCCTTCCCTAGGGTTGAATGAACAGAGGAAATGTCTGCCCAGGCTCTTGTCCTAACAGATTTTGTCTGAAGGCTTTCTCTTGAGGTCCAGAGCATTTAGCCGCAAAAATGTCCCAGAATATTTCTGTCCCAAGTCTGATGTCCTTGGTCTACATTTTCTATTGCTTTAGGCACAGAGCCCAGAGGACTATTTTGGACAGAGCCAAAGGCTGTATTAGAGAGAACACGAGTTTTAGACTGTGGAAGAGCTAGGTTCAAATTCCAGTTCTGATACTTATTGGTTGTATGGCCTTAGCTAAGGAGCTCAACTCTCAAAACTCAGATAACTTCATCTGCAAAAAACACCCATCCTGCACTGACATCATAACACAGAAACCGCGTGCCGTATGTAGTATGTGGTCCAACAAATGAGGGCAACTGGTCTCTCTCTTAAGAAGCATCTGCTGTGCTGCCCTCACCCCTCCTGGGAGGGAGGAACACTGAGTCTCACATTCATCTAGAGCCAATCCAGAATAGCTCCTGACAGGTCCATAGGAGCAACATAAGGAGAAGCAGAGTCCTTGCTACCCCCTTTCCACTGTCAGAAGAGAAGCTGGTTAGTCCAGCCTTCTCAGCCCTACACAGGGCTAGTGGGAGTGTCAAAGAAATTGTCTTTCAGGCCAGGCCTTGTCCTCATCACTTCCCTGTCTGCAGTGGGACCTTCTTGTCATGTGAACCTGTCACACGACAGGGCAAAGCCCCCCACCCTGGCCAGAAGCTAGTTCCTCTTTGCCTGTGGGTGCAGGTGGGGCTGGCCATCCCTCTGCCATGGGGAGAGGATTGGAGGGAAGCCCTGGGAGGATTACATGAATGAAGACACAGTGATTCATCCTTCTATTCACCAAGCCTCTCACTGCATATTACTGAGCACCTACCATGTGGAACGTCCTGGGCCACGCCTGGGAGCCATGGTACCGCCAGCCGTGCCCCATCCCAGCTTCCACACCTGATCAAGGTCCTCCAGCTCCCTCCATCCCACTGCTCCCCACCACAGTCCCTTAGTTCAACCCCCATTTTGTCTCCTTGACTCTAAGAACAGCCTCTGCCCTGTTCCCTTTTCCTGGCACACCAGTCTGCTGCCTGAGTCATTTTTTCAAAATGTCAATCTGGTCATGTCAGTCTTGGTGTTTCCCACCTGGACCTTATACTCTGTACTCTGTTACACTAAGAGTTTTCTTTGAAAGAGTTCACTTTTTTTTTTTTTCCTCCCCTTGGCCTTATTCCAAGCAGATTCATCCATGAAGTTACAGACTGGATGCCAGTTGAGTATGATACCAGTGTGGGTTTTTAAAATACGTAATAAAAGGAAGAACGTTTGTTTACATGACGTCTGAGGCCATCAGGCAATGGAGGCACTACCCTCCTTGGGTGATGCTGGCCCAAGGATGACCATCAGCACGCTTTTACTCACCAACTCTTTATCCAGCACCTTCTATGTGCCAAGAAGTGTTGGGGATATAGTTCAAAAATAGCAACATCCTTGTCCTCCTAGAGCTTCTATTCTGGTGGTAAAACAGACAATAAAAATTAATATAAAGGAGTCAGGTGCATACAGGCTTTTAAGTGATGATGAGTATTAAGAGGAAAAAAAAAAAACCAATAAGGGAGAAAGGGGCAGGAAAAATCCAGCTGTAGTAAATAGACCTTGGCCACGTCTCCAGCCCAGCTACTCTGACCCTCTTATCTCAAACTCTGTGCAGGAAGTTCCCACAATGCCCTGTACTCGTGGTGCCCACAATGCACCCATGCCTACAATGCTCCAGGCCAGCTTCTTGCACTGCGCCCAGCCCAGGGTCCTACAGTGCTCTAGGTCACGAGGCACACATCGAGTCGTGCATGCCTGCCAAGACCACCTTTGTCACATATGCCTCTGGCTAAGTCATCTTTGCTGTTTCCAGTCCACCAGGACATCATCTTCCCTGACACCCCATCCCTGTTAGGTTTAAGACCTGAGCAACCCTGGGTATCTTGGACCATTTCTGTAGTAGTCCTTCTCAGCCAATTTTGTCCTTTGCTTATCTCCTGTCTGTCCCTCCTACTGGACCCTTTTAGGCTGGGGTGATGCCACCTGCATTTTTGCCTCCCCACCCACAACTAGAGGCCCGGCCCGGGAGTACATCCTCCCTCGCAGCCCAGCAATCTGCCAGGGCCTCTGCGGTCCTACCCGGAGGCTCTCAGCCAAACCTCAGTGTTTATGGGCGGTGCCTCGCGGGGGGTTGAGGGGAGGTGGGCAGGATGCCCGGCCCCTCCCTGTTATCACCTCGGCATCTTTCGGACAATGTTGCCTCTTTTGAAAAGTTAGAAATGAATAATTCTACAGAAACAAGTCATTTAGAAAGTACATGCCCTCCCCCAGTTCTCTGCTGTAGAGATGAAAACATGCACAGAATTAGGAGATCCTCTTCCAGCTAGGTGGGGCAGGTGGCACAACCCACAGGCGGCCTGTCAGGGGGATGTGACCCTCACCGGACACTCTGCAGTGAGGCTGTTTCCTGAATCCGGCTGTATTAACCTTCCTTCTCATCATAGCTCGTGCTTCCAGCTGTTCTTCTTGCTCCTTCCCACTGTCCCTGCTCCAGTTCCAGCCTTTCTTCCTCTCACCTGGGCCCCAAGGTGCCCTGTAAGGTGCTGGGTGGGGACACCCACAGGACCTGCGGGCCAATCACCGGATGGCAGTGATACACTCCTCCCGGGCTGCCCCCCGGAGACCAGGGCCGTGGCCCCAGTACCCCCCACCCCTGCCAAGGTACCAGCGCAGTCACCTCCTTCTCTAGGGAGGCAAGTTTTCACACAAAACAAAGAGCCATCAAGTGAAAGTCTCTCTCTTTTATCATTTCCTTCAGCATCTTCTACATGCCCAATCCTGTTCTTAGCACTGGGCAGATGTGTGGACCGGAGAGGCAAACTTGGCTAGTTGGGAGCCCACCTTCTAGTGATGCGGTGTGGGGGAGCAGGCACTAATCAACCAACACATACATAATACAATTACATATTGTGATCAGGACTCTGAAGAAAGGGGGAACTTTGTGGGGCTTCAGGGAGATTCTGAGGTGATAAAAATCTGAATGACAGAAGGAATCCATGCTGCTAGGTGTGTGCGTGTGGTGGAGAAGGTAGGGGAGACATAGTTGTCCAGGAGTAGGAAGAGCATGTGCAAAGGCCCTGCACTGGGAAGGAACCTGGCACACAGAAGGAGCAGAAAGGAGGCCAAAGAGACTGGAGCTGCTGGAGGAGGGGAGAGGGCAAATCAAGAGGAGGCAGGAAGCACTAGGCCTGTAAAGACTTGGCTTTTATTCCAAGTGCCCTGGAAAAGCCCCTGGTGACTTTGAAGCAGGGAAGTGTCACACCTGGGCACTCATCCCAGGAGTTAGGGGACACCTTCATAAAGGCATAGGATGAAGAGAATTTTTAACCTCCAAAATGACATCTGGGGGAATTTCTTTCCTGCTAGTCTGGTATGGTGGCCTCTGGGGTCCTCCAGAAATAGAGGCTCAGCTCTGTCCACCTCTCCTCCACTCTGCTTGCCAATTGGCACCACCAGTTGACAGTCTGAATCTGGGCCTCACACAGGCCGGAAGGCCTTGGGACGGAAAGGGGCTTCTTTAGCGTGTTCTTGCCGGGGCGGGGGCCCCCTCTTGAACAGACAGGGGGTGTCTATTGAGATCACACAAGCTCTCTATGTTCCCGCCTGGCCTAACTAACCACTGCAGCCCTTCTGGGGCCTGACCCCTAAATTCCTCTGCACCCCCAGGGCCCGGCAGCTCCTTGTTCCTCTTCCAGAGCCTGCTGAGGGTCATTGATAGGGTTAGAGAAGGAGCCAGAACTCTGGACAAGGATGAATAGGCAGTTTGAGTGCCCACTAGTGCCCATGAGAGACCTTCATGAGAACAACCAGGCCCGAGGAGAGACGCCCAGCCACTGTGGGCTGGCTCCGTTACAGGAGAAAAGAGGAAAGCATTAAAGAGAGAGAGAGAGAGAGAGAGAGAGAGAGAGAGAGATTGGGCCCCAGAAAGGTCTCCCTGGAATAACATGGAGTGCAGCCCCCTTTGTTAGCCTGTGTCCCTCGGAGACTCCTGTCTGGGGATGGCATTGGGAGAATGGAGACCGGGGCCAGCCGTGGTCTCCACAGAGCAGGTGACCGACCATCCTGCTGGGGCCACCTCCCTGGACGCTGCATCTCACCAATCTCTGAAGCCTGGCACATGTTCAACAGGCAGACTGCGCTCACTTGGGGACCCCAGAGCTCACAGCCAGCACGAATATTAGCAACAGCAAATAACCATGCACCCTGGAGACCTACACTCCACTCCTCCTTTCTTAGGGAAGTCCGGGCATCTCCGAAAGTGCCGTCTGGGGCTCACAGGCAGCATAGAGGTCACTGCACGGCCAAACGTACACAGGCACGGCAGCTGCGAGGTAGTCATGTATCTACTCATTTTAACCAAGGGTCACCTTTTATCCTCATTTTAAAAGTCCAAAACCAGGGCACCTGGGTGGCTCAGTGGTTGAGCGTCTGCCTTTGGCTCAGGTTGTGATCCTGGAGTCCTGGGATCGAGTCCCACATCGGGCTCCTTGCCAGGGAGTCTGCTTCTCCCTCTGCCTGTGTCTGCCTCCCTCCCTCTCTGTGTCTCTCATGAATAAATAAATTAAAAGCCTTAAAAAAAAGTTCCAAACCCTAGTGCTATTGAATTATTTTTGGAAATCACAGAAGAGTGTGAAGAGGGAAACCGAAAAGCACCACCCGAGGATAAACACTTGTGATGCTATGGTGAGACCTTAAAGTCACTACTTCATGCATCTGTGCCTTTAAAAAACACCATCAATATTATACATATCATTTTATAGTCTCCAATTTTTACTAATAGCAATATTTTCTCTTATCATTAGTGTTCCTTAACACGATAATAGCTCATGTTTATTGAGCACATCAAGGTGCCACATTCTGCATATGCATCACATGTGTAGATTCCACACAAACAATGCAACAAGGTAGACCTTATATTCATTTCACAGGTGAGGAGTCCAAGGGACAGACATGCTGAATAGCTCGTGTAAGGTCCAGCAGATATAGCACTGCAAAGCCCACCCCTCACTGTGACCACTGTCCTCACTGCAGTGATTAGCTGGTGAGAATTTACTTTAAGACATCCTATGGATGTTAGGGCTATTTCTGTATGCATTTTTATTTCTTTAGGATAATTTCTGGAAGAATGGGACAAAGCATGAGGACTTGTATTTTTAAATTTTTTTTTTTGATCTTGAAATAATTTTAGAGGCACAAGAAGTAGCAAAAATAGTACAGAAAGGTCTCGGCTCCCTGCAATGATAATATCTCCTATAACCACAGTACACTAGCGAAATCAGGAAATGAACATTGGTGCTATACCATTCGCCAGGCGACAGATCTTATTCAGACTGCAACAGTTTCTACATGCGCTCTTTGTTTTAAATGTTCTGTGACATTTTATCTTCTGTATCGATGCATGTGAGCACCAATGGGGAGATTTTTCAGGCTTAAAAGGTTTTTCAGGAGAAAGAGGCCTCTGCCCACTGTGCATGTTGGGCGTTGTTGAACAGACCTGGGAAGCAGTGTCCAGAACTCAGAAAGGGTGGTCAGGTTGCTAAGGAAACCTGCCTGTTCCAGCCCAGAGACCCAGCCCATGGCTAAGACCTCATAGTGGGCATGTGACTTGTCAGTCTTCGTACTGTCAACGCAGCTACCTCCTGGGGTGTCCTTGTCCAGAGAGCAGGATGGTGGCCTGAATTTTTGGGAGGCACAACAAGGGTGCCAGAAAGAGCACTGGGCTGTGGGTCAGGAGAGCCTAGTTGAAATCCTAACATGACCTCAGGTCAGCCACCAAGTCACCTGCAGTTCATTGTCCTCATGTGTAAGGTTCGAGAATAAAATGGATGCTCTTCGCATTGGAAGGGTGACCTGCTGACGCTCATCATCCTCTTGGCCACCACAGTTCATCAGGGGAGCCACCTAGCCAACAATAACGATTCTCAGCGTTGGGCAACTCTTAGGCCAAGTGCCATGCAGAGCACTTGACAGACGCATCTCTTCCTCCAAATAGAGTTGCAGGGAAGCGGTTACTCTTCCCACCCACAGGTGAGGACAGGGAGCCACAGCTGGTCAGCAGCAGTCTACACAGACCCAGAGGCCACGGTTAACAGCCAACCAGGCCACCTTCCCTCCCACACTGCCCATCCTTCCCAAATCTGCTCTTACAGTTGAAGACCATCTTTTCCCCAGACCAAGGATGGCCCATCAGTCAAGAGTTTAGAAGTGGTTGCCTGTGACCCCCAGCTAAAATCTCCAACAGGCTCTCAAGATGAGCTCTAAGGCCCCTTCTGGCAGAAAAGCAAATTTGATATTGCTGTAAGGTAAATGCTGCCTAAATATAAAAGCATGGAGATCAGTTCCAAATGGATTTTCTGGATGGATCAGGTTTTTACTCATTCTGAAAAGGAGGCAGGTAGCGAATTTCACTGCTGTCACTTGACGCAGGAGGTTGCTGTCTCCCAGAATGAGAATAGAGGGCACCCTTGTCACTTCTGATAACCATTGTGCCCCAGAATCTTATACTGTAGACCTGTCCCACGGAGGGAGTGCTACAGGTTGTTGTCAAAGAGCCAGGGGGCTATTTGATAGAAAAGGCAAAAGCCAAGCTTCTTCTTCTTCTTCTTCTTCTTCTTCTTCTTCTTCTTCTTAAGATTTACTTATTTATTTGAGAGAGAAAGAGAGAGAGAGAGAGAGAGCAAGCAGTGGGAGAGGCAGAGGGAGAGAACCTCAAGCATACTCCCTGCTGAGCGCAAAGCCCCACGTGGATCTCAATCACACCGTCCATGAAATCATGACCTGAACTGAAACTAAGATCAACCCCTGCTTTTCAGAAGTCAGTCAGAGATGTGGATATGGTAGGGTGCATTTGAGGGGGTGTATGTGCAGTTACCTGATTGGATTGGGTGTGAGACACCTGGAAGCAATCTGGCCCTCGGTATGTTCAGAAAGAAGACATTTTCAGGACACGTGAAACTGCATCTGTGAACAGTGGCAGACAAGGGGCCAGAGCAATGTGACTGCTTGATCTCCAAAGACTTCAGCAGTGCAATATCACAGCTTCACCTATCAGGTTCAAGGCTGCATCACGTGACCCGATTTGGGGATTCCATTCTTGGAATTTTTCTTAAAACAGAACAGTTAGGCTCTGCTATAGCTCAGACAAGTTGATGAACTCAGAAAGGTCAGGCGAAATGATGAATGGTTGAGCTGGTATTTATGTTCCGAAACAAAACTTGGTCCGTGTAGTTGAGCTGGTACAGTCTGCAACCAACTGAGCTAAAGGGAAGGAAGGATCACGGTTTGGTATAAAGGTGGCAAACGAAGGGGAAATTTTCTTGAGGATGGTGCTGAGGGAGCAGTCCAAGGCCATGATTCTGGACTAGTCGGGAAAACACAGAAAGTCAGTAGTGACCACATCATTCAATGCCTCCCCCGACAATACTTTTTCCTTAAAAAATACATAACTACCTTTCAGAGATTCATATAGTTATCCTACCTGTAACAATCAACCATAAATAAGTAATTTAAGATACAATAAAAATCATCTATGCACAAATATATTGTTTTGAGTATTATTTATAATGGTAGAGACTGGAAACAAATGTTCAATAAAATGAAGACAATTAAATAAACTGTAATGTGATCCCTGGTTGAAATACTATGAAGTCATAGAGTGATGCTCGCTAAGAGAGTAATAACGGCAAAATAGTGGTGCTGCTGTGTTAAATGGCTAGATGCTATAATCCCAGCAATGCCTCTAAATCCTTTGGTAGGAAATTATTTCAAAATGTTGAATAAGGGCATGGTTGATTATTCTTCTCTTTAACCTGTCTGCACTTTGAATAAGGCGTATGGGTTCCTTTTATGATGTAAATATACAGATGCCCCAGCAACCTGCAAAGGGTGGGATGAACTTGACTGGGGATAGGTATGTGCCTTGAATTTAGTATATATGCTGCCCAAGCGAGCACTGTGCCTTGAATTTAGAATGCACAGAGCCAGCCCTCCTTGCAGAGCTTAGGTGGGGGCTGGGGGAGAGAAGAAAGAAGGAGTCTTCCAGTGATGACCATACAGAGAACTACACAAGACCCTGGGCCAGAGGAGTGACAGCCGAGACCCCAGGTCCTGCAGACAGGATAAGCTGGACGTGGCCAGCCGGTGCAGAAATGTACCCCCAGGGAGAGTGAGCGCTCCATGTCTCAAGGACAGCGATGCCTGGAGAGGAGGCAGCTCGGTGGGGCCGAGGGTAGAGGAGTGGAAAACCGAAGGAATAGAAGAGCACTATGGAGTGTGCATGGACCCCCACCTTCCAGAGAGGTGGTTGGAGGAGGGAGGCCATGGGAACCTCAGCAGGGATTATATAGAGCTCTCACCACCAGGATGGGGAATCTAGGGCAGGAGTTGGAGGCAACGGTGATAAAGACACTTAAGAGAACATTGCCCAGACCTTTGGGAAAAGTTGTAGAAGAAAGGCAAACAAGCTCGTCTCCCAGGGGAAAGGCCCCAGAGTTCAGCCAGTCAAGAGATGAGGGGCGGCGGGGCGGGTGTACTTGGGAGTCTCGTCCACCTGATTCTAGGTCAGCTTATTCTGAAATCTAAGTTCTTAGCCTGAATCTAGGTTCATTTCTCCAGGGCTCTGGCACATGGGGTCGCCTCTCTTGTAAGGTTAATCAGGAGTAGGGCCGAGGAGGGCAGGTCCCTGGTTTCCAGGGGAGCTAGACAGGGACAGTGTAAGGGTGCCCACCAGGTGCAAAGGGTTTTTATTGTCTTATCTCATTTCATCCTAACAATACATCCACGAAGTAGGCTTTATTTATTTATTTATCTTTGAAATAGAATTTATATTTAATTTTATTTTTATTTTAAATTTTTTAAAAAAGATTTTATTTATTTACTCATGAGAGACACAGAGAGAGAGGCAGAGACACAGGCAAGGGGAGAAGCAGGCTCCCTGTGGGGAGCCTGATATGGGACTCGATCCCAGGACCCCAGGATCACGCCCTGGGCCAAAGGCAGATGCTCAACCACTGAGCCACCGAGGTACGCCTCAAACCTGAAGATTTCACTTTAGTTATCATCTTCCTACTTGCCCTTAGGCTTCATGATGCCTATGGCCACTTCTCCAGATCTATGTGTCATGTGAATGAGTCGACTTTACAACAGGGGTCTACACACAGTGGCCCATGTGCCAAGTCAAGCCCGCTACCCGTGTTCATAGGGCTCGCCAACTAAGAATAGTTTTTACATTTTCAAATGGTTGTGGGGATAGGCAGTGGGGAGAGTATTTTGTGACACTTGAAAAGTATATGAAATTCACATCTGTCCCTATAAATAAAGTTTTATGGGAATTTGGCTACAACCATTCTTTTATGGGTTGTCTATGTTTATGCTACAAATTGAGAAGACAGACACCTTATGGCCCACAAAGCCTACAATATTTACTATTTGGCCTTTTCCACAAAGTTAGCCGGCCCTACTTTATAAAGACATAATCGTTGTGTTACTAAATATTTCTTTCAATCTTGTTAGATTTATGCTGGCTGGGATGCCATAGACCAGGAAGTTTCCAAAAGATGCTATTTTGGGGATTCTTGGCTCTCCTTTAGAAGAGAGCAACTCTCTTTAAAAGGTTTTATAAAGTTAGGCATCTGGGAATATTTCATTTAAAGAAAAGGTTCTACTGCTAAACAAATAAACAC
The DNA here is from genome assembly GCF_003254725.2 of Canis lupus dingo. Classification (NCBI taxonomy): domain Eukaryota; kingdom Metazoa; phylum Chordata; class Mammalia; order Carnivora; family Canidae; genus Canis; species Canis lupus. Next base: position 72,414,453 of record NC_064247.1, read on the forward strand.
TAAGAAGTTTGAATATCAAGACTTTTCTCCCAGAAAAAAAAATATTTGTGATGAACATTATATCTAAACCCAGGCAGACTGGAAAATATATATTGGGCACAATCTATATTCTATTAAAGAACCCTCATGCAGAAAACTGTCCCACCAGACCCAAGTCACTACCATCATTCAGCCTGATAATCACACAGAAAAATGGGGCATGGAAATAATCACACTGAACTACTTAATTTAGAGGAATAGAGGACAAAGCCACTCACCCAAGGTCACTTGTTTTGTCAGGGGCAGACCCCACATGGGCCTCTGGGTTTAAGCATTAATGCTTTCTACACAATCGTGATCCTCGAGCTTAGCACTCGTGGAGATCACTCATGGGGATTTGAACCTGATAAGACTTAACTGACATGGGTTTTATTTGATTTTTTTTCCATCAGTAAGTATTTCTAAATGTATCTCTAAAAGATACAGACTTTTAAAAACAGTAACCATAATAATATTATCATACCCAGAGCAGTTAACAATCATTCCTTAATGTCATAAAACACCCTCCTGATTTTGACACGGAGGAGAAGTTCAGGTGGGTCAGGTTTTGAAGTGCTCGCTCTGCTGCTCAGTAGCCTTGTGACCTTGAGAAAGTTGTGTAAACTTTCTGAGCCTTAGTCTTATCATCTGTGAAATGGCAGGATTCTAATATCATTAAGTGTTGTTGTGAAGACCCGATGATTTTGGCAAAGTCCTTGTAATAACACATGGTAAGCTTGTAATCAACGAGGATGATGATGTGATAATCACAGCATTATTAGAGAGAAGTAGAGCTGAGTCACCAATAGCTGGATGCTTGGCACGGTGCCAGTTTTAGATTGAAAAGCTTGAGCCCTGGGAACCCACTGAGTTCCTGCAGACCAGGATGGTTGATCATCCTACGAAGGCCGGCCGGACTAGCAGGCCACAAGAGGTGAGCTGCTAACCCAAGCTCATGGAATTGACACATAACGGATTTCTCAAGCACGTTTATTATTTGGTTGATGCAATCGGCAGGACTGCTGGATGGGATCCCAGATTCTCTATAAATAGACATGAATTGTTCAAGAACCTCAGACCTGGTGCTCATCATCATGGAATGATGGGTTTAACTGCTCCCACCACTCAGATGCAGAGTGTCCTCTGAGCACCAGCGGAACAGATTCCTATCTGGGGAAGAAATGTGGCCACTCGGTATAATCTAAGCAATTGCAAAATACTGGGGCATTAGAGAGAAGCAATATGGAGTTTGTGTAGTCCAAGCCCCTCATTCTGGCAAGTGAAAAGCTGAGAGCCAAAGAGGTCAGGAGACATTGCCACTGTCTCTCAGCAAATCGGAGACAGCTGAGCTGCTGAGTGGTCACTTTGAAGCTTGCTACTCTCTGCAGATCGCCTTATACATGGAGGCAATGCAAATCATGGTGGGGAATGGGGCCTGAAGCTCTCTCTTCTTTGGATGGCCTCCTCCGAACGGTTGACACAGCCCTGAGAAATACGCGTGTTCAGAGTGTCAGGTAGCGGAGCCTGACCACATGGAAGGAAGGACCCGGGAGGCCTGGGATTAGTAAAGAGCTTCCCCACCCAGGAGGTAGCATCTGTGGATATCTCTAGTTAGAGAGGGAAAAACATTGCCTTCTAAAATAGCAGCAGCAGAGCGGCAAGAGTTCAGCACCTTTCGGAAATAAGATGATGAGACCGTGCTGGTCACTGGCCAATTCAGTTAATGTATGAAGCCAGATCAGAGAATTGAGGAGAAAATTGCCCCCTCTGGGACCTGCCTCTTTTTTTTTTAATTTCTTTCTTTCATTCTTTGTTTTTTTTTTTAAATTAATTTACCAAACATTTATTAAGCACCTGCTTTGTGTCAGGCAGTGGTCTGGGTACACTAAGCACGACAACCATTATGTTATAGACTCACAGAACATAGTGGCAAAGACAAACCAAACAAAAAATAAAACAACTGCAAGCTGTAATTAGCTCTACGATGGAAGAAGGAAGGGAGGAAGGAAGGAAGGAAGGAAGGAAGGAAGGAAGGAAGGAAGGAAGGAAGGAAGGAAGGAAGGAAGGAAGGAGAGAGGCATGGGTTAATAAGGAACCAACTATATCTCCAAAGAGGAGGTGTTTTTTTGTTTTGTTTCTCTTTTTGTTTTTAGCTAAATCCTAAAGCATGAAAAAGGGTCTAAAGAAAGGAGTTAACAGAATTTTGGATAATTTTTAAAAAATTCTTAATTGTCTTACCAAATTCAGTGCATTCTGTACCTAATGATAAATGACTAACACAAGTGAATTTTTAGGTAAAATTTTATTGACTTGACTGCATGCTTAATAGAGACATCCAACTCACCAACCTGAATGTTGTTGTTTTCAAAGATTCCTGGACTCATGCTAATTTCAGACAATCTGAGCATCATCTAGAATCCAAGTGAGAAACACTTGGCAGGAACCTACCGTGTTCCCAGAACTAAAATCCCTATCTTCACAGAACAGTGTAAGATACCCTACTGAATGAAATCAGATTTTTTTTTTAAGTGAAAATGAGATGAAAAGGATTGAGAAGGAGCCAAGTGATAGTTAAGTTAATCTTCAGGGGAGGGAAAACATGTCAGAAAATGTAAACCAGATCAGACCAACCCACGTTACAGTTCTGCAGAGGGAATTAAATTCCTATGGAAAAACAAGTCTCTGATTATGAAAGGATTTGACTGTGTGGAAGAATCTGGAACATCCACCCTATTAAAAATACTTGTAAAACCAGGGGAATCATGTAAGAAATTAGCTGAGAGAAGGGGGAGGATGGGGGCTGCCTGGAATAGAGTTATTATTTCAGACACTGTATCCTATTTGTAAGACTGCAACGCAGAGAAAATTGCTTTATTACAAAAAGCAAAATTTATGTTCAGGTAGTACCATTTAACTCTAAGTGGCTCCGTTAACCCTTTCGGTGTAACTCCGCGTGTCCTAACCATGAGAAGTTAATTAAAAAAAAAAAAAAAAGTATTCCCACCATGTGTAACACGTGCAACATTTGTTTTCTGATCCAAATAAAATAAATTAATACCGGAATTAATCCAAGCACAGGGGTGAACCTTCTTTGCAGTTTCCTGGGGACAGAATAGAACAAACAAACAAACAAAATACATTGTTCTGTGTTAGGAGACGTTGAGATTAGTAAGAATCTGTCCCAAACTGGGTGGGTAAAGCAGAAAGTATTAAGAAAAGATGTCCTTAGAATAACCAACTTGAGAAGCGCTCTTAAAAGGTTTTCGTTCATTCCAGAAACACCGAGGTGGTGGCTGCCTTCTAAACAGAAGTGTTTTAGCAAAGAAGGGTTTGATTGGGGCTTGCTGAGATAGTATCCCCCACCTTCCATTGTGTCCATTGCGTAGTTTTGATACAGAACACCAATGGGAGTTGCTTAAGGCCCATGCAGATAAAACTTTTTTTGTTGTTTTGTTTTAACCGACAGAGCCTTCCAGAAAGGGGCCTTTGTTTGAGCTGCAGCTAATGAGGGTTGGTTGATGGTGGTTAGGATGGCTAAGCAGTTTGCAAATGGCCACCCATTACTTCCATTGGGGAAGTGGTGTCTCGGGAAACGTTTGCACAGAATGTTCTGGGCTGTCGCGGCAGAAACCCTCTTCCCTCCTCCCTAATGCCAGTTCACCAAGTGCCTCATTTCACAAAGCTCAGCAAAGAAGAGTCAGTTACCGAATCAGACTGGATTCAACTGGGCCAGCCAAAGGAAAAAGCAAGTTTCCCGTGGTGCATGTCGGCGTTAGCAGAGAGACGTTGGGGGTGACTTCTCCGTGGATGTGGGGTTCATTTTCTCTCCCCATTGATATGCCATTAATTGCAAGATGGTTTTTCCTTCTTCAACTATTCTCCTTTTTACTCACTTTCTGATCTTATTCCTGTGATTCAGTTGAAATGTCACCACCTCAGGGAGGCCTTCCCTGACCACTTGTTCTAAAGCGGTCCCCTTTTCCCACTTCTCCACTGAGCTCTAACCACTGTGATTTATTTTCTTCATAGCACTTGTCACTAGCTGATGCTTCCTTGTTTAGCAATTGTTTGTTTATTTACACTGCCTCCTGTCTACTGAGTGTGAGTTCCATTAGAAGGAGCCATCTGGGAAGCTAAAACAATACCTGGCACGGCCGGCAGTCAAAATTATTGAAAGGTAGAGGGATGGATGGATGGATGGATGGATGGGCATAAAAAATTTCCAGTTTGGGTAACCTTCACTCTTTGGCATTTTTCTTAGGCAAAATACAGATGTTGAATTCCTATACTCCGTTCCATCTACTTCTAGTTTTCCACATGTCAAATGTCTTGACCAACACACTTACTAAAAGGCCTACTTAGCATTTAACCATTTCTTGTTGGAAATTGGATGTACTATCCAATTTCTGGGAGATTTCTACTCCCTTTTCCCTTTTTTTTTCTCATTAACAGCAAACTGAAGAATATATTAAAATATTTAAATCTAGCCACAAAACAAAACAACCTAGCAGGCCGAGCTAAGCATAGTAAAGAGGACTCAAACTTTTTTTTATAGGCCTATATTATGGGCGTTTGTGTGTTTTTTGAACCAAGGCCCACGAGATAAGGGGAGAGGCCAGGTGGTAGCTTTGGTGTAATCTGTGGGGTTAGACACTTTTAAGCAATGGGAAATTCAGACAGGTAAATGATTCCTTCTTATTTTTTTAAAAAAATTTATTTACTTATTTATTAATGAGAGACACCGAGAAAGAGAGAGGCAGAGACACAGGCAGAGGGAGAAGCAGGCTCCATGCGGGGAGCCCAACGTGGGAGTTGATCCCAGGTCTCCAGGATCAGGCCCTGGGCCGAAGGCAGACTCTGCTCAACTGCTGAGCCAGTTGCCCTGATTCCTTCTTAAAAATCAGACTACTCTGTAAACTTAGCTCAAAGCAGTCATTCACAAATTAGTATGAAATGTTTAAATAAGTGTGCTCATTGCTTCCCAGCAAACTGAGGGAACACAGGTAGACGAAGAGGAAGGTAATATTGGCCAGAGCAGGGCTGAGGGGCAGATGGAGTCACGGTGGGTTTTATACTGGAATAAGAAGGTTCATCAAAACGGCGCCACACAGACAGACTGCAGGGAAAAGAGACTGACAATGTGAGGAAGGTGAGGACAAAAAGATTCTAGTATACCTTGACAAGACAGAAAATAGGTAACTGAGAAACCCGTGTTTACTTTTTCTTCATTCAAAGAATAGGATTGAGGGATGGACCTGGGGGTAATCTGCCTCAAATGTCTCTCCAATCTCCCCAAGTCAGTTGTTTATATATAGCCTTCTCTCACTCATCTTCCCTAGGGGACCCCGAACCCCATGCCCCAGGGGTTGCATTGCTCCTGCCTGCAGTGTCTTTGCCAAGCGGAGAGGAAGGGGTCCTGGGCCATCCTTGATGATCCATTTATAACAATGATTTGTGCAAATCCTTTGCTGAGCCTTCTTGGACATTGCTTCCTACAGCTCCCTTTGGTCCTCATGCCTCCATAAACCTTCCACATTGTGCTGGCATCATCTGTTTGAACCTCAGTCTTCCCTTTCCAGCCCTTTAAGGGCAGGGACTGTACTTCTCCTTAGCCACTTGCCCCTGGCACTGTAAGGCCCTGAATCATCCATTTATTCAGTCAGTAGGTATTTTTGAAGCACCTGGAGTGTGCCAGGATGATTCTAAGTTCTGGGGATTTCAGCAGTAAACAAAAGATTTGTGGCTGGCTCTCGCGGAGTTTGTTGGCTATTGAGGGTGGACAACAAACAAGTAGTCCCCATCCCCCAGTCCCCAAATATATGTATATTTGTGGCTACCCAATTGTAAGACATGCTATGAAGGCATGATTAGAATTTAGGGCTTGGGGCTCCCTGGGCAGAGCAATGCAGGAAGGCTTCTTAGTAGAGGTGAGAGCTCATTAAAAACTGAATAGTAGGCTATTTGTTGAGAGCCTAGAACCCACTTTCATCCACCAACCTGGTATGAGTAAGGACCTTATCACTGAGCGGGTTGGCATCTGAATTTTGGAGCTTGGCTCACTGCAGACCATGCACACACAGAGAACTCCACCAACAACCCCAGCAGTGGGCGACCACCTCATCCTGGTTTGTCAGGACTTGATCAGCTGTAGCTCGGATGATCCTGAGCTCCAGCAAACCCCCAGGCCCGCGTAAACCAAGGTCGTTGGTGACACTGCTTAAGAGTGACCGGTCCTCTCTCATTGCTGCACACGATGTGGGAACACTGGGGGGCCATGCAAATATCCCCAGGTGGACAGAGTTTCAGAAGCTGTGGAGGGAGAATGCAGTAGAAGAGTGAAGTTACAAGATCAGTTGCTGCAAGCTGAGTGAACCTGATTGAACTTTTCACTTTTCAGTGAGACAGCACACGTGGACATTGCCTTGGCCAGAGTGGCAAACCACAGCAGGGTTGTGACGCAGGGAGTGCCTGGGAGAAGCCAGGCCTAGGAAGGTACTCAGATCTCCTGGGCCTGTGGCTAGCATGGTCAGGGCAACAGGATGTGACAGGGTGAGATTGCATCTGCCCGGCAGATGCAATCACTTCCCTTGGTGACCACCTGCCACGCAGGGGCTCCGAGCAAGCACGGCCAGGTCCCCAGAAGAACCTAAGGAATTGGGGTGGGGGCAAGTTCAGAGCCAACATCCCCTGAGAGAAAGAGACCCTGCCTGCCTAGAGTGGCCAGATAAAGGAAAAAAATAAAAAGACACTCAGTTAAATTTTAATTTCAGATAAATGACTGATTTTTTAGGGTATATGTCCCATATCATATAGGACATATTTATATAGAAAATATTTGTTGCTTCTCTGAAATTCAAATTAAATTCAGTGTCTTGTCTTTTAATCTGCAACCTCACTGCCCATTTCCAGAGCACCATCCTGGCTTGCATTGCACCTGGCACCACCTCCCACCCCACCGAAGTCACTAAGCCCCAGATGCAAGAATGGCAGCAGTTTGGCAAGAACAACACTGTTACATTTTAGCTCAAGTTCACAGAATAGCCCAAATTTCATTTTCTCTAATACCTGGCCAGAGACTCTTAAGAAATAAACTGAGCATTCAAAATAAACCAAAAAGACAGAGTGAATTATGGTCCCTCTGGCTCTATCAGATACAGTGGAAACCTAAAAATTAAGCAGAGAGGGTACTTTTCTCCTAGAGCCTGGAAAGAAGCACAAAGGTTCCATTGTGACCTCTCTTCCAGCCAGGGGCAGCCTGTATTCTTGGAGAAACTGGTGTGCAGTTACAAAGCTGCCTTCAGGGGTAGTGGAGGCTGGATTTTGTCCAAGAGGACCAACGGGTTGAGCTCTGTAGGGAACCTGTCACAGGTGACCCCAAATAAGAAGAGCCTCAGACCAGGTCAGATTCAAGATCCTTTGGTGATGACTGTGGATCAAATCCTACAAATCATAAGCTGTACACAGAGGAAGGAGCAGAAAATGAAGGGGAGGATAAGCCAAAGGGGCAGAAGAGAATCAAGCAAAGAACAGCAACTGCTTTATCATGAGTCACCATCATAGGGTGCTAAGGCCACGGCACATGGGGGCATCTGACTAGACCAGTGGTTCTTAACTGTGGTGGGGGTGGGGGATGGAAGGTGGAGACAGTGCCCCCAGGGGACATTGGCAACATCTGGAAACATTGTGGTTTGTCTCAACAGGGTAGCGTGTCCCTACTGGCATCTAGTAGTGGTCCAAGCCTCAGGATGCTGCTTGACATCCTACAACACACAGGACAACTCCATACAACACGGAATTGTCCAACAACCTCAAATACCTAGAGTGTTGAGGTTCAGAAACCCCAGGATAGATGGAACGGTGTAAGGATAATACCCTTCAGGGACTCCTGGGTGGCTCAGTGGTTGAGTGCCTGCCTTTGGCTCAGAGCATGATCCTGGGGTCCTGGGATCGAGCCCCACATCGGGATCCCCACAGGGAGCCTGCTTCTCCCTCTGCCTGTGTCCCTGCCTCTCTCTCTGTGTCTCTCATGAATAAATAAATAAAATATTTAAATAAAAAAGGAATTATACCATTCTTCCTCACGATTGGCCTCTGAGTAGGAAGTGATGTACTTCGAGTTTCCAGGTCCCCACACTCTGGAAGCCCTGGAGATGTGCAGAGAACAAGCCCTAAGCAAGAAGAACTATGGGAAGTGACAGTGAAGAGGGGGGACATGCTCCAACCCATCATTCTAAGTGGTTACTTTGCCAAAGTGTATGCTTATTAACCAATTACAGCAGAGATTTACAGAGGGGAATTACATTTTCATTTCAGAAGGACCAACACCATTCCCTCCTCCCAAGCCACTAGCAAATTCTACAGGGCTTTAATGTGACCAAAGCCCGAGTCAGCCTAATAGAGCCTGGGTGTTAATGGGTGCTTGGGATTTATACTTTAATTGTCTCCACGGCTCCCTGTCTCACGGAGGTATTTGTCTTGGTACGTGGACACCAACAGCGTGCCATAACATTACACACAGGATTATGAGGGGTTTTTTAATTATTATTTCATCTGTAATTATAGGCAAGATCAGTTTATTATTTAGAAATCCTTGAAAACATTTTAATTGAAATGGTCAGTGGCCTTTAACTGACCCTGTCTTAAAATATACCCTGGCAACCAAAGTGTGTTCAGCTACTGGATTAATAAGGAGAGTCCCTGTTCTAAACCAAATCATAAGCATTATTTAAAATTTTGGATTTGAGGTTTTTTTTTTTTTTTTTTTAAGATTTATGGCACAGTTGAAATGAGGTCAAGTAGAAGCACTAAAGAATTTAATTAGAAATGTCCTCGCATGCTCCCTATCGCTGTAAACCTTGCATAGGTTGTCCCTGGAGGGCTTGGAGTCATTGGAGATGGCATGTACTTTTTCTTTTTTTTTTTTTTAACTCCTAATAAGAAGGAGCTACAATCTGCTACCATGTCTTCAATAGGCAATGCTGGGGATCTAGATAACAGGAAGAAGAGGGGAGGTGCCTGGAGAAGCCAGGCCTGGCCGACAAGGAAAAAGTCTAGAGCCTCTCATGTGGCCTCAGGGGCTGGCCTCAGCAAGAATATTCATTAATTTATTCAATACATTTCCTGAGCAGCTTCTGTGTCTCAACACCGTGCAAGGGGCTGGGGACCCAGGGGTGACTGAGTTGTGGTCTGTGTTCTCAAAGATCCCCATGACAGCAACAAACACAAGGACTAATCAGACAAAACCGAATGGCACATTCGCTTCATCCTAGAGAAGTATGTATAGGAGTTGGTGGGGCCCAAAGGCCGGAAGGCTGGACTTTCCCTGGGGAATCAGCTGGAAGTCTTTTCTTGGAATGTGGATCTTGAAGGATGTGGACCTGGGTGGCCTTGGAGGAGGGAGAGGGAGGGAAAGGAGAGTCCAGGCAGAGGATGCCACCTGCACCAACACTCAAACATTAGCTGGCATGGCTTACCAGAACCCCATGATGTCCCAGCATCCCTCTGACCAAGAGGACCAGTTGGGCCTGTGAGTTACGGCAGGGAGAGATGCCAGGAAGTGATTCCATTTGGAAGTCATGTGTCTGTTTTGAAGATCTTCATCTGCCTCTTGTTCTACCTTTGAAGCCCACTCTACCACCCTACCAGCCAAGGGCTGGCTAGGAGGGACTATGGAAGTGTCAGGGCTTGGGGACTTCTGGTGGTGTTCTGGGGGGAGTGAGGGCAGTGGTGTTAGCACTACAGAAGAGGAAATCTTGGAGGGACAGGAAGGACACCTGGATTCCAGGGAGGCTCGACTGGCTGTAGGGAACGGGAGAGGGTGCTTCTTGGGCTCCCTTCGGCAGCTGAATTCCATTGTCAGAAAATAGTTCAAACAATAACAACCCTCATGACTACGATTGCTGCTAGCACCATTTACTGGGTAGCTGTGGTGCTAGGCATTTTTCCTCCGTTATTATTTGATACCTCTAACAACCCTGCACGGTCAGGTATTTCTAGAGACTGGCCTCCCTGCCCCCCCAGCACCACAGGGAAGAATTGTCAGCCATCACCAACTAAATCAATTCCTCCTGTAACTTACCCTAGAGTTGCCCACATGGGAAGCACTTGATGCAAATCAAGGCTCACAGAGCAGCTGCCCCAGTGGCTTTCAATCTGAGGCTCACATTTGGAAAAAAAAATCGGTTCTCCCTTTATAATACTCTATGTGGCTTCTCTCTTGGGCTTACATTCCCATGGGCCAAACATCTTCCAGAGTAAATGAAATAGAGGTGAACTGACTGCTGCTTGCTTTGAGGATTCCCTCTGGGCATCCCAAAGTAAATTGTGCCTATGCCCTATGTATCAGTCAGCTTTTGCTGCATAACAAACCACTCCAAAAATGTAGTGGCTCAAAGCGGCGATGTTATAATCGCCCACCTATCTGTCTGTAGGCTTAGGGTCAGCTGATACAGGCTAGGTTTGGCTCCAGGCTCCGGGTTGAGTGCACATCTACTCTGTGTGTTTCTCATTTTCCTTGGACTAGTGTCCCCCAGGGAGCACTTCCCTTATGCTAAATGGCAGAAGTGTGAAAAGGCACATCTAGCAGTGCAAGGGCATTTCAAACCCCTGCTTGTCTGTGTGCTTCTATCCCATTGCAAGCCAAGTTACGTGGCCAAGTTCATAATGAGACTCAGGCGACTGAATTGCTCCTCACCCATCTCTATCAGGACCAGCGTAGGCACGGAATAGGGTCTATATCCAGGGGGTAGTATCAGCTAGCCCCCCGCTGGACAATCTAAGGCGGGGGCTGTCTCTGCCTGCTTTATGCTGGACAGAGGTGTTGACTTTCCCAGTTTGTATTTTCAAGCTTGAGAAACACAACTGTGGCTCTCTCTTTGAAAAAATCCTGAAGCAGACTTTAGCAAAATAAGTTGCTTTTCTAGATGAATGTAACTCTTATTGCATTTGAAAAATAAATGTGCACTAAAAGTAATTAACGCATGTTGGTTCATGAATAATACACTATTTTACAACTATTTGCCGAGCATAATGAGACAAGCTACTAAATTGACAATGAACGCTCTATTATGTGATTGCCAACTGTTTTATAAGATATTGAGCATATTCATTTCTTCTGCCATCATGTGTATTGTCAAGCTATTGCTTTTTAATAAATTAATTTTCCAGACATCTCTGGGGGTCTTTGTTTGAAATCTGGCTGAGGGCAAAAGGAAAGCTAATTGTGTGGTCTGTGCTGGACTACCGATGTTTGGTGGCTCACAAACAAGTGTCCCCATTGGCAGCCCCTGCAGCAAACACTGCATGTGGCGTGCAAGTGTGAAGGGAGATGCCACTACAGCCAAGGACAACGTGAGAAGACCCAGTGGTGCCTTGAAAATGAAGAGGTTGCTTCCCCGTGAAGGTTTCAGGAGGCTGGGAAAGTGGTCAGTTTCTTGAAAAATTTAATGAAAGCAAAAATTAGCATTCAGTCATCATCTGTTCTACATGCTTATTCTGGACTCTGCTTGCCTACAGATTCTTCAAATGTCAATGTCACCCTTGATGGGGGCTTTATTGGCATCCCGTCTCCTCCCCATGAGGCATAGCTGGGTCCTTTCCTGCCATCCCACAATGCCTGGGCTTACTCCCATCAAAGCATTCATCATGTATACCTTCATCATTTACACTGTCCCCGATGGACGACTCTGGAGAAAAATAGCCACATTGATCTCCATAAACTGAACCCCTAGGGCGACTACAGAGTCCAACATGATGTTGCCCCCTGCAATTGTGCAAGAGTCTCTAAATGGCCAGTTTATGGATCTGTTTCCAATCCCTGGTCTGGGCTCTAAGGGCTAACAATACGTTTCGGTGCCTGTATTCCAGGATATTAAACAGGACTGATGTTAGGAGGTGCTTAACATTGTTTGTTCAGTGAATAAATGACCCCTCCTATAAATGCACTTTCCCGTTGTTTAGGCAAAGATCCTTCTTCGTGGCATGAAAAACCTGCGTGGGCAGTGGCTCATTAAGAACAGCCTGTCTTTATGGCAACACTCTTCCAACTATTACTGGACTGGAGTGTTATTTCTGGGACTTATGCCATTTCTAATCCTATCAAATGCATGGGTCATTCTGGAAGGAAATCTCAGCTGCTTTCAGGGAACAAATTTGTTTCAGAGAACAAATAACTCCAGACACATATTTACCTGGGCTTTTTTGATTTTTAATTGCCTGTCCTCTAGCCCAACCTCACAAAGCTTACATGCCACGGATGCCAGGCCAGGAGGGTGTAAACCCCAAGCCTCCCCATCTAAGGTTGGGTGAAGTGTGTTTCCAGAGCCTTCTCAGTTAACTTCTCCATGATCTATCTGGACTGGGATGTTGGACTGTATCAGGACTCCAACTTCTTTCCTTTTCAATTTTAGTATATGTGCTGCCGAAGTGAGCACTTCTTTCCCTTTCACACTAAGGGGATTGTCAGGTCGATGAGGGAACACCCAAATTCTGGAATACTATACAGGTGTTCCCAAAAGTGGCATTAATAATGAGGAAATGTCCTTGTAGAAAGTTTGTAAAGTATATCAGTGTTTCAAATAAGTGGGAGGGAAGGAAGGAAATGTGCCCATATTCATATCCCTCCATACGCATCTCTTGTAGGCCCAGTCACTTTCATAGACCACAATGTATTTTCTTTGTTTTTTATGTGTATATTGTCTCCATAGTTATATTCACATTTTTATAATACTTGCTTTCCTGTTTTCTTCTTTTTGCAGTGTGAGTACTCCTTTTACCGATGGGTTGGAGTGAACTGATAGAAAGATAGGAGGGCTGATGCCTGTTAACTAGACAGCTGATGACACATAGATAAAACTCACACTTGAATCAAATGGGCAAAGCATTTTCCCTTTGCGCTTGGTGTTGAGACCACTGTCTTCTGTCCCCATAACATATGTCATTTTACTTCCACTTCTTTCAAATTTTGGGACCTAGATTGCTCTCCTGTAGGACTTCCGTTAGGTACCTATCTGATATTAGGCTAAACGATAAAATGCAGCAAGACCTCGTGTCCAATTTTACCCTAGAAACCAGGTCAGGATACCAAAATGGTGGCATCTCCCTCCCCCATCCTTGCCTGGATCATTAACAATCCGCCCCTGAAAGCACCGGGCTTTGGAGACAGCGGTATCCTGTCCCAGAAGAGCCCACTGGCAAAGAGCGAGCCTGAGGGGGCCTCTCCAGTGGAGCCCCCGCTCTCCGGATTCCGTATCCAGGTGGGAACAGTGCCTTGGCTGGTCCTTCTGCTCTGCCTGCAAGCTATTTTCCCCATTTTTCCAGAGGCCAAGCTAATGTGACTACACAGAAGAACATGACATTTCTTATTTTAATTTGCTTTTTGGGTGATTTTTAAAATAGATATTTGAACCAGACCAGCCTGACAAACTTCAGCCAGCATTACACCAGGGGTGATTATAAATTTGGGGCAAAGAAATATTACACAATGCAGCCCTACCCCATTGAATTAAAAAAGACATTCCCGAGGAGAGGTGGAGTCAATAAAATGTGTGACTAAGTCAATGCTTGACTTACCCCCAAATACAGGGGCGGCCAGCAGTCTCAGGGGCCCCTGCTGCAATTTGTTAAAAAAATAAGGGCTATTTGCTAAAAAATAAAATAAAATAAAACAAATTAAAAAAAAAATTGGGATAGCATCTTAGAACATTCCATTCTGAAAGGATACTCCGTGGTGGAAACTGATATCCATTGCAAGCCTGAGTGTCAACTATTTTCCCTCAGCTTGACTGATTTTTTTTTCAGTCTCTAAAAGCAACCATGTGGAGTGGGCATTTTCAGGGCAGCTTCTTCATAGACACAGAGAGGCATGACTGCTTACTGCAGGATGATCGGCTGTAGCACGGGGATTTGACCCACGCTCATTCCATTGTCCTGCATGGTTTCCTAAGGCTGTAGCATTCTTTGAAGTCAATGGGTCTGTGTTCAGAGATGATAAAAGTGAGGCTTGCCCAGTTTGCACAAGGCCACCCAGCAAGGCAGGGGCAGGGGCAAGGCCAGGCTTCCCGTGCCCGACGTTGCCTCCAGTGCTCAGACACGCTGTGAGCCACAGTGTTTCCTCCTCAATCCTGTCTGTGGGCCACATCTCCTGCACATCCTTTCTGCCATTGCCAACCGTGCCCACATAAGCAGCCCACCCTAGCAGGCCAAAGGACAGAAGTGGTGGTCTAGTTAGGGTGCTGGAGGGCAGCCTGGGTGGCTCAGGCCTTTGGCGTCTGCCTTTGGCCCAGGGCGCGATCCTGGAGTCCCGGGATCGAGTCCCGCGTCGGGCTCCCGACATGGAGCCTGCTTCTCCCTCTGCCTGTGTCTCTTCTTCTCTTTTTCTCTGTGTCTCTCATGAATAAAAAATAAACAAATAATTAGGGTGCTAGAAAGAATTTCCTTTGTCATCCCCCTACACACACACACCCTACTCCCATGTCCATTCCTTTAGAAAGTTAACTATATAAGAACCAGGGGGGTTTCTCAAAGCAAGGAACTTATCTACAGATTCGCTCCGCAAGCATGATTAAATGCTAGTATTCTCACCTGGTGACTGATGTTTACCTCTCCAGAATGGAGGGTTTGATGTAGTGCTTTTATTATGATTTTTTTCCCATAAGCCACTATCCTACAAATTGATAAGAGTTCCTTTTAATTAGGTGGTAGTGCCTTGTGCTTAACACCGCATGCAAAAGGCCTATAAAGACGGAGTTAAATTAATACACAGGCTGTTGCCAACTCAGAGCCACAGAAATCAGCTCATTCTGTGAAAAGGTGAATTTGGGACCAGTCTCAGCACAAGATTAGGATAAACCTGAGCATCTTGCACTTTGAAATGGAGAGGAGTCCCAGCCAGAAATGTTTGCTTCGGAGGCTTCGTGCAGCACCCAGCTCCAGCCCCTGTCCCCTCCTCTGGAAGGCTCAACGGTAACCCCAGGGCCTGAGCAACTTGCCAATTCCTGGGGGCCACGTGCCTTGTCCGCACTCCCCTCTGCACAGATGGATGGAGGTACCAAACGGCCTCCGTGCCGCACATCATTAGTGCTCCCTCACTGCCCGCCGCAGAGCAACGGGCCCCGGCTTTGGGTTGTTCATAATTTCCTGACACTTTTATGGCTCTGGTGCTCTCAGCCAGGGCAGGCCGCCCCCTCAAAGTGCAGAGTGAATTCCACAGACAATGGAAAGGGAGCTTTAAGCGCAGATGTAGGGTTGGGGCACGTCTTTAGTAGACCATTGAGGAGACACCCTGCAAAGTGCCCGTCCCTGTCTTCTAGATGAGCCTCAGGCACCCACAAGCCTCTCCCCTAACAATTGTTACTGTCACTGCTGTGCTCATGGCCCCATCAAGCCCTGATGGTCATTCTGGTCCAACCGGGGCGGGGTAGGGGGGCAGGGCAGGGATTTAAAATTAAAGTTACAAAAATAAATAATTAAATCAAAGTTACTAACCTGCTTAATGAATGAGGCCTTCATCCTCACACATTCCTGGGCCCAAGTGCTCCAGGAGGGCAAGTGATGCCCCAGGTTCAGACAGCTGGGTGGGTGAGGAGCGAGACTGGGCGCATCTCACTGGGCTTTCTCAAGTGCATTATATGCTTTCCCCAAGAACGTTTTTGTTCTTGATCCCTCTGTTGTCTGCTTTGGTGTTACCCACCTTGCCCCATCTCAGACCCAGCACCACGTTGCTGGAAGGAGAAAATGAAATGAGATCCACTTTGCACAGCTGCTGGGGTCGCCATCCTCCCTGGAGTCTATCTCAGGGATGCTCCACAAAAGTGCACCCTAGTGGAAGCCCTGAGAGCGACTGCCGGCTGTGCCTACCCCACCACCACCACCACCACCCTGGTCTCCCTGAGCAAACTGCCTCGTAACTCGGCCTGAGTGTAACCTTACAAGAAAGGCTTGAAGTTTGAGCCACACCAATTATGAACAGAAGGCCCTTCCTTCTACCTTTCACTCTATGTTTGGGTATCTGCGAAAGTGTTAGTGATCAGAGATGCCAAGGACAGGAGCCAGTGAAAAACTGGAGTCTTCGGAATCATGGAAACTGGTCTGAAGCACTGCAATTGCAGAAATGCACTGGGGCCCATTTGTGAAGCTTTGCTCGAAGCTTTGCTCGAAGCCTCGAGAATGATCACTTCATCATACTGCCCTAGAATTTAAAACGAGGGCAATGCTAGTAGAGCCATTTCCCCTCGATTTTGTTGAGGAAGCTCATAGAGCTGTTACCAGGCGGTGGTCACACTGGTCTTGCTCTCATTTAGCCTGATAGTTGTTGAATAAATTGATTTATTTTTAATTTTTTTTGCTTCTAGACAGTGTGCTTTTAATTCTTTCCTTCTAAGTAGAATGCCATTAAACTCAGGGAAAAGTAATTTTAAGTCCAAAATATTAAGTTACCATTCAGATTCCAAGAAAGATGCTGTCTGCACCTCGGATTTCTCTCCACTCGATACAGTAACATTGCTGATATTTTTATGCCTAAATATTTCTTCAAGGTGTTTTGGTGATTGCATTTATTTAGCGTAACATAGCATATGTAACTTTTTTAATAGTATTTTTAAAAATCTTCACATTAGCAGAGATCAAATGGATAGAATCAATACTTTGGCTCGTCGTTTAGTTCAACATTTTCGCAAGCAATAATAAAACACAGTGGAAAGGGGCTTGGTGAACAACCACAGGCCGGTTGTGCACGAGCTGGATAGGGATGCTCCAGGTTAACAAGAGCATACGGAGGTGGAGAGGTGAGGAGTGGAACAGTTGGAGCTTGTTTGTCAACCTTGTCAGAACATCCAACTCCGGCAGAGCGGAGGTTCTGGTTGGACACTCACCTGGCCAAAGCCACAGGGAGGTGGTGTTTGTACATAAACGGCAATGAGAGTTATAATTCAGCCGGCCGGCCAGTTATGTTAAAACATGAAGCGACCAAAAATAATCTACCTGCTTTTATTTTTCCTGTGTCCTTTGTGTCACACAGCCTGAAAGTCCCCGACCCTGTTCCTGTGAAACTAGAAAGCCATTCTGTTTGTGTCACTGTGTCAACCCAAGAGAACCTTCTGGAAGAACAATTACTGGACTCGAATCAACCCACAGCTGTGCTCTCACGCTTAGGGAGACCGCTGGGCACGTTCACAATTGCTGGCATGTTTCGTCTTTCTTGGGATAACTTTTACTTTGCAGAATGTGGTAGGGACATACTTTCATTGTAGAAAATGTGGGAAATGCAGATAAGCAAAAAAAACAAAAAGTCACCTACATTTCCTCTAACCAGAGATAACTCTTATGAACCCCGTTCAGTCCTCACTCTCTCTCTTAATACATAATTTATATGTACGAAGCACAAATTTATATTTGTTTAACAAAAATGGGATCATACCCTATAAACTCTTTTTTAACTTGCATTTTTCACCTCATATGTTAAAACATCATTTCAGCCAATTACATTTCTTCCACTACATTATTTTGTGGTAATCTGGGAGGCCTGTTTCCAGCTGTTGGACATTTCAATTGATGTCAGGTTTTCAGCGTTATTATTATTATTATTATTATTATTATTATTCCTTTAAGAGAAACATTTCTCTACCTGTGTCCTGGAGAACACTATTGTTTCTATTAATATCTTTAAAAAAAAATAGTGGCCTGTGTTCAAGGGGTTTAGGGCTAAGCATGGTTAAATTGTTTGTTTTTAAAAATAGGACTTTTCAGATACATTAGTATGTTAGTGCAGTTTTTGGATTCCAAAGCTCTTGACACCTCTGCACACACACGCACACACACACACAAACTCACAAACACTGCTATCACCTGTCCAGGCTGGAAGAACTGTCCTATTTTAGGATTAACGTTTAGAATTTGAATTTCTGGGTCAGAGGGTCTGCTCTGTATTCCTAAATCATGCTCACTATAATTTTGTTTTAATTAGTACTTATTATTACCAATAGTACCTATTTTTCCATTGAGATTCAACGTATCACGATATAGACCTCTAAGTCTATAAAAACTTAAGTGTGTGTGTTGCTGTCTTCCCGTATCTATTATTTCCATATTTTGCGAGTGCTGAAGCTGTGAAGGCTTTGGGAATATTTTGGGAGATGTACGCAGGCTTCTAGAAGGTTCTGGAATCTTGTTTAGGAAAAAAGGTGATGTGAAGGAAAATTTTTCTGAATATCTAGAAGGATCTGCTCAGCCTCCCTCCCTGAAGTGGGTTTGAATGCAGCTGCTACTAAGAGGGAAAAGCCAAGTGCTTTATCATAAAGTCTTTCAAATCTAGGCCACACCAGGTAAAATTCCCCAGGACCATGTCTAAAGGCGAGCCAGGTCTCAGAAAACCAGGCTGGGAATTCTGAACATTCACCAACGTGGCCAAGAAAGTCTTCAAACTTTCTCGGTTGGTTCTTCAGCAGGACAATGAACACTGTAACACTACAAGAAGCTGGCAAAATCGGCTGACCGAAAGTTAACTGAATTCTTTCACATTCAGCCTTTTTAATTTTGCTGATGCAAAGCTCCTGCCCTCTTCTGTCTTGGTTCCAGAGGGGAAGAGCATTCCATACCCCAGGACTTTAACGGGCAGCCCTGAGATGAACACTGCCAAGCACCAGGCAGACAGAGTATCTGGGGGAAAATGAATTGGTCAACAGCAAATGCACCTGGGTGAAAACGCACCTGCTCTTCTTGAAGAAAACTCTTGGCAGAGATTCAAACCAGCCATGTGGGCAGCTCAGAAATGGTTTCTCGCCAGTGGCCTTAAATATTTCCATACTGTTGACTGTGCTTTCTCTTTGGGATCCATGTTAAGAAAATAACTAAAGGACCCCTCCCTGCCCCCAAAGCTTATGCAAATATATTTATATTTTTATTTATGTTAACGAGTATGATAGTAGAGGAAACTTAACTCTCCAATAATAATGAAACAATGATGCAACTATGAAATATCTGAACACAGGGCCATCTTGATAAAAGATGGATCAAGAGTTTATTCAGTTCGAAACATAGAAAACTGTACGGAGAATGATCACAACTATACGATGCTAAAACTTAAGAGATACAAGTAAGTTATAAAATGCATTTTTAAAAAGAGTAAAAAAAATATCAGAATGTTGGGTGATTTTGAGTGGTGGGATTATGGACACATTTGTTCTTCTGATTTTCTCCACAAGTTTACAAGCTGAATACTCATTTTCTTTTCTAATAAAAACAGCAATAAACTTTGTTTAAAAGAAAATTATTCAGGGATGCCTGGGTGGCTCAGCAGTTGAGCGTCTGCCATCTGCCCAGTTCAGGTCGTGATCCTGGGGTCCTGGGATCGAGTCCTGCATCAGGCTCCCAGTGGGGATCATGCCTCTCCCTCTGCCTCTCTCTATGTGTCTCTAATGAATAAATAAATAAAATCTTTAAAAAAAGAAAGTTATTCAGCAATTGTTTCTAAGATCAACCGTATTTAAATACAATGATAGGATGTGCCCCCCTCAACCAATCTCATAAGTCATAATTAAGGATATAGAGAAAGAGTCAAACCATATTCAGGTAGACAACTGATGGAAACCACATTTGTTCTGTTAAGAGGAGTCTAAACAAGTCTGGACGTAGGAGGTAAAACAGGGAGGGGCGAAGTCAGAGGGCCAAGCGAAACCACAAATGCAGAGTGGTTTGGAGACTCATGGGCTCAGCAAGGTGAAATTTTGGGACAACATCACACAGGAAGTGGTGGCCCCAGGACTCAAATGTTCTCCTCCTTGGTGAAAAGGGGACAATGACATTTAATTCAAAAGTCGTGAGATTTAAAAGGACAAAACAGCATTTCTGTTAAGCGTGTTGCACAAAGCATTGGTAAGCACCCAGGAAACGGTACTTTATAAAAGTGCATTTTCTCATCTGGGGCGCCCAGCGTCAAATGAGCAATTGTCATGACTCCGGAGTAAAAGGACAACATCAAATAGAATCAGGAGAGCTGGGGGAGACACAGAGCCTCTTTAATCTGAATGAGTGATGGAGATCCTCTATTTGCATATATCTATCTTGAAAATTAAAAGCAGCTTTTATTCTCCCACACTCAAGATGCAGCAGGGCATGGCCTTGTAAACAGATTAGCTTCGAGGAGCGACAATCTTGCTGAGTGGCGTGGCGCATTTCCTAAGAGCAGACAGTCCTTTAGCTAGTGGACTACGTACCTAAGCCAGAAAGAACCCGAGAGGCTTGGGTGGGTAGTTCTGCTCTTTACAAGGCAGTCAGATGGGGTTCCTGTGGGGCTACAACTGGTGACCGCCAAGAAGAAGTCAGGGCATTCCCTGATTGAATAGTGTGGTAGCACGGCTGCTTTTTTCTACCCAAGTCCAATGTAGACTCACCTGGAATTTCCACTCTAATTAAAAATTGTGAGCTTGATCCTGTGGGAAAACGAAAGACAAAATGCTTCTGCCTTAAATAAGGAGACTGGCTGCTTAGAGGTATCTTACATAAATAGTAACAGATTGTGACAATGTGAAGTTAAAATACGTAAAAAAACAAAATTAAATGGTAACACCCAATATGGATGAGGTTGTAAAATAACAGAAATTTGTATGTTCTGCTGGCGGTAACCCAGACAGCACACAGCAACATGCAGCAAGAGCCAAATAAAGAGCTTTTGGGGGATGCCTGGGTGGTTCGGTGGTTGAGCATCTGCCTTCAGCTCAGGGCGTGATCCTGGGGTCCTGGGATCGAGTCCTGCACTGGCCTCCCCATGGGGAGCCTGCTTCTCTCTCTGTCTGTGTCTCTGCCTCTCTCTGTGTCTCTCATGAATGAATGAATGAATGAATAAATAAATAAATAAATAAATAAGCTTTTGGATTCAATAGTTCCATATCTGCAGATGTATGCAGAGGAGTTAAATGAACAGGAGGAAAACGCTGTATGCATAAAGATGCTAATTGAGTCATTAGTTCTAACAGCAAAAACTAGAAATAACATAAATGGACCATCATATGCATTTCCAAATGATGACCCACCAGCAAGCCAATGTAGTCGGCATCCGTTAAAATTACTGAAAACTGAGGAATAAGATAATTTGCGGGAGTTAAAAGGGAAAAGAGGGGCAGGAAACCAAATAGTACGGAGACTTAAAAGGGAATAAAGATGAAACTATCTGTGTTGGAATGGTGGTAGGCTTGGAGCCTTTCTTTCTCTTTTTAAGAATCGCCGTTAGTGTTAGTACCTTTGCTCATTAATGGGCATAATTCAGAGCAGTGTTTTAAGCGACCATGTGCAACATATTCTGTGAGACCTCTTAGTATTCTAAGATGAACTCAACCACACTAGCTTGGATGTGTTGAAAGGCACAAAGAGTTAACATGTGGGGTGGGGGGAGAATCGCTATTTTAGACGTTTTTTCAAGGTGAACTTCTAAACACGGTGACCAGAAGGGGCAGCCAGTGTGCAAGCTGGGCTTTCTGGCCTAGTGCTGACCTTAATGAAAGTAATCAGGCCTCCTTCACTGAAGTTCAAAACAAAACCACCCATAACCCCATTTTAAACAGCAAAACCACAAGCCACAGCATCGGTCTTTGCTGGGGATGCTTCCATTTCTTGTTTCCTGTTGATAGAAGGGTCTCCCTGAATCAGCCATGGAAGTGAAAATTGGCTGCCTTCGGGAGGGAGAGCCACTCAAAAGAAAATGACTACAGAGCACCTGGCTCTCTCTTCCTGTTCTGGGTGGATCCCACGGCACTGCACAATGGTGGAAAACTCTGGACACAGAGTCCGTCAGGAGTTAAGCCCAGGGAGTCAAGGCCGGATGCAGACCTATTTACAACCAGGACAAGAGGAAAGGTTCTGTAGGGGCTGGTACTGGATAAGTGGCAGGTACAGAAATAATTCCCAAGATTTATATTAGGCGCTGGGCACCGGGAGGACAGCCAGGTCCCATGCTTGGGTACAAAAGCAAATAATCTTCCTTTGTGAATAATTCACTCATTGTATAAATTCAATGCACATCTACTGCTGATCTATGGGCTACTCATTAAACAGTGGGATGTAGCAGAAGGCGCATGGACCTGGATTCGAATATTAACTCTGCTAGTCACCAGCTTTGAGACTGTCGATTGGTTACTTTGTTTCTGTAAAAAACCTTGGTTCATCATGTGAACATAAAATAAGGAAATGAGTGTGATATGCCTAGACCAGCAACTGGCACACAGTAGATGCTCAATAAACAGTCTGCAATCAGTAGTTGTGATAGCAGTAGAGTAGGATCATGATGATATAATTAAAATATATGTCACCTGTACATATATTACATAGATACTATGTTACACATGTACAGACATACACACATACACACAAACACACACATACACACACCTGACCAATGGTGAGCCACAGCAACCTTGGACGTAGAATAAGCTTGAGACTCATGGCATCCACTTGCTCGCCTTTTATAATGTGAAGATACCCATAGACCTGAGATATAGCAGGAACAGTGGGTGCTGTGCTGTGTACAACGTTACCCTAAATGTTGGATTTCCACAATGTAGCACTGAGTATATGCTTGTTGAATGAATGATTATATGAAGACTTCATCTATCTGACTTAGAAAGCTCCTTGATTTGGGGGAGTACTTACCTCTCCTTGTCGGGTTCCCCCAAGCCTCTTCTTCCCTCCTGATGCAGGATCCATATGGGAATCAGCACAGTGACCTTAACAGTGCAGGGAGGCGGGCAGCCAGCAGATTCTCCCTTGGTTCTCTCTGATGTTCTGGACAGCCCCTTGGCTGATGATACTCCAATGTCTTCTTTGCACTGCCTTAGCTTCTACCTTCACCAAATGCCTACAGCTTAGCTAGAGTTAGGCCCATAAAGTCACCTCTCTGCTCAGTCTAAAGACCTATTGGAAAGGATGCGTTTAACCTATGAAAGAAATGGTGGCCTTGATGCAGGGAATGCATGCTTTTGACATCAACAGATCCAAGTGTGAATCACAGCTCCATCACTTATGAACTGTGTGGACAACGGCAAATTAAGAGATCTCCCGGCCTCAATTTTTTCCACCCATAAGACAGAATGAGGAGGGCGGTCCTGTAGGGTTATGATCACATTAGAAGTCAGACATGATGTCGCAGTCTGCTGTGCACAGTGTATGGCCCATAGTCCTGCTTGCAATGAAGGGGGTTATTTTCATAAACATAATACCTAGTCACCAAGAATCTTTCTTTCCTTCAGTGTTTATTTATTAGTTGCTTACTATGTGGTAGGAATAGTTCAAGGACCCAGTAGTTGACTGTGACCCTGGCTGTGAACAAAATAGACAACTATCGTGAAGCTTATACTATAGGAGTGGGAGAGACAAAATAGTAAACAGGCACACAGTGTGTTTAATAGTGTTAAGTGTCATGGAGAAAACTAAAGGGCAAGAGGTAGACATATGAAATGCCACCATGAATGCAGTGGCCAGAAGTGTCACCTCATCAGAAAGGGGGTAACATTGGAGCAGAAACCAGAATGTGGAATGGGAGGAAGCCATTCGGGTCTCTGGGAGAAAACATTTTGGTGGAGGGAATGGCAAGTATAACGTCTTTGAGTTGGGAATGGGCTTGGCATATTTCAGGAACACAGGAAGGCTACGTGTAGTGAGTGAGGAGAAATTGCTAGAATATGAGATTGGGAGCTATGCGGGAACAAGATTATGAAAGAATTCCTAGGGTGCAGTAAAAAATTTGGACTTTACCCAGTGAGGTGAGAAGTTGTATCAGTTAGCATCCGCTGTGTAACAAGTAATGATGAAATTTTGTGGCTTAACATAACAGAGTTTCATTTTTCACAGTTCTGTGGATCAACTGGGGAGTTTCCTCTCATCTGGGTTAGGTTGGCTGGGCCTGACTAGTCTGGGATGCCCTCACTGACACATCCAGTAGTTAGCTCGATGTCCGTTTGGGTAGTGACCACGTTTCATCATCCAGCAGGCAACCCCAGGCTCACTCACATGATGGCAGTTCCAGAGTCCCAAAAAGTAGCAGGAAAAGTCAAGCCCCGGTGCACAAGCACTTTTCAAATTGGCTAAAGCAAGTCATGTGGCTCGGGCCAGAGCCAGTGTGGGAGGGGACTGCCCAAGGTGTGGGGACCAGGAGGAGAATTATGAGGGTCACTTTGCAAACAGTCAGGAGCTCTAGAGGCTTTGGACCAGAAAAGTGACAGTAGCACGTTCGTACAGATTTTGTAAGGAAGACTCCGGCCAGATGGGAGGAGGTAGCCAGGTTCTGGGGTGCTGGAAAGCACTGGTGTGTGACTACACTGCACCACACGGCCGGGGCGCAGATCCATGACATTGTCTGGCCCAAAACTGCCATTATCAGGAGGATGAACAATCACACACACACACACACACACACACACACACACACACAATCCTACCACCTGGTATTTCCTGGCATTTCAGCAAAAGCATTCTATCAGGCCAAGGTCGACTTCCTTACATCCCTGATGGAATGGGAAAAGGGGTTAGCTGGAAAGAGACCCCAGTTGCCCCCATTCTGATGCATAGAGAGACTGTCTAGTCTCCAAGAACTTGATAATTACAGGGGGAGAAAACCACTGAGGCCCGTAAGAACCCACTAGAAGTAATAACAAAACCTCTTAAGGTGAAATTAAACGATAGTCATTTTTTTCTCTTTCTCTCTTTCTCTAACAGAAAATATGATGCTGGCATGCTAATCGCGAGAGACAACTTGGCCCACGGACAGCCACAAAGCACAAAAACAAAACAAACTCCGAGAAGAAACAAGAGCGGTGTTTTCCTGGCATCTACAAGAAGCGCTTTATTTTTCCTCTAGATTTCTTTTCTAAAAAAACAAAACAAAACAAAAAACAAAACTGAGACAAACATTTAAAGAGACAGTGCACAACTTCAGGTGATCATATTCAAGCATGTTCTTTTATTAAGCGTTGGACGGGAGGAGAGGAAGTGGAAGCGGAACGCTCGAGCAGGATGACGGGGAGGCACTGAGCCTCCACGGTCGGGATGCTTCTGGAAACTGTAAATGTAGAGTGAACGGAACAACTTTTTATCCTCTGCCCCCCAAATATCCTGTATATGCTCATGGATGCAATGCTTCCTTTCTTGCCTGCCAAGGTATCTAGGGAATGATTTGCAAAATTCGTTTGTTATCCTCTCTGAAGAATTTTTTTTGTGCAGCTTTGGCGAGGGGGTCGGTGGGCCAACCCTCTGGCGACCCACCCGCTCTGTGTATCCCACCCATTTCTAAGTGTCACCTCCCTCTTGGCTGGCTGGATCAGGGGTCTGAGAGCTCTCTCCCCTGGTCACTGCCATGCCCACTCAGACTTGGTCAGGGTGAATGACAGGATGAACACTCGCCTCTTCTTCCCTGCACAGACGAAGGCCAGCTCCTGGCTACAGTGAGGCCACGGCAGGCTGTGCTTGTGGGGGTGGCCGGGGGAGGGGGGGGACACCTGGCTTTTTGAAACAGTGCTGCAGAATTGCTTGGGCTTCCCCTGTGAGACAAGGAACCTGCACACCACCTAAACAGGCCACCGACAGGAAAGCAAAGAGACTTGCCAGCCTCACCCAGCCCCAGAGAAGAGAGATTGTCCCCTTGGCCCTGCAATTCCCTGCTTCCCGTGGGTACTTGACATTTTTTCACTATGTTGTGACTACTCTTATTTCCTTTGCTCTGGCGGATCTGAGTCGAGGGGGGTGGGGGGGGACAGGGGGACGTGGAAAGCCCCCGGATAAGTGGTTGGCGGGGGGCCAGCGTTGGCAGCGGGGTGGGTGTGCGCGGATGCTCACCGGAGCTCCCCTTAGCCCGACTGGCCGCCAAGCCCTTCCTGGATCAGCCTCTCGCTGAGCGCCCACAGGGCCCGGGCCGTCTCTTCGCTCTGAGCCTCGGCGGACGGCATGCAGCGGCAGCAGTTGTTGAAGTACATCCCTCCCAGGCCCTCAAGCTCCGGAGCCGCAGCGCAGTAGACGGTCGTGGCAGCTCCTTGTTGCTGGAAATCAAAGAAAAGAGACCCAAAAACAAATTTTTTTTTTCTTTTTAAAAGAAGTGATGAGCTGACTTCATCCTGTCTGGGGATTAGCAGACCCTGCCCCGCCTGGCCCGGAGACACCTGGATCTCGGCTCGGCAGAGGGTACCGAGCCCAGCAGGTGACCATACAAGGTGTGATGTGACCATCCTGTGAAAGCAAGTTCATCAACTTGGCTGCAACTTTTTACACCTTGTAGAGGTAAAGGCTTTGAAAATAAATACGCAGTATCAGTCACATCAAAAGTCTCTTCTGAGCAAGACGGCATCCTTTTGAACACACAAGAACAAATTCATCCAAACCGCTGACTTCTCAATGCATGATATAATCTGACACCAAGACGTTTCTAGAACCTTCTGTCTGAATTAAACCAACCACTCTGATGATGGCCCATCAGATAGAAAACCCAGAGAGGGACTGGTGCCAGACCTTTCCTTTCTTTTGTTGCCCACAGTGCTGCTAGGGGACGAGTCTGCAGTGCTGTGTGACACTGTGCTGTGTTAAGACACACATATACATGTACTCCATGCCATGTACATACATGCCTCATGCAGACACCGGACACGCATGTTAATTCATCCAGATCCTGTGCAAACCTGTTTGTAAATGTCGTAGTCACCCTGTATTTGCAATGGGACAGTGACTAAGGGGGTACATTTCCTCCCAGCCCACTTCAAATTGTAAGTTGCAAAGAGTGCGATTGATTACTTTCGATTCACCTTTTGAGTAACAGTTGGTGCTGTGGCTAGGGATGTGTGTGCCGGTGGGGCACCATATCATCCCGCTGACACAATGCTGTCAGGGATGCCGTAAAGAGGGCAAGAAATCACTTTGCTTTGCAAGCCATAATTAAAAATAATAGGCTGGTGTTCATGGGGAGACATGGTAGGCACGGCTCTAATTTAAAACCAATACAGTTTATCTGGCATCTTATGATTATTTATGTGCATCACAGCCCTTGCTGCACCAACTAATTATCAGCTGATAGGGAGGAGGGTGGTGGAAGAGGATGGAAAAGGTAATGGGGATAAGGTCGCCATTAGGGAAGACACGAAGGATATTTGACAGGAAGGGAAATGCATTTCTGTCCCTCACCCAGAGCTTACCATTTCCCTGCCCGTACAAGGCTGACATCGTGCTCAAGCAGAGCTTTGTGGAGAATCATCCCTCTCCCGTCACTTTGGTTTGCGCTAATTGGGATTGCGCTCTAGAACCATTGGGCGCCAAGGTCCTTTTGAGAATCAGGATCTTGAGGTGTTACAATTTTAGGAAAGTACTACAAAGCAGACTTTGGGGTTTCTGCTTGGTTGTTTGTTTTGTGGGGGAGGACTTCAGTGTCAGTTTCTATGGTCATATTTGAAATAGTCTGCAAAGCAAATGGTCCAGCACAGTCAAGCAATAGGATTGTGGGGAGCAGTATGGAGAGTGGGCTGGGATGTCATCAGGCTTGAGAGTTCTGATGATTACTAGCTGTTTGGTGGGTTGGACAAGTCCCATTAGTCCAGAATTTGAACATCTGACATGACTTCGATTTAATTAAATAGTAATTGGGTGTTTTACTTTCCCAACCCTCTCACCATGCCCACTCCCCAAATAGCCAGTTATTTTCTTGGATTCAGCTATTTCTTTCCGAATTGATTTGTGTGGCTCAAGTGTAATGGAAATAAGCTCATGTCATCCAAATTCCCTCTCACTGAATTATCATTCCTAATAACCCTTAGCTTAGCACCTGGCACATTTATTGAAAGAATTTTGAGTGGTTTATCTGACTCCTCTGCATCCCATGTGGGGGAAAAGGGAAGCAAAGTGCCTCTAAAGACAAATTGAAGAACTGAGATGCTCATCCCAGTAACTCAAGCCAAGTATCATCTTGGCCTCGATTCTTAGCAGAGTTCAGGTGGAAATGGTGTTTTGCATAATTTTCTGGATATCTTAGATTTCCATTCTACTTTGTAGCTGCCAAAACCACCAAAGAGTGGTCAGGTGATTTACCATCAGCTCCCAAGTGGTGAGAGAATCCAGTCAGCTCATTCCCAAGTCGAGGCTCCCCACTCCTACTCAAGAGTGCATATAATATCAGCGTTTGCACATCACGACAGTGCTACCAATCCTGAGAGAAGATCAAAGTAGACCATCTGGGAGAGCAAAAAGCAGAATTCTTCCAAGCCCAATGTAATATCTTGCCACTGTGACCTTCTGAAATGATATCACATTGCACTCTCGCACTGTTGGAATGGTATTTTTGCAAAGGGATTCGGCGCTGACGTTGATTCAGAATGAGGTTGACGAGGGAGCGGGGGGCACGCATTTTCCCTCCGTGGAATCTCAAAGCAATCGCTGTTGACCTCATTTCATGTAAACTGACATTTGGCTACCATGCTGAAAACCATAGATTTTAGAATGGCCCAATCTTCTACCAAGAGCTGGCTTTGATTCCTTTGCCACGAGGCTCGGGGTGATGCACAATCTTAATGGCATCATCAGTGGCTCTGGCTTTGTGCAGAACATGGTGCGGTAGGGACCCCTGAAAGCAAAGACCATCTCTACTCCGAAGATGAACTGCATATAGTTGGCAAAGCCACCCCCTGGGTTCTTGCTCCATTCAGCTGGTGCCCTGCTTTCCTTTCCTCTCTTCTTGGACACTTAAGTAGTGCTAGTACCTTTCAGTGCCAAGCCCGCTACCCTTCTGACTTCTCGGGGAATTCTCTTTTTAGTTCTTTTCACCCATGGCAGCCTTTGAGTGACATCTTTATATGATCAGATGTGATGACAGTTTAATAACAAGTTCTAATTTTTGGCTCATCAGCTTTTTGGTCTGCCTATCATCAGAATGAGACAGTCACATTAGAGAAATCTCATTAGTAAATAAGCCGGTACTGCTGATACTAGATAAAACATTTTTAAACTGATAAAAAAAAATTTTTTTAAAGAGCCCTTTAATCATCATCGAATGACTTTCATGCCACTTTTTGGGGCATCAGTACATAATTCAGAAAAGATGAAAGAGCCGTATAAAGGAAATAATGTTAACAACTCTGCTATAAAATATCTGAAGCAACGTCTTGTTGGTTGTCACCACTGCTCTACTGATCCATCGTGATAAAATAATAGCAGCACCTTGACACATAAACACTGGCTGGAGCTGTGGGTTCCCCTAAATGAATTTTTAAGAACAATTTATCGGAAGCCTATAGGTTGCGTGCGGTTGCAAACCCTGGGAACTGGGGTACAGCGGCTCCATCCTGGGGACATGGAATGAGTTAGGGTGTGGATGACACGGGACTGAGATTTTCTGGGAAGCCCAGCAGAATCTTTAATCATGTCTGAATGCCATTTCTGATCTAGTCAAACATTTGCGAGCTGCCAGAGGAGAAGTGTGCCATCAATCTTTATAGTGTATGTAAAATTACTTACGATTCTTTTTTGGGACTAAGTTAAGAGTATCTTGGTAATAAGGGTTCATCATTTTCTTTCAGAAATCATTTGTCAGATTTGCAGTACAATCTGCAACTACAGAAAGGTGGGATTTAAAAAGCAGTTGTTTATTTATAGTTGAGGCCCTGAGATCTAAATTATCCTTCCTTCCAAAACCCTTTGTCGGGATGAAAATGTTAAGTAGCCGCTTTTCATCAACATTTATTTGATAACCGCTGGCCATCAATTTGGAGCCGTCAGCATAGAATACAAATGAATATTGACTCTTTTAAAGGAAAAGGTACAGAGGTTTCTGATAAACAATATATAGTAGAGAAAAAAGCCACCCACATATTGATATTTGTGATGCATTGGTTAGTACTCTAATATAGCTTACATTTTAATAAGGACACATATTACACAATGTTGAGTTTTCAAATTTCTCTATTTTAAAATGCATGCTTACTTAAAAGGAAGACTATCTTCCTGTCTTAACGTAGGTTTCACTATGAGACGTATAAAAATACATAGACACGCTCTCATGGAATATCTATATATTCAATGATTTCGAGAGTAGTAGCTGTTCTAAGATTGCTTTATTATAGACGTATTGATACCAGGACATCGCCTGGCAAATGCTGAATGAATCAGTTCAACAAAAAAGTAGTTGCGTAAAGAAACATGGCAAGGAAGTTAGCCTGAGCGTGGAGCCCCATAGGCAGGGAAGAAGAGCCCTTCTGGAAGTGGGTGGTGACTTCCAGGGACATGGAGGGCAGAAAGGCAACACAGGTGCCTCTTCAAGCCTCCAAGCTTTCCCTGTTACTCCTCTGGGGTCTGTGAGGGAAACAAACACTTGCCCAGTGCAAAACCAGCCACTTGTCGGGTGGCTCCAGAATATGGCAGTGACTTGTGATAGGAGGCGAGGGAGTGAGCGCACGTGTCTTGGTGGAATCAGTGGCTGCCTCCACACCCTGTCTTTCCTTGTCTCTCAGTAACATTCCCAAAAGAAGAGTCTGTAACCACTCTACCGGAAACGGGCAAAACCACTTTACCGGAGAAAAGTTCATCTCCGGATACCTACACATCTGTTCCTCAAAAACAATTACAGTTTAAATCTCCAGCGTGAAAGGCGAACAAAAGCAAACTGCCCCCAAAATATTATCAGTTCCCTACTTACCATCTGAGAACAATCTTGTAAGCCCCCCAACCTGTGCCACGTGTTTCGTTAGTTCATGGAGTAAGGCAGCTTGCCTTCCCCAGGAGCACGACCACAGCCACCAAGTCACCTCCTTCCTCCACTGTGATGCTCGTGTAATCCAATTGACAGTCGTGAAGGAAGTGCTAATCAACTAACACACCAACTTCCACCAAGATTATGTGAGGGGCTAGAAGAGAACAGAGGATCCGAAAGGACGCTGTCCTCCAAATTGTCATGCTTTCCTAGTGAGCGGTTGCCAGTAGGGACTATTCAAGGGGTGACAATGGCTAGCATGTATTGAGAGCTTACAATTCGTCAGGCACCACGCAGAGAGCTTTTATAAGCGTGATAGTCTAACCCCCACCCAGCCCTCCGAGCCAGGGACTATTATCCCCATTTGCCCAGAAGCCCGCTTAGTATCAGAGATTAAAGGCAACTTGTCCAAAGACACACAGATAACCACACAGATCAACCGATTCCAGAATCCAGACCAGCTGCCATGCAAGGCCTCCTTCCCAAACATGGGGCAGAAATGTTTGCGTATTGGCCATTCCCTGCTCTGTGTCTCCCACTCGGCAGAAGCTTCCACATGAGGGCCTCTTTGCCTTTTTCTGGCCACGCCTTGTCTGATGCCCCGACGTGGCATGGAATGAAATGGGTTGTCATGTGTTCACCTGAGAAATGTTAAAAGGGAAGTTTTTCCATTGTTGATTTAGTCAGTGAACTAAATTGAAGTTATATCCATTTGGATTAACAAAATTGAAGACTCGGCACTACTGCAGAAGATGTAGGAGCAAATGGCCCTTAACAAAAAGGTCACCTGATTCCAAAAGCCACCTCCATGTGACAGATTTGCCCAGCTAAGGAACCTCCTCTTGGATCATAGGCTTTTTGGGGGGGGCCATTAACTGAACCACATCAAAACCAGTGAAACCTAAGCAAATCTCCATCTTATAAATTCACATACATGTCAGATGACTGTGGCCTTTTGGAGGAGAATACCTGACACGTTCTATCAGGGGTGCAGAAGAAACCCTGGTCCCCATTCCCCACCCTCTTAATTAGCTCCCAACAAATGTATTCCTACAAATTTGTGACAATTGACTCCCACAAAGGCTTCAAACCATAAGGGCTTGGATACATGCAGATACTTCCTGTTGGCATCAAAACAGAACTTTTGTTTTCACAGCCTTTGGGAGTTTTGCTAACTCACAGGCTGTTCTTAACATTTATTACAGAAGGGAAATACTACTCCATTTCTCAAAGCGAAAACAGCGAAGAAGATGAGGAATGTAGATATTTGCTTTTAACTGTGGAGGCTTTAAAAAGGGCGAGAGAGCGTTCCAGAACATCCATTTAGATCACATTCAGATTTTCAGCCTGACAGAAGAGAACCCACTCTAACGTAATAGACAGTGGGTTAGGATAGTCTCCTCTTGCCACAAGGAAACAGTTTTTGTTCTATTTGTTTTGCTAAAACAGGTTCTCGAGTGCAGAAAACCTCAGAGGTTCTTTTTGGTTGACTTGTCTCTCCTACAGTAGGTGAAAGAGGGTCCTTCCCCTGGTGACTCGGGGACCATGCTACAAGGGGGCTTGATGGCGGTGGCTCTAGGGGAGGAAAGGGCTAGGCCAGATCATTACCATAAATGCAGCTGGTCCCAGCACAGGCCAAGCTGGAAATTGCATT
Source organism: Canis lupus dingo (assembly GCF_003254725.2). Taxonomy (NCBI): domain Eukaryota; kingdom Metazoa; phylum Chordata; class Mammalia; order Carnivora; family Canidae; genus Canis; species Canis lupus. The sequence continues at coordinate 72,446,819 of NC_064247.1, forward strand.
TTTTGAGTGAAGTGTCAGAAGAAGAACAAATGTGGTACAGATTTTGAGTAACAGCCACGTGTTCACAGGCCTCCATTCGGAGAGTCTCCAAAGTGCCACGGAGCCTTTCTTGACTGCAGTTCAGGTATTTTGAATATTATATCTCCAAATCCGAGTCAGACTACAAGGACCACAGCATTTCCCTTGACAAAAGACATGAATTTCTAGAAAGTTCATTATGGAGTTTTAAGAGAATGACTTGGAGACCAGGGCAGAATGAGATGCAAAGTCAGGACAGGACGAGCACTGCCGTTATTCCTCTGAGAAATATTTGCAGGATCAAGCTTAGAGACTTGTAGGTTCAAGATGGAAACCTGCAAAGGACTTCTTTTTTCTTTTCTTTTCTTTTCTTCTTTTCTTTTTTTTTTTTTTTTTAAGACAGAAGAATATATTTGTCTTCACTAGCCTTAAATTTTGGGAAGGAAAAGGCAGCCAATCCCAACCATCCAAAGAGGCCCAAAGCCATGTTTATCCTGGGAAGGCTGGGCATGGGAGGATTTTCACTTAGGCTATCAGCAGGATTTAAGGGCGCACTGACCTTGGTAGGCTTTCAGGACCTGTGTTTTCAATTCAATGAACTGTTCTGAACTTTCCCTTGAAATAAATGAGGCCCTTTTCATACCTCTTCTATGTTCCAGAATCTCTGCCATAAATGTTCCAAGGGCTCCGTGACAGATTTATCTCTGGTCTCAAGAGTGGAGGAGCAATACTTAGAATGATTTCATCTTTCTGAGACCTGTTGTTCTCTGAAACTGTAGACCTGCTTTGGGCGGGGGTGGGGACAGGGGCGTGGGTGTGCTCTGCACAGGGAAAGGAAGAGGAACGGCTCAGGAACAATCAGGAACAATCCGGGTGGGCAATACTGCTCCTGCTTATTCCTTATGCCCCCTTCCATTTGTGCTCGCCAAAAACACTCTCAAGCTGATTGGGCCTGAGAGATGGTCTCCTTAAAAACAAGACAGGATGCCACTGACTGTGTCATAGCCATCAAGTCCCTGGACATTCCCTGCCAGTGCCGCCTGGAATACTCACATTGCTCAAAGTACAGTTTCCTTCCAAATGGGGAGTTCTCTTGCTGGGATGGAAGATTGCATTGGGGGGTATCCACTCTTCCACGGGTTAGTTTGAAACCACTAAGCAGAAAAGCCATAGAAATTTGCCACCAAAATTGGCACCATCCAATGGGACAGATCTGCATGGGACAGATCTGATGGCTGGTTCCTGAAATTCTCCAACTGGGCTGCCTCGATGCTAGTGCTGAGAGACTACTGGGTGTTTTTAAGAGATAAAAGAAGATATTCAGCGTGTGTTAATTTGAGACATTTTACATTTTTACTCTACTTCTTTATCCTCAGTTATAGCTAGCTCTGTATACTGTATATAAGTGTATGCCTCCGTATTTGCCATGTATACTGAAATAAACCTTTGAAATAATTGCCGGGCGGAATTAATGGGTTCTGTTCCAATATAATGGTGCAAAGAATATGTTCACAGTACAGGTGAAACAAAAAGCTCCCCCCTTCCTTTCTGCTGCATGGAATCACTCCAACGAGTCGGCCTGCCACGTTGGCTCTTTTAGACAACCAAGAGCTGACTGTTTTTGTGAGCAAGCCAGATTTCAGGGCAAACCCCAAACAAGCTGTTTGTTTAGATTTTAAGGTTGACAGTTCATTTACACCTAGGTCACATAAATATTCTACAACGTAGTACTGAAAGGCATGGGTGTGCGGGGTGGGGGTGGGGGGAGAGGATAAAACCCACAGAGTCTTCTGATGGGGCCACATCACAGCAAGAAATTAACTCTTAACTCTGTCTTCCAGAAACGAATGAAAAAAAAAAAATGGACTTTGCGATAATTCAGATCTCACAGGCAGGCACCCATGCCTGGCCCCGCTGTTTGCATTAGGTTTGTGCGTTTTCATAGCGAGCTCTCTGCAACAGATCATTTCTCAGGCTCAAAGACGCTGGCCTTGTTAATATTTCATTTAGAACATACTGTGGAGAGCGTCTCATTTATATTACTTCCATAATTAATGGTGATAGCTTAGGCACTGCCTTTACACAGAGAGATCTCGTCACAGTGGTCGATGGGTAATGAGAAACAATAGATATTTCATTCACCAGCAGCTTGTTGCTAGTTAGTAGGAAATGATCGTGTGTGCTGTTGCTTTAATTGCCAGGGTAAATAATTCTGCCTCGGTGTTAGTGAACATTTTAAAGCACTCGATGCAAATAGACTAGAAGCAAAACAAACAAAAAAAAATTACCTTGATTATACAACACCTTAGCATAGAAAGTTACAAAGGTATGTCTTTTTTTAAAAATTGTATTCTATCATGCAAATATTATCTAAATATGCATGTGCTGACTACTCATCTACTGTATTTTAGGAAATACAATTAGGCTGCCTTTCTCTTCTCCTATGTAGACTGTAAATAACTGTAGATCTTTCTCTTGTTTCTCTATGTAAATATATGTAAATACTAACAAGCTCTGCATGCTGATATTCTAGGCAATTTCAGGTACTTTTATAATCTGAAGGCATGTACTCGAACTGGTTTGTTAAAAGAAAAACAAAACTCTCTCAAACTCTTTAAAGCTGAATAGAAATTAAAGATTTCTTCCTAGATGGTTGTGGTTTCTTTTGTTTGCTTTCTCATCCCTAAACAGTGCTCCGCTCAGGTTCCCTCACTTCCTCCCAGGGAGGAGACACGTGGGCATGGGCCTGGGTCGGAAACAATGTGGAACTCCTTGGCTTACATTTCTGCCCATTTTCCTTGGGTTTCCTAAATAACTTCTTAGAATCCTAAGATGGGCGTTTTTGGATTTTTCTAGCAAAAGAATCTGGAGTGAAAAAGAAGAATCATATTTATTGTTCCCCTACTACGTGCCAAGCACACTGCTAGGTGTTTTACATCCCCAAACCCTATGAAAGGATCCTGTCATTACCATTTCAAAGATGCGAAAACTGAGTCACAGCAAGATTAACACATGCCCAAAGTGGCAAAACTATTAAATGCCTCCCAAGCCCTGATTCTTTCCTGTATGCCAGGGGTCAGTAAGTAAACTTGGTCTGCAAAGGGTCCGACAGAAAATCTCTTAGGCTCTTAGGCTCTCTTCGGCTCTGTGGGCCATACAGTCTCTGTCACAACAACTCAAATCTGCCGTTGTTGTCATGGAACCAGCCATAGACAGCATGTCTACCAGTGAATGTGGCCGTGTTCCAATAAAACTTTATTTACAAAAGCAAGCCGAGGGCCAGATTTGGTCTACTGGCCTCAGTTTGCCAATCTCTGCTCTACACCCTGCCAAAACTCAGTTGCTCTTCAACAGAACATTAACATTTCCTTTCCCTTTCGAGTGTATTTATGTGTTTGATGGGCTGGGGAAACCATTTGATCAACTGAAAAGTCTCCATTTCTTCCCTGCAGGTAGCAACAGTATTTGTAGAAGTCATGAAATAATAAGGAGGTGAGCAAAAATGAAGTCCCTTGAGCTTATAAATCAAGCTGTCTTCCTTCCTCAGACAAATCTCATTGCCAGGTTTCAATTTAGTTACCTTTTGTTTTCATAAATGGGGATGGAGGAAAAAAGTATGAAAGACTAAGGCGAAAAAAAAAAAAGAAAGAAAAAAGAAAAAGAAAGAGATCGAGCGACGCTCACTCTTCAATGGGGGGAAAGAGGCTATTACCTCAGGTATCTATGGAAACCAAGCAGCACGCAAACTTTTTAATGGTTGGAAAACAGCGTTTGTGTTTGAAGATGTTTTTCCCAAGTATGATGCTTCAGTGTAAATGCATTAATTGACAGTTTCCTTCGGGACTTTTTTATTGAAGTGTCCAAACTTAATTTGATGGCACAGGGAACTCTCTGGAGCCCTTGAAGAATGCTGCAAAGTTAGGTCTTTAGAAAACTGAGCCGGCTCTGGCATCCCATACAAATCCAAGCCGACTGACTCTCTTGCAAAGCAAGTGAAGAACCAGCCCTCACTCCCTGTGGTTTTGCCTTTAGAACGTTTGCCCTCTGAATTCACTCTGGGCTGGGAGAGACTCTTTCTAGCCTCTATTCTAACAAGAAGCAACATGATCTTTTCCACCAGTAGGGACTGGGGGAGAAGGAGCAGGAGGAGAGACCTGCATGTTCAGTCGTCTGAGTGGCAGCATGGGAGGGGTGGGAATAGCCCAGGAGCTGAAATCTGAAATACCTGACCTCAATCCTGACTCTGACACCTTGGTGGCCCTGTGACATGTCCCTGCACTGCAGCTGCAAATGGACATAGTAACAGCCCCTTCACATGGTCTTGGGAGAATGAGTGATAACCTCTGGCCATTTCCTGAGTTCACAACAGATCACTAGTTCAAAGGGGCCTGCAGTTCTGTTTTTATGAAAAGATTTAAGACGGAGTATACAGATCAAAATGTCTTGCCTTTCCTTCATTTGAGGGACTTTTAATAGTAGGAGGCAATGGATTTCTGCCTTTGAAATTCAAGTGGCAGCCATCTATCTCACCAACCTTACCCAGCATCTCTGGGCACCATGCTGGCCGTGGATTCCACTGCTCCTCGGTTCCCTGGCTGCAGCAACCAGAGCCAAGTTCACATCCATGTCCCTGGGGCTCCAACATTTGAACAATGGCCACAATTATTTGTTAAGTGCTATAAAATTCCAGACACCCTGCCCACCTCTCAGCCCCCAGGGCCTTTACACATGTCTTCTCCAAATCCCCAAATATCCCTGTGCAATGGTGCTTAGAGAAAGAGATGCACAGATGAACCTACAGATGAGCAAGCAAGTGCAGTTAAAAAAACGTGCAGTAAAAATACAGAATCTCGGTGTTGGGTAGATGGGTGGCTGCTACAATATTCTTTCAAGTTTTCTACCTAAAAGCTTTTATAATAAAATGTTCGGAAAATATATACATCCTTTCCTGTGGGCTAGGATACCCATTTCACAGATGAGAAAACTGATGCACAGAAGTGACAGTGAGTGGCGTAATGTCCTCCACCTGGTTAAGTGGTGACATCCTTCTTGAAATCCATGCCCATCTGGCTCAGGTGTTCCTTCCATAAAGGGCTCATGCGCATCTCTGTTATACCTCCCAGAGGCATAAATCTACCAGTCGGATTTTTGCATCAAAACCTGAAACCTGGTTTTGCCATACTATTCCCACCAGGCGGGTAGTCCTTGGGGTCCCCAACTCAGAGCCCAGAACTCAATGATCTCAAGAGCAAAAGTGACTGGTGCGTGAAGGGATGTGAATTTACATTCATGCATTTGGTGGCTATTTAAGTTGGCTTTTGATTCTGAGTTCCTGAAGGCAGAGGGTTATTCTTACTGGCTGGTGTGGAACTGCTGATGCCTTCAAGCCCACTGACAGTGTCTGCGATTTGGACCCAAAAGTCTGAGATGGAGAGGTGTGCAAAGCGTTCCGGAGAGCAGTGTGGGCTGCAGGGCTGCCGCTGTCATGGGCAGGAGGCAGGGCTGCTGCACCAGAGCCACACCGGAGCACGAGATGGTTGAACGGACAACCCTCTGCCTCGGCCTGTCCTCCTGCCCACAGTCCTCCATGTGGCGATGACCAACTCCAAATTTTAGAAGCAAAAAAACAATTTCAGCCTGATCCTCATGAATTTGGGCACGGTGTCCCTAGGCATCTGCTTTGCTTCCTAACTTCATATTTAAACTTTTCTCCTCCTGGCTGAGCCAGCATCCCCACCTCTTACCCTTCTAACTCTAGAAGGTGTGAAGCCTACATGTCTGCCTTTCGGTCTCCCCTCTGGAGACTCATCTGTCACCTGCCCCAACACCTCACCTCCCATGATCACTCACCCAGCTGGGTTATTTTTTTTTATTATTTTTAAAGATTTTTACTTATTTATTCATGAGAGACACACAGAGAGAGACAGAGACATAGGGAGACGTAGGCAGAGGGAGAAACAGGCTCCATTCAAGGAACCCGATGTGGGATAAAGAAGATGTGGTCTATGTATACAATGGAATATTACTGAGCCATTAGAAATGACAAATACCCACCATTTGCTTCCATGTGGCTGGACCTGATAGACCTGGAGGGTATTATGCTGAGTGAATTCAGTCAATCGGAGAAGGACAAACATTATATGGTCTCATTCATTTGGGGAATATAAAAATTAGTGAAAGGGAATAAAGGGGAAAGGAGAGAATATGAGTGAAAATATCAGTGAGGGTGACAGAACATGAGAGACTCCTAACTCTGGGAAATGAACAAGGGGTAGTGGAAGGGGAGGTAGGCAGGGGGGGCAGTGATCGGGTGACAGGCACTGAGGGGGGGCACTTGGCGGGATGAGCACTGGGTGTTATGCTATATGTTGGCAAATTGAACTCCAATAAAAAAAAAAATTAAAAAAAAAGGAGCCCGATGTGGGATTCGATCCCAGGATCCCAGGATCACACCCTGAGCCAAAGGCAGGCGTTCAACCGCTGAGCCACCCAGGCGTCCCATCCCAGCGGGGTTATCGTCTCCGAGCTGCTGGTACCTCCCAGCCCACTAATCTCCCTCCTTCCAAGCACATCCCGAGCTCCTGTGTCTCAGCTGGGAAGAGTGTGAGGCTGGACAGATGCCTCAGAGAGGGCTAGTCGGGGATATAGGCCAGCGGTGTAGCCGGCCCTCAAATTGTCAAGGTGGTTGAAAATCTGTCCTCCACGGGCTATGCCCTCTGGATTCCTAATTGACTGACTTCGCAAGGCAGGCCCCTTCATGTATGAATCCATATGGGGTGTGATATCTTCTAGCCAAGCCCTAGAATTCTTGCTGAACTCTCTCAAGAGCTCTCTGGAGGTATCTTTATCCACATTTTATTTATAGGTAAACTGAGTCTTAACAAGTAAAATGACTTAACAAATAATTCTTGTTTACCAAGTTCTGATTTTGTGCCACCTGCCCGCCTCATGCTAAGGGATTCATGTGACTTTGGTGCATTCAGTAAGCATCGTCCCTGTGCCAGATTTTTTGAGGTCACTAACCCAAATTATAGGTAGGACCCAAAGGGCAAAGGGCAAAGAAGAAGCGGCAGGGTCGGGAGCTGAACCCAATCTCTTGGGCTCCAGAACCTCACTCTTAACACCAGCCGCAAGGGAAACAAGCGTGTTCTCACAGCCAGAGGGGCACAGGATTATTGCACGCCTATAGTTCAAGACTTCACACTGTCATTGTAGTAGATCTTTCAACAATAAGTAGCTAACACTTTTTGAGCATCCTCGGCTTGCATTACATTTTTCATGGGTACGATTTCATTTATAATACTCCTGTTTGATGGACATGGAATCTGAGGTCCAGAGAGGTTAAGCAACTTGTCCAAGGCCACACAGCTAGTAAGTGGAGGTGCCAGCCTTTGAACCTGAGCTGCCCATGCTATTAACCTCTTTGCTGCATGGCATCGTGGGCCACAGAAGTCAGGCCCTCACAATGACATGTGTCATTTATCGAGTGCTGGATAAATATTTCCAGTTAGTTCCTCCATAAGGGACATCTCAGAGTCTTTGAGTGTGATGCTAAAACTGGGATAGAGGCCAGGGCTTCAACTACTCATGAAAACATAATGAGAGTGACTCCATGTATTGGTTACCTGGAATCTGGGATCAGAGGAGGGAATAAGTCCTATGAAGGGTAACCTTTTAATAAGTATAAAAGGGGACTGTTTTGTTTTCCTTACTTGTTTTTAATATCTTCTGTTCTTTGAAGCTGCTTCTTGTTCCCTAGATTTTGGTAAAGGGCCAATTGATTTCAGCTGTACTACATATAAGGGCAGATCCATAATTGCTCCAGATTTCAGTACCATCTAATCCCTCCCCAGAGGCTGAGAGGTATAACTTCTTGCTAATTGGAATGCTAGGGCTTCAGACTCAGGACCACCATATCTCTAGGGTCTGTGCATCAACCTCCTCCCACCATCATGGTGAGATGTGCCCTGCCCTGTGTCTTAGGGTTGACCTTTCCACCATACTGAATAGGGAATCGCGAGAACGAACAGATGAATTGCTAGGCTGTCGGTTTTGACTGGTGTTGTAGGATGGCCTTGCTAAGGCCAGAAAGAATCTGGGGTTACCACCACAGTCATCCTTTTGTGGAGTGAGTTGTCAAGCAAGATAATTAAAATTTACTTTCCCGTGAGGTGCTCTGCTTTGCTTAGATGGCATGACTGTGAAAAGCGGAGTTGGTGACAGCTGGTAAATGTTTAACAACTGGCTCACTGGAACATGGAAGGGAAAGGGGGCCTTGACCTGCAGTGTCTGCCAAAACCCATGGTGTAAATACTCTCAATATGACCATCCGAATGTGCAGTTGGGAAGAGGGACATGCAGTCAGCCTGTGGAAGCTGGTGCGTGATGTTGCTCCAGCATCCACCCCACTGGGGGAAGGCCCACAGAACATGGCCTTACGAGCTGTTTGGAGAAGATTGTGATGCAGGCCAAAACAGGTCAGGACCTCATTAAGACCATAAAACCACTGGGGTCCATCAGGCACAGTGGCAAAGCAGAAACCCGAACCAGTCTGGGATCCCTGGGAATCAGAGTGACACAGTCCTGTGACTTAGATTTTGTCCAAGTTGGTCCCCAGAACCTAAAAGCTGATTCTACTCAGGTGGCTCCCACAAGTCCAAGGGAACCATAGTTGCCAACATGTACTGCATCAGTTATGAGTCCTACACATCATTCTAGAACCCTGGCAACAGCATCTCATTTAATACTTCAACAACTCTGCAAGGTAAATAATGTCCCTATCTCAGAGATAAGGAAGTTGAGGTTCCAGGAGCTGGAACTTGGTCAAAGTTGCACAGAGCTCTTGAAATGCAGTGCCGGGATCTAAGCCCAGATCTGCCTGATTCTAGACTTTTCTGTCATTTCCCTGGCTCACTGGGGACCATGTTCTTTGTGAGTTCAACATCCTTGAAAGCCACGCATTTCTTGCCTCAGGTGGCATCCATATATCCTAACAAATACCTAACAGATCCATATATCCTAACAAATATCCTAACAAATAGTGTCCCCCACTATGTCTCCCATTGAGCGATATGGGATCTGGGACTCTGTGAGGTTGTGGGTGAGAACAGGAGGTATGGGAGGAGGGAATGGACGCTAGGGAGGTAGGGTGTCAGGGAGAAGAGGAGATGGGGACATGCATCAGGTTGGAAATCTCAGGCAGTGAATTATTATTTTTCAGCTATAAATGGAAGCTGGGTATATAGACTCAGAATTCACTCCTTTTGCCCAACATCACAAGCACAGTGAGCAGAGATAACTCATCGGTATCCAGGAGCTTCCAATACATAATTAGGGTAGATGTTCTTCAGTGGAAGGTCCTTTGGTTCAGTCTGTCCACCAACAGATGAAGACACAAAGAGGGAGGTGTTGTTCATGCTGCACTTTTGTAACTCTATCAAAGGTGATAAACCGCGAAGCTGATTTTGGTTTGGGTACTTCCTCCGATGACGCACAAACAGGTTTCGACTGATTAAACTACACAACAAGAGTCTGCCTTAGAACCTAATGATAATGTTGCCCCTGCTTTTGAAGTGAATATTTTAAACAAAGGGGGGCTTTGCCACCTGAGTTAACCAAATCTTTCCTGTATGGCAGGAACAGCATTTTTAAAAAATTTTATTTATTCCTTCTGGAAAGACACAGAGAGGCAGAGACACAGGCAGAGGGAGAAGCAGACTCTTCATGGAGAGCTCAGTGTGGGACTTGAACCCAGAACCCCAGGATCAGGACCTAAATGAAAGGCAGACGCTCAACTACTGAGCCACCCAGGTACTCCAAGAACAGCAATTTCAAATAAGGAATTGAAACCAACGATGTCTTGGGACGCCTGGGTGGCTCAGTGGCTGAGCATCTGCCTTTGGCTCTGGGTGTGATCCTGGGGTCCTGGGATCGAGTCCCGCATTGGGCTCCCCATGGGGGAGCCTGCTTCTCCCTCTGCCCATGTCTTTGCCTCTCTGTGTGTGTGTCTCTCATGAATAGATAAATAAAACCTTAAAAAAAGAAGAAAGAAAGAAAGAAAGAAAGAAAGAAAGAAAGAAAGAAAGAAAGAAAGAAAGAAAGAAACTAACGATGTCAGAAAGGAGTCAAATTGTCTTTCCCTTCTCACCTGAAATATCAAGAATGTCAAACTAAGCCCTGCGGCTGACTTTGCTCTAGGATCCCATGTACCACCATCTGGAGTGTTTCCCCCAAACACAGTGCTTATCTAATCTGACTTAACCATTGGCTCCTCTCAGTGGCGGCCCCTGGGCAAGGTGCCAGTTCCCAGCCTAGACAAGACAGCCTACCTTTCTGGCTCTCTCCTCTCCCTTTCTTCTATCCCTGTACCCCACTTACATGAATGGTCCCTCAAATTGCAGAGGGCTGGCTTCCGCGTGAGCATGTGGCCCTGTAGTGTGTGTTGTGGTGTGCTCCTGAGACCCCCATTCCAGACCGGGTGGCACTCATTTTCCCCAGTTGCTGGGCTGATGTCTGCTGGGGGCCGAGTCCTTCCTTGGGAACTGGTCTCAGCCAAAGGCAGCCGTCCTGCCCAAGGATGAACCCCTCCAGGAGACACGCTGCCTCTGTGATCGCTTGGCCTCTTTGTCCCAGTCCAGGACGTCTCTGAAGGGCCACCCTGGTTTTGGTCTCCTTGAGACTGGCTGACGAGTCTGCTGCTCCCACATCACAGCTCGATCCTCTCCCTGTGCCCCCCTGCCTGCCACATTGCCCCTCGGGCACGGGTCCTGAGAGCACTGCACGCCCATCCCGCATGCCAACCCCAGCCACAGTCTGCTGCCTGGATAGCCAGGACGCAGGACAGCTGCCTGGCTTTGGGAAACGCACTCAACCCCTCTGAAGCTATCCTCTCATCTGTAAACTTGAGATGCTGACATCCTTAAAGAATAATTGGGATGATTAAATCAGACTATGTGTGCAATGCACTTATGGGGAGCTGCCACGTAACACACACTCACCACCCAAGAGCAGCACGGTGGTAGCAGAGGCAACGGCGTCCCGGGGGCTCATGTTCCTCTCTGCCTGCACCATCCTTTCCTGTCCTTCAGCTTGGGTCGGGGGTTGGCATGATGAAAAAAGCACAGACTTTGAGGGGTTTCTGGTTAAGACAGGGTGGACTCGGGCATTTTGCCTGCAATCCCTCCAGAAAACTCTATTAAAAGCATAATAAAGGGCGAGGGGAGACTGTTTAACTCCACGATCAAGAAACATCAGCGAGAATTTTGGAAGATGGGAAGCAGATGGAGACGTGGTGACTCCGCAGAGCAGTGGCTACGGAAGGGGGAGGCGCCCAGAAGTGAGCAATCCACACAAAGCAGAAGTCAGGAACCGGAGAAGTGGCAAAGGCTGGGACCGGGCAAGAAGGGAGCCAGGCAGGCTTGAGCGTACCGCGGGAGGTGTCCACACAGAGGGCACGTATGCGTGAGCCACCCTGCTTCATCACCGAGCTCAGATGTCACCTCCTACGACAGATCCCTCTCCTCACCTTCACCGTCCACCCTGAACCTTACTCTACGCTGGTGTGCGTGCTCTAGACGATGACCTCGGCGAGACGGGTTTCTGGCACTCTGTCCCGTGCCTGGCACACAGTGTGTGCTTAGTGAGTATTTCTAAAAAGATGAAGCCAGAATGATTGAATACCCTTTGCAGGGTAGAGGGAAACTCTATCACTCCAATTCAGTTGCTGCTGCATAAACAAAATCACTGGTCAGATTTTTTTTTTTCCTTTCCAAATTATCGTTGGTTTGGAACAGTTGTTTTCTGCCAGTTGTGACTCACAGCACGAGCTACATTTTACATGCTTTCTAAGGGCCAGACACTGACTGAAGCTCTGCTTTCTATCTCTCTCTCTCTTTCTCAACACACACATACCACACACATGTTGTCCTCACAACCATGCTGGGAAACAGATTTGTAATTTTTCCCCAAGTTTACAGAATACTGAGATACAAAGAGATTAAGGAACTCTCTCGATTCTTACTGGCAAAGCTGGGATTTGATCTCATGTCCTGTGACTCCAAAGGCCATGCCAGCATGTGGAGCTAAGGTGAGGGAGGTGCCTCTGGAGGTCCCGGGGAGTCTCTCTGTGGCAGGAGGGCTGTCCAGAGTCTCACTCCAGAAGGAGAAGAAACGCAATCGCATGGAGGCCCTTGACATCGTGGTGTCTCCTCTTACCCTTGAGATACCAGTGATGTCAGAGTATTGCACCTCTACCAAGCAGAGGGCGAGCCTTGATGAAATTGCAGAACCTGGTGGTGGATAAGAGGCCCATTTGGGGGAAGACTGACATGTGCCACGTCCATAGGGATTTTGTGGCAGGTTGTAGTGCAGGTGCAACACTGGGCGCAGGCCAAGGTATGTATGAGGTGAACCATAATCTTGCCTACCTACCAGTTCAGCTTCCCCCCACCCCCACCACCCGCTTCAGATTCCACTCCTTTGAGAGAGGACTTTGCAATCTGCTAGGGATCCTGACTTGTCTCTGGTCTTAGAGGGGGACTTTCCCCTGTCTCCTCCAAATCGATAGGGTCTGACCTAAGGTGTTGGCTGATTGGATGACCTGCAATGAGTAAAAGGGTGGGGGTGGGGGGGTCCTATTTATAATTTTAAAAGTCCAATAAAAAGCATACTTTATCCATGGAGAGACAACACAGACTGTTACTTAGTAAATCTCATCTGTTGGGTGACCCCCACCTCTCGTAATCGGAGGTCCTATGGAAGTAAGATTGGGGCGCTTCCTTAAAGACAAGACTCAGAAGAAGCACTGGCCCACCCATGAGGCTTTTTCCATCAGGCCATTTCCTGACCCAAGTCCCAGCAAGACCTAAAGAGCAAGAACAGCAGAGACAAGCCTGCAGTCAGCTGGCATTTGGGGAAACGCCTTACAGCCGCAGAGGCCTCCCCTGCTGCGGGACACTATGAGCTTCCATTCCACAACTGGGAGATCTTCCTGGTCCTCCTGGTCCTCCAGGCATTTCCTAGTATCCTCGCATCGCAGGCCCCCTTTGGCGGGTACCCCCTATGCAGAAGAAGCTTGGTTGTGAACTTGGCTCCGTGCCATCCCAGAGCCAGTGCCTCTTACTGTGTATTATGGGATTCCAGCAGAAAGCATCAGAAAGAGAATACAATGCAGTGTGAATGGAAACTCTGGATCAGAGAAGCCAGACAGAGCAGAGAATTAGCAACTCTTGGGGGTTCACAGCCATGTAGAGCTACTTCTCTCCACTCTTCATCAGCCAAAATGAAGTAGCAGAAGGGTGGAGGGTCAAGGACTATGACATGTCACCTTCTCCCCAGGCACTGGCTCTGCAGCAGTGGCTGGTCCTTCAACTCAGTCCCACAGGCACATGAAACTCAGAGAGGTTAAGCAACTTGCCCAAGGACACACAGACAGTAAGTGGCAGAGTTGGGACTCAGATGTGAGGAGGGATGGTTGGACACCAAGTTCATGTTCTTCTCATCATTCTGTCTCTCTTGTACTGAGAATAAGTGAAGGAGACAGGCTCCACACAGGAAATTAAATGAGAGGAAAAAAAAAGTGAACAAAACAAGAGTGAGAGGAAGGCTGCCTTTCTAAACATGGAGCCGTGTTGTTTTGGTGGTGCTTCTGAATCCCTTGTCCACCTCAAGAAAAATCTTTCCACACTACACCTTCCCTTGGCCAATTGGGACAATATGGGTACAACTCCACATCTCTTTCTGTTGTTGAATCATTTCTGGCCTTGTCTAGATGACAAGAAAATACCCAATGGGCCATAAGCCCTTGAAAATAAAATTTTGTTGTTTTTGAAAATGAAATTTTATTTGCACTTGCCTCTCTAGCTTTTAGCACTGCACCTGGCCTACAGGGGTGCTTAGGGACCATGTGATGAATGAATGAGTGAATGAATAAATGAATGAATGAATGAATACCTGAACAAATTACCAAACAGCCATTGGGGGCACCTTCTGCCCCATTTCACACCAAAGGGAGACATATTGTGGAAATGACTCATGAGTGGCTAGCCAGACTTTAAAAATACACACATTCCTTATTAGAACTGGCAGGAGTAATTTTGGTCCTGAGAGCAGAGCTCCCTGCCCACCTAATATTACACGAGGTGTTAACTACATTATCTGGAAATACCCTATGACTAATTCTCCATCCCTTATCTTGAGGAGAAGAAAATTGTCTCTAGCATGAATGCCCCAGATTCCTGGTCAGTTTATGTAAGGCGTTTCAAGTGATTGCGGTATTTTAAGCCATTTTTAGCTTAAGTCACCTGATGTGTGGTGAGCCCAGAAAATCTGATCTCTTGTTCCCTTAAATTCCCTGTTTTTCCATTAATTTTGTTTAAACCACTTACTATACCCTAAGTATTTCCCTATTGAAGAATGGGTTTATAAGTACACATCCCCTCGACTATGTAATTTAAAAAACAATAAGATGATTTATTAGTGGGTTGTCCAGTATCCCCCTCAGCGCAAAGCTCTATTACTTTTTGGGTGAGCCCCTAGGTCCAGAGCAGGTGATATTTATTCTTTATCACGGCCTATTTGGTGGTTTTGTCTATTGAAAACTTTTCTGCCTGGTCCAAATAGGATTTGATAGAAACTTTCTCCAAATTATGTCTCAAATGATCCTCAGCAACTGAGTAAGAAATGAGCTTCCAAAAGACCTTACCCTAGCTAGAAGGAAACTGGGCTTTCATAAAGTAGCTGGAGAGATGAGCCTTAGTTTTGAGCAGTTAAAGCTACTTTTAAACAAACAATATCTAGAGCAAAGCAGAAGTTAGCGTGTCAGATAGACTTAGCGTCTAAGTCCTGATTTCTTACAGTCTCAGTGGTCTTTATGTCTTAATCAAAAAAAGTCACACTTTGTTTGCCTTCTGAGCATCTATTTTAGATACAATACCTTTGATACACTACTTTGTTTAAACATGTAGACAAGAGATTTAACAACGATCCGAAAAGTTTAGGTAACACCAACTAGTTAATTTTCTTTTCTTTTTATTTTTTTAAGATTTTATTTATTTATTTGAGAGAGACAAGGGAGCACCAGCAGTGGGGGAGGAGCAGAGGGAGCGGGAGAAGCAGACACTGAGCAGGAGCCCCATGCAGGACTCCATCCCGGGACTCTGGGATCATGACCCAAGCCTAAGGCAGATGTCTAGCCAACTGAGCCACCCAGGTGTCCTCTGTTAATTTTTTACTTTAAAGGTCCTTGAACTCCCTTTACAAAAGGGCAGGAAGTAAGTATTTTAGGCTTTGCAGACTGTACTGGTGCAACCACTCAGCCCTGCTGTTGTAGTGCAAAAGCAACCTCTGGACAATACATAAGTGAATGTGGGTGGCTGTGTGCCAATAAAACTTTATTCTCAAGAACAGAGAGCTGGCAGGATTTGGCCCGTAGGCCACAGTTTGCCCTCCCTGTTCTACTTAATTCTAACTGCTTAATCATCAAAGTGACACCAACTAGTCTACCTTCTAAATGACTTCCCTCCCCTGACAAAAAGGACTTGCTGTTTGACTAAACTTTCATGCCAGTTTAGTCCCGGAAATGTGTTGCTAAGCCCCCTCCGAGGGCCCGAACATCCAGAGACACATCAGCAAGTCCTGTGGTCTTTGGAATTCACATCCAGATTTCAGGCAGGAATCCGTGCCTAATGGTTCCGCATTAATTCTTGTGAATTTTTCCCATAAAAATTGTTATGAAATCATATCCATGGGAAGATAAAATAATGAAGAAATCAAATGCCTTCAAATGAGTACATCTTTATCTTTCCTCCCCTCCCCACTCCAGATCTGTTTCCCCCAAGCAAGATAGAGTCTAACACTGCTGGGAATTGTTAAAGAGTTAAATGATTTCCAAGAAAAATCATTCAGGTCTTAATTGCAAAATGCCAAATAATCACACACACACACACCCCACCACCAACAACAACACCCACTCCAGGGGGAGCAGGTAGTAATTTTCTATGCCTGAAATTGCAGCACAGCCAAGCAAATCAGAACAGCAGGACCGAAGCCCCTCCCTCACCAACACCCTTCTCTTCCAGTTAACATCTGTTGTAGAAGGAGAATGTTGAACCCTTTCGATCAGAGCGGGGATTACTAAGAATAATTATTCCTGCAGAAATATGCTTTCCTAATAGTGGCCTTTTCAATATGCTCAGTTTTTCAGAAAGTTAACACTGCTTGGGAAGACCATGAACTACACCGACAACAGGAAGCCTGGTGCTCCCAGGCTCACCATCATCTCTTTCCTGCTGTTTATACAGAGAAAATTGTCTCTCTCGGACTACGTACGTATTTTTTCTTTCCTTTCTCGCCTGTGACGGTCTGTCGCCTCTTCCATGTAGAATCCGAATCTTTCCACTATGTGTCACAGTATAGATTTGAATGCAATAAAGACTATAATTATTGAGCATTTATGAGAAATAATATTTTCCCTCTGGTGTGTGTTAGCTCAGCTGCTCACACACGAGTGTGAATACTAATGCTTCCAGCTTAAGCAAAAGAACAAGAGTAGCAAAGGAAAGATGATTGATCTCTGCCCTGGAAAAGTGACCACTGATCCCCCCCACCGGTGTCTCTGGAGAGCAATGGACATTCGAGGGATGGAGGGCGGAACTAGAAATGAAGGTGGCAGTTTGTGTGCAGTATTTAAACATCAGGCCCTTGTGCTAAGAAGCTTGGAAAACCCAACACAGAAAGGCCACCGCGAGGCAGATCCTGCCTCATGACATGGCCTAGAAGGGTTGCCTGGTTGTATCAGCAATGAACTAGAAGTTCAATTTCCTAAAGGTGGAAATTTGGTAAAGCAGAAAGAAATGGTTTTCCAGGGCACCTGAATTAGTAATTTCTTGACAAAGCGTGCTTAGCCTGGTACCTGACCAAACGTTCTGTGAGAAAAGGATTCGGGCACCCAGGTGGCTCAGTTGGTTAAGCGTCTGCCTTCAGCTCAAATCATGATCTCAGGGTCCTGGGATCACGCCCTACATCGGGCTCCCTGCTCAGCTTGGAGTCGGCCTCTCCCTCTGCCTTTGCCCCTCCCCTTACTCTCTCTCTCTGTCTGTCAAATGAATAAATAACATCTTTTAAAAAGAGAGAGAGAGAAGAAAGAAAGAAAAGGATTTGAGAAATCTTTGAAAAGAAATCCACAGCGTCTTCTCCTTAGGAGGGAGAACTTTCCAGTGCTACAGAACAGAGGGAGCATTTGCAAGGGAAATATGCCTTTGCCATGGCATTCACGGTGGGAGGCTATCTAAAAGCAGACACCCCACACTAGTCCGAAGGCCCCACCTCCCTATACATTTCCTGGTAGGGACCGAGGGCCGAAGTGGGTGTTTTCATTTTTCTGCAGGAGACCCTACTGGTCCCCACTCCTGTCCCTGCTCCTCCATCTCTGCTTATCAAGTTCAAGACTTAGATTTTCATCTGAAGCACATTCCAGGAAGGAGATGAGGCAAAAGTGACTCCACATTGGTACTGTCAACAATTAGCAGCTTGGGGAGGAAAGGGCAGGACTACACAGGGAGTGGGAGAAGGAATCTGTGTTTGAAGAGCACAGCTTGCCTCCCTGTGTGTGGAGAGATAGTAGACAATTAGAGATAAGAAGGGACGTTATCAATTATGCCTTGCCGCATCCATGGCTGATGCAGAGAGAGAACTCGCAGCTCAAATGAATTCATTCATGATTTTTTTTTCTGTTTTCAAAAATACAAGAGAAAGGAGCAGATTTTGAGTACTTTGTCCATTGAAGGTAGAAGATAAAGGCTTGTGAAATCCATGTTTGGGGGCAGTGAAATATTATTTCTAGTAATAACAATTTCTACCTATGAGTTTCTTTAGCTTTCATGAAAAGGCTATGTGCTAAGTCCTGATTTTAACTCATTTTATGCAGGAGGAAACCAAACGCAGCCACGGCGTTTACATAACCTGCCCCAAATCTTCCAGATTGCTAAATCGCAGAGTTGGGATTCGAACCCAGGAAGTCTGGCTCCGAGTGCGGGATTTTCAATACCCTAGGAATCACAACCCGTGTTAGCTCCTGTTTTGAACATTCAGAGTACTGCCTTCCACTGTGTGATTTATTTTCTTGAGTGGCTCTTATGATTTATATTTTCTTGAAATTCTGTCACACTGTGATCCTATGACATTAGTCAACCACCATGTGTCTGGTTCTGGGTCCCCGCATCAACATTTGTCAGAGTAAGGGTGCAGTGAAAAATCTGCACATCGGGAACCTGACCTGGAGAACAGGGGTAGAGGAGAAAGGACCAGAAATGTGGATGAAGGTTCCCTGGGTCTCCACCTCCTATTTTCTTAGAGTGTAAAAGAGAAAGGTCTTAGCATAATGGCCAAAGGATGGTGGATGCCCCATGAACAGCAGTTGTGCTGCTAACGCCTATAATGTTATTATGGTTCTTACTTGTTACACGTTGACTTGTGTCTCTCCTAACAATGCCTCAGAATGTGATCAGAAATAGTCTCTGCAGATGTAAATCATTAAAGATGAGGTCACGCTGGAATAAAGCAGGCCCTTCACCCAATATTACTGGTGTCCTTTATAAGAAGAGGAGAAGACACAGAGAAAATGCTACGTGATAATGGGGACAGAGAGTAGAGGGCTACAGTTACAAGCCATCCAAATCGATATTGCTAGCAATCTGCCAGAAGCTGGATGAGGCAGGGACAGATTCTTCTTAGAACCTTCAGAGGGGGGATGGCCTGCTAGTACCCGGATCTGGAACAGTGCCTTTATACTCTTTCAAGCCAGCCAGTTTGTCCACTTGGTTAGGACAGACCCAGGAAGTAATACTTTACTATTCATATTACCATTCAGCTTGCATCCCTCCTTATGGACCCCAAATAAATCAGCACAGCGCTGAACATATACTAGAAGAATGTGCACACCCAGAGCCACAATGCAGAAAGCACCTACCATCAATTTATGACTGTACAGGCCATGTACAAAAGAATCCAGAGAACCTTCTTGCATGAACCTTATCAGGACCACCAGACATACTAACAACACACATGTGGACACATGCACACACATGCGCGGAGGCATCTCTTCTAAATATATCTTGCCGTGTTGCTAAGTGTCAGGCCCCCGGTGTCCGAGCACCAAGTTTACCTTCTTTATGTCACTTCTTAGAAAACTGATGAGTCCCTTGCCATACAAGGCAATGTCAGACTCATCCTACCCCATGTCCTGTACGTGCTCTTGTGTATCTTCATCCTTAATTCGCTCCTGATTCCTCTTCCCTGTCCCTTCTCTGCTCCTGAGACGACAGAGAAGGGAATCCATGATATGTTCCAGAACACGCTCTGCCAAATGATCATCGGCAGGTGTGTGACTAAAGGCCTTCCCTGCATCTTGGCAACCCAGACCATGGATGATGAACACACAGTTGTTGGCGGATCTGTGCAATAAGCTCTCAATCCACTCCAAGGCTACCTGCATGACAGGTGGGTCTTGGCTGCTGGGGTAGTCACATCTCCTTAACCCAAAAAGGAACACTTGCACATATAAAAGGACTTTTAAAAATGGAAATATCTCCCAGTTAGAAAATATGGTCAAGTACCGTTTACCAAGGTTTATTAACCTTTTTCCTTCAAACTGTAAATAGTGGGGATGGGAAAGTGAATCACCCACCAGCCATGCAGAAAGCAGGGCTGGAATTTTGTTTACCACTGAGATTCCCTCTCCTCTGGGATTAAGGGGGCAATTCTGTGTCAGGTTCAGTGGCCTGATATTTAGGACTCTGATTCTAAGTCCAAATAGTGCCAAACTAGGTAAATAACCCACTTTCCTGTAGATTCACAGGCAAGAGGAGCTTCCTTTCCCTCACTGACACCCAGTTCAATAATTCAATAAAGTCCACTTATGGTTCTCCTCATCTTCAGGTTTCTAGAATCACAAAGGCACCAGAAGCTGAGAGCTGACCAAATTATTTTTGTAATTCTTGATTTTTATACACAACACACATGGTTTAATCATCAGTGCTAGGGACAGATTTAACCTCATACTCCTTAAGTTGAAGTTTAAAGGAAAGTCCCTACAGCTGATCAATCATCCACAAATGTAACTTTTTAAAAAAATCTTTTCTTCATTGACATTTTTTTTTTTATCATTTTCCTCTGAAGTCAACTGGATCATCACAAGGAACACCAGGAAATCAGAATTAATGCAACCGAGGGAATTAGTAACTCCTATTGCCATTCACGCCTCCTCTTCTCACTCCTATCTTTGTTATTTGTCTCTCTAGACTCCCACACTTCTGTGAAAGCTTATCCGGGGAAGGTAGAACATTCTCAGGGTCAGATATGAACCGCCATGGTGCCAGGAAGTCTAGTTGCAGCTGGGTGCCATCTTGAATCCCAGGGGATGGGGTGGGGGTGGATCCCAGGGGGTTGGAGAATTTGCAGGGTGGGTGCAGAACACTGGAGAGGCGTGGTCAGGGAAAGAGGCTGAAATCCAAGTGGACAAAATGTTGGATAATGTCTTTTAGTCAATGGGACAATAGGAACATAAAGGGCATGGAAATCGGTGGTCTGGATAGTCTTATAGGTGGTACTGTTTATTCCAGATCTTGCCCCTATAGACGTGCTTTGCTTCTACAGGCATTACCACTGCTGACCACAGTGGTGAATCTGTAAAAGCATTTGTTGAATAAGTGAATGGTAGTCCAAAAAAAAAAACCCCCCAAAACCTGAAAAACTCGACTTGTCCATCCAGGCTATCCAAACTAACTGCCTTGACTCAATGAATTTAAATGATTCAATTCAAATGTCAATTCTGAAGGTTTGTTTGGGGGGCTTACTTTTCCAGGCTATTTAGAAGACAGTAAGTGATTGTATTTGGCAATGGTTGCCACTTCCCCTCATTTTTGGAGTCCCCTTGATGGTGTCCACGTTTGCCCCTTACAGTGGCACTGATAAAAGAAGCACCATGAAGACACAGTCTGAGAAATGACGAGAGCGAGTGGGGCAAATGACAAAGATCAGTCCCATCAAAGTACTCTTTGTTCCAGGACTATCTGACTTGGCGGGTCTCAGGATTCTGGGCATAGAGACCAAAGCAATGAGGAAGGGAGTCAGTATGGAGAGAATATGGATTTGGGAACCACGGAGACCCTGTCATGTCCTAGACCCCCTGCCGACGAACTGCGTTATCTTGGCAATCCTGCCGAATTCCAGATCTGCCTCTAACCAGCTGTGAGATCTAGGGCATTTTATTTAACTTTTTTGTGCCTCAGTTTTCCTATCTGTAGAGTGGGTACAATAATAGAAGACACCTTACTGGGTTGCTATGAGTATTAAATGAATGAATTAGACAGTACTTAGTTACTATATATATGTTTGTTATATTAATAAATATTGTTATTACCGCTCAATGTGTTATCAAGCATAAAACGCACTCTTGACTTGCTCACAGCATTGGAGAGGGAGGGTAACAGTGCAACAAATACCCACGTGGATTATAAAAGGCATACCACCTCCAGAAATATATATTAAACAAAATGTACATCTTCTAATAGAGGAAAAGCTTGGGCTTCTATGCTGCTTATAGGACTATTCTGAATTTTACATGTGCAAACATTTGTTAGCACAGTATCTTAAAAAATGCTTCTGCTTTTATCTTTCTTCCTTCCTCCATTTTTTTTCCTTCTGGGAGGATGCAGACTAGGCACTACTTGAAGTGCTTGAAGGCACTACTCAAACCTCAAAAGATGACCTTGATCTTGGGCCTCCATAGGTTTCCAAGAAAAGGAAGAGAGTCAAGCAGATTCTCTCAGTGGGCAGGGCCTCCTACAGGTCACAAAGGGCACTGCCTTGAAGGTGCCAGGCTCCTGCTCTGAACAACCCTCTTTCCTCTTAGGCAGGGGTGTTGCAGCTTCGGTCCTTAGGCAGCCAGGACAATAGTGGAGTGTTCTCCCATGGCTGCCAGAGAAGAAAACCCTGACACGATGGGACACATGACCTGTCTCGAATTATGTGCATTAGATTAGGGATGTTGCTGTACTGACTGCCTACTACTTCTCAAGCTTTCTGCCCTAAAAGTTTCCCCAGCCTGCTTTCTGATTTCCTCACCACCCTAGAAGATCTTTGTCAAGTACCCCTTTGCCTTGCTGGAATTGTGGAGAAAACACACACACACACACACACACACACACACACACACACACACAGTGCTTGTTCTGTGTCAGGTACTAAGTATCTCAGAAATAGTGACTCATTTACTCCTCATAATAAAACTATGCAATAGGAACTATAATTATCCCATATTTATGGTAAAATAAAGGCATAAGGAGGTTAAGAACTTGCCAAGGTCACAAGCTTGTAAAAGGAAGTGTCAGAATTTGAACCAGGTCTTCTGCTTGCAGAAGCCCAGCGTTTAAGCACCACGTTATCTTATTAAAAATACATGAGTGCCCTCCACCTTGCAACCCATTCTAACAGGCCATGATGATTACTTTCCTTCCTTCTGGCCCTTTCCTATCCCAGCTGAGAATCCTGGCATCATCACAGAGGTCTTACAGCAAAAGCCCATACACAAAGATGGCACATATTTACATAAAATATATTAAAAAGGATTAGGAAAAATACATATTTGAATATATGATTGAGACCGAAAGGTGATGTATGTTAAAGGGAAGTTAGGAGACAAAAGACACGTGTAGTTGTTACAATTACTAGTTGCCACTGG
Organism: Canis lupus dingo; assembly: GCF_003254725.2. Taxonomy (NCBI): domain Eukaryota; kingdom Metazoa; phylum Chordata; class Mammalia; order Carnivora; family Canidae; genus Canis; species Canis lupus. Next base: position 72,469,572 of record NC_064247.1, read on the forward strand.
CCTATGGTGGGCAAGGCCAGGTACCCTGAATGCTGCATCGTGTGCAGGACCATCCCTCATACCAAATGCCAACTGTGGCCCTTTGGGAAACACTGGTCATGATCTGGGGATAGAAATGAGCCAGAGAAGGAACCAGAGACCTTCTCTTATCTCTCAGAAGGAATGCTCTAATGTCCCCAGCTGGCAGGCATGGGCAGGATGGAAGGGGGCTGTTCCCCTGAGGATGTCCTTCAGCTCATGCCAACTTGTCTGCTGCAGAATCCACAAGCTGCCCTGGGGTTGTTAGAAGGTTCTCTAATGAGCTGTGGTCAGGTTAGATGAAGCTTTCAAAAGAATGATGTTTGTAAAGTTATATTAATAACAATGCTCCATCCCTACGGGGCACAGAATTATTCCGAGGGTTTATGCTGTGGTTTGTAAAGTGCTGAGCTGCATGTGGATGGAACGTGCAACATAAACCTGCAATGCGATTGTTTGCAGCCTCTGATTTAAAAGGCCCCTCCTAAAAAATAATAATAAATAATAAAATAAATAAATAAAAAGTCCTTCCCTTAATGACCTTCTACTCAGTTATCCCATTTGTAGGACTACAAGTAAGTCAAGAGGACGGCAAATGTTCGTGCAGGAAGATGTTTGCCTCGGCATTATTTACAAAAGCAAAGACATGGACAGCACCCAAAGGTTCAGTGATAGGAGAAATGGTAACTACACAGGTACAACTACGTGATGGGTTATTTTGCAACCAATTAAAAGAAAAGACTTACGAAGAGTTTTTCATTAACGTAGGGAAATGATGCTTTTGTATAATGGGTGCTAAATTATGTCATCTGAACTTTGACCCCAGAATTCCACTTTTGGAATCTATCCTACAATTTTAAAACCAGCAGTATGCAAGATAATGTGTATAAGAATATTTACTGCTATAGTATTTATAACAGCAAAACAATAACAAGAATAATAACAAAACTAAAAAGAACTGGACCACTAAACAAGAATAATGATAAAACTAAAATGAACAGGACCACTCTGGAAAACAGTATGGAGAGTCCTCAAAAAGTTAAAAATAGAACTATCCTATGATTCAGTAAGTGCACTATTAGGTATTTATCCAAAGGAAACAAAAATACAGATTCGAAGGGACTCATGTACCCCGTATAGCAGCCATGTCCACAATATGGAAACTATGGAAACTATGGAAAGATCCCAACTATCCATGCCATCAACAAGAATTGAAAAAAAAGAAAAAAAAAAAAAGAACTGAAATCTTGTCATTGGTGACAATGTGGATGGAACTAGAGAATTATGGTGAGCAAAGTAAGTCAGAGAAAGACAAATACTGTATGACTTCACTCATATGTGGAATTTAAGAAACAAAACAGATGAACATAGGAGAAAAAAATAGAGGCAAACCATAAAGTCAACTCTTAACTATAGAGAAAAAAACTAAAGATTGCTGGAGGGGAGGTAGACAGGGTGTGGCGGGTCGAGGGGATGGATTAAATGGGTGATAGAGATTAAGGAGGGCAGTTGTTGTAGTTAAGAACTAAATCCTATACATGAAACAAAAAGCAAAACACAAAACAAAACACAACAAAAGAATTGGGGTATCCATCAACACTGAATGTTTGATTGAATCAGGGCTATTCCACAGAGTTGTATGGAATTATTTATATATGATTATATATAATATATATATATAATCATATATAAATATGAATATTTTATGTTATTATATATAACATATATATTTATATATGTGTATGTGTTCCAAAAGTATTGTTAACCAAACAAAGCATGTTTCTATGGACAAAATATTATGCTATTAAAACACAGACACATAAACTCCACGTCTACAAATGCATCCCTATTCTGCATGTTTGCATGGGCAGAAAAAGGTCCACTATAACCATTTAGCCAAAGGGACAGCATGGAGTATAGATTATTAGCTGGAACATGTAGACTACAGAAATATTCTTACTATGTACCAGTGATCATTACTTAGTGCTGGAATTAGGAGTGACTGCTAATTTATTAAGGTTTTTTGTTTTCCCAGATTTTCCATCTTGGATATCTACATTGCTTTTCTATTTGGGATAAATAAGTGGGTGATGAATGGATGGATGGATACACATAGATAGAAAGGAACAGAAGACAGAAAGGAGGTGGAAGGAAAGAGGGAATTAGGGGGGAAGAAAGAGAGAGAGGAAGATAGAAAGAAAAGAAGTAAATTTAGCAGTTGAATGGATAGCTTCCCTTTCCCTTGTTTCTTCCGATTTCTCTGTGAGGAAAATCAGGGGCTCTATGTTCCTGTTTACCTGATGCCTAACTGCTGTCCCAGGTTCGAGGGCCCACATGGTGGCTCCCACAGAGGCACAGCTGAACCCGATTAGAGAGGAAACAACATCTGCACAGCATGGTTTATGTCAATTCTATAATGGGTGAAACCCTCTGGAATTAATATCTGATGAAGAAATAAACCTGTTAACAGGACAGATTTATAGTATTCAAATTACTATTGATCCATTCAGTACACAACTAATAAAAACCTTCCTTGCGTGACCTTCCACCTTGTGCACGCTTAAGCAAATTATCTCTAATAAACAAGTATTATGAGGACCCAAGGAAAATGTCAACCTATAAATTACTGATATCTCTCTCTCTCTCTCTCTCTCTCTCTCTCTCTGGATGAAAGTGGAAGTTAAGCAGCCATATCTGTCTTTATGTACCTTGTGTTCAAGCCTTGAGATCCCCCCCAAATCTTCCAACATAGCAGAAATTCTTCCTTGTTGAACCAGGCACAACAGCACCAGAGTATCCTGTCTGTCAACAAGAAACTCAGTGAAAACCACCAGACAATAACCATCTCCTAAGGAGTAATGGTAAAACATAAACTTGGTCTAAAAGTCAAGAAATATGGATTCATGTCTTGGATCTGTGCTTCTTCAACAGCATGATCCTGGGGGGAGTTATTTATTTAATCTCTATGTTGCAATTCCAACCCAAATTAAGATGAAATAAATAAGATACTTAGTTAGCCTCATTTAGTTAAGTCCTATATTTGCTGAAATGTTTTAAAATAACTTGCATATATCCCCTTTACCCAAGATTGGGATCTTCCAGGCTCTACCCACTTGAACGTTTCCTGGATTCACTGAGCCTAGTGATGGCCAGCTCCCCTGCATGCTAGCACAGGATCTAGTAATAAATTTACAATGACTCAAACACAGTGGAAGAGTGGCTCTGTTCCACATGGTCATTGAAGGAAACAGGAAGAAAGAGACTCTTTCATCTTATTTTGTAAGATCACCCTGTCATCTTTATTCTAGCTAGACTACAGGGAAAACCCCCAGCAAATATGAAGGTTTGCACATTTGCAGATTTTCCATTGGTCCAGGCTGGAGCTGCTGGGTATCACTTCGCATGAATTGCATAAATTAGGATTCAGTCACTTGGCCACGTACTAACTGCCAGGGAGGATGGGAAAGACAACCAAGGTGCATGTCCAGGGATAGGTGGTGAAATCTTGAGGTTATCTGTCATACTCAGCGTTAGTGAAAATATACATATGGGGAAACTCTGTAATGGGTCCATATATTCATTCACTACCCTAGTCCAAGCCATGGTCATTGCTTACCTGGACTTTGGACACATTATCTTTCATCTCTGAGCTTAATTTTGCACTTAAGGGATATGAGACTCTTACTATGTTCCTCACAGTGTTCTTGTGAGGTCGAAATGAGATTATGACTTTCCAGTGCTCTCACACATGTCCTCAGCACTCACAACACGTTGGCGCCCTTCCCTGAGGCCACCAGACTCACAGAATACTGGCAAAGCAGTGGCAGATTTAGGGCAGCAAACTATTCCTTCTCACCACTGTGCTTACCTCCCAGGGATATGATAAATGTTCATTTTCCAAGAAGGTCCTGCACAATTAGTGGGAAACATAATATTCAGGTTCTAAGCAGCACTGTGTGGCACAATAAAATTATTATTGTTGTTAAAGATTGTATTTATTTATTCATGATAAACACAGAGGCAGAGACATAGACAGAGGGAGAAGCAGGCTTCCTGTGGGGAACCAGATACAGGACTCGATACCAGGACCCGGGGATCACGACTTGAGTCAAAGGCAGATGCTCAACCACTGAGCCATCTAAGTGTCCCACAATAGAATTATTTTTTAAGCAAAGTACTTAAGGATACATTAAGTAAAAATTTCAAGTCTCTTACTCGAAACAAGAAAGTAAAGAGAAAAAAAATAAAGTTGGAAACAAAGTCACTGGATCAAATCTTCTTGGTACTACCAATCTACCATCCAAGCAGAGCTTTAGAGATATAAGTGTCATATCTTGCTTTAGAGTTCCTTTAAGTAGACTGGGAATTTTTAGAGGATGGAACCTGAAAGATTTAATATCTAAAAGAGGGGCTGGCAAACTAAAGTCCATAGCTAAATTCGGCCCACTGCTTGTGCTTATAAATAAAGTTTTATTGGAAACCAGCCACATTCATTCATTTATACATTGTCTAGGCGTTTTTTGGTGCACGTGTATGCTAAACAGCAGAACTGAGAGAACTGAGTATTTTTGACCCAGACTGACCTGCAAAACCTAAAATAAACACTGTCTGTCCCTTTACAGAAAGTTTGCCAATCCCTGTTCTAAGATAAAAAATAAAGGCTGAGATTGCTCCATAGGACTCAAAGTTAAGTAAACCACAGCCTAAACAGAGTTGGACAAACCTGGTCCAAATGAAGTGAGTCTTCAGCTGGCTCTAGCTCCTTCCCTCCCAACTGCATCGGCCACTTTCAAATAAAAGAGCTCGTGAATTGATTAGAGGCGATAGAATTATTGGAAGCTGGAAGGAGAGGAATTTAAGGGAGCTGTAATGACACCATAAAAGCTTTGTTGAGTTGCTTTTATGAGCCTGAAGCCGCTTAGAGGGGCCTGACCCTAAGAGGTTAGCGGAAGTGTGTAAAAGGCTTGCCTTTGGGATAAATGCATATCAAAACCCATCCACGGAGGGAGAGCGGAAAAAAAGGGAAATAAATGACAAGTACAGTACTTTAACAGGGAAAATTTCCTCCGAAAGGAAGCAAGCAATGAGGCCAGGCAGGAATAAATGGTGTAGAAATGACAGTCGCTCCTCCGTGGGGCCACGGCTGTACTTGGGGCTGATAAGATCCAGCATGTGTCAGTTGCCACGTCTCTCTTTTCACACTTCAATGTGAACTTTACAGCAAAAGGGGGACAGGAGGCAGTGAAGGGGAAAACAGTGGCTCAGAAGGACTTGTGCACGGAGTGTGAAGCCATTTCAATTTTATATTCGAAAGGACTCTGTAGGTGATCCCATGAATGCAATTATGCCCACCTAATAAAAGCAACATATGCTAAGACAATTAAAAGATTTTATTATACATCTATTCATTGTATTCCATTTTCGGCAGGAGGAGTGGAGACTGATGAGAGGGAAAGGATGCATTTAGCAGGAAGGGGAGCCAAAGTCGGCCCGGAGTATGCCAGTGGGGAAATGAATGGGCTGTGATGTGTTTTTAACATAAAGATGAATTATTAGATTACTCTTTACCGGGGTCTTTTCGCCTTGTGGAATGCCAGCACCCTGGTTTCGTGCCTCTGCATTATGAGAAAATGTATCTGAAGACATCACTCTGCCTTCTTTGGCCCTTGGTGTTTTGGTATTCAACCATAAAATGAAAGCCCCTGAACAATGCCAGAAAGAAAAAAAAAAAAGCATGCCACTCGATTCAAAGCTTGATGAAATAATGGCAAGTGGAAATCAGGTATCTCTTCCTACCACGTATATTTATTGGGGACCTAAGTTTACACTGGAGACTGGAGCTTCTAAGTGGGAGAAAACCATCTGCGCCCTCAAGAAGCTCACCTGCCAGCTTCCTACCCAACATCCACTTGCATTTCTTCCTGGGCAAAGAGCTAGACCACATCTGCCAGCCTACCTTGCAAGATAGACACATGGTGGGCAGCCCGGTTGCTCAGCGGTTTGGCGCCGCCTTCAGCCCAGGGCCTGTTCCTGGAGAACCGGGATCGAGTCCCACATCAGGCTCCCTGCATGGAGCCTGCTTCTCCCTCTCCCTATGTCTCTGCCTCTCTCTCTCTCTCTGTGTGACTATCATGAATAAATAAATAAAATCTTAAAAAAAAAAGATAGACACATGGCTAGTTCTTTTCACTGGGATGTGGCTGAGCTGGTAAGAGATATCCACTAGCTGGTGATGGAGAGGCACTGGGAGCCTGGGTTCCTGAGTCACTTTGTGGAATAAAAGTGTCACTGGCCAGGCATACCACTTATGCTGTTTCCTGAGTAAGAAATACAGCTTTGGGGGTTTGAGCTATTATGCCTTTGAGGAGTCTTTGTTATTGTAGGCTATCCTATCCTAATCAATATGCTAACAACATAGTTGTGAAAACAGTTCACATCAGGGCATTTCAGTTGATACAGAAAGGCATAAACCATGAGGACTCTGACAGGCAAGGGTGGAGGCAGGAAGGGAACTCAGGTAGAGGTGATGCTATAACCCAAAGCTCAAAGGTGTGAAGGGATGTGGCCTGTTTATGGGGAGTGGGGAGCAGGATGTGTGGGAGGGAGAGGTGAGTCTAAAGGGGCATGGTGGGACCAAAGAATGTAGGGGTTTGCATGGAAATGAGGTAATCACATGATTAACTCTGCGAAAGAGACTTTTTGTTAAATATTGCTGCCAGGATGGAAGGCAGGCAGACACGTCGCCTCTAATGCTAACCATCCTTCATCAGAATCAAGGCGTGTCCTCACAAGGTGCGGGGGGGGGGGGGGCAGTTGGGTTAGATACAGCACACAGAAGGCCATGTGTCCTGGAAACTATGGTTTCCACTCCCTGAGATGATTTTGCCCAGCAATGAAGAGCAAATTAAGGCCAAGTGAACAATCTATCTGATCATATCTATCTAGGTAATAACAGACATAGGCTGTTGCATGATTCAGCTGAGGGACCAGGTGACCAGAACCACCTGGTGGCCATGTGGAAACACTGATGAAGCCCACCTGAAATAAGCTTAAGACCTACACACAGAATTCTAGGACACTGTATGGTAAATGAAAGTGCCTTTTAGGCCTGAGAGGGACTAGGTTTTATTATATTCAACAAAGTTGGATTTCTTTTTTTTTTTTTTTTTAAGATTTTACCTATTTATTCATGAGAGAGAGAGAGAGACAGAGACAGAGAGAGAGAGTGGCAGAGGGAGAGGCAGGCTCCCTGATGTGGGACTTGATCCCAGGACCCTGGGATCACAACCTGAGCTGAAGGTGGATGCATAACCGCTGAGCCACCCAGGTTCCCCAACAAAGTTGGATTTTAAACTTACTTGTAACACCTAATCACTTAGAAGCAATTTAGTAATTTCCAAATGTCTTCCTTTTATTCAAGCAACTAGAATGAGGCATACTAAAAATGAGAGCTGAAACATCAGAATTGACCAATCTTTATGGGTTTTCGTTGGGCTCCGTGTAGGTTGCTCTGAACCCTGCACGCTATAGATGCGAGACACACAGTTGTATAGGTATCGGCAGAGATTGAGGGGATGTTGAGCAGAAGGTAGGAGTTAATAAGAAACAGTATGCTGAGTGAGAAAAAAGCAAGCACATTGATGTGAGACAGATCCAGGCAAGAATAGCAATTCTTCAGGATTACCACTAATATTAAATAGGATAAACGGCAAAATGAGAAGCATTAACGCAAAATGGCTTCTAGTAAAGGCTCAGTAAGTAAAGTCAACTTTATCCATCCTCCTCTTTTATTCTTCTTCTTAATGATGTAGTAGGAATTTTTCTGTTAACGTGATCAAATGTATTACTTGTTAACTTTTGAAATGAATCATCAGTCATTTTTGTTAATTTTCTAAAAGAGCACACCCACATTTCATTCTACCTTGGTCCTTCGGCTGAGGGTAGAAATTCACCAGACATCAGTGCACTCTTAATCTTGAAGGATTTGTCATGGTAGCCTGGCCAAGGCATTAATTATTGTATTTTGGGGGAAAAGACAATTTTTCAATAACTGCCTGACAGTTAAGGCAACACAGAAAAGTACATAGCATTGACAACCCAGAGGCATTTTATCCTGATGTTCAGAGCTAAGCTGAGTAACATGTGCTTTATCTAGGGACCACAACACCTGTATCGGCATTGCTATTAACCTGCCCCTCAGAACCCTTCATTCTACAAAGCCATGGGGACTGAGACTTCACAGGACCAAGTTCAAATAAATAGCCTGGCTGAATGTGAGGGCTACTTATAATTGCATATCTTGAAAATACCATATATCCAACCAGTTTACAAGTTGTCACCAGATTTTACTGGTGACACATTTTAAATTAGACTTTTTCAAATTATAAAGGCAACGCAATACGTTTGCCGCTTTGAAAAGTGAAAAATGTACCCCAGTACGTAATACATCTCTACTAACTCTCCCTCTATTCATCTGTCTTTTGATATAGCTTTAGTCAGAGAATATATTCCATTTTGAACCCTACTTTAGCCATTAAAACTTTTATCATGAGTATTTTTTCCAACCGTCATTTTATTTTAGTGGATGCCTAATTAAATGGATCTACTGTGATTTATAGAATCATTCTCCCGCTGTTGAACCTTCAAGTTGATTCTGAAGTTTTACTGCATTTTTTTTTTTTGTGCTTTTTTTTTTTTTCCAGTTTTGAAACAGGAGAGCTTTATTTGGTAGGAAATAATTTCTTCAATGGTCTTAACTACTGGTGTCTGCAAGTTACAGTCTCTTTTGGTGTCTTTGAAGACTGTTTAAGACAAAGCTGATTATGAGGCCTTCAGAGGTGAATAGTTCAACTATTTGCTTGGAACTGCACTGGGCTTCTGATTCCAATCTCTGCCTATTAACTTGTTTGGGTCATGAATGAGGATTGGTGAAAGAGACCCACGTAGACCACCCTAATAATAAAATATTTGAACCAGTGGGTTATTCAGTTGTGCCCCAAACATACCAAGCAATTTTGTGCATCTAGTATGGTTCATGGATAGTCTTGTGCATCTGAAATGTGCCACTCCCACGCCTCTCCGAAAGTCTAGGAGGGCGACAGATGATACAAACCGATAGGGTTCATTCTGCAGTAATGTACACGCATATGGACATGGGCCTGGAGACATGGATACCCATGTGTTTTAAATGTGATTAACATGGCTTTTGTGCTGGAAAATCTTTTTCTGGGGAGAATCCTGATGTCTTTCCAATATAATGAGATGGATTCATCAAGGCATTCAAGTCATAATTTTATACTTCCATAGCCTTTTCCCTTTATCTCTCTCTCTCACACAACACACACACACACACACACACACACACACACACACACAGAGGAAGTCAACCATGACTTGCTGTCTGTCTTTGCCATTGACTATGAGATTGCCTAATTCCTGGGGAAGGAAAAAAAGAACACTTCCGAAGAAGTTCCATAAATTCTGTCTTACAGGGGCACCTGGGTGGCTCAGTGGTTGAGTGTCTATCTTTGGCTCAGGTCGTGATCCCGGGGTCCTGGGATCTAGTCCCACATCAGGATCTCCACATGGGGAGCCTGCCTCTCTCTCTCTGCCTCTCTCTGTGTGTCTCTTATGAATAAATAAAATCTTAAAAGAAATCTGTCTTACAGTACACATTCTGGACATGATTCAGAGTCACTTGATGGGGAGCAAACATTCACTGAGGGCTGACTCTGGGCCAGGCACTATAGGTACAAAGATGGGAAGTAGCTGAACTCAAAGAGCTTATAGTCCAGAACAGAAATACAAGGATGTGAGGAACTCAGACACGGGCTGAGGAGTGTTGTGTGCCCAAAGATACATGTACCTTTGACTATTTCTGAAGTCTGTGCTTTCTGCACTACAATAGCTACTTTAATTACACACCTATTATGTGCCAAGTACCATGCAAGGCACTGGGTACACACAGTTCTTGCTACCCAGAGGCTCAATGTCAAGTAGAGAAACAGAAAAATAAGGACATCATTAGGGCAAAGAGAGAAGCTCATGGAGTATACAACTAACCATGAGGAGCCCCCTCGAATGCAGCTCCTGGCCTCTGTCTGCTACCTGGTGACAGATCACAGTCACGTGCTAACACAGGGGAGAGTCATGCCCTTGCCCTCCCTCCACAGGGCTCTGCAGAAGCTCAGGGCTCCTAAGAGCCAGGATGACCTGCCTGACTTGTGGCAAACTGCCAACTGCATTTGAAACCCAAGCCTACGTGTATATAAAAATGCAGGAAGCCATCTTAAAAGGATGCGCTAATTAGCTTCCTGGGATTTCAGATTTTAAAAGCTTTTGTGATCGAATTTGTTTCAGTAATTTTTTTAAAGGATTCCAAAGATTGGTTCTGCTGTCAAGACATCAAAAAACAAACAAACAAACAAACAAACAAACAAACAAAAAAATGGGATAACAAACTTATTGGTTTCCACAGTGGAGTGCTTTCAGTATGAAAGGAGGGAAAACATCCGCTGATTGGTTGATAAAAAGCAATATGGCATTAAAAGGCCTTGATGCATAGTGAAGAACCAGCCTCCCTTGGGTGGCTTGATCCGACATTGAGTTGCTCTTGAAAAGCATCTGTGAGCCCCCTGCAGAATCAGCACCCATTGTCAGAAGGCTTGGGGGGGGGGGTAGTTTTCACTTAGATAAAGGTTCTAGGAAAGACACAAGCAAAAAGAAAAAAAAAAAAACAAATAAATAAACAAAAAAACCCAAAAAACAAAAATCCAACAACAACAAACCACCCCCAAAAGATGAGTTTTAAAATTCTGAGTAGAAAAAGGATATAAAGGGTCATAAAAGCCTGTTTCTTCTAAGCCACACTCCTTTCTTTTCAGCAGGAATAAAAAGAGCTAATAATGGAAAGGATGCATACAATAATTATATTTGTTCAGTGTGGGAGAATAAATAATAACTGGGGTACTACACTATTATGAAGGTCTATAATCATATTATTAGAGGTGTCCTATAATTGAAAGCCATTATCAAAGTACTTCCTCTTCCAGTCAATCCCTCCCTGTGTGCAGCTCCTCAACCCTGTGTGTGTTTTCCCAGGGGTGCACACACCCCGTGTTGTAATCATCTGTCAGCATTCCCCATCTCCAAGCGAGCCTGTGACCTCGAAGGCAGCTGCTACGTGAACTCCATCCATCTCACCCTCCCTTGTGCCTAGCACCGGGTCTGCAACCAATCATGGAGTTGACTGTACTCCACTTTCTTTTCTAGTTCACTTCTCCAGGTAGGCTAATCCTTTGGTCTTTTCTTGGAAACATTTCCCAACATTTCACATTTTTCTTAAACTGGGGAGTGTGCGTGGGGGAATATTTAGATAAGTCTGTGTATTTGCAATGTGGAGGCAAGGTGCTAATAATCACCAACCCACAGGAATCCACAGAGACTTGGCCAAAGTCAATAAAGAATCATGAGCTGTCACCCCCCAAATCCAAAAAGGCCTCATCTCCTGCTTACATTTCTTTAAAAGAAAAAAAAAAAAAAAAAAGAAAGAAAAAAGGATGACCTTGCAAATTACAGCCCTATAAATTTAACTTCTAAATTTGGAAAGATACTGAAAGAGGAAAAAAAAAATCATGAAATGAGCTTGCAAAATCTTAAACAGGACATTTACTGTAAAAGAAGAAGTAACTTTTGACTGAAAAGTGAGTTCTAGTTTTTTTTCTTTTCTTTCTTTCTTTTTTTTTTTTGAGTAAGAATTTTATGTTCTATAAAGGAATCGTGCAATCATTGACTCCTAGGGAAGTAATCCATAGTCAGATTTAATTTTCTTAATGAGTCATTATTTAGAGTATGAATAAAACTCATTGATTTATGAGACTGGTACCATTTTTAACCAAAGATTTTTATCTTTTTTTAAGTGATCATATCAGTTTGGTTGTGAGATGCTCCTCACAAGAAAATGTATCAGAAGGCAGACAAGGTGAGTGCTGTTGGAGTCAGACCTGGGTCAAGTTCCAACGTTGCTACTTGCTAGCTGGGTGATCTTAGACAAAACACTTAACCTCTCTGATCCTGTCTCCTAAACTACAAATTGAAAATGACGACAACACCATCAGGACTGCGGTGAGGATTAAATAAGATATTTGTAAAAAGAAACACAGAGCATTCAACAGGGAATGGTTTCATCTGGGAAAACATGGACAGGCTGGATTACTGAAGGACATTACAGTCACTTCCCCCGAGATGGTGGAAAACACAAGAGAGAGCTCTGTTTGTCTGATGTGGTTTGTGCTCATATAAAATTTCCTTTCAGGAGGGTTAATGAGGATGTCCTTAAGATTACAGTGCCCAGCAAGGGGGTACCTCGTGTTGGTCAACAGAGCCAATTCTGCTGAGCCACTTATGACGGTTACCAAGAGAATGATTCCCCCCCACACCCCATTCTTATTTCTGGGTCCAATTCTCTTTACCCAGTCTGCTCCAAGAACTCTCTTAACAGACAGCAACTTCACCTAGAACCTCCTCTCGCTTCATCTAGACTTATGAAAAGGGTTTGGGGAAGAGAAGGGAAGTCGCCGAGGTCACAAGGGGAATCCATGGCAAGGTTGGGCTAAAGATCAACCTCTGATTCTTGATCTGGGTCTTTCCAGCCACCACCATCCCCACCACTTGCTGAGCAGGTCCACTCCAGCTGCACGGCCTCTTGGACACCCTACTTTCTAGTCGTTGTTTAGGACTTATACAATCATTTCTGGCCTCAGCTATTTGTGTGAGGCAGGAAGGACAGTCTTGAAGTGGCTCTTTCCCCATCCCTTGGTTCTGGGCTGCAGGGCTTCCATGGCTTCAGCCAGGTGGCTATAGAAGGAGACACCAAGGAGGCTTAGAAGCCCAGTTAGAAGCCAAGTCCAACAATGGTGCTCAGAGGGACCCCTAGCAGCCCTGGGCAGCTCTGCGTCTACACGTGGAGTGAGTGTACAAATGGAGAAGTCAAACGCAGCCGTGCACATCGTTGCAGTTTACGGCCTTTTCTGGTCTTGGTCTTGTGACCTAAGTCTTTTTGTGCTCTCTGACACATAGCAGGTCTCAGACATGTGACACAGTGAAAATAAGCTGCAGTCCAGAGTTGGGGAAAATGACTGCCTCCAGAATGGGAGCCTCTGGACACATGGCTTGATTCCTCTGAGTCTTAACTTTCTCATCTCTCCCTCAGGGCAAAAAATACTGACTTCCCAGAGTTGCGAGATGAGGATTAGGGAGGATTATGTTTGTGAAATAGTGAGAACACACCCCCTGCTCCTGTTCATTTGTGTATACTCCATTCTCCATGACTTTCTGAAGGGGTTAAACGATTTCTAAAGAAGCTCTGGGATCCAGATTTTGTCGTTGTTGTTGTTATTGTAGTTCAGTTTTCAGAGCTGAACAGTTCATATCATGAAAAACAAAAACAAAAAAAGCCCCAAAACAAACCTTTTAACTTTGTAAAGGGGGTTTTCAGATACGTTTTCTTGCAGTTTTGTTAAAGGGTGAAGGAGTCAGAGCCAGGGCACCTGATGGGGGTGTGGAGAGACCACTGGTCTCCACTGGATCCCAATTAGCTCTGCAAGGGGGCTTAGGACTCAGTTCCCCCCCAGTGTGTGTGTGTGTGTGTGTGTGTGTGTGTGTGTGTAGGCTGTGACTGAACTTGCTCCCCACCTCCACTGAGGGGTGCGGCAGAGGAGGATGGGGGTGATCCAAAGGAGGCAGTGCCAGGGAGCTCTGGGAAGCACCACAGGGAGAAGAATCCTTACTCTCTGACCGCCCTCTTCTTTTCTAGGCCACCCCTCCTCCACTCTTGGGTAATCTGGAGCTGGAGAGGGGCAGGAAGGAGGGGAGGAAGACCAAAATAACAGGGACCGGATGCCTCCTGGCTATTTTGGTGGCACACACGCAAGCCCAGTGAGTCCCTGGGGGTTGATTATAGTTACCTGGGAAGACGCCTTCACTCTTCTCTGCAGACAGAACTTAATGAAAAGTCTGGGGCCTCAGAAGACATCGAGAAGCATTAAGAGCAGGGATTCCAGGCAAAATGGGCACAGCCACCCGTGAAAACAGCTTGGCGGGTTCCTCCAAAAGTTAAACTTACGAGTCGCCATAGGACCCAGTGATACCCTTCCTGGGTGTCCCCAAAGAAATGGGAACACACATCCACATGGAAAGTTAAACCCAAACCTTCAGGGCAGCACTATTGGCCATGGCCCAAAGCTGGAACCTAACTGGTCCATCAGTGGATGAAAGCAGAAACGCAATGTGGCACATCCATACCATGGAGTATTACCCAGCCATTCCAACAAAGAAGTACTGACCTCTACTACGGGGCAGATGAGCTTGAGAACAGTACGCTAAGTGAAAGAAGTCAGACGCAAAAGGTGGCAAATTGTAGGATTGTTTTTATATGAGATGTCCAGAATAGGCAAATCCATTGAGATCAAAAGCAGATTAGTGGGCAGGGAGGAACGAGGAGTGATTATTTCACGGGTGTAGGGTGTTTTTCTTGGAGGAGGAGAGAGATTTATTTATTTATTTATTTATTTATTTATTTATTTATTTAGAGAGAGTTTTAAAACTACAGAGAGGTGGTGGCTTACGATGTTGTAAATTTACTAAATGCCACCTAGGTGTGTATTTTATTTTTTATTGAGATAAGAGTTACACATTTTATTTATTTATTTTAAAGATTTTATTTATTTATTCATGAGAGACACAGAGAGAGAGGCAGAAACACAGGCAGAGGGAGAAGCAGGCTCCATGCAGAGAGCCTGATGCAGGACTCCATCCTGGGACTCCAGGATCACACCCTGAGCCAAAGGCAGATGCTAAACCGCTGAGCCAGCCAGGGATCCCCAAGTTGTAGATTTTAAATGGTTGGCCATGTGTTCTGGGAATTTTACTTCAATTAAAAAAAAAACAAAACTTGTGGGTGGGGGAATCAAAAACAGCAGGGATTTAAAATCCACTGTGGCTTATATTTGAATCTCAGCTCTGTCTCGTTCAACCTGTGTAACCTCAGGCAAGTGGCTTGGGCACTCTGGCCTTCCGCTTTACTGTCTTTAGGGTGGTGAGAATGAGGATCCCAGTATCTGTGAGGAATCCCTGAGGCTCTGGAAGCAAAGTACCCAGCCAGGCTCAGGGTGAGGTAGGCCCACACAGATGTGGACTCCCTCCCTCCTATGTCATTACGACACGACACGTCTGACCTTCCTCAAAGATGCAGTCCACCCACATCTCCAGGTGCTAGGAATAACAGGATAACCGCACTTCCACCCACCACTCACAAATGGAATTGTTAGCATTTTGTCATATTTGCTTCAATGCTTCCTTTTTTGTTTGTTTAAATAATGGGCTGAAAATGTCTCAGATGAAGTCGAAATGTATGTTGAACTCCTTTGCACTCAGCTCGATGTCTCTTTTGAGCAAATGAGCTTGTCCATTAAAGAATAAATTTGTGGAGAAAGAATTTATTCATTCAGTTGGTCTTCAGTCAGGGTCTACGATGAACAACGTAAGTATCACAGGATGTAGACACTGAGTTACAGAGCTTTGTTTTAATTGGTAATTTGAGCATGCGCAGAAGCTGCAGTCCAGAGGTGCTGCAAAAAGGCATGTGTGCCCTGGTTAGCTCCCTGTATTAAATAAAATCAGTGATTTGCTTTCAAACTCAGATTGCAGTTAAACAGCACGACTCAGAAAACAAGTCCCTTCCGACATCCTCAAGGCACTAGCTACCCAGCAATTGTGCTGTTAGGAAATTTTCAAAATATGGGCTATTGCCCAAATGGTGTGATTTTGGACTCTCATAGATCTGCCATGGGAATCAAATGAGATAACATGAAAAATCATTTGGAAAAAAAAATGCTATACAACTGTACTCAGAGGCCTCTCGAACAAAGGAGGGGTATACATGGTATGAGATGGACAGGAGGCAAAAGGGGGACATGTCTGTAAGCCAGAAAAGATTGAAAATACAACCTTCTGGGGGGCATAATGCAATCCCAGCTTCCCATGTCTCAGAGATTGGAGCCTGGGAAAGAAAGCCCTGGTGGAAACATCCAGCATCTGAGTTGGGAATGAGGTGAAGAAGGTGGGGAGAAAACTCAGAACTCAGTGCTCTGCTTCTGGAAGTGACCAGGGTAAATTTCTTTGCAATTTCATGTTTCCCTAAAAACAAGATGATATGTTTGCACTGTAAAAAAAAAAAAAGAAAAAAAGGTCGAGAATGGCTATGGCAATACATTATGCTGGGAGGTAAAGCTAGTTTGAGCTGCTGGTGATACAGTCTTTTGATAGGAGATCACTGTACCTGAAATGTAGGTAGTTATAAAAATGGCATTAATTTGCTTAGACCGAGAGATTTTCACAGGAGAGCAACTAGCAGAAAACATTATGAAAATGTCCGAGAGGACTGGTAATTGAGTTGATTAGTATGACCTTGGTTATGAAGGTAATAGAAGAGAGACCGGTGCTTAGACTGAGTTATAACCCTGTTCCCGGTTCGGCGATGGAGTGAGGGATGTAATTTGTTCAGGCTGACTCGGGGTAGCCAAGCCTGCCTCTGACAAAGTAATCCACTGACTAGCCGAGCTTGGCCCGTGCTTCTACCCTGACAGAGTAAACAGGACAGGGTCAAATAAGAAATGATGGACTGGGCTCGTGTGCGCTGGCGCCCCGTGTAGACACGAGAGGGGCAGAGCCTACACGACTGTGGGGCCCAAGAAGCATTAATTCACTGCCTCTGAAGTACCAAGGAGGGAAAATAATACAACTGCTCCCTAGCTGAAACAAAACAAAGCAAAACACCAACATAAAGAATAAACATCCCGAGAAGGTCTGTGCTGATTCCACTCCGGCTCTGTTTCTCGCATTTTTTATAGGCATTTATGAAGCAATATGCCACTGGCTGCGGTGGGAGATTTAACTGCATCAGTCATAAGAAAGGGTCCTGTGTCGGGCTCCAAAGCCCACGTTCTTTCTACTGCACCTGCTTAAAGTAGGCAAATTTCTCTAAACAACACACGTATACACACACACACACACACACACACACACACAGGAGGTTGACCCCACAAGGAAATATTCAACACTTATTTATTGGGTTGGGTCAATGGGCACCCAAAGCCTTTACACTGAGTTTACGAGGTCACTGGCATTGTAGCTACTTGTACAGAAGTTCACGTCCTGGGAGTTCTATCCATTTTCCTATCTGTGATGATCTTCATCGAGCTCACTGGAGAAGAGATCGTATATGGGGCCTGGGGTGACCGACAGGCGACTTCACAAACAGCTACGGAGCCCACAGAGACCCTCACATATAGACCCTCACAGACCCTCAAGTCTGTACACACAGGTCTTGAACATTTCACATTTACTGTTCATAATGAACCTGTATCAGGCCTGAACGAGAGGGTTATACTGGGTGAATAACGACAGGACATCCTCACGCACACTTTGTTCTGTCTCTGGGGTGTGTGTGTGTGTTTGTGTGTGTCTGCACGTGTACATTTGTATGTTTTACCAGTCACCAATTTCAGGGCCGGGGCTACACAAATGACAAAGGGCCCAGAATCCCTTGTCTCCTTGCCTCTGTCACCATGCTTGCTGACCCTCTAGTGAAAAGGATCTGACCACCACATGCGAGCAGAATAAATTATCGCTGACACTCCAATATTTAATTATGCAGCTGTCAGAGCGGCCCTTTTGAAATTCATTTTAATAAAGTGGGAACTTTCCCTTTCAAGGTTAGAGTGAGGGGAGTCACCTTTGGTGTCAGCCGGAGGTCTCCACCATGAGCTCTGCATTCTTGTTCCGGACGCCTGTCACTTGGCCTGATAGAAGGGCCTGATAACAGCTCTGATGCCTGGTGGCCTCCCCCCCGTCCCTGCCTGAATGAACATCCTTCATTTAAACCCACAATAATGAGGACCTCAAAGTCAGAGAGGCGGGCACAAGGGCAGCCTGTAGGGGAAAAAATGGCTTCTTATTATAAAATTCACTCAATGTGGAAGCCGCAATCTAAAAGCGATCATGGCCATCTCCCTGTTTTAACTGGTTAACCAGAAATATTTAACATGGTGGAAGGGAACAAAAAAAACCAAAGCGACCCTGGGGGGAGGTAGGGGTGCCCAGACACTGGCACTCCTTGATCTCTGGGTCTCCCAAACTCGTGAAAGAGACATAAAAGCACTGATTTATATTTTGCTATAAAAAAAAAAAAAAAGGTATCATAGGTTTTGTAGTTTGGTTTCTGGGCCATAAAGTTGCACCGAGGAAAAGCTTTTATATGGCACACTCGATGTGTGAATGCAATCACGCCTGCCTAAAGTCTGTGTTTAGCTGACGCTCCTCCGTGTTTCTATGTAAACCATGCCTGCAGCTGCGTCTAGAGAGGGAATCAGGGCTGGGTTAGAGCAAGTAGAACTAGCTCCGTACACACGGGCAGACTGGTCTCTCTCTCTCTCTCTCTCTCTCTCTCGCCTTGCTTGTTCACTCTACAGTCTCTCCCCTTTCCCTCATGCTTATTTTCCTCTCTTTCCTCCCTCTGCTCTCCTTCTTTCCCTCTCTTTAATAACACGATTAATATTTATTGATTAGTGACTGTATGCTGGGCATTGTCCAAAGTTCTTTGTGCCCATATCTCTTGTAGTGCTCAAAGCAACTCTATAAATTAGGTGCCTTAATGATTGCTCCCGCTTTATAAAGGAGGAAGCTGAAGCTCAGAGAGACAAATGGTCTTCTCAAGATCACCCAGTTATCGCCTGGCACCACAGACCCAGGCAGTTTCCAGTGCATAGAGATTTAACAACTGTGCTCTGCTAGGTTCCCTCATTTTCTCTTACTCTGGCCTCTCCCTTACTCTCTCTCTCTCACACTCTTTCCTCCCTCCTTGCTTTTCCTCTTTTCCCAATCTCTCCCTCCCAGGTTTGTATACACCGTATCTCTTAAGGAATATACAACAGCTCCGGTGGATGCGTGCCTCATGCATTCGTACTGTAACTCTTGTCAGCAAACACTGGTTCTGGAAAGAGGCTTTGTGTTGTGTGTGTGTCTGAATAAAGGGCCTGAAAGAATACTTGGGTGTGGCTGTGGCGAGGTGATCTCTTAAACCATGAGTAATAACCAAATCTGTCCATAAGCACTTGTTCTGAGACAGAACATTCCCTTCTCAGAGGCTGGGAAGATGGCTCATGAGATGAATTACAGGGAAAGCGGAAGCCAGAAAGCAACCTCTTTGCTTCTACTCTGAAGCTATCTGGTGAGATCTGCTTTGCAAAAGGACAGAGAAGGATCTCCAGAATCAGCCAGGGCCAACAGCCAGATCCCCTAGCACAGCCTCGAGAGCAGTGATTTGTAGGCTACCCTTTTTCTTAACTCTTGGGCTGCATAGTATGGGACTCATGACAGCTAAGGACACAAGGCCCTGGCATGGCCTGCAGAAACTATGAGGACCGAAGTGAAAGTCATAGCCCAAAGGGCAAACTATCCACTTCTCCCTTGGCCTGCTCTGAACTCTGTACTGCCCCATTCTAGGGTCAACCCTAAGGGCATTCCTATTTCTCAAGGGCCAGTGGTATCTGAGTCTGCCCGTGCCCCTCCATATTTGCCATCAATATTGCCTATTAGGGGAACACCAATGGTACTGAGATTGCTTGGGATTTAGTGTCCTATTTATAGGATCCAGAAGCCCCCAACTTGAAGGAGACAAGTAGGGGGTGGAGAGGAGTAGTATACTCTGTGCGTGTTACTTTGATCTGCATAACATTAACCCCAAACTCATAAGGCAGGAAATTACACTTCTAGGACAGTAAATGTCTCCTTGGAGCCACTGTACCTGTCACATGGGAGGCCCTCCATGGGAGTTCATTAATGCACAGATAAATGAGTGATTGACATCAGTATTTCAGCAACCCAAAGACAAATACAAAAATAACCCTCAGCTCATGTAAGCGACTCCGTAAAACCAAACACCTTTGTTATAGGTAGGAACATTCCACAAGAGATCAGGGGATGATTTGGGGCTGAGCCAGTGACCAATAATCACTGTTGACTTAAGGTTGTTCTCTAGGAAAAGATGACTATAGGAGGCAGGTGCACTGACGCCTAGCTACTGCCAACTTACTGAGATACTTTACACAGGTTGATTCACAGCTCTAGGCTTTGGTTGGTCTTTCTGGGTCCTGAGAGGGAAAATGAAGGATTGGAGTTTACCACCTAAAGGGACACTTGCAAGAAGACTCAGGGAGGTGGCAGAAAGAGTATTTGTTAAAGTGGACAATCGAGATATAACTTATTCTGAAACTTTTTCAATTCTATTTCCCTCTCTCTGTTTAGACGGTGTTTGTTGGCTGTTTTAATGTGCCAAACTCATGCTATGGGCTCCCCATTTTATCCTTATAATGGCCTTGGGTGGAAGGGAGGCACGATAATGAACTCTCTCTCAGAGATAAAGAAACTGAGTCTTAGCAAGATGAAAAAACGAGTTCAAGGTCATTTAGCTGGTACAGGGCAGAGGGAGGATTGCAGGGAGCTTTGCTGAGCTCCAGCAGCAATGCCCTTCAACACTGCGCCGTGTTTTTATCAAATATGCTGGTACTCCTCTTTTCTTTGTATTCTAGAGGCAAATCCAGGATTGCCTCTATATAACTTAGCAAACCTGTTTAATGAGGTCTGTGTTAAATAATACACAGAAGTTGTGTTTTTTTTTTTTTCGGAGGCAGGGAAGTCGTCTCCTCTATCTGCAGTGGTGACACAATCATAGTAATGGAAATAGGAGTAGCAGCAGCAGTGTGAACAGCAGCCACCATTACTGAATCAGATTAGGTGCCAGGAACTGTGTATGTGCGTGTGTATAGGTATGAATATGTGTACGTGCATGTGTGTGCACGTTTGTATGTGCATGTGTATATGCATATATATGTGTGTGTATTCACATGAATATATGCATATGTATGCACACATGTATGTGCATATGTGTTGCATGTGTCCATGTTCGTATGTGCATGTGTTTGCATGTGTATATGCAGGTGCATATGTGTGTATACATATGCACATAATTTATGTAAATTTTATAGATGTACAGTATGTCTATTTATAAACACAATTTTTTTCTCTAATCTGAGCTATACAATGATTCCCACTTATTACTAGGTAAACTAAGGATCAGAGATGGTACATATCTTGCTCAGGATCATATAGGAACTAACTGGTGGGCCAAATTTGGTATGCAGATCTATCTGACCCAAAGCTAATGCTATTGAAGGAAAAAAAAATCCTTCCACAATGCTTCTACATCACTTTAGAATTCCTATGACAGTTTCAAGTAGATCATTTTATGTAATCCTTATGACAATTTTATGATTAGCTGTTACTGATATTAGCATTGAGTATTCACATGACCCCGATTTTATGGATGATGAAATCATGGTAGGTAGTGTGACTTGTCTAGGGCACTGCAGCTAACAGCAGGTGCAAGTGGGCCTAAAATCAGTCCCTCACACTTCCACTCATCACATCCTATCGTGTCTAGCTTCCTTAACGTGGAGTAGCTTGCCTCTCTGCTCGGTGGCACTGTGAACCAGCGACACCTGTGCATCGAGACACTCTTCCCACTGAGGTTCTCAAAACTGACAGTTTCCATCTTGAACAAATAGACTAGTGTTCATTTGGATGTTCTCGGCCTCACGTGGCACCCACTCCAACAGCTCCTTGCTGAGTGAATTTAGGCAATGTTCTTGATGCCAATTCTCTCACTGCAAATGGGAAGAGATTTACAAAGCACCTGGCAGCAGCTGCTTGTCATGGATTTTGCAGTCAGAAATAATTATGGGTTCAAAATCTCCAAATCCCAGAGCTGCCCGGGTATGTATCCCAATGCTGGAAGCCAGAACATGCCACCCCAGGATGACCCTCTTCAGAGAGCAAGTGTGGCGTACACCCCACGATGACAAGCAAAGTCTAGAAGGCTAGAAGGGAGAAATAAATCCTGAGCCAACTAGAAGGATTAAAAAGTCACCTACCATGAGGAGAATTCGCACTCCACAAATTTTTCTCGACTGAGTAAATTTAAAGAAATAAAACTAGATTGAGCATGCGTTTAATACTGGTTGCTATCTTTTGCTCTGCTCTGCTCAGTGGCTTGTTAAATATAAAAAGATTTGTCCTGCAAGGAGACGTGGGGAGAGGCAATCTCAGAAGGACCCATCAGCCACCCTGCCCCTCCTCTTTGTAACCCAGGGGAGATGGACAGCCCTGTTTCAATCCAGCACCCCGGTGCCCGGGTCTTGTGTACAGGTCTCGCGTGCGATCGCTGGTATCCCCACCGCCTCTTAATAGAAGGTGAGATATAAAAAGCTCATTCGAGATGCCAGGAGCTTCCCTTTCTGACCCTGGCTGCCTGAGAGGCAAATTGCATTAGAAAAATGACATGCCATTCATCTCGCGAGTACTTGCAGGAACATTTAGCTAATTAAATGATTAATAAATTTAACACTGCTTTATAATTTCATTTAGCTGTGTTGGAAATCACACGGTGAGCTGCGTATGCAGCGAATGAGATTAGGTGGGAGTGAGGGTTTCGGAGGCTGCCCTGGTAATTGAGATTAGTCTATTACTACAGTGACCTTTTTAACTTTTATATTCTCTTGTTAAAGCGAAATAAAATTTTATTCACTTTTAAGGAATATTTACTTAGAGAAATTTACATGAAATTAAAGAAACACCAAGCCCAGAAGCCTACTGGGGCCAGAATCCATGCACTGTTTCTTTTTTAATTTTCATAGGCTCTTTAGGAAATTGGTCTTGAGCTAGCTGGAGGCAGAGTGTAGAGCAGTGTGTTTTTAGACCGTTCATTCATTCATTCACTCAATAAGTGCCCAATTCCTGGTGTGTCCTAGGCATCCCTTGAGGCCCTGGTACTACAGCAGTAAATAGGACCTAGGTCCCTGCTTTCCTGGAGCTTAGGTTATCACGGGGAAATAGAGATGAGAAGCAAATAAATAAACAACAAAATGACAGACAGTAAAAAGCACAGTGCAGAGAATTATAAATAATGATTTCTTTAGACTGGGGAGTTCAAGAAAATCTCTCTTCAAAGATGACCATTCAAATGAGATCTGAATTACTAAAAGCAGCCAGCCATGCAAAGCTCAGAGGGAACAGCACCCTGAAATAGAGGAAATCGAGGGTGAAGGTTCTGAGGAGGGAAGAAGTGAATTTGGTTTGTTCAAGGAACAGAAGGGACAGGGAGGCTGGGAGCTGGTAAGCTGGAAGTGATGCAATGAATATAGGAAGGGTCAGGGTAAGTAAGGCCATGATGATCACAGTAAGGAGTTGGGACATTTTTCATAGGTTCCATGGGAAGCCACTGGAGGGTTTCAAGCAGGCAGTGACACCACCTGTCAAGTGATTCCATTTCAGGTAAGTGTGTCTGCAGCCACATTTAATGGTGGGACCACAGCTACCATCCCACCTTTGTAAGAACAAGAGGACTGACTTGGTTTCCCTCACCTCAGCCTCTCTTGTAAATTGCGCTTTTATTCCAACTGCACATTATATCTGCTGGTCATGCTTCTCTTTCCCTTTCTCAATACGTGGTACTTTGTCATCCCATGTATTTTAAAGATGTTTTTGATTATCCCCAATTTTTGCTGTCCTCACTCATAAAATCCAGAGGTCTCTGCTTGTTTCTCTCCCATATCAACCATGTCTTTTTTTTTTTTTTACCCTTATACTTTGACAACTGGGGCTTCCCTGACTCTACAGACAATAACTCTCCCAGACAGTCAAATCTTCGAGATATCAAACATCCTCTGCACCTTGCAAATGCAAACCAAACCATCCTGTGCCCATATGCCCAAACTGTCTTCTTTATCATATTCTTACATTCCTGGATCTAACTATCCAGTTCTTACTAACCACCTGCTCTAAATACCCCAGGGCCAAATACCAGATAAGAGTAGCCTCTGCAGCCCTGATCCTGCTGAAATTATTTACACTAGCCAATCCTCAGCCTGCTTTCCCTGCCTCACCTGTTCCTTCTTGCAGAAACCACAACAATGTCCCCTCTCCCTCTCCTAACTGAAACACTCCTGGTGCCTCTCTATGTGACCCCCCTGCCATGGCATAGTGTCCCTTTCTAAGGATCTGTGGGTATTGCAATCTGTCTTTGAAATGGCAACCATCTCTCAACCTGTTGGTCTTAGCATACAACCTATATTGTAAAACATCTCCAGACACTCAGTTCCATTGCACACCAACTAATAACACCTATTGTTTACTGAGGTCCTACTTTGCACCAGGTGCTTCAGAGACATGGCTGATTTAACTGATTCTAATTTAATCTCCCCTCATAGGACCCTGCAAAAAAGGGTCATTTTGGCCCATTTTATATTTTATATATATGAGGACACTGAGACAGAGTTTTTGAAACCAGACCAAGGCCACTTGGCTCTAAGTGCCAGGGTTGGGAGTCAAACCCACAATAGAGATGGTATAGTTCATAAATGAAGAGGAAGAGCAATTTCCTACTGATGAAATGAACTAAAGGCCACGCTTGACAGACCACATCTCAACAGACGCTTGGATGATTTTGTTCTGTCTGGTTGCTCCTCCAGACAAACTGGTTTGGCATTTGTCCTTGCTATTTGTTGAGCAATCATGGTTTCTCCTGTACCTACTTTGCCTAGTTTCTCATCCAGGCATATTTATCCAGAATTTCACTGTTTCTCCTACCAACTTCTTGCAAGTTAATATAAATACGAAGAGAACATCTGGATAAATGTCCAGGGCCAGTTTACCAGGTGTCCCATTCCATTCTTTTGTAATGTGGGCCAGTTCCTCAGAGCACCAGCAACAATCATCAAATAACTTTGTTCTTCTGATGCTAATTCACATTTTGCAAAACTACATATTCAACATTAAAAGTTTTTGTTGTTTGTTGTTTTTGTTTTCCGCCTCCCCACCAGCCCATAGAGAAGATGAAATAAAAGGCCTTCCTTTCAGTAAGTGTTTAAACTATAGTAGTTTCAATTTCAGATAATTATGCACACATCCCTTGGATATTCTTAAGACTTTGAACACACACACCCCTTAAATTTGAAATCCTGTGATACCTGCTGTAAACCCTAAAATTTGTGAGCAATTGCATTTGTAAGCAGTGATTCTGGAAAAATAACATCTGTGTGTGATTCACACTTTTTTAAACTTGTAAATTGTCTGGTTGTTAACTCTACTAATCTTATGATGCTTAAGAATTCATAATTTTCCTTCCAGTATCTTCTACTTGGTGTGCAAGATTTGGACACACCTGTGTAATTAAAATATTTTCTCCTTAAAAAATCCCAATTGTTAGACCTCCAGACGACCACATTAGCACCTGTTACTAGTAACAGATGAAGTAATGAGTAGTAAGAACATGCACATCCTAGTTGAAGAAGTGAGAACTCTAGAAGTGAGAACCTTCTAGAATTTGCGAACTCAATATTTTACCCTTTCATTTTTAATAATGATGTAACTATGTGAGTTTTGAGAGCTTAGATGCTTTAAGAATTTCCTTCCTCTTTGTTAGAGTTTAGAAATCACCAGAGGTATTTGTGTCTAGATTTCTTTTAAAGCTGGAGCTCTTCCTGTCTTCTGCCCTCCTCTTCCTCTCTCTCTCTCTCTCTCTCTCTCTCTTTCTCTCTCTTTCTTTCTAAGTGTTAGTCCACTGTGAACCTGATACCAGAGTAGGCACTGATGGATAAGACAAGAAAAAAAATTCTGGCTTTCTAGGAATTTACAATATAATCCTTCCTATTCAAACTATCTCGCGTGGACCATGTGCATTAGAATCTCCTTGGAGCTTGTTAGGATTGCAGAATTCATTCATATCAGATTCCAGACATCCTGAACCCAAATATGCATTTTTAGAAGGATGTCTAAGTGATTCATGCATATTGTAGTTTGAGAAACTGCTCTCGATCAGGGGTCTCTTATCTCTGGTAAGCAGGCCAAATCCAGCTAGCTGTATGGTTTTGTTGTTGCTGTTATTGTTGTTTGTTTTCTACTGTCCATAATCTAAGAATGAGGTTTATATATTTTTAAAAGATTTTATTTATTTATTCATGAGAGACACAGAGAGAGAGAGGCAGGGACACAGGCAGAGGGAGAAGCAGGCTCCATGCAGGGAGCCCGACGTGGGACTTGATCCCAGAACCCAAGGATCACGCCCTGAGCTGAAGGCATATGCTCAATCGCTGAGCTACCCAGGCATCCCTGAGGTTTATATTTTAAAATAGACATAATGTAAAGGGCTATCTGACTACCTACAGAATAGTCTTTTTTGTCCTTTAGATCGCAAACTCTAAAATATTTCCTCTCTGGCTTCTTAAGCAAAAGTTGGGTGACTCCTGCTCTAAATCTAGATAAGTCTAGAACACAGTCTGGATAAAGTCTATGTTTTGAAATAAGCAATGACACTATGACATTGGTTCCACTGAAAGTATTTGTTAAACTACCAAATGTCAGAGGAATGACTGTTTTGGTTTTGTTTTTAGAAAAAACATGACATATATTCAATAGGAAAATTGGCCTGGAAAGCCTAGGTCTGGAATTAAGCTTGAAAAAGCTACCAGCTTAACAGGAATTTCATTGCTCTTGGTTGGTTATCTACCAGGACCCATAAAGCAGGCATCCTCAGATACTGTAGAACACAGAAAAACATGAAAATTGATACAACTGGTCCTATCCAGATTCACTACAACCATGATCAGCAGCAAACAGAAGGTGTTGTTTTGTTTTGTTTTGTTTTGTTTTGTTTAGCATGCATGTTCATCTGTAAAAATGGGCATGGTTTTTACATGTTACAAACTTTTCCGTTTTCCCAAATTAAGACAATACCAAATTGCCATATCCTTACCAGTTCCAGAAAAGAGTGGTTATATCTTTTCAACTGAATGAAATGTTTTGGGCAAAAGAGTTTTATTTTTTCATATGTAAATATCCATGCCTGTCCTTAAGGGGCAGGTTAGCTAAGTAAATATAATGTGGGGCCAGGGTTAAAGACAAGGGAAGAAAAGTGAAAGAGGAGACAAGAATTGAAAGCAGAGGAAAAGGAGAAGAGGAAGCAAGATCCGACTGTCTTCTGAAAAAGAAACTCATATGGGGAATATGAATCCATGTTTCCCCAGGGACAGTGACCTGACCACCATTCAGTTGACATGAATAAATAAATACCTGTTACAATAGATTAAGTTAAAAGGATTGAGTGGGTGCTGATTTGCAGTGACAAGACCCAATTTACCTACGATTCATACCATGTAGGGTTTTGACATTGAACAAATAGGAATCTGTTATTTGAAGATCATCTGCAATACATCTCCTCAGCTTATTAGAACAGGGGCCCAAGGGAGCCAAAGTGGCTCTAGGTTGGGGAGAAAAGGCTTTGCTCTCTTTTCTCCCAAGCTCTAAATGTTTGTAGAGCACAGTCATGGCTAGCGTCAGGGATGACAGGCAGTCTCGCCTGGCCCATCCACAGGCCTGGAAAACCCATTCAAAGCTCAGAGGCCGTAACTTGGCCAAAACCATCTCCCTTGAGTGTAGGTTACAACCTGTTCTTTATCTGAACGCCTCGCCCTAAAAGAGCAGGCTTTTAAAACAAAACAAAGCAACACAAAAACAGATGATAATAAAGTCAGCTTTAGCTAACTTCCAAATGGTATTGGGAGGGATAAAGCAGTGTGCATGATGAAATGAAGGCCTTCCATGAATCCCCACTTACAATTGACATAGTTACAACAAAAGCTAGAGGTCCTTTATTACTTCTCAGTGGGGTAACTGATTGTGTGCAGGTGTCACTAGTATCATCACTCAGGCTAATACACAATCTGAATTTCCAGAAATGCAGTCCTGTGGGCTCCTCCCTAGGGATCCACATATCATGACAAAGGTACCACCTGACAACATCCCCCCCAAAGTATGGAACTTTCAAAGTCAGAGAAGGGAAGCCAGCTGGCACTGAGCTCAAATTCTAGCATTGGCACTTCCTAGAAAGCCAGTCCACTTCTCTGTGTCTGTTTCCTCCTCTTCCTCCTCAAGTGAGGATAAGCATGACTATCAGGATTTTCAGGAGGTTAAATGAAAAATAGAGCAATGACAGGGGCACCTGCGTGGCTCAGTGGTTGAGCGTCTGTCTACCTTTGCCTCAGGGCATGATCCTGGGGTCCTAGGATTGAGTCCCACATCAGGTTCCCCATAGGAAGCCTGCTTCTCCCTCTGCCTATGTCTCTGCCTCTCTCTCTGTTTCTCTTTCTCTGTGTCTCTTATGAATAAATAAATAAAATATTTTAAAAAATAGAGCAGTGACAAATATTGTGTGCTCAGTGGGTTTTGTTTTCTCATATTGTGCTTCATAGAAGCCAAGCCTGCACTCATGGTGTGCAGTCTGCCTGGCAGTCCTTCATTCCCAGCTTTCCCCCACTACTTTGCATTATCCTCTTTCCCAGTGTCACCTCCTCCAGGACGCTTACCCTGATAGCTCTCAGCTAGGATCAGTCCCCTCTTTTCACTGCCTTCTGAACCCTGGGCCCACTTCTATTCATGCCCTTAACTCGAAGAATGGAACCAAACTCCTCATAGTTCTATTTGCCTGGGGTGAGCTCATAAGAGCCGTCTCTGTCTTCACTCCAGTCCAGCCCATCACTGGCCTATGGAAGGTGCTAGATGTCAGCCTAACTACAGAATAGACCCTCTGCCCTGCATGTAAATGTAATACACTGCTGCTTAAGTTTGCGGGCCATCTCTGTGGCAATGGCTGCATAGTTGTTTTCTAAAGCTTGCGTTTCTGCCATTTGGCTTTGCCCAAGATCCACTACTGCTCTTGATTCAGGAAGGAGCCTGTTCAGCCCAGACCCTCTCCCACCCCCAGGTCCAGTCAGCCTGTGCTCTTCTCTGTCCCCATCCATCATCCGATTGTCAACATGGGTCAGTGAATCCTGTTCCTTGGGGCCTCTGGCCTTGCACGGTGGAGGGATGCAAACAGAAGTTCTAAGGTGGTCCTGAGAAAAATAAAACTGCTAACCATCTTTCATGTTACAAGAAAGAGTAGAAATACTAGAGAAATAAAGCACAGTGAGATCGAGGGCTTCTATGATTCCCCAACTTACAGTTAATATGGTGACAACAAAATCTAGTTTTTCTCCCTATAAAAGGGACTGTTTGTTGCCTTTTCAACACCCAACCTGGACACCCTCGGCTATTGAAATGTGATATTTCATAACTAAAACAACAACTAAGATAAACAAAGGCAATTCCCAAGTCACAGAGAAGAGAATTATAATCATATTAGACTCAAAACTTCCAAATCAACGCAGGAAGCCTGGCTTTTTCTTGCAGTTACAACTTTAGAATCTAACAGACCCATTAGATAGCGCTACCTGTCAGGGACCCTGCCTGGTGTTCTGACATTAGCATAGTCACGACACCCAGTACTGCGGCAATTTCCTTCTCACCTGTCATCTCGCATCCTCAGAATGTAGGCAGGGGCTCCATGTTATGCATTATTTCAACAAGAAAGGCATACAGTCCATAAGCAGTGAGTGCCCAGCTCTCTTGCCTTCTAAATCTCAAGATAATTGCATGGCTATTTGTTATTAGCCTGAAACAAGCCCTCAGATGCACAATGACTACATACAAACCCATTTGTCTCTGGCCTGGACACTAATCATGAGAAAGGAACAATACTGGTCTCTGTCTTCTTCCTCCCTCACCACCTACCAATGCTATGTCTGGCCCACTGGAACCAAAAAGAAGGTGAACGTGCTCCTGCATCTCAGAGAAATGACAATGTACAGACTTGGGAGAGTCTACCTCACGCCTGCTTGACCCGTGCTTTTAGTGACCTTCAGGTACTCAATACGAAGGATGATTCTTCACTTAGAAGGAATCTCAAAGGCAGTGAAGTGCCAACAATTGCAGGACAGAATATTCTAGATTTCAAAAATATATATAAGTACCAAGGTTCTCTGAAAAAATGGTAAGTTCTGGTAAAACTGGATCTAATTTCCACTTGGCAACATTCAATTGGTGTTTAATAATGGCTGCCCCTATGACAGGGCATGAACCCAGCCCGTGACACTTTCTATTGTCTTCCCTACACTGGGGACAGGGTCCAGTGCCTGCCATTTATCATCTCATACACAGACAACCTTACTCATTTATTTTACCTGCCTGGTACCTACAGGCATCTGCATTTGCCCTATTCTGTACCATATAATTATTACTTATTAATAGGTTTTTAACTCCAAGTTCCTGATATAAAAATCAAAATAAACCAACATGCCACATTTGGTGCAAATTTCCACATCCGAAAAATGAAGGCATTAAAGGACACAGTTGAAAGCTACTTTTGAATCTATGGTTTGGGAAAGGACCTGTTCCACCAGTAACAGGAGGAGCTTTTGTTTTTAATCTTCAACTAAAAGTAGCCTGAGCAGAACCAGTCTTGGTGAAACAGGATCATCATCAGTGAATCACATCTGTGTATTTTCTCAGTTGCCTTAAAATGAGGGGCCTAATCAGGGAGGAAAGTCCTTGATGAGGAAAGTAGCCCCTGTTAGATTCTCTTTGATGAATCCCATGTGATCCACAACACTCATTGTGCAAGATGGCTGATTGAGTGTAGAGGAGCATCCATGCCAAAGAAACTGAATAGTACACACTAACCAATGTGAGGCCAGGACTGGCAGTCTGGCCTTCTGCCCTAACCCACTGGCTGTGGGCCTAAATGCAGTCTGTGGCTGAATGCCAGATGAGGGAGAAGAATACACTAAAATATAGGCAAGCAGATTATTTATGAGATGTGAAACTAAATGCTTACTGGTTTTTATGCAATTCAAGCTGAGCTCCATAGTGGCTGATGAGGACCCAGTAGAGACAAGCCCATAGGCAGGGAGCTACATTCAACTCTCACACCCTCCTAACCACAAAATGGAACCCAACCAATAAGTATTTATGAAGTATCCTCTCCATATGAGGCATTCCACTGAGGGGGATGTGTGCTAAATAAAAGTCAGTGGACTACTAACAGAATATTGGAAAACTGAATCCAACAACATATAAAAAGACTTACACACTATGAGTGGGATTTATCCCAAACATGCAAGGCTGGTTAAACATTCAAAAACCAATCAATGTAATTCACCATATCAATAAGCTAGGAAAACTTATATGATCCTATCAATTGATAGAGAAAAAGCATTTGACAAAATACAACACCCATTCATGATTTAAACAAAAATAAAAACCTCTCAGCAAATTAGGAGTAGAGGAGGATCACTTCAAGTTGATAAAGCATAGCTATAAAAAAAATAAATAACAGCTAGCATCACATTTAATGGTTAATAATGAATGATGTCCTTCCAACAATGAGACCAAGGCAAGAATTTCTTTTTTTGCCACTCTTATTCACCAAAGTAATTCTAGCCACTATAATAAGATAAGAAAAAGAAATAAAAGGCATACACATTGGAAGAGAAGAAATAAAACTCTCTATTTGCTTATGAAATGATTGGTTACATAAAAAAATTCCAAGGATTCTAAAAAAAAAAAAAGAAAAACAAAAACACACACATACAAAAACCCCCAAACTTCTAGAACTAACAAATGAGTTAAGGAAGGTCACAGGATCAAGATAACACACAAAACACAATCACCTTTCTATTTACTAACAAGGAACTTATGGAAATTGAAATTAAAAATATAATGTCATTGAGTCACTCCAAAGAAAATGAAAACGTAGGTATACATTCAATAGGCATACACTAAACAAATGTAGTTATATGTCATGTCCATGAAATGAAAGACTGAAATGTAATAAAGATGTCCATTCTCCCCAAACTGTTCTATGGGTTTAATGCACTTTCTATCAAAATTGCAGCACGGTTTTTGTAGACATAAACAAGATTATTCTAAAATTTATATGGAAAGGTAAAGACCTTAGAACAGTTTAAAAAATCTTGATAAAGAAGCACACAGTTGGAAAAATCACTCTACTTAATACCAAGACTTACTTTGTAGCTACAACAATTAAGACAGTGTATGATTGGCAGAGACACAAACACATAGGATCAATGGAACAGAACAGAGAACCCAGAAATAGACTAACACAAATATGCCCAACTGGTTTTTGATAAAGATACAAAAGCAGGTCAATGGAAGAAGAATAGAATAGCATTTTCAATAAATCATGTTAAAGCAGGTGGATAGCTATAGCCAAAAAATATGAACCTTGACCGACTTGACACCTTATGCAAAAATTAATGCAGATATTTTATGATTTGTATTAAATTTATTTTAAAATATTTTATAGTTTTTTTAATATTTTGAATGAAGGCTTTCTTCTATTTCCATCTTTAATTACTGCTAGTATATAGGGAAGATCAGTTGATTTGTATATCTTTACCTTATATCTAGCCAGCTCTTCAAATTATCTTACTTTTACAAGAATAGTTTAGCTTCTCTAAGATTATAATTATATGATTTTTAAAAATTTATTTATTTATTCATGAGAGACACAGAGAGAGAGTCAGAGACACAGGCAGAGGGAGAAGCAGGCTCCCTGTGAGGAACCCAATGTAGGACTCGATCCCAGGACCCCAGGATCATGACCTGAGCTGAAGGTAGATGCTCAACTGAAGCTGAAGGTAGATGCCTGAACCACCCAAGCACCCCTAATTATATGATTTTAACATGAAGCACATCTTTTCCCTACTCATTAAGCCTCTTTTGGGTTTTGTATTATCTTCTGAAACTTCCTAAGCAATATGAATATTGATGGGTATAGTGAGCACCTTTATCTGGTTTCTGATTCAAACAGAAAGCACTCTTTAGTGCTTTCACTGTTTAAAATATTTGCAGCAGGTTTTTAATAACATCCTTGACTATAGTGGCTAAATTTTGTCCCTCTAGTTTACTTAGCAATATAGTTAAAGAGGTTGTTGGTTCGTGAATTGGTTGATTTGACAATAACAGCTGAATTTGAACAAATGTCTTTTTGGCATCATTGATAGAACCATAAAGTCATTCTTTAATTTGTTGCTGTAATAAATTACACTGATAAGGAATAAAAACAATAAGTAAGTAAAGAAATGACATGAAAATTTAATTAGTTGTAGTAAATAATGCATTAAAACCCTTTCAACAAGCTCCAACCCATAGCAAGTGGCAACTTTCAATAAAATCTAGAGAAGCTCTGATTTACAGGTGAATGCATCTAAAAAATGTTTTAAAAGACTTTCTTCAGTATTTAAATCAATAACATTTTTGTGAGAATTTAGATATTTTATGAGATACTATGAACAAATTTAATATTGAAAAGTCAAAAGTATTTATTTTCCTTGAGAAACATCCCCTTCTTACCCAAGACTCTTTTTTTTAATGCATATGAAAATTTAGTAGCCTAGCACTCAAATCATGTTATAAACAGGAAGCTGAAATAGAGTAGAAAAGGAACTAGTATCTGTGTCCTATCTAAGTGGCAAGATGAGGCAAGGTCCGTCTATGTATATTACCTCCTTTGAGCCTCAGAATGTCCCAGTTCTCTCTGTACATGGAGATGAGAAGTGGCTAAAAACTGAGAAGTGATGGGAATATGAAACTCCTGGGTCCAGACTTCCCAGGCAAGTACTATTAAATTCCTCTGTGTGGCAATTGAAGAAACAACTCTAGAGTGGCTAAGCAGATTATCCAAAGCCATCAGGCTGGTAAATGGCAGAACTGGGATGCAAATCCTGGGGTGTCAGAGACAAAAATTGATCTTCTTTTAATGAATATTGGTAATATCTGGTGGCCCAAAGCATGGGCTTCATGTCTGCAATAGGGACTTGAATATTAACTCAGGCTCCACTAGCTGTATGCTCTTGGGCCAGTTACTTAACTCTTCTGTGCCCCAGTTTCTCAAGTGGTTCTTAAGACAACCCAGCACCTATGTCTGAGGGATACTATGAGGCTCACATGAACTACCAAACACAAAACCCAAGGCATAGGATATAGTAAGCCCTTAATGCATATTGGCTAATAGTCTATTTATTATCATTATTATTACCATTATTTTTATCATCCTTGAAACTATTTTTCTAATGGCTCTGAGTAAATCATCGTTGATATCAAGAATAAAACTCCAAAAGAAGCCACTCAAATGACTCTCAGTAGCTAATAAAACCTAATAAAGTCAATGTATCCACTTAGCCAAGCCACAGAACACACCACTGTTCAGGTAAGTCATAAAGTCTTCCCTGCAGCTGTTAGAATGATTGATCCTCAGGCACAATTAAAACTCAAGCAATACATTGACATTTTAATAGAACAAATAATTTAAATACATTTAATGTGTTAGGCAGTAACAGTTTTTGTAACTGATATCTACAGCTTTGGGAAGTTACCTCCCAAAAAGTGTGTAGAGAAAGTCTTTGGCCAAGAGGGTGAAGAAGGTGAAGAAAACACGATTGACATTCTTTGAGAGAAACCATAAATCCTGCAGTTATGTGGAATGGAGTAGTTAATTTTGAAAACCAGGTCCTATGAAAAACAGTCCTTTAAACATCCCTGGGTTTTCTTTCTCCCTTGTTTTTTTTTTTTTTTTTTTTTTGGTGTGTGTGTGTGTGTGTGTGTGTGTGTGTGTGTTGTCTCCAAAATACCATTAAAGATAACTGATAAGGTACTGCTTATATTTCTACTACCCCAAAAAGAATGTTTTGAAATAAACTGATTCAAAGATGAGAAAAAATAAACAAAAGCAAAAACAGGCCTCTGATTTTCATGGTGAAACTCCAAATGAATATTCTTTCCAATAAAAAGTGAGATCAGTGGCACCTCCTCTCACATGCATTCCAGGGATGTTCTAGTAAATGCTGAATGATCCTCTCTGGTGGGGAGGAGGGAGCCCTGGTTTGTAGCACTTAAACCAATTTCCATGGTGTAAATATTCCCACTGTGGCTGAATTCAAGCCATCAATGTGATGTCACCAGACATGGGGAATCCGCTCTTGCTGGTGAAGCATGGGTGCCATTTCCTCTCCAGCTTTCCACATCACTAGCTGTTTTAGAGCATTGAGGCACCCATCACTACCAGAAATCATCTTACATGTTAGTTATTGCCTTGCCTGTCGCCTACACCCCCATCAGAACAAGAGCTCCCGGAACACAAGGGACACCTGTCTGTCTACCTCCATACATCCACTCCCATAGCTGCTCTACACTGTGGCCAGACACAGCATGCATCCACTAAAGATCTGTGAAATGAATGAATGAATAAATAAATGGTGTGGGGTTGGCCAGGAAAGGAGCCGGAGAAGAAGAAAGAGCAGAAGAAGAAAAGGAGAAGATCTACATAAGGCAAGGGGGCCAAATCCTGTCCTTGCTTCTTTTTTCTTTAGTAGTTGGGATAACATGACCCAACAGTTAGGTCACCACTTCTCTGCGAGGCAGACTTATCAGAATAACTAAGCACCAAAGGGTTGACCTACATGCCACTGCTTTCTTCTGGCCAAATAATGGGCCAGAAATTTTACAATGTGTTTTTTTTACCCCCAAACTTTCAGGAGACTCTTTTGTTGTTGTTGTTGCTATCACCACTAAACATTTGTGCTGACCGGTGCTTTAAACAACGTCACACACAAGCGTGTGGCTATCTTTTTTCTTTAATTTGATTTCCTACTGTTGAAAGTCAGATGTCTAACCATCTGTATTCTAAATCCTGAGCATCCCCTTCCCAGTGGAGCATTACAGAAGAGCTGCATGAAACTGATCCATGAAAGCCATTGGAGTGACAAGAAGAATCTGGGGCTAAATACGAGTTTGTTCATTTTAGGACCTGGTGTAGAAAAAGAACCTCTCCTCTTGGGCAGAAGTATAAACGTCAGTGTAATGAAAGAGTGTGCATTGTTGTCTCTGCACGACTCATCCTGAAAGCTTACGTTTAATAGAAGATAATGTCCCGCTTTCATGTGAATGAGATGTTCTCTGAAGGCTACTGGCCCATAAATCTAGACCTAAAGAATTTGGGGGTGGTGTTTCTTAATTACCGCAGGGCCAGCTGCCTGCCTCTCTGCAAGCCCCCTCAGCGCAGTCATGGTGGGGAGAGATTTGTGAAGTTCAGGGGAAATCAAGAAGCGTCGGCATTGTTTTCTGCTGATTTCCCAGGGACAAGGAATCTGCTAAACTCCAAAGGAATGGGGCTTCTCAGGTGCCAGTGCTGCAGGGTACGAAAACTGCAGCTAAAAACTCACCATCATCAAAGAGCAAGTGATTAGGAGAGCTGGGGGGGGGGGGGGGGGCGGTAGTGGCGGTTGCTTCTGATTCCCTTTGTACCAATGAAGGGAGGGGCTGAGAGCAATCACATCACAACCTGTCACTTCTCAAAGAATAGGGCAGTTCTAAGAAGTCACCAGCCACCCCACTTCACTCGACAGACCGCTTGGAGCATGCATTTTGGAGAAGTGTCCAAAAGATCATTTCTGTTCTTGCTGCTGAGTTGGGTGTGTCGCCGGGCAGGACTGACACGCTTTGTCAGTTTCTTGTGACAGCAGGAAAAGTTCTTTGCCAAAAAAAAGCAAAACACAAACCAACAAAAAACCCCAAATCAGGTAAGGAGTTTAATGTTTCCAATGGAGCTGAGACCATGGGGCACTGTGAGTATGAAAAATCCAAAAATGCTTTATCAGGCCCCATGGCGCTGACAGTGCAAGAAAGCCCAGCTGGAACTGTGGTCAGCTGCCAGAGGTGAAATCAATGTTCGTGCTAAAATGATCAGAAACGTAAAAGGTAAAATGTAATTCCCCCAATGGGGGGATTTCAACCTGGCTTCTTTCAAATAATTTATGGGAAGGGTCTTGGGTTTGTGCCATTATGTGTAACACAATTAATATCAGTTTTGGACATCGTCTTTCAAGTCATCTAAGCAAGATGCCTGGGGACGTGTTTCAAGGGGCCATTTCTACCTCTTATTTCACCCCTCCTGTGATGAGCTCAAATCATTCTGATGAAAGTCAGCTTTCATAAGCAAACACCATAAACCTATTTTATTACTTGGAGAATTTTAAAACATTTCAACAAAACCATCGTAATTATTTTTCTTTCTGTGATCCTTCAATAAAAGCAGAGAACCCACAAGACTTCCATAACTAGATTCTAAACATCATGTTTGGACATCAGTAAAAATGATGGACAAATCCTTTTGCAAAAAAATTTCGACCTGGCTTGCCTTGAAAAACATCAAGAGGCTCTCTGGCACTAGATGTCAAATTAATTGCAGGCAAAGTGTGTTACAGTAATTCACTTGGCAGTTGAAGCAAAACCAAGGGAACAGCATTAAACCAGATCCCCATATGCCAACAGGCCACCATCTCTTTGCTCCAGTTGATGAAATTTGACTGTATTTCTTCCCTGCTTTAACCTGGTCAGCAGCGGCAAGAGGAAGATCTGTCCTTCTCTCTGCATCGTCCAAAATGGTTTATTTGCCCTCTTAGGAGGCACGCTGATATACAAATCCCAGGTATGATTATTATTATTTTGAACTATTATTATGAGTTACTATTATTACCTTCCTGAGAGAGTGGAAACAGGGGCAAGGGAAAGCTGTGCATGAGATGGAACTGTGTATGAATGCTGAAGGGAGTCC
Source organism: Canis lupus dingo (assembly GCF_003254725.2). NCBI lineage: Eukaryota > Metazoa > Chordata > Mammalia > Carnivora > Canidae > Canis > Canis lupus. The sequence goes on from NC_064247.1 coordinate 72,507,268, forward strand.
GTCTGTCCTCGTCCGGAGCAGCATCTGTAATATTTCAGGAGACATAGGTCATCAATACTGACGGGGGTTCGTTCCCCGGAGACGGGGCAGCTCTGTGTTGCTGTAAGCCTTGTCCCGGGTGAATTATCCTGGCCATCCAGACTGTTCCGTTCTTCGCTTTTGCGAATACTTTCGTGGCATCTGTGAAAACTTGCTCACTCAACTGCATTTGCTGAGCACTTACTGTGTGCCTGGGTCTTTGCAATTGACTGGAGATTCCACGGAGAAGTGAAAGGCTCGGTCTCATTAGCAGTGGGGTAGGGACTTGTGAGGCACAAGCAAGCAAGTCACTGTGACGATGGGATGCTGTAACCATAGCTCTCATTTGGGGGACTCCTCAGGCAGTTTAGTGGCATCCACTGTACAGGAGAGGCTCCAGTCCCAGGAGTAAGGACAGATCCAAGATTCTTGGGCAGGTCTGCTGTAAGGCTGTGGTCTCTAGCCTGTCTAGAGTGGGGCTCCAAGGAGGAAGGAGACAGCTCCTCCAACAGGAGGAGGTGAGGGAAGCATGGGTAAAGACCTCACAGAGGGGATGATCCTTTTGTTGCTGTCAGGAGGGCTCAGTCAACATGTGGAATGGCCTCCGGGGAGAAGGGAAGGCATTGGACAAGGCACCAAGGGGCCCCCTTGTGAATCTCTAGAAGGTCCCTGGGCTGGGAAGTGGCCCAACGCCATTCCTGCCAGGCAAAAGGCTCATGACTAATTATGCATTTTCTTATGAGGACAGCACCTTGCTCTTAGAACATAAAGCCTTCCCAAACTTTAATGACTCCCTGAAACAACTTCTGGCCTTTGGAAAGTGGGGCATCCAAGAAAAACAATCAAGGATCACTTGAAGGCACACGCAGCGTGCTCAGAGAATTATTCCTGGCCGTGGTCTCTGCCGTGGATCACAGGCCTTCGGCTTTCAATCACAAGGTTGAAAGGTATTAAAAAGAACTCATGCGGTCCAGGGCAACTGTTTGTGTAAAACATTTTCCTTCCTTGGAATGTAAACGGGTCTGTCTTCATCTAGAATTATTTTTTACCGATTTCATCGTCAAAACTTCAAAGTGATTTTCCCCGATGTTATACATATGTCATGTCCCCCACTCCCCTTAACTTTGTCCTGTGTTTGTGGAGGCACAGACCCAGCATCCCCAGGATGGGGCCCAGGAGCTTGACCCACAGGCACACCTGGAAGTCATTAAGGATATGGGAGGGGGAGGAAGAGGAGGAGGAGGGCACCACAGGGGGAGAGGGGGAGGTGGAGGGGAGGGAGAGGGGAAGGAGGGGGAGCAGGAGGAGGGGGTGTAGGAGGAGGAGAGAGGAGGGGGGAAGGGGAGGAGGAGGAGTAGGGAGGAAGCAAAGGAGAGGAAAGGGAGATGGAGATAAAAGGGGGAGAGGAGGGGAGGGGGTGGGAGCAGGGGTGGAAGGGGAAGAGGAGAAGGAAGAGTTGGGGGGGAGGGAGAGGGGGAGGAGAGGAGAAGAAGAAAACCATTTCTTTTCCAACACACGGATGCTCTTTCCATTATGCCAAGTCTGAGCCAAAGGTGAAGATGTTCAAAACAAACAGCTAACAGACAAACAAATACTTTCTAAAAACTCCACAGTGTTGCCTCAGGATAATGTCAGGGGTCAAACATGTCATTCTTAGAGAAAGGGAATGATTTGAGCAGTGACTTAGACTTTATGCTATTCTAGAGAATCCTGAAGTGAAGCATATCCATTAGTGCTTAATTACCAAAACTTTCCCAAGTTACCAGCTATGATAAGATTGGATTCAACTAAAACTCATACTAATTTAAGATGAATGTATATGAATGCTCCTTTGCTAAGTCTTGCCAGGATTGTGAAGCTCCTCACCTCTTGCTCTATTTGATAGGACCTCTCATTTTCTGAAAATGATCCAGAAAAATCAGGGAATTTCCTTCCAGAAGCTTGAGGACACTCATATCAATGAAATTGGAATTAGCTGGTGGATGGCAAATTGCAAACAACCAACCCTTGGCAGTTTATGGAAAAAAATATCACAATAGTCTGAACTCAGATGCAATCTCCACCCCCCACCCACTAGAGCTCTATTATCCCACCTTTCCTTTGAAGACAGGGGCAAGGACTCATTTAATTTCTTTGATTTGTCTAAAATCTCTTACCATGTGGACACTTTACATGTATAATTTCGTATTACATATTGTAGATATGGTTATACACGTATTCTGGAAATGCCAAGAATTTCCCAGCATATCATAGGCATGTGCCAGCAGATGCCAGTTGAACTGTGTGCTGGATGACACATCATCATTCCCATTGTAAATCAAGAAACTGAGGCTGAGCCACATTTGGTCTTCGGCCCCAGATCATAGCACTGGAAAGGACTGGGATTGGTCTCTGCCCTGGCCCTGGAGTCCATGCTCCGTCTACCCATGTTGGGGGACAGAAGGTCAGCTTTCCATTGCTGCTCCTGTTACTTTTTGTCTCAGTGACCATCTCATATAAATGTAAGAAGTGGCATAACTATGACAACCAGTCCCTTGTGGCTTTCCTGACTCTCAGGAGCAAATATTTCCTATTCAGGTTAAGGTCAGCAGTCAGACAGTGATCACACTCTTGAAAATTCAAGAACTAAACAGTATTCTCCCAAACTCACTATACTAAATATAGTCAACTATATTTGAATACATAAGATTAAAATTGCTGCATGGAAGAAAAATATTACAAAGTTGAAAATAAATAACACAGAGAAGAAAAATTTACAACAGAGATACACTGGTCTCCTTAATTTACACCAGCTCTCACCAAAAAGCAAGAACAATCTTAGAGAAAATTGGATCAAGAATGTAGAAAGGTAGTTCAAAAAAGAAAGCATATAAATGGGCAATAAAAATATAAAAAAACTGACCCAAACTTAACTGCATCCATAATTAAAAAGTACAATTAAAAAATAATGCTGAGGGGATCCCTGGGTGGCTCAGTGGTTTGGCGTCTGCCTTTGGCCCAGGGCGCGATCCTGGAGTCCCGGGATCAAGTCCCGCGTCGGGCTCCTGGCATGGAGCCTGCTTCTCCCTCTGCCTGTGTCTGCCTCTCTCTCTATCATAAATAAATAAATAAATCTTTTTTAAAAAAATCAAAAATAAAAATAAAAAATAATGCTGAGATATTTTTCTCACAAGACTGATTGCCATACAGCTTTAAAAATGATAATACCTCAAATCCGCGTGTGTGGGAGATATAGGTACTTAAACTTGGCAGGCGTGTAAAAAGATTTTGGGAGGCCAACTTTGAAACACCTATCGAAAATTTAAGGCACATCTCATTGATCAGCAACTGGATTTCTAGGAATTTACTCTATATACTGACATATATGCCAAAGTAGGTTATATTAAATGTTGAAAGAAATGTTCAGAAGCATAGTTTAATAATAGCTAAAGGTTAGAAAGAACTTGTGTATCCTTTAACAGGTGGTTAGATAAGTGAGTGATGGTATGGATATATAATGAAATACTATCTGGTCTCTTAAAAGAATTAGATGAATCTATAAAAATGGAAAGAAACTTAATTTATAAAATAATAAATGATAAAACTATAACATTAAGGGAGCATGAAATATAGAGAACAATGTACATAAATTGAGATGATGTATGTAAATTAAAGCATATACACATGTGCATAAATATAAATGCAATCCAAGTTGGATTCATTCTCTTCCTACCCTTTTTTAAGAGAGTTAAAAACAAAACAAAAACAAAAACAAAACAAAATAAAGAAGCCTCTAAGATATTTCCAACTTCAGGACGCCTGAGTGGCTCAGTGGTTGAGCATCTGCCTTCTGCTCAGGGCATGATCCCGGGGTCCTGGGATCGAGGTCTGCATCAGGCTCCCTGCATAGAGCCTGCTTCTTCCTCTGCCTGTGTCTCTGCCTCTCTCTCTGTGTCTCTCATGAATAAATAAATAGAATATTAAAAAAAAAGATATTACCAACTATCTTCTCCGTTGAGAAGGGCAGATTGTGGCCTTGCCCAGATCAGCCTTTTAACGAACAGATTTCCCTCCTTCCCAGTGACAGCCAAATCGCTGTGGCTCTGGCAGTCTTGGTTGGGATGGAACTTGCTCTTCTTCCAGGCTAGCTTAGACTCTCTGGTCTAAGACCCCGGCTCAAACATCTGCTCCTGAGGCTTTTCTTCTTGAGGACTCATTCAAAATGATCAAGTTTTATATTTATTCCCCTCCCTGGCAAGTGCTGAGAATCCACCCCCGTGATTTTGCTCGTTTGAGGTGTCAAGGCTTTGGGAAGAAACATTTGTAGAGGACCCACCAATGCTGCTTCTTTACTTTCTGTGTTTCACCTCAATGCCATATGCCTAGTTAAATAATCGTTTGACCGGTTACTGTTAACGAAAACTTCATGAACTGGGGGATCACTTCCCAGCTCTTAAAATTACTGATACACTATACAACTCCCCAGCATAGGCCATGGGCAAGGACAGTAGAAATATATACAGCAGTGCTTAGCTTTTATAAGCCCACATTCCACATCATCAAAAAGACTGCACCTCGTGCTCTATTAAAATAACAACAACAACAACAAAATTGAATGAAGGAAAGAAAGAGGCCTATTTAAGGAGCTAAAGTTTAAATACCTTAAAAGGAGAACCATCTGTCCTGTGCACATCATCATTAGAAACCACTCCCCTTCTTTTTAAGGATTTCTTATCCCTCCCACCATTTGAGCTCCTGTCAAAGTTCACCAGCCGCTGCAATCCTGGCACCCGTTCGAGAAGCAGATGTTAGGGTTCCCTATTAATTTTGAGGGGGACGTCAAATTTGGAGAGGTGCAAAGTTGCTAAGTGGTTGAACGGTCTCATTTAACACCTACAAAAGCAAAAGACTGTGATCTAAAGGGCAAGGTCAGAAGATGAAGGGCAGGAGAAACCATGAAATGCATTTCATTAGATCAATAAAATGTATGACTTCACTCACTTAATTACATAAATAAAGTTGTAAAAAAAAAAAAAAAAAAAGCTAGGGCCCGTACCATGCTAAATGAGCAGGGGCTTTATGTAACACTGTGAAAGTAGGGGAAAAAAAAAAAATCAAAACACAACTCCTGGAAAGGTCACTCACACGCATGCAGCTTCTTTGTAAAAGCTTGGTGCAAAGGCAGAAGGAAGATCTCGCAGCGCTGTGTGCCTGCCAGGACTGGTAGGATCCAAGCTATAGAACAGACCCAGGAATACCGAGGAGGCTGGGACTTGGGATCAGCCAAGACGCCCCACCACTAATCAGTTCTCTGTCCATCTGTTTTAAATCATGGTTTGAAGCATATTTATGTGATAAAGAATTAAAGCTGTTTCTCTTGGCCATGGAAATAATTGGGACACTCTTTTGGAAAGCCACTGACTTCAGCACAGCAAGCGTATTTAGAACCGAATTTAGGATTAAAGAGGCTTGAGCATGCTTACCTTTTTTTTTTTTTTTTTAAAGCATAATAGAGACCCTTTTTCAAAGTTGTTTTCTTTTAAGACAATGTAAGTAATAATCTCCCAAGGTCCTATGGGACTTTTTCTTTTTTTAAAGAGAAAAGGGATGTTTGAGGGGGAGAGACAGAGAGACCACAGAGAGAAAGAATGAGAATGTTGCTGATAATGAGCCCAACAAACACACTTGGAGCATTCCTGATAAGACCCCGCCCTCTCCCCAAATCATGTGAAATGTGGCGAGTAAATGCCCTGAATAAATACCATCATTTTAATAATGAAATACCATTGATTTATCCCCTACTGTGGCTTTATTTATTTAGATTACCTCTCATGAATAGTTTCTCCAAGGAGGGAACATTTCTGGCGCAGATGCTCCCATCCCCCAACTAGAAGTCTCAACACTGGCACCTACCATAGTCCTGCCTGAATGCAAAGCCCATGTGCGCCTTTTCAAGTCGACCGTGCTGCCTTATTTATAAAAACTGCAATACATCCAGCCAACTGGAGTTTGGTTGGCAATCATTTATAATAGTGCTGCCTGAATACAGGGATGCAGGAGTGTGGATGGGTGTTTCTGCAAGTGGAGGGGGGTGAGTGGACAAAAGGGGACCCTGCAGCTTCATCACCCATGCCCTGTTTTTGAAAAGTTAAGACTCCATGAATTAATTCACTGATGCCGAGACCATGAAAGGAACAAAACCTCAATATATCCTTCCAGTGTGACTTTAAATATGACAAGGTTATCATTTAATACACTATTGTTCAAGAATTGATTTATGGTCTTCTGGATGACCCTCCCCCCACCATTCTCTACTGTAGACTTAACTGGAATTATGGCATTCAGGGATATTCCTTAAATGTTCATAACATTGAATGGAAGTATTTGCTAGATCTAATTTCCATGTAATAATACAGATGACATTTTATTTTTTTCATCCGAGTTGGGAGGCTAGATCTTGAAACACAGAGATTTGTACTCTTGAATTTTCTCTCCCCCCCCCCCCCCATTTACAAGCTAATGTCTTTTCTAAGCATGTATTTCACTCAGACTAGTGACTCTTCGGAGTGCAGCATCTTCCTCTGCTGCTTCTCAAACGGACCTTGAGAAACGGATTGTCCAGGAGTAGTCTTGCTGAGTCATCGTCCTTGCTAATTTGAGAAGAAGGCATCATCCCCACTTGGGAAGGAAGACCTGAAAGGGAGGGGTGAGATGGGGTCTGGCTAACTGTGACCTGAAACCCATTTTTTAGGAGTGAAATCAAATAACAGAGATGAGCCTGCTGGCCATCGTGTGGTCTGTTTGTGATATAATCTCATCCAAAAAGGAATTACGTAAATGTCCTTTTTATGAAATCCTGCACATCTCAGAAGTTCCACTGATAACCATAAATATGGTGGTCTCTGGTTGGCATGCAGCCATTTCCTCCTCTTCTGTTTCAAGGGCAATGGGTCTTCCTTGGCCAACACACCAGCAGTAGCTCATGTCTGTGCAAAGAACATGGCAATCTCTAAGAACTGGGGAGCATACGGACATGTTTGCAGCCCAGCAAGATAAAGACTATTTGGGCTGCAGTGACCCCAAGTCCAGTTTGGAAGAGCATTGATCCTGGAGTACTTTGTCATACTCAGCTGGTTCTTTCTTGCCACAATGGGTTAATCTGTCCTTGGTTTCCTAAATGCTGAGCCATGGAAGTGCAAACCCTGTGAAGCCAGGGTCAATGTCCTCTGGGTGTTCTGAGCATTGCTGGAAAGCCGGTACATGATACACATTTTGCTCTGCAGTCCGGACTGGCCTCTTGCGTCCCAAGACACCTTCTCTAGGAAGCCTTTACAGACCCTGCCTCAAGTAGAACTGACCCCACCCTCTTCCACACCTGTGCTCGGCTGTACTTCGCAGGGTTTGCCCCTGTTAACATGAACGCACTTACTTATTATTAGTGTTAACCAGAACGTTATATGTTATTTAACATTTAATTAACTAATGGGAAAAAAAAAAAAAACCTTTTTGAGAGCTAAGTGGCAGGTATTGTTCTAAGCACTTTATGTGAATTTTCTCAGTCCCTCTGCCATAGGCCTGTTAGAGGAATAGAGAAGTGCACAGGTTCCTGAACCAGGTACTCTGGGTTTGAAATCCTGAGTCGCCCAACTGGTGGCTGTGAGCTCAGGCAAGTTCCTTTTCTGGGCCTCTTCCGTAAAATGGGAATGGAAAGAAAAATGGAACCTTACAGGATTATGCTGAGACATACATTAATTAATTCATGGAAAGTGCTAATATAGAGTAAGGTCTCAAACACTTTCAGGTATTTTTGTGATCTCTGTTCTGCAGGTGTGGGAACTGAGACCCAAGAGGCCAAGGGGCCCCTGTGAGAAGACCCAGCCTGTGAGGCAGCAAAGCTGAGACTCTGCTCCGGGTGGCCTGGCCACTACCTCTCCACAACGGGACCCACCCTGTCTTTCTCTTTCCGCTGGTCCATGAGCAATTTGAATATTGAACTGGCTTTGAACCACAGAGCCAAGCACGGGGCCTGACACATCAAAAGGGCTAGATAAGAATTTAATTCATTGATGAATGCGTGAACAAACCTATTAATGGCTTTAGATTTTAATAAAGAGTAATAAGCACAGTGTCAGGCAGAGAAAGCAATCTATAAAGAATATTGAGATGCAACTGGTGTGAAATGAAAGGCGCCTAAGAATTTATTTTCAACAGAAAGCTTTGGATGTCCCTGAAAATTTCCCAGGTGGAAGTCATCCAAATTATTTAAGCATAAATATAGCAGCCTTTAAAAATAAACTGCCATTTTCTCCAGTCTGAACCTAATGTATGCAGCTTTTAAAACACAATCATGCACTCACTTTATTATTATTTAAAGTAATTTCTTTTCCTGCTCACTCTAAGCGGTTTTCTCCTCTGGTTTTGATATACACAGATTGTTCTATATAAGATAGACCTATGGTCATTGAACTTTAAAGCACTGGGAGGCATGCACCCACATGTGTGGTCAACACACCAGAGAACGTGCACCCATCTTTAGACAATTCCTTAACACCCATGAGCACCCCGAGACTAAATCTTAATTTTGCATCGGAGATTGGGGTCGGAGATTTTGCAAACACAGGACAGGCTCTCTCTACTCTCTACTCTCTCTTAGGTTTGTCTGGATACTTTGGAAGGTTAAGTGCTAGAACAGTCCCTGTTGTGATATACTTGGCAACATGTTGCAACCCGCATTGTTCAAGAGCATTCCTATTAAAGACCCAAACTTGCAAACTCTCAGCATAAAAGAAGAAACAGAGTTCTTTGTTAGGACAATGAACTTGGACTGTTGTTTACCAGTGAATGGAAAACAACATTTCTAACCCAGAGAAGTGACACTCGGCCCCATCTGGTGACGCCTCGGCTCCCTTCACACTAGGCAACAATGGTGCCTTTGTGTGGGGTTTCAGGAGCACGCCACCAGAGTCAGGCCTTATTGCTTGGGCAACTGAATGACCACCTTCATACTTTGTGGCTTTTTCCGGCCCCATTGAACTAAAATATGTAAGGAGACCTAGCCTCCACCACAGGCTCTATTATCCTGACTTCAAATCACATCTTACTGGCTCACAAATGGACTTTTCAAAATTTGGCAAATTTGCCCCAACGCTTTGGAAATAAATAGGATGCTATTGAGAGATTAGAATTCCACAGTCAAGTAAAATTAGCCTTTGGAAATAAATGCACAGACCCTTCTGTCCCACTGAATTTGCTACTGAAGTCAGAAAGTTATGAAGCTCGAGATTTAAAGTTACCCTGGATCCAGGCCTTGGCACCATTGCTTCATAGCTGTGTGACCTTGGCCAAGCTATTTAGCCACTCTGGGTCTTGGTTCTCTTTCTTGCCTGTAACAGGAGGATAATGGTGACTTTACAGGGTTTCTGGGAGTATTAAAAAGGCACTTAAAAAAAATTTTCTGGCTCTTATGGGATTTTAAACTAACAAAATTAGGTGCTTATACTCACAGGGATAGAGAGGGATTGGAAAGATTTCTGGATATGATCAGGAAAAAGTGGAATCGCCACAAAAAAAACTTGGAACACCTGCACGGATGCTTCTAGTGGGTGGCAATACTTTCAGTAAGCCAAAATGGATATCTTTTTCCTAAAACCTCTTCCTGGCCTCCCCCTCCAATATCCCTATGTGATAGCAGCATCAAAGAATGCCAACGTCATCTGTAGGATTTCCCTGCTCATTTGTCACATGCAGTCACTCATCAGTGATGGGTCTCTCCCATGCCTTGTATATCTCTTGCTCCTCTGGTAGCCCAGACCCTTTGATACTCTCCTGGATTACTGGAAGCTGCACTCATTCGCTGCCATGAATCCAGCCTCCTTTATTTTACAGCCCGACTTCCATGCTACCACCAAAATTAAAGTACTTTTGGGGGCATTCACTTGCAGCCTCCCAACCCCATGTTGTCACAGTCAGCCCCTCCAGCCAACTATAGGGTATTTAGCTAAAGTACCACCCTAACCCTTGTACGCCGTTTATTGGGAGCGTATATCAGAACGACCTCTGTAGAGGGCAATTTGGCAATATCCGTGAAAATGCCCCAGTGCGTACTCTCTGAGCCAACACTGCTACTTCGAGGACTCTGTCCTGCAAATACACTCACGTACTGGAGGAGTGATGTCGGCGCAAGGTTACATGCTGCGGCACAATTTGTGATAGCAAAAGACTGGGAACAACCCAAATGTCTATCAATGGGGAATTGGTTCAATGAATTATGAAGCATCCACACAGTGGAATACTCAGCAGTTGTTAAAAAATGAAGAAATCATTTATATGCTGATTTAGAACCATCTCTAAGATGTATTGTCAAGTGAAAAGAGCAAGGTGTGAATAGTGCAGTGAAGGGAGGGTAAAGGAATATATAAACATATTGTCTTGTAAATGCATAAACATGTCTGGAAGGATACACAAGGAAATGATAACATTGGTTCAGGAGAGGAATTAGGTGCTAAGAGAGAAGAGTAGAGGGAGATATATACATAGATTTGAGATATACGGACATAAATATCTATACATACACGTCATTTTCTATCTTCTACTTTTGACTTTGAACTATGTAAATCTATTATCTAGTAGAAAATAGTTTAATTACACACACACACACACACACACATATATATATGGAAGCTGCACTCATTCACATATATATGTGGTGTATATATATATATATTTTTTTTAATCTAAGTTCAAAAACCTTATTAAAACCAAAAGAATTGCCATGAAAGCCAGGTGCCTATTTCCTGCCTTCTCTCAACAATGGTAATATTCAAATGACTCTCCCCACTTGTCCCCTGACTCTCCATCTCACACCCGGGGCTCCATACTTACCTCCTTGGAATACAGCTTGGAGCACAACAGTTTCCTGTTCAAGACCCCCCACATTCACGGACCACCACTGACCCCACCCACCTCTCCAGCCTCTGGCTCTCCATCATCGTTCCTGTTCCTGGCTCCCGAGGCTAAATCACGTATGGTGATCTACGTGCTCCTGCCTCTACTTCCATCCTGCCATCCTTCCACTTGTAATGTCCTGCCACGACCCCAAAGCCCGAGCTCTACTTGATTCCAAACCTCTGTTCAAATCTTCTTTCTCCCTGAAACCATTCCAGAATTCAACACTCAACCTTCCAACCCCCCTACAGGCTGGAAGAAATGCCTTCTTTTTTTGAGATCCCAGGCACATTTTTGCTATCTCTTTATGCTATTTATCACTTTACAGGAGGTCACAGTTCACGTTGTACATGTGTATCCATTTATCAGTAAATGTTTACTTGGACACCGACTTTATGCAGTGTGTGGAAAGGGAGAGGGTGGGTGGGACACAGGAAAAAGCCAGAGCAGCAAGACTCCTGCTCTCATGGAGGTTGTAGTCTTTCAGGGAAGACAGGCAACAAATGAGAAATCAAACCTTTGATGATCACTTTTCATAATTTCAACGTGGATAAGTAAAAAGCTTGTTCAAAACGCTAAGTGTTTGCCCAAAGCAACACCATTATGCTGCATAGGCTAAATCCCAACACTGCCCCAGTGCTGTGTTAATCTGGGTCAGGATTTTTCAACCTCACTACTGTAGACATTTGGAGCCTGATAATTTTTGTCATTATTGTTGCTGGGGTGGGGCGGGGGGGGGGGGGGAGCTGTCCTGTGCATTGCAAGAAGGTTAGCAGCATCCCTGGCCTCCGTCCACTTGATGCCGACAGCACTGTCTTCCTGTAACCACATGTTGCCTGGCAATGTGGGGGCAAAATCACCAGGTTTTAAGAACCACTGCTCTAGGCAAATTCCTTCACATTTCCAAGCTTTAGTTTCTCCAGCTCCTGGGTTCATTGTACAAAAACCCAGTAAACATTTGAAAAATGAAAAATGTGAAAAATGTAAAACAGACTACTACCTACCTCAGAAGATTATGATGGGAATTAAACACACAAAAAAAATGTGTTTTAAATGCTTATGAGTGCTTTTACCAATAAGAATGCTAACAGAGTTGGCTGATTCATTCCTCTGCTCCTGCCCCACCTCTGTGCCCTTAGCAACGTGGACAAGATCCCGTCTCAGGACCTTTCCAGTCTAAACTGGTGTTAAGTCCAAGAACTACCCAAATTGGGGACATGATTTTTGCTTGTGTCCAAGAGAGTCGCTCTAGAACTATTGCCCAGAAGTTGACTCCCTTGGGAGGATGCAGGAAAGGTGTTGTCAGGCTGCCTTTGCCAGGCAGATGGATTCAACTCCGGTAGAAGTCTGGGCTCCTGGCACTTGGATAGAGAAGCTGAAATAAACATAATCTGACGCTGGGAGTTCTGGATCCTATAAAAATGCCACATAAAGGGTGGCAGGATTACCTGGCTGTTACAATGTCAGGCTTTAGATAACACACTCTCTTCAAAAGCTTTATTTGCACATCCCAAATCGTCCCGGTAAGCCATTTACTTCCCCATGCTAGTGGGTGCTGTGAACATTTAGAAGTGGTCTCAGGGTTCTGGGAATCAACAAGGCAATTAGGGAGGTTTTAAAGGAATAAAAACCACAATCAACAGTAATTTGGAAATGTCAACAGAAGCCGTGTCCTGGCCGACCACTGCTGTAATGCACATTTGTAAGGAAATCTTAAGATGACCTTAAAATAAATATGCATCATTCTGCATCCCGGGGTTTATTTTCAAACAGGGAAATGGATCAAGTGAGGGGCCGTCCCTAGCAGGATGCCTGGGTACTTTGGCAAAAAGTTTTTCCTTAAAAGAGGGGAAAACTTTTGGTTTTGGAGTAAGACGGACAAGGATCATAATCCCAGCCTTGTGACAAAAAAGGGGTGACCTGGGGAAAATCATTAACCCTCTCTTTTCTTCAGCTTTATAACACAGACCACGGTGCCACCTCCAATTAAAATAGGTAAGTGTCCAGCAACGTGTCTTTGCAAACCTTCATTTCCATTTCTCATCCCCCTTTAGGGAACCGAGTAGAGAAACATTGGTTTATATTTTTATAACACCTGCAAAATTGCACACTTTCTAACCAATTTAGTTCTCTCTTGACCAAAATGCTTTAAGACACAAATGTTCCACATCTGTTTTGCTCCACGAAATAAAATAAGCCCAACCCCACCACCTTTTCTTTCCTGCCACCAACAGTTTAGTTTCCCTTAACGCACTCATCATTCCACGAGAAATCTCACAATAAACGCATTTCTTTCTGGGGCTGGGGGAGGGCTGTGGGATGTACTTTGGACAGAGGATGAGAGATACTGAATCAGAATCCGAATTAACTCTGTCCTTTCTGTAGTAGGTCAGACAGCACCATCTTTGAGCTGCCCTGCTCTCTCTCCCATACATTTTCTTACCCTCAACCTATCACCATCAGGACCCTCAGTGGTGTTTTAAAAAGCATGAAAATCACTTATATTTCGCTATGGTTTCCAATAAACCGGTGGTTTTTCTTTTCTTTTTTCTTTTCTTTTCTCTTTTCTTTTTTTCTTTCTTTTCTATTCTTTTCTCTCTCTCTCTCTCTCTCTCTCTTTTTTTTTTTCAAAAAGTCCATGAATAAAACAAGCCCCGTCACCATTGGAGATGCATTTCCATGCCGGCGCGGATGCTTTTAAGACCATTTGCTGAGCGCTCTGCACCGTTTGACCGGTTCTGGGGCAGGGGGCACGCTCTAATTACTGATTGTGAAGTTCTGTATCTATAGCAACAGGCAGAATTGACAACAGGAAGCTTCACCCTCTGGGGCACCATCCGAAGTTTATAAAATCAACTTGAGGCCAAGGCTCTAGTTAATCAGGAGGGCTTTCCGAGTGCCAGTGCTCCGAGTCCACACTTAAGAGGCAACGAAATTATTTAATAAGACAATCACGGGGCTCGGGAAGGCAGAGTTTATTTAGCTTGGCTTTGCAGTGCCTCTTGTAGTAATTTATCCTAATGGTACCAATTCGCCTGTGATTTGATACGGGAGAGATCAAGGGTATTGGTTTAATCAAACCTCGGCAAAGGCTGCCCATTGCTTAACTCCTGTTGCTGTACATGAGTCAGTTTCATTTGATTCACTAATCGGACGGCACAAGGATATGAATTTTCCCAGGATTTGGGGAATCAGGTGGACATAATTCTTTATAATGCACTCGCTTTTCTTTTCTTTTAAAGATTTTATTTATTTATTAATGAGAGGGAGAGAGGCAGAGACACAGGCAGAGGGAGAAGGAGAAGCAGGCTCCATGCAGGAAGCCCGATGTGGGACTCGATCCCGGGTCTCCAGGATCACACCCTGTGGCCAAAGGCAGGGCTAAACAGCTGAGCCACCCAGGGGATCCCCTGCACTCGCTTTTCAATGGCATGATTTCACCCCACTCACGTGGTTTCATGTGCCTGGGTGAAGGGTCTGGATTCCAGCAGGCTGTGGGTAAGAGAGGTGCAGTAGGAAAAGAAGTCTGGAGCATCAGGGGTCAGATGATTTTGGTGGCTGCCTTTGCTGCCTATGAGCTGTGACCATGGACGAGTTACTAAACCCTTGTGGGTCTCAAGTTCCTTACTCATTATCTCAGACCAAGAATTTCCGAAGTCACAGAGCTATCAGGAAGCTTAATGAACTGGTATAGGAATGAGCCTAGAACCGTGCCTGGGAAACAGGAAACAGAACCTCATCATCATACGTGTGTTTCACTCCCTGCCTGCCCTCATTTCCATCCCCGAGGAGGGGAGAGGATGTAGCTACGTCATTTTTATAAGGTATGATGTTAAGCTTTATAGTATTTTACGGGTCTGGTCACACATGCTTTGATAATCCAAGGAGGGCATATGAACTCAGCCTCATTCTCGGCTCTTCCATCCCCACTGAGGCCAAGGAATTCCCACTTGCTCGATACCCTTGGCGCCGGCCTGGCTGGGAAGGGTAACCGAAGAGCAGCTCCCCCTCACACTCAGGGATGCTTGCTTGCTTGGCCATCCCTTCTTCTTTCTTGCACAGCAGGGAATCCGATTTACAACACTGTCCAGGTACAGATAAGAAATGACAGGAGCAGACCTTTTCCCCTTGGAGGACAGACCACACAAAGGAGAGAATGCCCATCGTCCTGTGTTGTTCGGGAGGAAGGAAGAAAAGGGACAAAGTGAATTCCAGAGTCGGAGGCAATGAGCACGTGGATGGTGGGCAGGGGCAGCCACGGGAGGCATTTAACTCCTGCCTCTGACACTTAAAAGTGAAGGATGGCCAATGCGAGCTGCATCATGATGGGCCTTAGCTGCTGTTTCTGGAAAATGGGTATATGAAGACTTACTTTACTGGGTTGTCACGGCAACGCAATGAGCTAATTCCCGAATTCACATGCCTCCACACTGTGAGTAGTGGAAGCGATGTTGGCTCCCTCCCCAAGCAAAAAACGGGCAAGGTGTTCTGGTCCCTTTCCTGAAAGGACACCTAGAGCTGGGCTTTCCATCATTCAGCCTGGCTGATCACATTTTAATTTAGAGACCTCAGCTACGGTGTTTCCTGCAGGTGGACTTGACCGCTAATTGAGAAAGGAGAGCTGAGGGAAGGGGGAAAAAAGAGTGAAAGGAGGAAGGGAGGAAGGAGAAAGAAGGAAGGAACTGGAGAGAAAGAAGAAGAGAGAGAGAGAAGAAAGACGTGTCCTGCTTTGTCACACCTTTTCCCGTGCTCCGTTCCTGGGATTTAGTGTGGCGTTTGGAAGCTTTATTGTTTCAATAGCCAGGGTAAGGAGGCTGATGCCACCTTAACAAGGGAGTCCTTTTTTCCTCCCTCCCACCTTCTCCCTTTTCTTTTTTGGCTCAGCCTAAATTTCTAACACTACCTGATGAAATGTAGTATACAGCTTTTAATTGTGCCCAGAGGCAGTGCAACTTCATAGAGGTTTTTAAGCAAGTGGCGGAGGATTTGAGACAGCTGTGTTGCGAGCACATGTGCTCCGAGGTGGAACAGCCCCGTCAGCACCTGTACCCGCTGAGCACACACCCTCACACCCTACATGCGTGTGCACAGCTGGGACCCATCAGGGTTGTAAGGAATTAATACTCTTAACTTGGTATTTTATTGTACCTAGAGGAGCCTGATGCTATATTAAATCCGTAGCACATAAGTAGGATTTTGCTCAATCTTAGAGTTCCTGGGGTGGGGGCTTGGTGGGCTGGGTGGGATATTAAACACACACACACACACACACACACGCGCGTGCGCGCACATGCACACGCACACACATACGCGGCCTCTTTTCCAATGCTGAGAACAAATTGTTTTAATATCTCAATGTTTGGTTTATTTATTATTAGGGAGGAGTGACCGCTTTTAAAGAGTAATGGGCTTTCTCCGGCACTAACCTACTTTTCCCAATTGAGCCCAGCGTAGACTCCCAGCAACTGCAAAAAGCCGCCAATGTGGCTTGTTTTCTCTGAATCACTCCCACTAACATCCAGCTTCTCTTGGTGGGAAGCCCCCACGACACCCTCCCATCTTTGGGGCTCTGGACAAGGTCTTCAAAATCCTCCTGCCACTCCACCACTCATGAAACAGTGTCTCCTGTTATTCCAGTAGATACCCAGCTAATGCCTAGAAATCAGCTAGGTGAGTGTCTGCGTGCCCATTTTATAGTCGTGCCCCACAGAGGCTCAGAGAGGCCTTATGTGCCTAGGCCAAGGGAAAAATGAACCTCAGACCTTCTAAGTCAGCCTACTGACTGTAAACACTTTGTTGAGTATTCTGTTGTAAGCACAATATGAAAAGATCACAGCATGGTGGCTGGCACTGCCTGCAGGCCGTGGGACAGGTAACATGTGGGAGTCTCCACAGATATTGAATTCACGTTCTTGGCAATGAACTTCAGGGCCTGTGGTAGGCAGATAAATGACCCTCCAAAGATATCCATGCCAACCTATAAATGTGCCCTTGTTTGGGAGAAGGGTCTATGTAGGTGTCATTAAATCAAGGATTTTGAAAGGAGATATTCTTGGGTTTTCTGGGTGGGCCCCAAATCCAGTGAGAAGAGTCCTTATAAGAGAGGGGCAGACAAACAAGACAGGAGGAGGCCATGCAACCACAGAGGTAGAAGAAATACTGACAGTCGCTAGAAGGAGCAAAGAAAAGATTCTTCCCTAGAGTGTCCAGAGGCAGTGTGGCCCTGTCAACACCTTGATTTCAGACTTTTGGCTTGAAAAATGGACAAATAAATATCTGTTGTTTTAAGCTACCAAATTTGTGGTGATTTGCTACAGCAGTCCTGGGTTCTTTTGCTCTGGATACCACGTTAGATTTTGCTTCTGAGGGGGTGTCTTGTCATGAAAAGTCCTTATATTTTGGGCATTGTTGAAATGTAGAAGGGATGCTGGTGACTGGGAAGAATGACCACCCTGCCCACAGCACCCAATCCTGCCCCACCTTGGAGGGAAGTCAGTCCTTGTGATCCCAATCGACACAGAGAGGCAGAAAGTGTGCCATCCTGTTTTTACCCTGTTGGACCACTTTCTAACCTATGTCTTAGGTAGGTCACGGAATCCATGCCTCAGTTACCTCGTTGGCAAAATGAGATTCTCAATGTAAAACATATTTTGAAAACCTGCGAGACATCATGTGAATGTTGAGTTTTGCTTCAGTGCATATTTACAAAGCAGCTACAAGGAATCAGACTCACAGAGCCCAAGGGTCCTGAGACTCAGAGAGGATGCAACCTCTGTTAGGTATTATTGCAAAGTTCTCCAAAATATGCTTTCTCTTAAGTATCCACTTATCATCCATTAATATATGGAAACCTCTTCAGAAACCATCTGATCCAAAATGGTAGGTTAATGGAGTCCATAAATTTAATTTCTGCTGTGTTTCTTTGGATTATCCAAATTTGCCTCTTTCAAGCATGGAAACAATAAGACTCCAAGCCAACAATAACACGCCGTTTGTTTGTTTATCATATTAGTAATGATTCTTTTTTAATGAGCACTTGATACTGGTTAGAAGAAACTGTACTCACAAATGCTGCTTTTGATCATTTAAATCACTACAAACCTTTTGGAGAGCAATTTGGCAATGTGTCTCAGGAACCTTTAAAAAATGTGCTCGACCTTTGACCTAGTAATTCCATTTCTGGGAAACTATCCTAAAGACATAATGGGAACTATGGAAACTGCTCTATGCACAAAGATGTTTATCAGAACACTCTTTCTGACAGCAAAAGTATTTAGACCCATCTGAATGCTCAACAACACAGGACTGGATAAATACGTGGTGATGTATCTCCTCCTTGGACTATCAGCCCCTAAGAATTGAATTTCAGAAGCATTTACGACAACATGCCAAAATGTATGACGTTAGGGAAAGATGACAAGCAGCGTGCTGAATGGCATATGGTAGTGATCTCAATGTGGCACAAATACAGTGCACCACAGGAAAAAGACTGGAAAAAATGCATATATTGTTACCCAGGTTATTATGAGTAATTATGTAATTATGTAAGTAATTTTTCCCTTTCTTAAAGATTTTTAAATGTTTCTTTAAAAAAATTTAAAAAATGGTTCTTCGTTGAACTGTATCATTTGGAATTATTTTGTATGATTTTGAAATAGAAAAAAATTCTCTTGAAAATAAAAGCCACCTCATGCTAACACATCATAATTGGGTGAAGGACATTTGTGGCATGTTCTCTGTTTCCTCCATGACTTTGTCAGTTTGGATCCTTTGCAGTCTATTCCTCATGGCTTAAAAATTCTGTACCAGGTCAGAGCAATCCTTCAGTTCAGTCTTAATGTTCACATGTTCTCTCAGTTAAAAGTGGGGCCAAAACAGCGGTTGGGAGAGGTGTCTTGCAGCCCACCCGACCCCAGGATCCTACCTGCAGGCACACAACCTCATGTCACTCTCAGATTCTTCGTGAGAAGACCAGGGCTTTTCCTGAATTACTAGCTTGCTTCGGGTTTATGGGTACTGTAAATTGCATAAATGATGGTCTCTCCCAGCCCGTGGGAGGCTTCTAGGATGCTTGAAGACAAATCAGTAGCTCACTTATAACAAGAGCACACGTGTTTTGGGGTCCTGGCCTAACTCTGGGCTCCGTGTTCATTTCCATATGCTCAGTTTCTTTCCGATTTACTGACCACCTGTGCTAAAGCCTGATGGGCTATTGCAAATACTTGTTGGAATGAGACAAGGTGTAAATTTTTTTTTTTTTTAAAGATGAGAGATGGGCTATGTGCATCTTTGTGGATTGTGCTTCCATTGATTATTGGAGTCATTCTGGTAAAAGCAGAGGCCAAACAGAATGGCCCCACTTGAATCTACCTTGCAACAACTGTCTGGGATATCTTAGAGCATGGGGAACAGGAAGGAGTTAAAGCTTGTGGCAGCAGAGGGTGGGAGCCGACAGCATTGAGGGACCTGGTCCCTTCCTGCACTAGAGGGACTCTGGGTCATCAGAGCAGGCAGGAACTTGCACTTGGCTTTGCTGGGAAAGCAAATATTGTGCATATTGCAGTGTTCCTGTGGGCGAGCTAATTGTCTAACTGCCCTTGAGATGTACATAATTTTGTCTGCATCCCCGGCTCCTCCCTCTGTGTCATCGTCAA
Organism: Canis lupus dingo; assembly: GCF_003254725.2. Taxonomy (NCBI): domain Eukaryota; kingdom Metazoa; phylum Chordata; class Mammalia; order Carnivora; family Canidae; genus Canis; species Canis lupus. The sequence goes on from NC_064247.1 coordinate 72,526,863, forward strand.
TGGGCCGGGAAACGTGAACCACAACATCTACACCCATTAAAGGAAGAAGGAGGCAGGCCACCTCTGCCACCCAGTGCCCCCAGGTGGGGGGCCTGGTCTGTGGGCTCCTGCCTGAGGTGGCCGGTTCATTTGGTTCAAGGGCACATCTTTCAATGCCCTTTGGTAAGCTGTGTTAGGTTCCCCGTGCTGCCGTCCCAGAGTGCCACAAACAGGGTGGCTTGAAACAATTGAAATTTATTCTGTCACCATTCTGGGGACCAGAAGTTCAAAATCGAGGCATCCCTAGGGTTGTGCTCCTTTCCAAGGCTCTAGGGGAGGGCCCTTCTTAGCCTCTTCCGGCTTCTGGTGGCAGCTATCAAGGTGCCCTTCAGCCAGTAGCAGCATGAGTCCAAGTGTCTGCTTGTGCCTTCACATCTTGTCCTTACCTGCATGTGTGCCTGTGCCTGGGTCTCTCCAAATCTCCCCCAGGTGTCCCTTACAAAGACACTACTCATTGGATTTAGGTCCCATCCTAATCCAGTATATCCTCATTTTAAAAAAGATATTGCTATAAGAACTCTTAACAGGAGATGTAGCCTCCTAACAAAATTTTCAGTGTATAATACATCATTGTTGACTGCAGTTACAGGGCTATACAGCAGGTCTCCAGAGTTCATCCGTCTGGTTCAACTGCCCCGTCATAGTTTGATGGTACCTGCAAAGACCTTATTTCCAAATACAGTCAAATTCACAGGCCCAGAGGGTTCGGATGTCAACATATCTTCATGGGGGACACAATTCAAACCATTGTATGTGTGTTTGATGATAACGTGGCAGCTGGGGACACAGACTCTGGAGGGTACTGGGTTCCAAATCCTGGTTCTACCCCGCACTAGCAGGTCACATGACCCCTCAAAGCCCCAGGGGCCCCAGCTTGAGAAATGGGCCAGAGAGCAGCACCCATTTCCTTGGGCTGCTGGGACAGTCACGTGGGATTGTGGACACTGTAAGCCACATGCCAGACCTAGAGAGTACCCCTCGAGTATGAGTTGTGACCCAGCCTTAGAATCATCATCTGGCTCCACTACCCCAAAGCAGATGTCACTTCTGAGCACTGAGAGACCCTTGTTTAAGGTTTAACAGAGAGCAGATGATTATTAAGTGGACCTGGCTCTTATGTGCTCTGCCTGGAAGTCTTTCCTCTGTCTTCTCCAACGCTCATCTGCCTCCTTGCATGAAGAGCTGGCTCCTTCGCGGCCTTTAGGCCTCACCTTTGTGACATTTACTCCCAAAGACCTCCCCTGTCACCTGCTGAGAGCAGCTTAGTGCAGCAGCTGCGATGCTTGGGGCCTCCTTTGGCTACAAGTGCTGCTCAACCCATCAAAGGGTGCCCAAGGGGTGGGCTGAGGGGCCACCTGATAAAATATGGGGTGTCCAGTTAAAGTTGAATTTCAGATAAGCAACTAAAATTTTCTTAGTATAAGCATGTCCCCAATATTGCAAATACTCTTCCAGAGTGCAGGTCAGATGTGCTCGGAAGCTAAAACCCTGAGACTGGTTCTCAGCCAGTAACAGACAGGAGCTGCTTTTTTTTTTTTTTTTTTTTAAGTGGATATTTTATTTGTACTTAAACCATCCAAACTGGTACTATTATCATGATACATTAAAATACAAGACATCTTTCTACAACTACTAGAATGAACAAATTACCAATTCTAGTAAATCACAAAGGGCAGAGGAAACCAATGAAGCATATTATATATAGCTTAACCCTTCACCGTTAATTGAGGTCATGAAAACAAGTAAAGCCTCACAATCTCAGAAAATACAATTATCCTTTATCACAGGTGAGCACTCTGGTTTCCTTGGCCCTCATGAGGGATACCTCAGAGGCAGGGTGTTCCACATAGACTCTCAGAATTGCCCAGGTGGGCTCTGCAATGCTAGTTCACTATATTACTACATCTGGTGTCGGCTGCATCCTTCCCCAGGCTCTTTCCTCTGCCCCTTGGAACAACAGCCACCCCACCTCCTCCCACCGGCCCTACCCTCTTGTTAGGGACTGAATGTTGTCCCTTCCCTCTAAGTCATAAGTTGAAATCTTGACTCCCAGTGTGATGGTATTAGGAGCTGGGGCCCTTGGGAGGTAATCAGGTCATGAGGGATGGAGCTCACGAAAGGGATGGGTGCTCATAGGAAAGGGACCCCAGAGAGCTACCCACCCACCCCCACCCCTTCTACCACGTGGGGACACAAGGAGGAGGAGGCAGTCTGCACTGGGGAGAGAGTCCTCACCCGAGCATGCCAGCACCCCGATCTCAGACTTCCAGCCTCCAGAAGTGCAAGGCAATAAATGATGTTGTTTATAAGCCACCCGGCCTGTGGTCCCTTGTTGCGGCGGCCTGGCTGAGACGCCTCCCACCACTGCTCTCCACCCAGACCTTGTTTATTTCCTTCGAGCCCTTATCACGGCCTGTAATCACACGTGCGCACGCTTAGCCCCTCTACCCCCCTTGACTGTGACCCCGGCGTCTTTGCCGCACCGAGCCCTGGGTTGACACTCCACATGCACTTGACAGAGAATGACAAAACAAGGTAGGGCATCGGAGCAGGGCCGTCCGAGCCGGGGAGAACGAGATGGTTTTCAGCTGTGCACAAGTGCATGCAGCAGAAGCTGGCCCCTGGAGCCTTGAGTGTGGGTCTCCCAGCATCGGTCGTTCAGAATTTGACCTTGGGCAGCGGCCTGGGCGCTCTGCAGCTCAGTTTCCTCATCTGTAAAACGAGGAGCTGGAACTAGATGATTTCTCTCGTGTCTTCTGGCTCTAAAATTCTATGACTCTATATTCTAGGTAATAAACTTTACAACTATGAATAAATTAATGGAAATGAATATTTAAATGATGTGCAAACATTCGTGCAAGTGCTTTCTTAGTCTTTTATGTAGTGGGAGAGCGGAGGAATAAAACCCAGGTATCAACGATCAGAAATAGTTGTTGGTGGAAGCGTGGTGCCTGGCTCCGTTTCTCTGAGGGGAGTGTGTAGGAGAGTATCCATTAAAGGAGTCACAGAGGAAAAGGAGCTGAAAGAAAAGCAGGCAGCTGGGAAGCTGGGAGCCCAGAGATGGATGGCGTTCCGCGTTTCGATATTCCCAAAAAAAGTTTCCAGAGCCCAGATAAACAGCAAAGGAAAAAGGACCCAAAATGCTCTCCATCTGTCTTAGTCCATTTGGACTGTTAGAACAAAATACCACCACAGACTGAGGGGCTTATAAACAATAAAATTCTATTTCTCACAATTCTGGAGGCTGGATGTCCCAGATCAGGGTGTCAGCGTGGTTGGGTGAGGGTCATAGACTTCTCATGGCATCCTCACATGGTGTGGGGCAAGGATCTCTCTGAAGCCTCTTTTATATGGCATTGATTGCACTCATGAGAGTTGTGCCCTCGGAACCTAAATACTCCCCAAAGGCTCCGCTTTCTCATGCCATCCATCAGAGAGGGTAGGTTTCAACATATGAATTTTGTGGCGAAACAGCATTCAGCCTAGCACCATCTCTCTCACTCCTGGGGTGTCTGTCATGAGCTTCAGTAATACTCAGCATAAGGGGATGTGCCTTGTATCAGAGTGCTTCAGGTATTTATCAAGATGATCTCCCACCCATAAATCAAGTAGAGAACACTTTCGATGGCCTGGTCTACTTGAAACAAAAACCTTGACTTTGATGCGTGTAAGTCACAAAAAGGGAGGAGGGGCTGGTTATGTAAAGATGATGCCACCTAACTTCTTGTGGTGGTGGCAAGCTAAGGAGGCACAGAGGTAAGAGTCTCAGGCTAAGCCTATGCTGTGTGCAGCCTGCGGATCAGGCAAGTCAGTGCATCAGGGATGGCTGGGGAGCTCACCCACCAAGAAAGAACTGCATTTGTGGGAGGTGCTTCTCAGGGTCTGATGAGACAATTCATCCGCAAGAAGACGAGGTGGGTCTGATTAACTTGACCTAGTTTCAAAGCTTGAGTAGATGGGTAGAACTAGAATTTGAATTCAGGATGGAGGCTGTTACACAGATCTGTTCCCTACCACGCCCAGTAGACACATATCTGGGTCTTAGGGAATTTGGGACCAATAAATGAAAACAATAAATGTTCTTTGGACAAGACTATTATATGATGAACCTAAACACTTGTGTCACTGTGACACTTTGATCTTTTCCTGTCCTCCTTGCCTGGACATTACCCATGCTTTGTCTTAGAAGTTACCAGCTGCCCTTTATATTTTTATTTTTTTTTAGGCTTTCTTTCTTTATTTGAGTGAGAGAGAGAGAGAGAGAGAATGAGCCGGGTGGGGGGAGGAGGGGCAGAGGGAGAGAGAATCCTAAAGCTCACTCCCTGCTTATTGTGGAACCTGACACAGGGCTTGATCCCAGGACCCTGAGATCATGACCTGAGCTGAAACCAAGAGTTGGCCACTTACCCAACTGAGCCGCCCAGGAGTCCCAGCCAACTGCCTTCCTTTTAGGACTTCACAGCCTCTTGCCAATTATAAGTGTTTTTTTTGTTTTGTTTTGTTTTGTTTTTTGTTTTTTAAACTTTCTGGCTTTTATTCCTACATCATACTCTTTTAGAAAAGTACTCAAAAAAGTGAAAACATGATGACCCTTGATTACTTGACTAAAAATAATACAGAATATACTGAGTACACGATCACAGTTGGGTTTAAGTTTCCATCCCTCACTAATACAGAACCCGGAGTGTCTTCTTGCCAATAAGTGATTAGGCTAACGACCTCCTGAATAAGAAACTCCTGCAGAGCCAGGAGTTCTGTCAATACTTGGGTTTGACTTCCTGCTGTTTTGACAAACAAAAATAAAATCTGACAGAGACAACAAACAAGAGAAACATCTGCAGGTACCCAGTGACTTGTGCGTCTCAGTGTCAGGCTGCTTGTAAATCACGAACCCTTGTTCAGATCATGAAGACGTATGAACCGACAGCATTGGGGGATATTTACATGATTTGTCACATTTACTCGCTGCCATTGAGCCTTGGGATACCTTCCAAGAGCCAAAGTGTCTGTGACTCTCTGTGAGTGCTAAAGGCATACATAATCTCTTCTGGTCAGCTCAGAGCTACACATATGTGTTGGGAACTTACTATGTACAGGGTGGGGCCAGAAGGGAGCAGACTGCCATTTCTTGACCATGGAGAGGTTAGGGGACATGTCTGGGGCTTCTGATATCCGATTTCTCATCACCATCCCAAAGACTAGTAACGGTGTCCTCATGTCACTGATGAGACAGCTCAAGGAACTTAGGTCACTGGGCCCACAACACCCATCAGAAAAAAGGTATTGGGACTGGATTCGAGGACTGTTGGACTCCAGAAATCCCCACCTTTCCACCCCAGCCTCTCTCTCTAAGCAAAACACCCCCCCCCCTTTCTTTCTTCTCCAGAATCATTGAGGTTGGTCCTCATTTTTCTTCCAACAAGGAAGGAGCATAAGAGCATGCAACGAAGTGCAGTCGAGAGAGACAGGGTTGGGATGGAGTGTGTATCGGGAGCGGGGGGGGGGGGGGGGGGGGGCGGGGGGAGGAGGGTGCTTAGAGAGGAATGACTGCTTCCCTCCCTTTCCACGGGGATGGGAATGACTTGGGGTACCAGCCATTAAGTCTCTTTGCCAGTCAGAACTGGGTCAGATATTCTAGCCGAGAGAATAGCCTGCTCACTGCTCCAGCTGTTATCTGAGCTGCACAGCTGGGGGGCGGACTCCAACTTGCTTCTTGGGCTCAGAGCTCAAGGCTTCCACAGTTCTCCAAGCAGCCTCTGCTGGCCTCTCCCAGTTGGAGTGATGGGGTGGGGGGGGGGAGCGGGGAGTGGGGAGAGAGGGAGAAGGGGAGCAGGTGGAGGGGAGATAGAAAGGCATCCTTGTTTCTAGCGGAGCAACCGATTGTGGGGTTAGATGGAACCTCCCGGCGGCATGGGTGCCAATCACTGAGAATTTCCTGCCAGTGGCTCCTGAGTGAGGGGCTGAATTCTTTGCAAGAGAACTCCAAAAACAGCCATCAGGGATGCGGGTGAAATGTGGGTCCGGGGTACAATGCAATTGCTCTGATAAAGTTTCAAAGTCCTATTATGGGGTCACGTACTGTGCAGCATCTACCAGGCTGGCAGTTCACTGGGATTTTCCAAAGCCTTTCAGGTGTCACAGGCTGGAGTCCTTGCTTTGGGGGGTGGGCACCTATGTTTCCTCGATTTTAAGCCCCAATACCACTCACAAGTTATTTCTAAACAATCCTGCTGTGTATAAGTCCAAATCTTGGAGCCTGCCAATATGCTTGCTTGGACCACGTCCATCCCCATACATGTACTGTTGTTGAGTCTCTGTAAATGCAGTATAGAGAATTACTCTGATTGTCTCCTACTGATCCGGATGTCATCTCTCCCTGTTTCTGGGTTCTTGGTGAAAACACAAGGAGTTGTTATATGAATTTCATAATTTAGAGATAAATAATGAACACCAAACTCAGAGCGAAATACCCTAGTGTTCATTTTATTTAATATTCTCCATTGGTGGAAATAAATTAAAAATGAACAAGGCTTGTTTATGCCTGCCTCACATTGCTCTCCACTTTTGAATAGCAACCGCATATTAATTTGCCAAGATCCCATAAATTATAATTAGCCCGGAGGATTAACAACATAAATCCTTGAATTTAAAACCAACCTGCCCGGCTCTCTCTTCCCTATGCCCTAAAGTGAAAAAGAGCCATAAAACCTATCACCGCTACTTGATCCATTAAACTCCGGAGACATTCTTATTTCAGCTTAGCTAGTGGAGGTAGTCTTTGTTAAATCTTTTTAAAGTTACAGTAGCTCAAAAGGAACGGAGAGACTGGGGACAAGTATCTGTGTCAATGGCCAGCCCCGTTGTACATTTACTCCTAGGAAAAGACTGGAAAGGGGAATAGAAGGGTATGTTTTGGCTTGGCACAGTTTAACACAGCGTCCTGGCACAGATCTGAGGATGAAAGTGCCCCCGACTCTACACTGTACATCATATATTGTTAGGAGTCCCAGAGAACTTGGGGAAGATGTACGCACGCACACGCACACACACACACACACACACACACACACACCTTGGTCTAAGCTTGCCTCCAGCCAAGTTCATGCCAGGCTGACTGGGGAAATGAGGAAGGATAATGTTGCTCATATAATAAAAGTATTTAACACAAGACTATGGCAAATTTTAAAACACTGGCTTTACCAATGAGAAAAATGCAAAGTGCTCTGAAGTACCCACAGCATACCCACTGTGCTCAGTGAAGCCTAGATAAACTCTCCTCCTGAAGACACACCTGCACCCCGAGGTCACTCATTCATGTGTGACCCTCCTGTCCCCTTTGGGTTGGCTGTAGTGCCAGTTGTTTAGAGCTGAATTCCAGAACAACGTGTGAGCTAACACGTTGGTTAGCTACACAATCAGCATGCAACTTAGCTGTGCAGTGGCCTCCCTGGACCTGACGTGTGGAGGGGAAGGTGAGCAACTCAAAGGAAATCCTTGGCTTCCTTTTCACTCTGCTTGTTCTGCGTTCTTGGCCTTAACTTGGGCTCCTAGTCCTTGCAACCCAACTCAAGACCGCAAAGATGTAAAAGACTCAAGGAAGATATTACTTTAATAAAAATGTGCATACCACCTACTTACTACAAGGGGTCAGGGTCAGGCTTGGCTGGAGATTTGGAGAATGTGAATTACGTGCCCTGGAAAAGGAAAATAAGGCTGGTCTTTATTTCTCTAAGAAATGGGAAGTGAAAAGTCACCATTCCACATGTTGCTTGGGCACTATGCCCCATGGACCTCTGAGTAGATTTCTTTTCCTTTTTTCATTGACATAACTGGGGAGAACAGAACGGTAAGCATAAGAACAAAGATAACGAATAAAAAGTCATCTTAGGGTCATAGACTTCTAGAGAATCCAATAGGTATATTTTCTTTAGAAAAATGTACTCAAATTTCAAATGCTGCACATAATTTCAAGGACTTCACAGAGCCCCCAAGTCTTTCTTTGAATCCCCTAATCTAGAGTAAGTCAGTAGAATTTAGAGGTAAAGACATGTTGCACTTGCCATGAGAATTCGGTAAGCATGACTACAAGAATCTGACTTCCAAAGATTTCTCCATCTGAATTTAGTAAGCACAGGTAAAAGTTTGAGGTTCCAGGCCAAAGATTCAGAATGTGCCCCGCCCCCTCCCCAGGAATCACTAGGGAAGAGAGATTTGTTTCCAAGTGGTTCTCAACTGTAACACTCTTCAGAATCCCCTGGAGGGCCATTTAAAGGGAGGCTGCAGCCCCAGCCCTGAGTTCAGTAGGTCTGTGGGTGGGAACCCGAGAATCTGCTTTTCTAACAAGTTCTCAGATGCTGCTGCTGCTCCTGGAACCATACTTTGAGAACCATTAGTTTATTTTTTTATTTTATTTTATTTTTTAGTTTAAACTTATTACTGAAAATTGCATTCTAGGAGACTATGGGACCACTGGAAATGGTGCAGGATGGTATTTACTGGTATGGAAAGATATTCACAACATGCTATTAATAAAAGAAATCAGACTATATAGGATTTTATACACAATAGAATCCTGTTTCTGGTTTTGTTTTGTTTTGTTTTTGTAAAAGCAAAAGTAGCTGTATGTACACTTATATTAATATCTAAATGTATAAGTTTAAATATGAAAGGGATTGAGGTATAGGTATAGACACGAATAGGGGTATGGCTACAGGTATGCATATGAACGTAGAGTTATCCTTTTTTCTGAGTTTTGAGATTACGAATGCTCTGCTTGTTATTTTTGCTTACTTACATTTTCTACCTTTTCGACACTGAACATAAATTTTTTTCAATATGAGGGGAAAAAAGTGCCTTTTAACCCTGAGAAACTACAGTAGACTGCCATTATTTCGGGCCCCTGTGTGCCTGTCACTGCTCTAGGAGGTGCTAATCCTGGTGAAGTGGGGACTTCATGAAAGTGAAGTATCAGAACACCCTAGAATCCTTTAATGAATTAGCAGCATGTATGTGTGGTCTATTTTCAGTGGTCCCAAAGTGACTCTCTGAGAACCACTCATGCTGGGGCAGTGACCTTGTTTTCACTGATCCACAAAAGGATTGGGGATTTAAAAATGTGACATGCATTTTTAAAATGCATATATACGCATCTGTGCATTTACATAGATGCATACATGTGTATAGATATTTTAACACATAGAGACTGATATCAGATTGTCATCTGACTTTTCTTGGGAAGAGCTGTGTTCTACACTGAGATTATGTCCTTCTTAGTTTTTGGCATTAAAACATTGTCTTATCATAAGATGGATGAATGGATGGATAAGTACATGATAACACAGTGAGAATAAAATCATAATGGCCATTTGCTTAAAATTTTTTCAACTTTGATGTATGTTTGTGAATTTTCATTATGTTGGGGAAAATGATTTGTCTTATGAAATAATGTTGATAGCTCATAATTGAGGCTTTACAAAAATTATTCATGTCCTTACATCCCAAAGTAGGAGGCAGGCATCTTATGTTACTCCATTAAAAAAAAATTGTGATATTTCAGGGTTTGAAAACCAATGCCCTAGAGTAGCTCCCACTTGCAAGCGTGGGGCTTCCTTTTGATTCCAGCTTTGAAGCCTCGCAGGAGTGAAACAGCATTTCTGATGTCTTGGGCAAGGTCGTTTCTTTCAGCAAAAAAGGTGCCTCTGCAAGGCTGTTCCTATCTTTTCTCAGGAAGGCTTATGGACTCCAAAGCCTGAGTCAACCTGTTCATGGACTCCTCTCTTGGAATTTCACACATCGTTTTCAATTAAGGAACTCTTTACCTACAGGACAGGGCCACCTGGTATGTCCTACAAAGCATGTCTGTAGACAGATGTGTAGACATGTGTCTGATGTCATTAAAATACCGGTGCGAGGACAGGGAACTCCGATTTGCAGTTCACCTTAACCATTCTTGATCACACAGAAATGAATGTGTATGATGGATTAAAAATTTTAAATAGCAGATCTAGTATTAACAACAACAACAACAACAAAAACCTCAAAAAAAAAAAAAAAAAAAAAAAAGAAAAGAAAAACAACCTCTGGGATGCCTGGGTGGCTCAGCCTTTGCGTCTCTGCCTTCGGCCCACGGTGTGATCCTGGAGACCCGGGATGGAGTCCCACACTGGGTTCCCTGCAGGGAGCCTGCTTCTCCCTCTGGCTGTGTCTCTGCCTCTCTGTGTCTCTCATGAATAAATAAATAAAATCTTAAAAAAAACAAAACAAAACACCTCTTTCTGAATAGAGTTTAGCTAGTCTGTAACTAGACTTCCCAGGTCATTTTAAATGTTTCTGGGCTTGTTAAGATCTTAAACATTGATTCCGTTAGCAAAGCCGGGCTACATATGTAACCAGATGGTATAGAAGAAATTGGGACCTAGCTCTTCCTCACCCCCCTGTACTGTGATGAAGCTGGTGTGCTCTAATAAGTTCCCCCAGACTGGGGAGGGGGTGCTCAGTAAAATGGGAAGAGGACCTCTAAGCCAGGGAGGGGCAGATCCCTGCGGTTTTCCATTGAACAGCACTCTGAACACTCCCCACTAATGGTTTTGCTTTGTGATACTCTAAGCATTTTTCCTTACGGAGGATTTCAGCTGCCTGATTCCCCTAAAGGTACTTTAATACCTGTGCTGGGAGGAGAGCGGTCACTTCATACAGAAATTAAATACATAAATTAATAGATGCCTCTTCGGAAAGCCCTTCAAATAGGGAGTCCAGCTGCTTCAGAGACTCTGTAGTCAATAGGTCAAGGCCTTGGTTAATGTATAGGGAAAGGCAGAGGGGGGATTAAAATGGTCCGAGAGATTCAGCAGAGATCAACAGATATGTTCTGAGATTTAACCACTTAGGCGAATATTTGCCTCCGTCAGGAAACAGCTGACAAGGTTGTGCTGAGAACTTGCCGAAATCAAGAGGCATATGAAACTGGGTCTGTCCTGTCGTCCTTTTGCTGGGCCCGTCCTGTCGAGGTCTCAGCTGGTCAGTCCAGATGGAAGAGGAGAAGGAGAAGGACAGGAGAGAGAAGGAGGAGGAGCTGCCAGCCAGCATGTGGGTTTGCAATCACACAGGGACGATCTGTCTTCCTCCATCCTCTTCGAAGATCAGAAGAGTATCACTCCCAGGAGTGCCTGGGTGGCTCCGTCAGTTAAGCATCTAACTCAGTTTCGGCTCAGGTCATGATCTCAGGGTCCTAAGATCGAGCCCCACGTCGGGCTCCTCACTCAGGAGGGCGTCTGCTTGAGATTCTTTCTCCCTCTCCCTCTGCCCCTCCAGGCTCTCTATGTCCCAGAGAATGTCTTTGATACAAGTGAGTTGGAAAGACTCCTCCAGTGTTCGATGAAACAATAAATTTAAACATGGGCCCTTTCAGACTCAGAACCTCTGAGATCCCAGAATTGTATCCCAAAGGCTTGAAATCTTTACTGAGTGGCTGTAATATGCACAGCTCTTTCCTGGGTAGGCATTGTGTACATGTTTATTCTCTAATGAGATCATTTTCAAACTCCATCAGCATCTCTTTTTACCTCTTTGTTATGTACCAAGCTCCAGTATAGGATTTCCTTCAAATGAAGTTTTCAGCAACTTTCAAAAAGTTTGAAGAGCTTTCTGTTTGCTAAATGCAACAGACCGCAGAGATTCGCCTGTACTTCATATCCCCCCTGACCCCTCACAGAGAATCCAACACCTCCCAGCTAGATTCACAGAAGTTCTAGAAGGGAAGGAGAGCTTAGGTACATAGGACCACCCACCCAGGGTGCCCATTTGACAAAGAAGAGCCCTAGAGCAGATGCCTAAAGTCACAAGGTGCCACTAAATAAGTGAATTAAGCACATAACATGCATTATTAGTTTCATTTTTGTGGGCAGATTATTTTCCAGAAGGGGTTTAGAGGAGACATTCAGAGTGAATTGCAGAATTTGTACCAGTTTCCTCAAAAAAAAAAAAAAAAAAAAAAAAAAATGCAAGCACTCAAGTACAGTGTTTTGCTCATTTGTTTTCCATCCTTATCCAAGGGAGGGACAGGGGAGGGGGTATGATGCGGCCCTGAGTCAGGGCCTTAAGTCAAGACTTATCTGTCAACTCCAGATAAGTCTTCCAGAATTATCTACTTGCTCCACCCATGAAAGTCTTCCATTTTCCCCCAAGATGCTCTATTTCTTGAAAGCCAAAGCCCTAAAGCATGTTTCTCTTACGTATCCCATACCCCCAGAAGGAAGTATCCAGAAAGTAGATGAAGCAGTAACTAAATAGTAACACTTTATATTTTAAGGGAAGGTAATACGGAGGAGAGAAAGAGAATGAGAAGCGATCTCAGGTAACTTTGGCAAGTTTCCATCATTTGCTTTTTCTGGAAAGCACAGAGTTCTGTGGTCATTTACTCTCTAGAGCAGGACCTCGAGCATTTGCCTGAGTGAAAAGACTGACCAGGGACATTTGTTAAAATACAAATTCCCAGGTCCCATCCCAGACCGACTTCACTGTATTCCCCCAAATGGTCCTCATCATAAAGTAATTTTGGGGAATGCACCAAATTTCCGTCTGTTGAAAGTACCTTACCTGACAATCCCAAATCTCTCTGACACTTGGAAAGGGTCTTGTTTTAGTAGTGACACCACACTTAATCTGAGTCTAAAAAACATCTCTCAGGATCTCTCTTTATACGAGGTCGTTTCAAAGGAGGCTGAATTCGGGTCCTCTTAGCTATTTATCTTTCTTGCGCAGAATTCAGAAACAAGCATCTCTGACTTGCCATTTTGGAAGGACGGCTTCTAAAAATGGTTTTTGTCAAACTCCCCAACCGTGTTCCCTCACTCCCCCGCCCCTCCCTGACCCACGACCTTTCTACAGGTGCCAAGTCTACCGAAGAAATTACGTTCAGCCACCATGGAGAAAGCCCCGTTGGGTGCAATGTGCACGTCGAGCCACTTCTTGCAAGTCGACATCCTGTTAATAACGTCCGCTGCCCTCCTCTCTAAAAGGGAGATCTTGAATCTGCTCCACGGGGGGATTGGAAAGTACTCTGTGTGCTCCAAAGGGAGGAAGGACTATTTCTGCAAGCCCAGCCCCAGTTCTGAATTATTTTAATTGCAGCCTGGTGATGCCAAGGTGCTGAAGCACCCCCTTAGGCTGAGTGCTTAGCCAAGAGGTACTGAATTAAACTGTCAGAACATGCAGAAAAATTGCAACTCGGCCTGTCAACAACATTTGTTAAGAGACACGGGTGAGGCTGGTGACTTGTGTAGGAAAAGAGCCGCCTTGCAGAGCCATCAAAGCACAGCCTGGAACTAATGGGGTATTCAGAGGCCTTGTTCTACTTCATTGGTCAAAGCCAACACAAGCCTGTAAGATTTGGGCCTGGTTGCTGTTTATTACTATGGTAATAAAGGCCACTTAAAGATACAAACCCATCTTGTATTGGCGCAAACCCAGGGCTTCTTTTCTAAATCGGATCACTAATGCCTGCCCTCATTTCTCAGGCTCTTTAAAACGATCTCCCTTTTTTAAGGAAAAAAAAAGAGCGCAAAAAAAATTAAGACCCTTGTCAAAGGATGACATAGGGGTCTTGATCTTATTTATCCTTGGCTGATTTTCTTTTCTTTTTTTTTTTTTTTAACATCTACTCTGGTATGGCACATGTTTCATGTGCCATTTTGGCTACACGACAAATCCCTGGTATTTAATTCAACACTAATCAAGGTGTTGCTGGGAAGGTGTTTTATAGTTGTGATTAAAGCCAATAATTAGTTTACTTTGGGTAAGGGAGATAATCCCAGATAATCTGGGTGGGCCTGATTCAATCAGTTGAAAGGTCTGAAGAGAAGTATTTCCTGCAAGAAGAAATTCTGCCTGTGGTCAGCAGCTTCAGCTCCCACTGGGAGTTCTAGTTGGCCTTTCCCGAGTGTTCACAGCATGGATTCTAGGCTTTCCCAGGCAACTCCCACATTGACCAATTCCTTGCAATAAATCTCTTCATATATATCTCCTATTGGTCCCGCTGTTCTAGTTGAACCCTGTCACTCATAGTCCTTTGTCACTCATACTTCAATTAAATATCTTTTAATCAGAAGGCTCAAAGTTGAGGCCCATGGGCTGCAAATGGCCATGTTCCTACTGAACCACATCTATGTATTTGGTACAATACAATAAAGGTAACCATAAACAGAATTAGTTGCCAATATTTAAAACTCCTGAAGATCATTCTCTCCCCTCCCCCAACTACATGCATGCATCTGCATTTCTTATTTCTCTTAGAAAAGAAAAAGAAAAATCAGAAGATCTGACCACCCTGATCTATATCTCCAAATGGTGACAATCAGCCAGAATGGAAGATGACATCCCCTTTGTACAGAGCACGTGCTCTGCAGTTTACCACAGTCTCCACCCCTCCCTGCTGTCCCCTCAGGAGTGAGGTTAATTATCATGGGACTGTAGATTGTTTTTCTTAACGTACAGAGAAAAGTGAAAAAGGTATCATACCTTTTACTCTGTCAAAAGTAGAATTAACAGAAGGAGAGGGCCACGTGTTTTGAGGGAAAAAAAAGGGAAGGTCTGTATTTCTCTGCAGAAATGAATGCTATTTCTCTGAATTTAGTTTTCCCACAAGGTGGATCTGAGTTGTTATTATCCATCTCAACTCGTTCATTTATGTGACCTTGCTAAAACACTTATTGTTTGCAATTCCTGTTTAACCTTGCATATTTTAGAGAGAAAGAGAGAGAGAGAAAAAAAAAAGACTATGAAACAATTCTTTTTACTCTTCAACAAAAGAAAAAAACCTCAAGATGATCCCCAAGAAAGTTCACTCAGCCTACAGGGATGCTATGATAATCGCCTTTTGGGGAGATTTACTGAAATGCAACCATGGGCACCAGAAGGGCTTGAGGAAAGTGGGCAGATTTCATTGCCCCTCCTATCAGGCAAATCTTACAAGTATTCTGGTGTCTGGGGGTTAGTGAATGAGGCTTTGTAGGTTAAACCCGATCCAGGAGGAAACACCACACACGGGGGCCTTGGGAGTTTGTGTTCAATCTTCTCATCCTCCATCTCACAAACTGAGACTCAGTTTCCCTGTCTGTGAAAGCACAAGGGTCCCCGCAGTTGTGATTCTGCCCCTGCTTGGACTTTCTGGGTCCAAACTTACATCAAATGAATGTGTTTCTTTGGAAGATGAGACTCAGGAATCTGTATTTTTTAAAGCTCCCAGATGATTCTGATGAACAGACAGGTTTGGAATTTGCTGGAATAGAGACTATCTCAAGTTTCTTCCAGCTCAAAAACTTGATGTACCTAGGAATCAAATTCTGCAGGCGCCTCCCTGGACATTGGACAGGCAATGTTCCAAACGTATTAATGCTTTTGGGCCACTGGGATATGTTTTAAAGACTTGAAGCATTGCCACGCTGCCTTAGTCACCTGGCAGGACCTGACTTATCATTTTGCCTATAATTTATATTGCCTGGTGGTTTGGAAATTCACTTGAGGTTCGGATCCGAGGCAAAATTCAATGGTCAAAATCAATAGATTTGAACTGTGATCGCTGGATGAAAGACTGGAAGCTCCTCAGTTTCCATTCTGAGCCCCCTACACCCTTGTACTGGGAACCACAGCTCATGGGAGGACGCTCAGGGAAAGATGATCGCCTTTCCTAAATAAAGGGAAGAAAAGTGTCCTGTACTTCCCAAAGACCATTTGGAAACAGAATCAAACTCCAAGTCCTCACCCCTAGCACATAAACCTAACCTCCTTCAGAAAATCTTTTTGGATGTCATCCTTCTTGGAACCTGAGGGGCTCTCTCTGGTTCTCAGTGGGAGAGGGTTATGTTTTCTCCTAATGCAAACAAAAGACATTGGAAATCATGAGGAGAGGACAGCAGTGCTGCAGTGCCACAGCGGAAAAAAAATATGGATTTTTGCTTTTGTAATGTGTGACTATTAGATCACAGTGTTGGTTGCAATAAATTATCACTTTCAGTTCTTGCTAATTGCTAGAATCTTCTGCCATAGGCTGTAGTGATGTGGGCCAAAAAACTAAAAAACAAAACAACACAAACTTTCCTTTCTTTCTTTTCTTTATCTTTTTCTTTTCTTTTCTTTTCCTTTTTTTTTTTTTTTTTTTTGAACTAGATAGAAATATGCATCCTGCTGGATTGTGAATGGCATCTTGGATCTTGAATACATGCCTAAGGAAACAGCTGGGGACGAGGGCCTGGGAATCAAAGACGTCATTATGCAATTATTGAGAAAAGCAGGCTCTTTACAAAAGAGAATTCTGACTTCTCTGAGAGTCCACTGACCCAGGACGCTGTCCGCCCTCCATATCTCACTGTTAGCGACAAGGACCCTCAGGGTAAGGCACAACCAGGTAGGTGAACTCCTACTGTAGCTCAAACTCAAAGTTTTAAAAAAATCCAATTTGGTTCTTGAGATGAAGAAGTCCTTCTAGATCTCTGCCACAGAGAGTGCAAAACTACAGAGGACTGAGTCCTGTCTTTGCCACCATCCCACCACCCCAAAGAATCCCCAGAGGTGTCCCCATTCTTTCTGCGATCCTTTCTGCTCCTCAGTGAGATCCTGTGACCACAGATCCCATCTTGAGGCTCCTCATTATTTTGTAATCCTGGGAAGAAAGCTACTGTAGAGAGATCCAGTGTTTGGTGGGCACTTAGTAGTTTCCTGGAGATGGCAAAACAGCAACGAAGAGAAGAGATGAGACGCCCGCCGTCCCAGCGTGTGCCTTTCTCCACAGAAGGGGAGAGAAAACAAAATGCATGGTCTGCTGGCGATGGTACGGAGAAAAATAAAGCAGGCGAGGGCAAAGAAGTGCGTGGAGAAGCCAGACTAACTTTATGTTCGGTATGGAGAGAAGGCTTCCTCGGAAAGTGCAAGGAAAGCAGGCAAAGGTGAGGCCTGTGGTTAGTGAAGGGGACAAAGGGAGGCTTTGAGGCAGAGAGTGCCTGATGCACTAGAACAGCAGGGAGGGCAGCACAGCTGGAACGCAGCGAGCCAGGGAGAGAGCTCAGGAGGTGAGAACAGGGAGCCTGGGAACCAGGAGAGCAGGAAGGATCCCATAGGCCATGGTCAAAACCAGCTTCCACTAGGAGTGACACTTGGAACCTCTGGAAGGTTCTAAGCAGGGGTGGGGTGGGGTGGGGAATGTGCTCTAACTGATGTTTTCGAGGGAGACTCTGGTTCCCTGTGGAGGAAAGACCTGGTGGGGAAAGAGTGAGGTGCCAGGAGACCTCTGAGGAGGACTAGTGGGGGAATCCAGGTTGTGGGGGTAGGGGGGTGAGGCCAGGGGGTAGGAGGGCTTTCTTAGTCTGCATTCTGCTTGAGAGGTTCAGTGTCCTCCCACACACTAACTCCACTGAGGCAAGTCTCCCATCTGTCTCATTAACTGGAAACCCCGAGCCGAGCACAGTACCTGGCACACAGAGGAACACTTCGTGAGTGGTGGTGGTCTACTTATTCACCAACAGCAGTGATGAGGGATAGCTAAATTTGCTCCCATTTGTTGTGTCTTCTCTGCAATGTGAGCTCTCGTTCTCTCTCTCTCTCCCTGTATTGGAAGAGGACAGTCTGACCGATGGCCCAGGACGGATGCCAGAAGCCCTACAGCCGCCCCGCCTCTTCCACTGCCCGCCTCTCTGACCTTCCACATGCCATTTATTTTGCCCGTGCCTCAATTTCTCCATCCTGAAAATAAGAATAATACTGCCAAGGGAACATTATGAGGATTAATGAGGTAATAAGGCCATGCCTGAAAGCAGTTGGAGCGCCTTGAAGAAACAGCTATAAAACAGGGGTCCATTTTTTTCCATCTCTTCTCTCCTCTTCTGCTAAATAAAACTGCTGGAGGGAGAGGAGAGGGTCCTGTTGGTTGGGGTGCAGAGGAAAACAAGAGGCAGACAAGGGCCACAGGGGTTTCCTCTGCCAGGACCACCTCCAGGGGAGTCCAAGGCAGCTGGCACCTCTGGAGGGGTCCCTTTGACAGCAGAACCTCCAGGGCAGGCCAGAGAGAACCTCCAAGGAATCGAGAGCATTCTTTCAATTTGGGGACCTGAAATTACTTCAAAGGGCCTTAGAAATAAGCCAGAGAGCCGTGTGGCCCCCCTGCGTGCCCGAAGAATTCAGAAGCTGACAAGACCATCTCGGCAAATCCCCTCGGTGGTCATGGGAGGCAAAATATTGCCCAATACGCCCATCTGGTTTGGGCTGATGGCACTCCTGGGTGCACACGGCATAAACTGGCTGGATCAATAAATATCGGGCTCCTCTTAATGAAAGAAACACTATTATTTTCCTCTGATTGCCTCTCTGATTGCCTCTTCAGGTTCTTGAAGGGAGGGAGATTTTGTTCCTCCCCACTCGAGGGGCACCTTCAGATGGACGCGGAGTTGATACATCGACCTCAGTACGTCTTTATACCAAAGTGTTTAGCAAAGGTCAACTTGGTTTTTTCCAAAAAAAAAAAAAAAAAAAAAAACTTAGATGATTTTTTTTAAATATATTCATGAGAGACACAGAGAGAGAGGCAGAGACAGAGGCAGAGGGAGGAGCAGGCTCCCCGTGTGGACTCGATCCCGGGACCCCAGGATAACACCCTGAGCCAAAGGCAGATGCTCAACTGCTGGGCCACCCAGGTGCCCCCAGATGAATTCTTTAAATGTAATACTCGAGGGCAGCCTGGGTGGCTCAGCGGTTTAGCACCACCTTTGGCCCAGGGCCTGATCCTGGAGACCCGGGATCGAGTCCCACGTCGGGCTCCCTGCAGGGAGCCTGCTTCTCCCTCTGCCTATGTCTCTGCCTCTCTCTCTCTCTGTGTGTCTCTCATTAATAAAAAATAAATAAAATCTTTAAAAAAAAAAAAAAGGAATGCTCGAACGTGGCCTGTTGTGATTGTGTTGTTGTTGCTGCTGCTTGGAAGCAGCCCCACTGGCAACCTGCGAGCTCTGGATGGAAGGTGTTTCAGCGTTCACGGGCAGGGGGTGAGGAGGAAGGACTCGGGCCGACCCCAGTACGGAAGGACTCTGGGTATATTGGCTCGTGCGGCACATGCCCATTCAGTTCCACAGTGTGGGCGCGGCCCCCCACGTCCCTGCAGCAGGCCGAGCTGCGGGCCCTGGGCGTCCTCCCCTTCTCTCTGGGCAGGAGGTGGCCAGGAAGCTGCGGGGAGGCCAGGCTCTCGCTGAGGCCCCGTTCCCCCGTTTTTTCTTTCTCCTCCAACTCCTGCCACTCTCTGTCAAGAGGCACGGGGGAGGGGAGGCCGGGGACAAAACTATCAATGGTCTGAAAAAGAGGAAGGGGACTCCTATCTGACTGTCCTTTTGAGGTTCGTTCAAGTCACCCAACAGGCTTGCAGCCTCTCCCTTGCTTCTGGCCGGAAGCTTGTGGGAAAACTAAGGTCACTGTGTTTGTTGTGGGTGTCACCCTGGTATTGGGTAAAAATGAGCAGGGTCCGGGGCTCTGCCCAGTGTGGTTGCTGTGCTGCTTAGGTGGTAAGAATGGTTCCTTTTTCATAAAAAATAAATAAATAGCTAAGTTTTAGAAAACACCCACCGAAATAAATCACGGGATGCATCGCAAGTGTGATTTTTATGCAAATCGAAGTTCCATCTAAATTAAACACAGGAAAAAATGTATTGAGTGGAAATAAGCCACTGAACATTTCTTTTTGATCTCCTATAATGAACAGTACCCCCCCCCTTTTTTTTTAATGAGAAAATGCAGAGAGGAACAAATCCAGGGCCTAGTCTCTCAAGCACATCTACTGTAAATAAATTGGTGTCGTGTTTTGGTGGTTTATTTTCCACTCCAAGAGCTGTCTGGCCCTCCTACCCTCTCTCAGCCTTGCCATGACATTCTGTTTGTATCATAGACTTAAACATAATTTTTTTGCCCTGACTTTTTTTCTTTAGAGAGCGTCATTCTTTCCTCTGACGTAGAATAGTCTATGCAATGGCCGTGTCACAGTGGTTTCACCAATCTCCTAGCATCTTTCTTTACAGCTGGTTGCATCGCTAAGTATGAACGAGAAGACGGCATTATGCTCTACGGTATGTTTTAAGGCCACAGGTCGTTAAGTCCGTCAGCGAAGATGCGCACCGGATCGGGTTGAAATCCTCAACTCTCCTCCTATGGGGCCACTGAAGAATGTGTTTAACACAACATTTCCATCAGTTCCGGTGGGATCTTCAAAAACTGTCACCATTGTGTCCAGTCCTACAGAAATCACAACCCCAAAAGGTACATAAATCTGTCTCTGTTTCCATCACGATTCATTCCCTGCCGACCGTTTCTTTAACTGGACAAAGGAGGTTGCCAGGCTGAGTTAGATCAGGCTAAAGGCCAATTACAAAAAAACGTGACAAACGTGCAGCCAGCCACTTCTTCCCTTCGCTGCTGCTGCAACTCAGACTCGGTTCCTCTCAGACCCAGTTGCAGAGCAAAGGGATCCTGGCTGCTGGAAGACGTGGAGGGCCTATGCGGTGGAGAGGGTCTGATGAAAGAGGTTCACATCCCCATCATACAGCGAACTGAGCATTTGGGGACCACTGAGTGACCTTGCCTCTAGCTTTATGGAAGCTAAGTAAAGAAGACAGGCAAGGTGGCTGCCATTTTGCTGTTCTCTTTCAAGCAAGCCGGCACAACCAACTGATTCCTTGCCCCCAAAGGCTTCCCCACCTCTTTGGATTTTAATATTGTTAAAGCCTTATTAATAGGTAGGCTAAACACACATGTAATGAATCCCATTAGTCATAAAAAGCTCCCTGCACCCAAGAAACTCAAGGAGGAAAACACTGGCTTACACACAGCAAACCTCCCTAGTTCACACAATCTGGAAGGGAAGCTGGTCCAAATTAGGGATTTTCTTAAAAACAAACAAACATACCAAAGACCACTGACAAGTCTGCGCAGAAAGCATCTTCAGAAAGCCAACTTTTATCTAGCAAAGTCCTTAAAAGAATAGGTAAGAATATCCTTAAGTAGGAGTCTAAAATGCCCAAAGGTACTTCCAAACCAGTCTCTGGCAAAGGGTAGGTTACTCCGGATTGTTCTGGAATATTTGTTGATTAATAAACCCTTTCTCCAAATTGAGAGCATGGGTGAACCTCAAGCCAAGTCCTGAATCCAAAGGATCATCACTCCAAATCCCAAAGGTCCATATTAATGGAGATTGGGTGGAATGGGTGCCCCGTGGGGTAAGGTATCTGCTGCTACCGCCTGTTAGCCTTCAAATTCAATTATACTCACAAAAGCAACGGAAGGACTTCAAAGCAGGGATGAGATAACAAAATTGTCTAACACTGAGGTCACCATATAGCAAGAAGTGAGAGAGGAAAAAAAAAAAAAGAAGAAGGAAAGAGGCATAGCATTCTTTTAAAAAAATGAAAATAAAGAAAAGCAGTCCTCTTTACAACTTACTGGGGGAGATATGTTTTTGCACTTGTTTTTTGCACTGTTTGTTTTGTTTTATGGGAAGTGGAGAGTTTGACTTCCAAGACCCCCCAAAGCAGGGCATTGCCAGGCACCTCGGTAACCAGGGCCTTCTCTGGGCAGGACTCCTTGATCTCTCCCATTGGCCTCCTTGGCACTTGAGAGCCTTCCTGAGCACATGCCTGCCCTGGACCTTGGTACTTACTCTCCACCACAGCCCTCATCCCAAATCTTTATGCAAGTGTCTGTCTACAAGCAACTCATCATAGAGAAGTCTTTCTCTGGAGTTGTACGGCCTCTTGTTTTGCTGTCTGTCCTCTTAACTGTTGCAGATTACCTTCAGAGCACTTTAGGTTCCCTGACATGTCTTGATTTGTTTCACACCTCTTTCCCCAAGGAAAACAAAACCTCCCTGTGGGCAGGAGTCTAATTCCTTTGGGCCCAGATGTATCTATCACCAGGGGGTGCACATGGAGGGCCCTTGATAAACATTAGATGACTGGGTGAACATGGGAATGAATGAATGGGTACATACGTACGTGGATATAGTTAGATATATTGAGGGTAATTCGAGATACCTGTGTTAGAGCATTCTCTCTCTCTCTCTCTCTCATTCTCTCTCTCTCTCTCTCTCTCTCTCTCACACACACAGAAAGGAAATCAGTAGGGACAGCATCCAGAAGGGAATCTCAACCTGACCCCACCCCACTCAGACCTACCAAGTCAAGAAGCGAGTCTTTATGTGCCTTCCAGTAACATTAATTGTTGGTCATAAAACTTCAAAGAAACAGATATTTATAGCTTGATTAAAGCCCTTTTTCCACACACACTCACCACAGCACTTTCCAACTCAGTTCCCATGAGCGTACTGAAAGCAGCAAATTCTGCCCACTTCCTGTTTGAAGCCAGTTCCTTAACCGCTTCAGTCCTGAAGCTCTCTCTCTCTCTTTTTTTTCCAGTGTTCAGGCCTTTCGGTTTCTCTTGGGTTTTCACAGTTGGGTTTTTTACCCCTTTTCTCAGGCACCCAAGCCCCCAGCGAGCCGCCCCCACAGCTACTGTGACAATAGGGGCAGTGAAGACACAATAACCCCAGCGGTGTGAAAACCCCCTGCCCAGGGAGAAAGGAGCAAAGGCTCCGAAGTTGGGTAAGGTCTGGGCAACGGAAACGGTCATCTGTTTACCCAGGGTTGAAAATTTGAGGCTGGGAAAATATTTAGTAAGTGCACCAATTCAAAGAAATAATTCCTGTTCGTATTTACAAATATTGGTACCTTGAGTGGTACTGATAATGATCATTTGCTATCCACCATTTGCCAAAAACTATATATATTATTTCTAATCAGTACAGAAATCTCATAACTAACATCTCTGTATTAAACACGAGTGGATGGATTCCAAGAAGGTTAAGAGATCTGTCACCCAGCAACAAAATGGCAGAGCTAGCCTCTGGACCCTCCACACCCTGCCCTCCTGATGAGCGTTCGCATTTACACTTCTTAGTATAGGGGTACTGGGAGCACGGGCGTTGTATGAATCCCACAAGAGGAAGGACATGAAAGTGGCTTAATTCAGGCAAAATGGAATTGGCTCCATTAGTGATATCAGCTATATTCAACGTCAATGGAGTCAATCATATATCCCCTTATTACATTATGCTTAGGGACAAAAACATAAATAAAAGGTATGTCCCAACAGGAAGCATCCTTTGGGAAACAATTGGTCAGGACGTACCTTCAGCTTTAGAGGATGGGCGTCAGACGGTATCCTGGGCTTCTAATGACATTGCTCTTTGGTAGGCTATGAATTCCCTTTGAATATTTGGAGTATATCTGAGGTCGTCCTCACAGCCCACAGTAAGAACTAATTGTGGTAATTAATAGGTATTATGTGGTTCTAAACATGGACCACATGGCTGAGAAGTGATGTACCCACAGTGAAAAGAGCCCCTCTGTAGATGTTATCATCTGAGAAAAATGGAAACTAAAATGGTCTCCACAGGATCGAGTTAGAAAACCCCTTTTCCTGTCAGAAAGAAACCCCCAAAGAAAGCACTGTGCTTCTTCATTTTTCTGACTCTGCATATGTGCAGGGCCCCAGATAATATTTGTTTATGACCGTGACGTTGGCCTTTACATAGTCACCAATGGAAGATGACGCAGCTCATCAACACTGCCCACTGCTCCAGAGCCAGACACACAGTGCTTTGCAGACCTTGTCTGTATCGAATCTGGACCTAAAACTGAGGCTCTCGGAGGCAAGACCTGCTATAGAATTCCTGCCATTGTCTAGTTTTTTGCATTGCTGTGCTGGGGAAAATACCCGATGCACTGTGATGTCCTGTTTCCTCTCAACCTTCAAGTGTCCCATCCACAGCCTACACTGAGGATTGCAAGTCTAGGCTGCCGGAAGGCCACCGCTTGGACCATGCCCAGATAGTCCGCAGCCTGGCTAGGGACCAATAGCATGGCTTGGGAAGATGAGCTGATCCCAACAGATTTTTCTCTTTTAGGACTCTGATGGAGTCATACTAGAGAGAAGGATCCAAGAGGCCAAGAGTGGGATGTATAAATCAAATTTAAGAGCAAGCAGAAGAATGAGCAAGCCAAAGAATCTAGAATGGAGAGGAGCCACAGGGAGCTGGGCCTCATTGCTGTGGAGGATTGGACTAAAGAAGTAAGATCACCTCTTGCTGAATGTCCCTAGGTCTCTTTGGGTCTGGTACATCCTATCCCTTCCTATTCTTTCCAAGGCCTGGTGGTTCAACATCTCCTGGTCCCCAACATACATACTTACAAAAGGCTGCATATTATGTGAGGTGATTGGAGTGACAGCCCTACAAGCAAGAAAGCAGAGAAATTGCCAAGTTCCAGAGAAAGTGCTGGTCGAAATAACATAAGTCTCCCCTTTCAGTGGGACCAGAAATTCAAGGGCCAAAGGGCCTTGCCACAGGCCATCAGCCAGCTGGACGTCATTCTTCTCCCCACTAACATGAAGTCAAGCCCACCCCCACTACTCAGAACTTCTTGTCTAGCAAGGAGTCCTATTCTGGTTTCCTGCCTCTTGGCCAACTTCTAAGTTTCTTCTTCCCACACAGGGGCAAGATGAGGAATCCTAAACCAGTGTATTCTAGGCTTGGCCCCACTGGCTCTGAAAATTGAGAGCTGCCTACAAACCATCCAATTTGCTGTGTTAAACACAGTGATGCTTGCTGAGCTAAGCTCACTTTGCTATGTGTGGCTTTCTTCTCTGCCCCTTCTTGCTCCTTTCCACCTATCTCCTCTGAACATAGGAAGAACCAAGCTTCTTCTGAGAACATTCCATATGTCCATATGCTGCATATGCCTCTGGTTGGGAGAAAGAAGCACCAGCCCATGTCACTATTAAAGACTTGACTGAAGGGCTTGGAATCTTGGAAGCTCCCCAAGCTGTTCCGTAAAGCCCATGAATCCACTCCTCACCAGGACACCTGCTCTCTCTCCTTCAAAGTGAGGACACCTGCCACTCTCCTTGCCATTCTTGTCCCATCCTGTGCCTAGTAGAGGGTCTCAGGGCCTCCTACACTGTTTGTCAGGAGGCCGGTGCTGGACTATATCTCTTGCCACCCTCATTTCAGACACTGAGCTTCATGCTCTGAAAAGTCTATAGGGAAGAGATGACTTGTACTCTGACAGGACATACAGACTCCTCATCCACACCTGAAAGTCAGGGCCCTATACCCAGAGGAGAGATGAACTCCTCAGTTTAGGATTTGGAGAGTACCGACATGTCCTGATTCTGGCACAATTTTCAATAAGCCAATTTTCTTCCAGGAAGTGAATTTAAATAAATCAGAGATCTGAATCCTCAGGAAGTTTCAAGAACCAATAGAAGACACTGCTTCACATCTCTAAGCTTGTATATCCTTTTACAAATTTGACCACCATATACTGATCAAATTCAAATAATAATAATTTGTAATAAAACCACCTAAAACTCACATTTTTGATATCTACCTTTGGAGTTTTGCAAATGAAGCTTGAAGAAAGTTGCTTTACCTTCTCAGACAAAGCAGTAACATTTATTTATTAAACATCTACTATGTGCTCAGAATTTTCACATTTACAAAGAAAAATAAAGTAGCAATGTGATCATTTTAAAGAATGTCAAGAATGGCCACAAAACAGAATAATTAGTCCTCTTTCTTCTTTCTTTCTTTTCTTCTTTCTTTCTTTCTTTCTTTCTTTCTTTCTTTCTTTCTTTCTTCTTTCAGATTTTATTTATTTATTTATTTATTTATTTATTTATTTATTTATTAATTATTTATGAGAGACACAGAGAGAGGCAGAGACATAGGTAGAGGAAGAAGCAGATTCCCTGAAAGGAGCCTGATGCGGGACTCAATCCCAGGACCCCAGGACCATGACCTGAGCCAAAGGCAGACCCTCAACCACTGAGCCACCCAGATGCCCCTGTCTTCTTTCTTATTGACAATATTTCTGCGGATACTTCTGAATCCCTCTGACTATGGGGGAACTTTGAACCATAAAGATGGTGTAACTTTGTAAACAAACTTTTAAAAATTCTCTTTGGATCATTTTTACTGACCAGTTCTTGAGAAGATTCATTTTAGGAGGGAAAGCTACACTTCCAGTGGAATTTCCATTTTAGTGAGTTCAAGTTCTATGTGGTGAGGCAGCAAAGGAGAAAAACACACAACCTGAGTCTCTGCCCACATCTGCCCAGTAAGCTGGGAAGCTAAGCTCTTTCCCCAAAATCAGGAATGCAGACCGCCCAGTGGGAACCTCCCAGACCAATGAGAAGCACCATCTGTATACCAGGCCCTAAGGCAAGACTCAACCTCACATCACTTGCTTGGACCTGTGGTCACTATAATGACCCAAACAGTGGGGTGCTGGTGCTGGTCTCTGTGAAAATCTGAGAGACCCGCAGAATGTGACTTTGAAAGAGAAGAGGACCAATGTAGTTCCTGAGAGAGCCCAGAGAGAGGGACAGCATTTCAGTGCTTTTGTTCTTAAACATGTACATGCAGACATATGTACAGATTAGTATATAAGCAAATAAATAGCTGAACAAACAAATGAAAGCATGTTTGATTTCCATCACTTAAGATACACTTCTTTCTTCTTTGTATAAAATGCAGCAAACCCCAACTCACAGAGTTATTGTGAGGATTAAAAGAGATACTATTTACAAATTTCTTACTATAAGCTGGCAGCACTATTTTTTTAGAAATTATTTATTTTATGTGTATTATTTATTTGGGGTATCATTTTTTACCATTTATTATTTTTATTACTTATTTCTGCTTACTTTTGATCTTTACTTATTGTCATATTTAGATTTATACATCTATATGTCAAGCTCCCAAAATATGGGGTCAGTGTCCATCTCAAGCTGCTCGCTAGGAACAAGAAAAACGTCTGCAAATATGCACGGCTCTCTTCAAGCTGGCTCTCTGAATGCCAACAGCACCCCAGAGCTGTGGCCCAACTTTCCTAGGGGCTCCTAAAACAGTGCCTTCCTGTTTCTCTCTGGCTTCTCAAACACTCTCCACCACAGTGTAAATCAAGAAGTTCACGATGGTCGGTTCTGCCCGTGGTGCCTTAAAACCGAAGCGAGTGGTTAACCAATCCAGGCCCCACAGAAACTACAGGGTGGGCTCCTGATGGGGAGTCAGAAATTCTTTCTATGAAAATGCAAAGTACAACCTCATAAAAGAAACCCACTGCAGGAAGATGAAGAAATGTCAGTTTGCATTAAAACAAAATAGGAGCATGAACATTTTAACCATCTGGCACAAGACCTTCCTATACAAATACATAAACGTTGCCAAGGAGTTAGACAAGAACTCCACACAGCTCCCTTGGTGCCTTTGTAAAAACTTTGAGCAAATTCAGGGCCGGGTGTTAGTGATCAGTTTACTGTAGCAGTATATTCCCTCTGTGCCACGCAATTGGCTTTGTTGTGCTTTGAACCTAATTGTCTTATCATGCTTCAGAGCCTGTAATACACTCAGAAGGAAGCTGCAGTCATAAGCATGGATAAGCAGATGAATAAAACAATACTGGTTGTGCAGTGAGTGTTATGAGACAAGAAAGGGTTGACTTGGGCAAGATAGGCTAGGTGCTGCTGCAGTAACAAAGAAGTCCAAGATCTTAGTGATGTAACAGAACAAAGGTCTGCTCCTCACTCACCCACACATTCCATGACAATGAGCCGGAAAGCTCTGTTGACTGTGGTCGCCCAGGGACCTTGGAGGAGAGAGGCTCCATCAGGGTACTGCTCCCTTGACTGCCAGAGCATGGGAAGGAGTTAGAGTGAATGCATGGACTCTTAAAATTTCCTCCTGGAAGTGACACATGTCACTTTTACCTCCATATCATTGGCCCAAGCAAATCGTAGGGCAAGGCCTATTGTCAAAGGAAGCAAGGAAGTGCATCTCTACCCTGTGCCCTCAAGTCAGGGAACCACAAAGTTTGAGACTGGCCATAATGACTCACGCAGGGCTCCCAAGTACTGATGCCTAACATGTGCCAGGGGCTTCATTCATTACTTTGTCTAAACTCATCACAAAGATGAAAATGGCTGAAAGCAATAAGCTCTGAATTCTAGTGTTCTCTTTGGTAAGAGTTGACACAGCCACTCACATTATTCTCTGAGACAGATTTTAAGAGGTGTCTTCTTGTATCTCTGATCTCCCAAAGTGAGCCCCTCTTGCTTTTACTATGCACACTTGCCACCTACTAGGTGTGTCATGCTGGGCAATTCACTGATCTCCAAAAGTCTCAGATGAAGGGCAGGGTATAAACCCGAAAGCACAAAGAAAAAGCTCAAGACATATCAGTCCCCCATCTCCATTCCCATAGATCCCTCCTCAAAAGTTTGCATCATATGAGTATTTCTAGACTTGTCATATTGACTGCAGAGGTGCCATATGCACCAGCAGAACCGGAAAAGACAGACCTATGAAACTGAAACAGTGTGTGCCTATCTTCAAGTGACAAAATTAAAACAAAACAAAACAAAACAAAACAAAAAACAACTGGAGTCTTTTCACTTTGCTATGGTTCATGAAAACAGATGTTATGGGCCATAGTGTTGCAACCTATAACAATGGGATAGGCTCCATCTCCTTTGGGCTACTTTCAACATGTCCATAGATCTAAAAAATGGCCAGAGAAGGGGGTGCCTGGGTGGCTCAGTCGGTTAAGCATCCCACTCTTGATTTTTGGCTTTGGTTGTGATCTCAGGGTTGTGAGACTGAGTCCCATGTTGGGCTCCAAACTGGGTGTGGAGTCTGCTGGAGATTCCCTCTCTCTCCCTGTTGCCCCTCCCCCTCCACTTGTGCACATGTGGGTGTGCTCTTTCTTTCCCCCAAAACAAAACAAAACAAAAAGAGAAACAAAAGACCAGATAAGGAGCCATTTTTGAGCACCTGCTTCTCCCAGTCCTATGCAGGGTGACCTTATGGTCCTCGCCTGCTATAATTTTCTTAGCAAACCCATGCAGTTGGTATTACCTGCATTTTACAAAAAAGGAGATGGAGGCTCTAGAATGCAACTGAGGTCCAGATAGTAAGAAGCAAAACTCAGTCTGAGACAAAATGCATCTGACTCTTAAGTCCTGGCTTTTCTATTCCTGCCTTCCTTTTCCTGAGATGGCAACCTTTAATATTGCTTATGATTGTGCTAGTATTATTTCAGATGATTGTCAGGGAACCAGATTGGTCACAACCTCCCCAGGGCTTAACTCACTAGCTGGTGCTGAGTTAGAGGTTCCAAGGCCTGGAGAATCTAGTTGATGATGCTATATTTCCACCTGGCATTGAATAACTTTATTCCAACAGACTGATTTTGATATAAACCACACTCCTGTGCTTACGGAATTTCTCACGAGTGGTCTTCTGGTTCTGGGGTATGAATCTGATATGAACCACCCCTTTGCAGTTAAGCCAAACCTTGAGGTTTTGCTAAGGTTTCACTCTGAGTGAACTTGCCAATCAGAGTGAAACTAGGGTAGAGAAAGGGGTCCTAAGCCACAGAAGTGGGAGGAAGCAATCTGCTTTGTCACCCAAGCACACAAGGTTTCTGCCGTAGACCAGAAGCAGCCAGATGACAAGGGAGGCTAGCATGAGAGAAGCCCCCACTACCTATGGAAAGCCTTTACATAGCCTATACGTGGCATGGTCTTAATTCCTGCAGCTTGGTCTACTGGCTATTCCTCGTGTTGGGAATAGCCAGGAATTTCAACCCACTAATATATGTGCCTTTCAAAAGTAATGTGGCAAGAAGGGATTTGACCAATGAGAAAACTAAAGCTCAGAGAGGTTGAGATTCTCATCCAGGGCTCCATCAATAGCAGATAGCAGAGTTGAGAAGGTCTGACTCCCACGCACAGGGTCTGTCTCACTACACCAAACCATCATGAAGATGACTATAAGAAACAGGTAACTCAATGACAATGATCAACTTAGAGTTGTTAGGAGCAGCTTAGTCCTAACCAGCAACTTTCTTATTTTTGTGCAGGGGATGAAAACATGACCCCTGGGTACCATACCCCTAAAATTCTATGAAAGGTGTGTTCAAACCTATGAGAAAGAAATAAAGAAAAGCCTGTGAGAGCATGTGTGTATTCATGTGTGTGTGTATGTATGTGTGTTAGGGGCTGAAAAAGTCGTATTCATCACCATATAACTATACTGGAAGAACTGACTATGGGATTCCATGGGACTCTCCTGTATCTTGATACATCATCATACTCTTTCCTCCTGCCTCTCTCCAACTTGTTTATTAAGTTAGCTCAAAAGATTTATATTAGTTGCAAACAACAGAAACAATGAGGAAGATGAGTTTTCTGTCTCATGTCCTGCTGCATCCCCAAGTGCCTAGATTAGTGCCTGGTATACAGAGGAATAACTACTCAACAAATACGTGAGAAATAAAATCAGGAATCTTAATCAGTATCCTTGGGTTGTGACGGGAAAGGCTTGAGAATCTCTTTTAGCTCATTTTCAGCTTGCCAAATTTTCTGTATTTGTGCAATGGGGCAAAGCTATGCCCAGAGAGGCATATGTGGTAATCACATTTGTGTCTACCCCCCACGTCCTCATCTCAAGGACATATGCTTGCAGAATTTGTTGTGTCTGCAAAATAATTATCTAGTTTCCTGTTGCAAAAACTGTGTTATACATAAAGAAATATGTTGTAATCACGTTGCAATCATTAACTATATAAAATGCCACAAAATAAGGAAGCAAGATGAGTGAAGGATGGTGAAAGAGCAAGTGAACAAGAGGTCAAGGCTGAGTGTTTGAGGAAAATTTCATATGACTACAGGCAAAACTGAAGCACCAGGTGACAAGAGGAAGTAGGAATGATGGAAACCAGATGGCTCAAGAATGCAGCAGAGGAAAGGGCAAACAACCTAGAAGGAGAGAGCTTGAATTGAAGAGTCACAGGGCTGAGATACCTGGGATGGATGGATAGTGAAAGGATGAGTGAATAGATGGATAGATAGATGGATGAGTGGATGGGTGAATGGGTGGATGGATGGAAGGATAGTGAATAGATGGATGATGAATGGCAGACAGGTAGGTGATAACCTTCATCATACTTTCTCAGACAGCTCGAGAAAAAGTAGAGGCAATGATTGGATTGGCACAAAACAGCCACCTAGACTGACAGATTAAAGGAGGTTGGGTTATGCTGCTGGAAGGGGGGTCTCATGATGAGGAATCCAAGTGAGGTGTGCCAGAAAACAGTGACCCCATAGCCGTCTATTTGTGGGTTCATAATCACAAAAGGCTGGGACATAATCAAAGAGTATGGGATGGGGGAAAGTAATGTGTCAGCAAGACTCATGTCTTTGTGACCACCAGTGTTCATTTGGAGAAAGAAAAGAACTAAACTTTGCTTTAAAAAAATAAAAACAAGTCATAACTGCTCCTACCTCAGAGGTGGCTGGTAGATTACCAAGAATCCAGGCTCCTTTTTCATAAGGTAGAGGCACTGCTGGGAATTGCTTCCCAATCAAGGTGTACATTTCACAGGCCCCCTGTGCCTAAATTGGGCCACACAACTTCTTATGGTCATAATATGGTGATCAGAAAGTAGCATGAGTCACTTCTGGGCAGATGTATATAAGTATCCACTGCCATTTCTCCATCCTTCCCTACTTTTGCTCAGACCATGGAGGCCAAAAACAAAGATGGCAGTGACAGAAGATTGAGGGAGCCTGTGTCCTGAAATCTCTATCTGGAAGAGAGCCTCACAACTGGGTACCTCTATACTGGATGTTGTATAAGCAAGAAAATATCTTGTATTATGTTAAGGCACAGAGTTTAAAGTTGTCTGTTATTTGCACTTCCCCACTGGTTTCTCTGTCAAATTTTGTGGGGGAAAAATAACTCTAGGGCCAACCCTCTTTGCTTTCTGGTTAGGAGGGAGAAGTAATTGAAGAATATTTATTGAGCACCTACTAGGTGCTGGCAGTGGGATTAAACACTTTTAAAGGACCATACGGTTTAATACTGACCATAACCCTTAGGGGAGGTCTCATCATCAGCATTTGAAGAAATGAGACTAAGAGATGTTAAGTGACTTGCTCAAGCTCTTCACAGCTTACAGACAGAGGTGTAGAAGGCATGGTCGAAACAGAAAGTAAGGCTTCCATGTTGGATGACAGAGCCTATGCCAGTTTTATTCTAAGAGATGGGCCAGGAATCATAACAACTGGATCCAGCTGGGCTATAAACTGTTCATTCAACCCCCTCCATCCATCAAGTCCTTTAAATACTTTCAACTAATTCAGTTCACTCCAAAAAATGCTTATGAAATTTTTACTCACTCCAGGAACTGTGCGAAAGGCTGAGGATTTACTTCTTGATTTGGATTTATTTCCTACCTCCCAAGCTACTCAGAGTCTCCCACAGTGAGATGGTCAATAGAAAGACATGATACCGCACAATTGGGTTAAAAATGGAGCTCTAGCCAGTGCAGAGGGAGCCTAGAGGAAGAAATGTCGGTTTGCATCGATGGGACTCTCCTCTCAACTCCTGCCACCCTGCATCACCACACCAGCGCACATCACATGTGCAGTTTCCTTCCCGAGCCATGAGAATTGCAAAGTGATTCCAAAGCCATGCATGGCCAAGAGCAGGCCTTCTCTTGACAGTTGCTTTGCAAGTGACAAAAGCCCAACCCAAATGATGGGAAATTCATCCATCTATGGAATGCAAGCAAGAGTTGAGTAACAGAACCATGGAAAGGCCAGGGAGGTAGCCAGACCTAGGGCAATCTGGGAGCCAGGGACTCAGCTGTTTGAATGTCTGATGTGTCTTCTCTCATGGAGGGAAACCCAGATGCTGACAGTTGGCAGGTTTAATCTCATGGCTTCCGCCAAGGGGAAGAGACCAAAATTTCCCAGTTCAAAAACCCTGGGTGTGGCAAGGGGTCAGGGAAGGTTCTGATCAGCAGAATTCAGGTGCATGAGGCCAGATAAAAACGGCTCCTCCCAAGGTGGCCACAGGAGAGCCGGTTAGAAATAGTTTCCAGGGGAAACTCCAGGGGACAGAGGAAGCAGGTGCTGGAAGACAACCCCATAAATGTCCACAAGAACTCGTGAGAGGTTAGTCAGGAGAAGGATCCAGAACATTTGGGAACACTCCTTACACATGGCTTCCTTGGAGGAGTTCAGGAGAGTGCAAACTTCAGTCTTTGATTTTTTTTATTTTTATTTTTTTAAGAACTCTATGAAGAGTGATAATAAAACAAAAGAATTTGGGAAAGCCATTATTTATAATCCCTAATATGCTATCTGTGTTGATAGCTCAATATATGCTATGAGAGATATGAATCCTGTGGTTTAAAAAAAGAAATGGGACCATTCGAGGACACTGGGTGAGGCCCTTTCAACAACAATGGAACTTCAAGCACTTGACAATTTGTATGCTGTCGGTATGTAAGCACTGAGCCTCGCAAACCCCACAGCTGCATGTTTACAGTTTAGACCATCTCTGTGAATTGCATCCTTATGTTCTGTATTTTAAAAGGCCATTTTCGGCTCCTACTTAGCTTCCACTCAGAAACACCATTCAAATCAGGTCTGCGTGCATGCGTGTGTTTTTTCAATCCACACGTTTCGAGGATCGGCCATGGCAATTTTCCCCATTGTGTTTGCTGAGGTCGAGAACTCGGTTGTTCATCAAAGCGCAGGGACCTGGTCTGATCTCGGACCTGGGTGCATTTTATCGGTGGACAAGTGTGGGCCAAAAGAAGACAAAAGAAACTAGTGGGTTTTATGTCTCTGATGTCTGCAAGGCATGCTGCCAAGTACTTCAGATTCCAATTTAACACGGGGAAGCATGGGCTTAGGGTTGTATAGCAGTGGTTTAGAATCCTGGTCCTACTGCTCTTCTCTAGGTCTTGGCACGTTATTAGGTTGGACCATATGAAATTGATAACAATTGTCCATTTGCACCCACAAAAATGGCAATTTCATACAGTTCAACCTAACTGTTCACCTCTTTAAAACCTCATCCACAAAATGGGAATAATACCACGGATCTCTTAGGATAATGAGAAGGATGACACTGGATAACATCTGTAATTATGAATGCCAATCTCCACGCATAATACGTGTCTGATACATTATAACCATTGCCCTTGTTGCTGTTGTTATTTACATGTGTTAAATAATGTCATCTTGGCAACAACCCCAAGTAATAGGTTTCATTGTGCCCATTGGGCAGAAAAAGAGATTGAGGCAAGAAGCTGGAAATAAGTTGACCACAGTTATACAACCAACAGGCAGTGATGCTAAGCATTCAGTCTGATTTGCTTAACTGTGAAGTCTCTGGTTTTCCCATGGTCCCTCACTTCTCACAGGGGCAGTGAGTCCATCACTGTGGCTGAGAGCCATGAAGGGGCATGGGCAACCTTGGGTCTTGGGTCTGGAGGCTGGAGCACACGGAGGAAGTAGGGAGTAGGCTGACACAGCTCCAGACACAGGGGAGCTGGCCTAGAGTATGGACTAGACAAAAAATCAGCCAGCAGCATCATTCTGATTCTCTGAAAAAGATGTTATCTTGAATCTTCCAACATTCACAATAGCTTCATGGAATTCTGTGATAGGAAAAGGGTGAGAACAAGGCCTTTGTGAAGGAAGATGAAAGGCTGCAATTCTGGGTTTCCAAGAAGGCTTGCTAGATTGAAAGAAATCAAGTCATCCAGCTACTAGGAAAAAGTGATTCTTTTACTTAGGTTTCTGTAAGGAGGGCAAACACAGTACTGTGTGTGGTTATAAATAACCCACAACTTTCACTAACATGTGACACTTTGTTCCCTAATATGAAGTTGGGATGTGCTTCATAATATCCCTTTGAAAAAAATTATACTCAATGTGGTGGTACTCTCTTAGAAATCTCAGCAATATATCAGTGGCTCAATTTTTTTTTTTTTTACCAAAGATTCGATTTTTAAGAAACATTAAAAAAAATGTATGTGTAGAAAGAAAATAAAACCCACTTCAACAAATATCCTACTTAAGATGCTGAAAATTGGGAACTCTGCACTTAATCCAACATTAGAGCTGAAGTTAATGAAATTAAAGTCTGTTGGTTACAGCCCAAAGCAACAAGAAAAATATGATTGTGAAAAATAACTTAATATATCTTTGGCTGCAGTGGGAAGGGAAAGAAGCAAGCTGTCAAACCGTGTGTATACTATGTACGTAAGCCTCGTCTTGGCTCAATGTCCTTACCTATAAAATGGGTATATAGTTCTCGTAGTATCTATCACAGTTGTTAAGAGGAAATGAATGAATGTATGTAAACAATAATGGTAACATGATGGCTCAACTATATCATAAATAAAAAACTTACAGATGTGGAAGGGGAAGACTAAAATGAAGTACTGTAAAGTCCTGAGAGTTTTAGGTTAGGTGCTGAAAGTAAAAGAGATTTTCCCCCCCTCCCTATTATTTGTTAGTGTCTTGAATATATATGTATTATTTTTACAATGAACAAAAAACAGATGTGGAATAAGTCTCTGTCCAATGATTCTCAAACTTTAGGGTTGAGAGGAATGACCTTGGGATGTTTGATACAAGTGCAGATTCCCAGGCTACACATCCCCAAGACACTAATAAAGCTGGTTGCAATCTCCTAAGTGACTCAGGAACTGTACTTTGAGAGACATTGACTACCATTCTCCCTAGATGTGTGCTGGCTGAAACTTTAACTGGAAATGTGGTCTAAATTCTTCATCATTTCAGCTCAAACGCATGCCAGAAAACAGCTACGTATATTCTAGTTCTAAAGACGTGCATTTGAAAACAAGAAATCAAAGACTCAGCATGTACTAAATACTAAGATCATGTTGAAAGATAAATATACATGCAGACTCTAAGAATTGCCGGAAGATGTGAGAGAAAAGGAGAGACTGTTATTCTTCCCATGATGATGACGGTGATGATGGTGAGGATGATCAGAAAACTTTGCTAATTTTCGTCAATAATTAGAGCTTCAATAAATATAGTACCTAGTATTTGTAGAGCACTTTCATAAGTATAAACAGATTCAACTTCGGAAAAGCACGTTAAAATTATGACAGATTAATGAGATCTGGAGTGCATGGTGTAGCTTTTCTCTGCCCAGAGAGGGCTCTCAGTATATTCCCTGCACACACTCCAAAGTCTACACTGCAACAGAGCAATGGCAAGGTGCACACCTAGAGAATTTTCTCTGTATGGAGGCCTTGTTTCTGTAGGAAGCAGAGTGACTTTGCAGAAAATGTGACCCAGGACCTCCAACAGAGTTGGAAATGTATACGATAAATAATTTTATGTTAAGGAAAAAAAAATGAATGAGTGAATGAATGAACAAGTGAACGAGCCCCAGCAAGGCAAGGCTTGGCCACCTTACCACCCAATGAGACCATTTGGAGTACCAGACGTGGATTGGGTTGCAATGCCACTGACCACTGTCTCCAGAGAGGCAGACCTCCCACCAACACACTTGTCCCTGGGCAGAATCTGGTTTAACTCCTACCCCTGAAATGGAACAACTCATTTTTAGGCCAACAGATCAATTACTTGAAGTAATCAAGGGACCAAGTTAAAGAGCTACGTTTATGAAGTGAAGGAGAATGCAGGGCTGGAGGCCAAGACGGGCCCACGAGTGGTTTAGGAAAACCATCAGAATTACTGAAAGCAAGCCCGAGCCTGCGGCAGGGCAGGAGGCTTGCAGAGAGCCAGGGAGGCCTTTGCTAGGACGTCAAGGACCTGAAACAGCTTAATTCCAACAGACAAGGAGATGCAAAGCAATAAAAGGTCCAGGTTTCAAACTAGAGCGAAAACAAAATGAAACCGGGCTTGGGTGCCCGTTGGACCCCTTGGGTCCCAGGGCTCTCAGAACTGGAAGAAAGGACTACACATCCTCTTTCTGAACTGTACCCCCTCTCAAAGAGTTGAGATGAATTTTCCGGCTTCCTTTAACAAGTGTGCCAACTTCAAAACCGAATTGTTTTTTCCAGGTTAAGAAGAAAGCATCACTACCACGCTGTCAACAATACACGTAGGAAGTAATAATAAACGCGCTTGAGGGGATGCACACAACGTAAGACTGAGCTCAGATACCAAAGCCCCTTAGCTGTGTGCATGAGTATAGAGCAGCTGCACATTTGATTCAAACTGTTAGCCTGGAAGTGTATGCATGCTTGACAGCCCAGGAAATAAATGGAGTCCCTAAAAGAAAGGGCCAGTGGTTTTCAACTACATTCACATGTGGGACACACCCCTCAATAGTATATCCCTGAGCTCTGGGGGTCTCAAGGTGGGCAGGGTGGTGAGGAGAGTGAGGGGTTACCTGCCCCAGAGGTGTGTTGTCAAAACTTTCTGTGCTGAGTGAGGATGCTATTTTAAAAAGTTTCCACAGAGATGGCGATGACCACGCTCCCATCACCATCTCCTCTACTCTGTGACCAATATGGAATCACCGGTCTAAGAACATGGCAAATGCTTGATTTGTGCTGTTTTAAAGAAGGCCATCAAGCTGTAAAAACGGGTTTAAAAATGGTTCCTTCGAATTATCAGTTTGAATATTGCATGCTATTGACTAAAATCATAAGCCAGATCCCTGGAGTTTTGCCATATTTTGCTTTATCTGTCATGAAATTTTGGATCTCCTCCTCCTTGCCATACAAATAGCCTCAGTACTGCACTAGTCCAAACCTATCTGCCTGGCTGCAGCTCCCCTGTGCTGAGGAGTTCTGCTCATTGGTTTTCCAAATTTGACCGAGACCTAAAGTTTCACTCTTCTAGACTATGAAAATTTTCTACTGGGATAAGTAAAACTCCTAGCAGGTCCATCAAGAGATCATACATTTAAAGCATCTGGAGTGATATGGCATTGCCGCAGAGAGTCAAGAGACCTACTTTGCTGGAGGCCACTTTATAAGAACGGTTCACTTCTTATCAGAAGTGATCCTAATTTCTGGCCTTTGCCATTTGGTTTCTGACGATAAAAACAACCACCGCCAGATACACATCCTTAAGCACAAACTGGAGCATCACACTCCCTGGAAGTGGGTATTGGATTTGCAGTTCTGAGTTTTCTGAACAGTAGGCACTGTGGCTGGCCCCAAGTGCCTTGGCACTAGGGAGGGAGCTTAATGTTTCTCTTTGGAGTCAGCTTGTTCAGTCTTGGAAAGATCACTCTTTAGCAGGCACAAACAAAAGACATCAGGACATAACTGTCTTTATGTTGGGATAGGAACCAGATTCTTTTTTCACACATGTTTCATGATGATTCTAGATGCTTGAATAAAGATTCTAGAATTAGTATGCCTTGAATAACGTGACATAAGGGTCTGGGTAACTTTTTGGTCATCTGGGAGAGGGGGTGGGTGGAAAGAGTGAAACAAGAGGCTTTGCAGTGAATCAGTCTGATAACATGGACCCAAGCTGGTCTACATATAGCTCTTACCCAAGGCTAACTAATGAGCGCTGCTTATCAAGACTCAGGTTAAGGCCAGACAGTCGCTCCTTCTCCCCAGCTTCTGTGCTTTCCCTCACAGCACACACATGGGCTATCTTTGCTGACCACACACTGTCTCGTTTAACTAACTGCTGTTTTCTATTTGCACACTGACATTTAGGAGTTTTAGTTTTTTTTTTTTCCAGTTCAGAAGCCCATTTGCTTCAATAATGGTTGATAACAGGGTCATTCCCATTAGCACTGTTTAATAGCTTTTAAAAATTTTTCAAATAAAGATTTTTTTTATGTGACCCTTTTCCTGCCAATAGGTTGTGATAAATAAGCCAGCTCTAAGTTCCTAGGTTTACATAAATATGAATGACTACAGTAACGTGTGAACGAGACAGAGATGTAAAGGGTTTTTAAAACCACAGTTTCACAAAAAGGTCCTGTCTGTCAATGAAATAAAGCTGTTTTGAATTTGTTCCCAATCATTTGGCTCTTTTGCTGGAAGCCCGTGTTTGCTTGGTGGTGATTAATGCGAAGCGTGCGCGGCCTTCGCTGAGTGCGTAAAAGAACTGGCAACTCCAAACGGCATTCATCATATTCGCCATCGGGCAGGTGCTATGCACTGAAGCTCTCTTTATTTTCCCCACTCCAGGTCACAAGGCTGCCTAGGTACACTTCCCTTTGCCAAGTTCAGCACAGCGAGCCCAACTGTCCCGGAGTGGCGTGTCACAGCGGGTGAGGGGTTAGGTCACCGTTTCTCTCTAGGTAGTTGATCTGCTCAGCATATCACTGATCAGATGACTTGGAAACCCACCGAGTTCAAGTGTGTAGACAACTACGTTGTGGATGCACACCAAGGTAGATGCAGCTCTTACAGGGACGACCAACTGGGAAGTGGTTAGAGGTGGGCATCTGCTACAAAGAAGCCTCTCTTCAACATCATCCCCCTAGCTCCTCTCTCTGGGGCTTTTTAGGCATGAGATGCTTTCTGAAGACCAAGCGAAGCAGGAGGCGGAATGCTGCTCCATGCAGGAGGAGAGAAGGGGGAAGGCAGTTAGTCGGAGGGCTGTGCTCAGGATCACTAGGTATGGTTCTGGCCCTGACATGAACTGAAGGACTCCAGTAAGTACACATAGCACATGCCTCAGTTTCCCCATCCGCTTCATGGGGAGGCATAATTGTCCTGGCCCCCCACATGGTTACAGGCCTCAAGCACGCTGGCCTATGAGGAACTTGGCACAGTCCTGCCATTCCTAGGCAGTTTATAAATGTCAACGGTTACTGTGGCTACTATTTTTATAAGGATGACAGGGACGCTCACCCAGTGCTCTTTCCTCAGTCACCCTTATCAGATTCCATTAACACTAACAGTGAGGCTGCACTGGGTTAAGGAATCTTCCACCGCCACCCTCCCCGTCCCCAGGCGCTTGAACGGGCAGCTAATAGTGCCAAAGACTCACTGTGGCCAATGCAAAGGCAGGAGGATCAATTAGAAAATCTGTGGATTTTGCTTTTGTGTGGGGTCCTATCTCGAGGCTAATTGTTTATTGGTTCACTTAACATCCTTTGCCTGGACTGCAGGCGCTCCCAGGAGAGGCCATCTGATGAGGCTGGCTTCCTTGGGAAGCAGCAGAAGGGAGGGGAAGAAAGGACTTTGCAGATAACCTGTAACAGTCAGCAGCACATGCATTCAGTTCGACCAACCGTTTACCCAGTGCTCCTGCGTGTTTACCAGGCACAGTCGTGGGCACGTGGAAGGTAGCTGCCGAGGAGTTGACCTAAGAGTAGAGAAGACTAGCCCTGAATAAGCAAAAATACACTATGTCTACAAAGAAAAAGAAAGACAGGGTGGGTGGGTGGGTGGGGGAGATAGAGAAAATGAAGGTGAGGGAAGTATTATTGTATTTTTTTAATTTAAAAATTTAAAAATTTAAAAATTTATTTTATTTATTTATTTATTTATTTATTTATTTATTTATTTATTTATTTATTTATGGGGGAGCGGGCAGGGAGAGCATGACCTGGGAGAAGGGGCAGAGGGAGAAGCAGACTCCTGCTGAACAGGGAGCCTGATGTGGGGCTCGATCCCAGGATCCTGAGACCAGGATCTGAGCTGAAGGCAGATGCTTAACCTACTGAGCCACCAGGGTGCCCCAAGGAAAGTATTATTTTAGATGGTGGTGTTTGGGCATATATTTGAGCAGAGACCCACAATAAGGAGGTCACAGTGGCTGACGCAGAGGGTATCAAGGGACAAGTGCCAGCAGATGGGGCTAAGGGGGGGCAGCAGGTCTCAAGCCGTGTAGGACCCTGTGAAGGGGTTTTCCT
Organism: Canis lupus dingo; assembly: GCF_003254725.2. Classification (NCBI taxonomy): domain Eukaryota; kingdom Metazoa; phylum Chordata; class Mammalia; order Carnivora; family Canidae; genus Canis; species Canis lupus. The sequence continues at coordinate 72,567,682 of NC_064247.1, forward strand.
TTGACCCAGACTTTGGAAAGCTTTCATCTGGTTTCTGTCTCAAAACAATGGTTCTCAGATTTGGGTGTACCTGACCCACAATGGCACAGTCATTGACAGAGGATGGGGACTGGATCTTTGTTTTTCATCAAGTGCCTTAGTGGCTCTTGATCTCCATCAAAGTTTTAGAACCAGTTTTAAAAGATCTACCCCGGCTGCTAGAGCCAGAATAGACTCTTGGTGGTCGAAGGCAGAGGTGCTACATCCAGACAGTGGCCGCTGTAACAACCCCACCCAGGCACCGGACCATAACCTGGTCCCCTGGCTGGCGGCAGTGAAGAAGGTCATAAATGCTCACATGCTGGGTATATTTTGGAAGTAGAGTCCACTGAAGTTGCTAATGAACTGGACAGGGTATGGAGAAGAAGAAAAAGAAAACCAGGAGGGACATGTCCAAGGCTATTGGCCTGAAGCCCTGGGGGATTCAGGATCCATTCGCTGAGCCAGGAAAGATGTAGATGGGAGAGAGTTTGGTGAGGGGCAGGCGCTCAAGATCCCATTTGGTTTCTAGGTTTGGGGAGTTTATTGGGCAAGTGAATGAAGAGGCTAAGCAGATGGATGGATATATATGTCTGGAGTTCGGGAGAGGTCTGGGAGGGGAAAATCCATTTGGAATTTACCAGCATATGGATGGCATTTCCAGCCTCGCAGCTGGAGAAGATCACTCAGGAAGCGATACGAGGTGAGGAAGAAAGTAGGCAGGGCTAGAGAAAGGGGCGCCCCAATATACAGAGGTCAGTTGGAAGCGGGAGACCCACACAAAGTGACAGAGCAAAGTCGTGTCCCAAGAAACAAATGGAGAGAGTGCTCTGGAAGGGAGCCAGATGCTGTGGATGGTCTGAGGAAGATAGGCCCCCCACTGACCATCAGGTTGGACGGTGCTGGTCGGGGTGACCTGTGCGAGAGCAGATGGAGAAGAAGGATGGAAGGTAAAGCCTGGTGGAGTGAGTTCAAGAGAGCAGGAAGAGAAACGGGGTCAGGAAATATGGATCATTCATCCGAGGGATCTGCTTTAGGGGGGCCTGGAGAAATGGGGCATTAGGGGAGATCAATGCATAACAGAGAAAATGCAATAAGGTGCTACCTGCCTAGTTATGCTATATCTTCTAGTTAGACTCACAGTGTCTGCAAAGATAAGACTCCTCAGCTGCCTCCGGGCAGAGAGAACAAGGCATGATGGGGAAAGTGGGAAGGAAAATAAGGCTAAAGAGGTGACATATCTATCTGCTTCATTTGACTCAAGAGAGACTGCTTCATGGTCAGAAAGATAGGGTATTCTTATGTCATTGATTTTATTATGTTCTTTCTTTCATCACACACACACACACACACACACACACACACACACACCTTTTTTTGTTTCTCCCATTTTTTGCTATGCGATGGTGACAGCCTAGTCAAATGTCTGGTCTCTCCCAGACTGGCTGTTTCCTTGATAGAAACATCAATGTTTTCTGAATGTACATAATGGGGGAGGGAGGGACCCAGGGAGGGGGAAGCAGGGAAGGACACTTGATAATTCATCCATAGGTATATTTGATTTTATTTATTCATGAGAGACACAGAGATAAAGGCAGAGATACAGGCAGAGGGAGAAGCAGGCTCCATGGAAGGAGCCCTATGCGGGACTCAATCCCAGGACCCCGAGATCACAACCTGAGGCGAAGGCAGACGCTCAACCACTGAGCCACCCAGGCGACCCCCTCCATGCATGTATTTTAAAGAAAGAGCAGGGGCACAGAGATTAGGAACACAGGTTCTGAAGTTGGAACTAGGACTCTAGTATTTGCTCACTAGATGACCTGGAAATAAATTAATGCCCACATTACTCCATCACGTGGCTTCCTTTAAAGTACTTCTCGTGATAAATCGCTAGCAGTTAAACAGCATTTTCCTAAATGTTTTGTATTTTACAACTCATTTCCTGTTGACAATAGTCCTGTGAGATTGGAACTAACATCCTATTTTACAGATGAGGACACTGAGGCACAGAGAGGTTAAGTGACTTGTTCAAGGCTGCACAGCTAGTTAAATTGGAAACAAATTTTATGTGTACATGTTCCTTCTCTCATTGTCGTTCCTCGGTTAGACTGTAAGCCCCTTGAGGGCAGGGGACACGTCGTCTGTCTTACTCACCTCTGTACAGCAAGCTCCTAGCACAGGGCATAGCACCAAACTGATGCTTAATGAATATTTGTTGAAAGGATGACTTAATAAATTCAGCAAAGATCAGTCTTTTTCAAGGGATGTTCCTTTTATACTAGGTAGGCTTTGACTTCTTAAGAGGAAGAGGTAATCTCCATAATGAGTGTCTGCTTTTTAACTGCTTAGGGAGATGGTGCCGAGATAAAGGGGAAAAGCCATGCCTGGAAAGTATAAATGATGCAGAGGCAGGTCAGCAAGGCCACTTCCAGTCTCCTTTCGGGAAAGCCTCTGTGCAGACGGTGGAGACTCACTTCCCAGGGACATGAGAGACCCTCCTACCATTGCCTTCCACAATAGGAACACTCAACCAATGGCATGCAGAAGGAAATCTGGGGATTTTGCATGGATGTTGACCTGTCCATTTTTGCCAACGAGCCAGGCCCACCTGCCTGGTACCTTTTCAACCACAACCGGTAGTCTAAAATGAAACTGAGGCAGCAAAGACTGGGGGAAGTTAAGGTGGAAGATGCCAATAAGACATATCTGTAAGGTAGTTTGAGCTGGACTGTCTCTGGGGTTCCTTTTTCAAAGCATGAGGTCTTTCCAGTGGGGGCAGGTGGTCCCTGGAGGGTGGCAGGCCCCTGTGGCACAAGAGCCCAAGGAATGCAAATCCCTCTGCTGAAATAAGAGGACACCTGCCCCCGCTAATCTGTGTCTACTGCTCAGCTCTGCTGCCAGGGGCAGCTGCAGAGAGGCAGTCTTCAGGAAAAAGGGAGAAGTAAGTCCAATGAGGTTTCCTAGAAGTCATTCGTTCATTCATTCATCTACAAATCCTATGTTAGGTGCAACCATGTGCCTGATTTTGCACTGGATAATGATATTAAAATAGGGACCAGAGCAGATTCCTTCTAGGCCCTCTTCAGAAATAATGAATAAGTAAAGTAATTACTACCTGTGACGAGTGATAGGGTCCAGTGGCTGAGAACAACCGAGGGAGCTAGGAAAGATGGGGAGCCAGAGGCTTCTCTGACACCCGTGACACCTGTGTAGGAGTGGGATGGGGACTGGGATGGGTGGGATGGGTCCATTGACCCTAGAGACTCCTGAAGATCGTTTACACTAACGCTAGATGTGCTGTTGTGGTGCTGTATTGAGAACTAGAAAATTGTGTGCACTTCTGCAGCTTCTAAGATACACAAACACCTGGTGGCAACTAGTCCTCCAAAGATCGGGCTACGGGGACCTCCAGGAGAATCCAGTTTCTCATCCATCCCACGTTCTGGATAACTGAAAACTGTCATTTGTTTGCTCCTGTGCTAGTCTCGTTTTCTTTGAAAGCCCTAAGTAAAAACTGATTTGGGGCTGAGAAGCAACAACTCCTTAGATCCCACAGAAATAAATGGAAGTGTGCTCTATCGGAGAGCTATTTTTACTCAGTTTTCTTCTGGCTCTTGGAGGCCTGTGGAATTTTCACAGAGGTTTTTTGAGGTGCTGGTATGCCAGTCAGGGAGGGAAGGGAAAATCTTGTTCTTGTGGGCAAGGTTCGATTTTTCTAGTGATGGCTTAAAGGCCAAAGTAGACCTAAGCTTGTTTCTAAATCAATTCTTGGAATTCACCGTTTGGTTTTGCAGGTGTTCCTGAGAGGGCACAGAACCCCTCGGGCTTTTCTTTGATTTTGTGGTAGTTTTTGTTTTTGTTTTACAATTATTATTCCTCCTATAGCAGACGCAGAGTTATTTATTCACATCACTTTGCCTAACAGTCATATCCAGATTGGCAACCGGTGGTGTGAAGCGTGGGGGCCAAAGTGCGCACTCTGGGAGATATCCAGGTTTCGGAACTGAACACAAGAACGTTCTTTGAAAACGCTATTGAAAAGAGCAGAGGTAGCTCGGGCTGGGTAACTATATCTGAAAAGCAAATGTTGTTTCTTGTCCAAAATACCTTGAGGTCCGCTCCACATAATGCAAGCAATGTGATCACTTCCTACCCTGCTCTCTTTGCCAAAATGAATCCTTCTTCATCAGAAGTAGGGAAACAGCCCAGAAGTGCCTTACGGATTTGCTTCGGGCTTTGGCGCTGCACCACGCTTAAAACACTCTAATGGTTGATCAATCTCCCCACCAACCCCTTCTTTATACATTCAACAAGCAGCTTACCTGCCAAAATCCAGCTAAAAATATCCCCTGCATCTGTGGCCCATCAACCATCTCTGGCTGATTTGGGTTGGGTAATTGACCTTTTGAGCAGGTGGAGAGCCAGAAATTTATTTTTTCCTGGATTGAGTCTAAGTTGACTTAAAACAGATGTTCCCCCAACGCCGATGTGATGTTTATAATGGAAATACTATGGAGCACTGTTCAAGGGGCCATTCAGACCCAAGCCAAACAATGGAGGAGCCTGAGTGCATTCCGGCACTGAACTAGTTAAGTCAGACCACCTTTTCCCTTGGGCTGAAAAACTGGGAGGTGCCTCTGGTGGGGGGAAATGGGAAAGGAGGCTGTCACTTTGTATTTTCAGGTTTGCAGAAAAGCCCTTTTTTTTTTTTTAAATGTAAACATTCATTAAACTAATTTGAAGTTGTCATTACTCTCCACCCCTGCTGTTTTATATCAGATTATTCCTAAGTGCTTGGTGAAGAATCCCATAAAGCCACACTCCATTCCTCTGCAGGGGATAATCGCATAGTTTGCGCTGTGATTTACACCGTGTGGCACTGGGAAGTGTCCTCAACTTTGAAGGGCCGTGGTTCCCCGGCAAACAGTCTCTGCCTTCCCCACGGAAATAAAATTCCAATAGTCCCTCCACGACTATTATGAGGTCCCCATTACCTTTTCTTCATCCAACTGAAGATAATTAAAAGCAGTTCAAAGCACACGCCAGAAGGTATTGGGCATTTTATTAATAAATGGAGAAGCAAGAAGAAAGGTACGTTCCATTATGGTTTTAAACCGTAAGACACGCTTAGGTTCCTTTTTGCTTTCTCTCTCCCTGCTACCGCGCCCCCCCCCCCCCCCCGCCCACCTTCAGTTTGGGGCAGCCAGGCGTTTGGGGCTCTCAGAGCACATGCAGCAGGCAGGGCTTTGAGGCTTCCAGCTGAAGGCCTGGCCACAAGGGCAGCAGGGAGCCATGCACCTTCCCCAGGACAAACTGATTCTAAAGCAGGAGTGGGGGGCGGTGAAAAGGAGGTAGGTACTACAGGTGGATGCCAGAGTCTGAATTCCAGCTTTGCCAACAGGACAGCCAGCCTCCCTTACCATGCATCGCATGTAGGCAATGGGAATAAAAATCATGACAGAGAGCTCGAAAATTGATGAGAGGTGGAAACTAGACACCCAGAGTCCAACACAGTGCCTGCCTGTGATATCAGCTGTGATAGATACTGCTGCCAACGTGTGCAAAACCATAATGACAATCCTAAGAGAAGTCGCCCTGAGCAGAATTAGGATGTGAACAGTTGGTTTCCGGCACAGCTATAACGTTTGCTTCTTTTCCTCCCGTTACAGGCTCCTCACCCCCAGGAGCCAACGATGTTGTGGATTAGTGCCCACACAGCCCCAAACTCACTTGTCCTGTGCCCCAGCCTCTCTGGGTCATGCTTTCTAATAAACTAACTCTTGTCTAAGCTCACAGCTGCTAGTCACTGAACGTGTGACCCCCACAGGTAAAATTTGCATTTTTTCCCCCCAGAGATTCAGATATTTTAACCAGGGATGGCAAATGCTTGGTACATATACCCTGATCATGGGACTCACTCCTTTGGAAGCCAGACAAAACTCCAGGGTTCTTCTTAGCATTTCTGGCAGTCGAGGCAGGCCTTAGATTTGGCACACAAAATGAAACCTAGCTTATCATTTCTGCCTTAACGTAAAGGAATAAGGAGAGATTCTGAACACCATGGCAACAAAATATACTGCCCTTGCATCCAAGAGGCACATTTCTAGAGAGGCTATGTGATATAGGAGTTTGTAAGTCTGAGTACCAGTCTGAGTGCTGTGCCATTCACTGGCTGTGTGACCTTCCCCATACTCCTTGGCATCTCTGTGCTGTGCTCCTCAGTAAGTAATACTTCCCAGGGTTTTTTGAGTGGGTGGAGGTTCCCTGAATGGTCTTTGGCACCAATAAGCTTTGATCAACCAAGTTAGTTGTAAGAATTGGCCACTACCCCTCAGCACACACCTAGCTCCCTGAAGATACCTACAGGGCGACTGAGAAAGACTCTTAATGAACAGAAAGAACACAAAAGTACCCACATCTTGCATCGTTTACTTTAAACAAAGATGAGACTGCAGCTTGGTTCTCAACTGAGGTTACAAAATGAGACTAGGAAATACTCCTCAAGTGCCCGGTTACTTTTGAAGAGGTAAGAGATTTTTTTTCGCCGCATTCTTTTTGGTTTGCCAAGCCCTTAGAAAGAAGGGAGTCATCCTGCTATTTATGACCAGCTACTGCTGGTCGGATGGCATGAGTGTCTAGGAAAGCACAGACTAAAATAACCCAGGCTGCACCAGCCATTGCCTGACACTTCCATCCTGTTGCAGGGCCCACAAGATGTACCAGCATCCCTGCCCCAGAAGAGCGCTTTAGTTAAGATTCTCACCAATCTATAAGCAAGCAGTGGCCGAAAGTCTCAGCAGAGAGGGGAAGTGTGCTGTGAAATTCAGCCCAGACCGTGCTCACGATGGCAGCTCTGCAGTTTTCTGCGTTTTCCAAAACTATTTTTGGAAATTACTGCGGCTAGAATCTCACCAAGTTCAAGGAAATGAACTAGAACTAGCAGAGAAATCAGGCTCGGTTTGTTTTTTTTTTTTCCAAGTGTAGGTGTGAAGGGGAGGGGTAGTTGACACAGGAACAATGATGGATTAACTGCACATCTGGTTTGTATCCAGAAATATAATCGGTTTGAGCCTGTTTGGTTTCAGTTATTTATCAGCTTTGTATAGAAAAAAAAAAAATGGAACCTGTTCAGTAAAGAATTGCCAAGGACAAACTTTAAATGAATGGACTCTCAGTGTACCAAAAGCAACATTTCTAGGGGGAAAAAGTAACTGAACACGATAACTTACAAACGTCGTTAATAAAGCTATTTTTGTGTGTGTGAACCAGTCCAAAGTATTAAGTAGCAGAAAGGTAATGTCTTCAGTAAATGTGGCAGGATTATTACAATAACAACTTTTTAAATTGTTTCAAGCTTACTCATTTGTCAAGGTCTCCACATCATTGCTCAATGAGAAGATTGGGATGGAACAGCAAAATTCTCAGATACCCTTGAGTGCCTACTTCCTAGAGCGAGGACGTAGGTGCAGACTCATCTCCGTGAGCTGATGGTTCAGGTGCATGAGGACAGGTAGTTGACAATATAGTTAATGTTCTTACTTAAGCGATTACACACTAGATTAAAGACTGCAACATGAGGGTGTCTTTTAGGCTGTATTTTATGGTTAAATGGTGCATTTCAGGATGACAACAAACTGTAATAGTGTATTCATGTAATTTTAGGATGAAATCAATTTCCTGCAAACACAATTATTGTTACATAATTCTCCCACCTGTTTATGACTCTCTGTGAATTAAATTAAAATGCAATATCACATTAATTTAAAATGTCATTTTCAAAAGAAGACATTTTCTATAAAGCAAAACACTGATAACAATCTCCAGAAATCAGAGTACTATTGACAAGAGACCTATAAATCTGTTCAATAGTTATCGTTTTACTTTCAAGTCAGATTTAAGGTGCTATGTGCCCACCTCTGATTTCCAGTGTTTCCAGATTTTGACAATTCCAAAGTGTGTGGAGAAGAATAAACCCTTCTCTAGTTGTTCTGTAAATTAGATTGCCAGAGCTAGTAACTGAAAGTATGGGATCCCCAGCGAAATTTGAATGAAGTAATTTTTAGTATAAAATAAAATAAAATAAAATAAAATAAAATAAAATAAAATAAAATAAAATTTTAGTATAAGTGTGCCTCATGCAATATTTGGGATGTACTTATACTAAAAAGTGATCCATTGGGCATCGGAAATACAAACTTCCCTCGGTGTCTTGTATTTTCATTTGCAAAATCTGGCAACCCTCTTTGTGACCCTTCATCAGGATGGTGGAGCAAAGGCAGGGCTGCTGTCATTGTTCTTTGGGATCTGTACGTCTGGCCCTAAATCCAGTTGTCTCTTAGGATGCCCAGAGACCCAGAGATAGAAGTTAAGCTCAGGCAAAAGACGATCTAGTTGATTGATCACATAAATCTTATTCCTAAGGACAATTTTCCTATCAAGGATCAGGCCATATTTATAAAGATCAAGTTATTTCATTTACCATGAAGACTTGTGAATTTCTTTTCAGTTTTACTTATCAAGCCTGATAAACTTCCTTCCTTCCTCCTTCCCCCATCCTCCCTCCTCCCTCCCTCCCTCCCTCTCTACACTCATCTCTCATTTTCAGTGAATAGTAAACATAACAACAATCACACAATTCAGAAGAGTCTACATTTATCAAGTCAAACATAATGCTACAGGCAACTTGTTTATTCCTCACAGCAACTCTGGAAACTAGGAATTAATTTTTTTTTCTCCCATTTTACGGCAAAAAGCGGCCTAGTGATGGGAAATAAGTTGGCTAGCATCACACCCTTTAAAGGGAGGCAGCACCCATGTCTGCCCGGCTCTCTATAACCACGTACTTACTCTACCTTGGAACTGTTCCAAGTGAAAAAGAAAGCATAAACAAATTAATAAGGTATATTTCCCACCGTGGCTAAGCTCACAGATGAGTGTGGGAAAGAGAGATGCTTTCAAAAATCACTTTTTTTGTGGAGTGAGACTTGCGATCACTATGCGAATGGCATCATGAAAATGAGTGAGAGCCAGGGAAGAGGCAGGCGCAAAAAGCAATTTGAACGATCCGGCCATTTATAAAGATGATGTATCCGCATTTCTAATAACATGGAGAGATATCCATGCCACAGTAAGGACATGGGAAGAATTCAGATGACAAAACAGGTGAGGGAACAAGGTTTTGTAGAACCTGGCAAGACCACAAAGCTGGGACAGAGCAGGATTCCAGCTCTTCCTGACCCTGATTCTGAGTTCTAGACCGTGTGGCTCCACCTGCCCCCCTCAGAGCTCCCTGGGAATGCAACCTGTGGGTTAGCCTGCAACACCTCGGCAGGCTGGACCCTCTGGTTCCCACTGAGCAGAAACTTGAGGGATAGCCAACTTGTCTTGCAAGGACCAGAGCACTTGCACTTATGCACCACAAAGACTCACCAACTACCCGAAGGAGATGAGGAAGTTAATGTGGATCAAATCTCCAAATTCAGTTCAGCCCCGCCACAGAAAACACGACAGCAGTAATAATGGTGTTTGCAGAAAAATTCTGACAAAAAGGGGCCCAGGAATTGAACATATCACACTAAACTAATGTTCAGCAAAGGCAGTTGATAAAAATGTTATGGCTGGTGAATTATAGTGGTCCTTTTTTCTCTCGGATAATTCAGGGCAATTGCATCCAAATGTTAGTCCATTGATTTCCACTCCAACTCATGCCCCCATCCCTGGGGTGAGACGACTGGCTGGCATAAAGAGAAGTTCGCCATTGAAGACTGGTGATGTACTCTGAGAAAGATCCAGGCAATTCATGCCTCCACCATTAAAAGCAGAACTACAATGCCACTTCATACGACCCACTAAAGTACTCTCGGCGCGCTAGAGAACCTGCTCTAGCACTCCCTGAGCGGTCATAACAGATTAGTGGGTTAAGCTCTTCAATTCAGCCCCATGGCTGCAAAAATCACTTCTGGCGTCTCTAGACTCCTTCATATGTCTCCTTCATACCTTGTAATGTTGAACGATGATATTGACAATGATATTTTCAACAGTGATAGATAATCAACATCCGCTCCCTGTAACCACACTAATACTCTTCTGAATGTTAGTACCGCTTTTTATAGGCTGGACGTGTCCAGCCCATCTGAAAGGTAGTCGTTAGCTTTGAACTATTTCTACGGCATTCGGGAGGAAGTAGGTATTTTTCCTTTGAAGAAAACCAAGTTCAGTTTCTTCACGTGTTCAAGGTCATATGAACTTAGCAAGAAAGATTTGTTGGGTCAACCAGGTGGGGATAGGGAAGAGTTGGCCACAGCCAAGAAAGTCAAGAGGGAGGAATCTGGAAATGTCTGGAGACATCTGGGGTTTTTGCATCTGGAGGAGGGGATGCCATTGGCATCTAGTAGATAAAGGCCAAGGATGTTGCTCAATATTCCACAGGACACAGGACATCTCTCACCGCAAAGAATTATCCAGCCCCAAATGTCGATGGTGCCTAGGTTGAGAAACACTGAAATCAAATGAATAAGCTTATACCTTTGCCCCATGTAACCCTCAGCCCCAAATGAAATGGGCCTACCCTCAAGTCATAGGGACGGATCATAGACTGTAATAATGATATGGCTGTGTGCACAGGTCCAAGGTGGCTCCTACCTGCCTTACAGACATTCTTCAATCCTATTCTTCAGAGATCCTATTTCCATTCCCGGAGTTCCGAGGTAACCTCCCATGAAAGTAAATCCTGCTTTCTTGGTCTAGTGAGTGTCCCATTATTCAGCACTGAGAGATTAAAGAGGGGAAAACTTTAGTAAAATGATGGTTAGATGCTGATAGGTGGTTTTACACAATGGGAATTTAATGGGGATAGTGGCTTTTTACAAATTGAGCTGTGCTAAGCTATGCTATTAAAATTAGTGATTCTACAATTAAAGCCTTCTATTTCATGGAAAATACTTGCTAAATAGAAGATTAGGCAACAGATCAGAGAACAGAAGAATTACCAAAATGGAGCTCAAATATTTATGAGAAATTTACATTTGGGAGACTTCTCTCTTTTAATCCCTACTTCCAAAGGGAAATCCATAAAGTGAATGTAAAGAATCTAAAGAGTAAAGTCTAGCCCTCAACATCCACAAGCCCCTTAAAGTTTGAATCACTTTGAGGTTTAGGAAAGAAGAGATCATTGGCTTGCTACAGATACTCCGTATTACCATTAAAAAAAAAAAAAAAAAAGAGACAGATTGCATAGACCACTTCAAAAAAATTAAATTCACCATTCACAAGTACTTGGCCTGGGGTGTTTGCTCCGCTTATCCATATACCTCTGTAAGAAACGACCCAGAACTTAGGGTCTTAAAGCAATAGCAATTGTTTATTTTGCCCCTGCATTGGCAGTCTGGACAGAGCCTTGGAGATAGGGGATGGACAGTGACTCATCCCTGCTCCCCCAAATCTGGGGCCTTCACCAGACTCCTTCCCAATGGACGGCAGCTGGCCAAGCATCTCTTTCTCCACAGGCATCTCCTCGTAGTTTGGGTTTCCTTCAACATGGTGGCCGCAGGGCAGTCAAGTTTCTTACATGATGACTCAGGGGTCCAAGAGCAAGCATTCCAAGGTGCCTGGGCAGAAGCCATATGGCTCTTTATGACACAGCCTTTGAAGTGACAGAGCAACGTTTCTGCCGTATTCTATTAGTCAAGCAAGCTGCTAGGGCCTAGGTCCAAGGGCAGAGGAACCCAACTCCATCTCTCCAAGGAGAAGGTAGCAAAAAAATTGCATTTCTCTTTAATCTATCACAACATTAACTCAGCTAATGTACAATGTTAGCCAGAAAGGGTGGCTAAAGGAATAGTATAAAGCAAAATAACAGTAACAACAACAAAAAAAAACCAGTCAGTACCGTAGTGATCTTTGTTATTGTTTGCTTGATTCAATTAAATGATGCACATCTGAGAAGGGATTGTTTTCCTTCTACCTGATGTTTCTTAATGCTGATTATTCAGCTTCATATTCTCTGGCTAACATTGGACATTTATGCCATTTTGCATCTCATATATATACACACACACATATATATACACACACTCCATGGGAAAGCTCTTTACAGGGCATTTCCTCAGATTATAAGTAAGTGGAAACATCTTATACATGAATTCTCAAAACATGGAAAATCTCACTTGATATTTGTCGGAATTGTTTCTAATTCTAGGACTTACTACCGTGTTTTACGACATAAATTCTTTGGTTAATTTTCCATCCTGCTTTTAAAATCTGTAATTAGTTCCAGAAAATAATGCATTTGGCTTATCAAGTCTGAATTCCAGTGACTGCCCTTTGCAAAGTCTTCTCTTTATCGTCATCTTGAAATGGAAATCATACTAGGACGCCCTTCCCCCTTCTTAAGGAAGCAACTTGAATACTCGTTACAAAAGCCTGAAATTCCTGAAATGCCAAGTACGAAAGATGAGGAGCTGGGATAGCCAGGGGATGTGTTTTGCACTCCTAACTAAAACAATAGCGATTTAAGTAGCAATCATGTAGACACTTGATGAATCCTTTTATTATCGCTGAAAGATTCCCCCCGTTGCAGCATGCTTTTGTGGGTAAAGAGCTCTATATTGGTACATGCAGCTCGTAATTATGTCAGCCTAACCACAGCTAACATTGACAGCCTAAAACATTAAAGATTTTATACAGCTAGTGCTGAATACAGCTTCTTTTATTGGCTCAGAGAACAGGTATCAATTATAATGAGGTAATAAAATTTGCAGGCACTGCTCTGATTTTTTTCCCCTCCTTAAGATAATAAGAGCCGAAAAAAGGAGAAAAATCCTCTTAGCACTAACTTATCACTGATTCTTCAAAAGCTCTCACTCTGTATGGCTGGAGTGCCATAAAGCTGTTTGCTTACTTGGGTTTTCATGCTGGCAAACCCTTCCTTCCTAAGTAGAAGCGAGAAATTCCTGAAGCACACCTTGCCAGTCAGGGAGTGGAGGCTCCAGGATTAATGGTTTCCATTTGCATAACTGTAAACTTAACGTGGCCTCCCCCAAGCCTGCATCCTCTAAATTGCACTTACTGATGAGATGCAAAATCCTCTAAAAGGGTTCCCCAACCTAAACCAATTTGTAAAGTTGTTTTGTTATTTAAAACATTAAAGAAATTAAAGTGATCGGAATATAATTAGATTAATATTCATATCTTCCAAGCTGCTTTAATTCTAATATTAAAAAGATTAAATATCCACTCAGAGGATTAAGGAAAAAGTCAAGCGGTAGCAACACATTTACATTACCTTACTGTGCAAATTATAAACCTAATTAATCTAAAGTTTCCTACAAATTGAATTGGATATTCATTCACAGTCTAACACAACTTTAGGTACTTAAAATTCACTTCGATATTGTTTCCTTATGTGTGCACTGAGGAGCAGGGCCACGTTTCTGTGATGTATGAATCACATTAGAATGGCTTCATTTGGGTTCTAATTGGTGGAAATTAAATCTCAACATAAATTTACGTAGGGAAAAAACTAAAGACTTTGTAATTATGTATGTGTGCAATAATAAAACACACTCTGGCCTCGCAATCTAGTCGCTGTAGATAAAATAGAAAAGGCAATCCCATTGCTTCTTCCTAAAAGCTCTGAGTTCATGTCTTTCCGGTTACGTCACAGAGAACTTGATCCAGAGGTTTCATCCTTTTTCCACAGGCCCCAACTAAGGGCATCTAGTGACTCTGGTCTGCAACGGGGTCCCCACCAACTTTGACCACCTTTCCGACCCCCACAAATATGACCCCAGGGTCTCCTGGAATCAGTCTGATCAACTGTGCATTTCTAATAATTCCAGATAGATTAATAATTCTCTCCTTGCCGTCCAGTACTTAGGCAATTGAATACAAATGATAATGCGTAGGCACTTCCTGTATTCCCAGCTCCATGCTAAATTACTGGGATGAGCTGGCTGCCCTTACAAGGTGTTCCAGAATGCAGGCTTTCTCTTTCCAGGCACCTGATAGGAGTTCCTTGCCCAACAACTTGAAATGAAGTGTGGCCATCCAGCTCCCTTTGACCAATGTGATAATGGTTTCTTTCAGGCAGGCACTTTCAAGGACCAGCTTAGGCTTTGTCCAATTCTATCTTTCCTCTGCCATAAAAACCATCAACAGGCCAGAAAGTAACTTTTCCATCAACCTAAGTCATGGAGAAAAAAAAAAACACACACAAACAAACAAACAAACAAACTCACAATGAACTCGACAATGAACAAGATATGAAACTTTGTCATTAAGTCCTGAGATTTGGGGTGTTATTCGACACCTCTGCACACATAGCCTGACAGATGTAGCTTCTTGGGACATACCTATAGCACAGGTACTGATGTCTTCCCCATTTCACAGATGATAAAAGGAACTCAATCTCTCTAAACTTTTACGCCCTCAGCTGTAAAATGGGGATAACACGGTACCTTTCCCACAGCTGCTTCGGAAATCTGATTGAGGTCATATATGTGTAGTACCCAGCTCATGAAAAGCACTCAATAAATTGTAATTCTTATTGTGAGTATCTGCATGTAGAGAAGTGAAACTCAGTGCAAATCATTCAATTGCTGAAATGAGAGGATGGAATTAAAGGAATTTCTGGTAGACACTGGCCAGCTGTTCAATAACCCTGTTTCTTTGCCTTCCTGGACACACAGTGGACTACAATTCCCAGCCTCCCTTGCAGTTAGGCATGGTCAAGTGACTGCATTGTGGCCAATGTAGTTGGCAAGCATGATATTTCATGACCTTGTTCCTTCTGGATTGAATAATGTGGCAACCTTCCAAAGGTCTTTGCTGATCACAGTGAAGTCATAGGATGGAAGGAGCCTGGGTCCCTGGATCACTACTTGGCGGAGAGTAGTATGCTGATGAGAACACCTGTTTTGGGTTTTATGTTAATGAAAAACAAATCTGTATTGTATTTGAGACATTATGCACTTAGGTTGTATTATAGTTTTCCACACACAATAGAGAAAATTCTGGTAAATCTATTTCCCAAGAAAATCATCCTTTCCCATAGAAAACCAACACTTCTTCCAAAGACAAGATTTCCTCCCAACGGGTTCAAACTTCCAGCCACATATATATTAACTGATCGGCATGAAGCAAGTCAATGAGCAGGGGTGGAATTCATAGCTATTTATTTTATTGTTGTGATGATAATAAATATAATAGCTACAGCTTCCTGGGGAATAATCCTGCTATTAGTGATAATGGGTGAAAGGCTGTGACGTGTGATTTGGGTGAGTGTCCTGTGTTCATGAGGAACATTGAGGGCTGCTAATCTGGGCTGTAATTTCTCATTTCTCCTCAACTGCTTTGCTTTTTATGGAACTTATATTGATGAATGCAGGTGATAACTGTCAGCTCACCTGGTAAAGCCCAGCGTGAGAAGTTTAACAATTTATCTCATGTATCCTGAAGGCAGTCGAAGAGAGAGAGGCTCTGGGCATTGAACAGGTTCAGCCCACCCTAATCCCCCCACTTCCTCTCTTAGCCCTCCGCCCCCGCCCCATCTATTCTCCTACACATGTTTTACCAGATTAATAGTTTTCTCATGGTAAATCAAATCACATCACTGCTGTTCTTAAAATCTCTCAATGGCTTCTTATCTCATTCAAATACAAGCAAAAAGTCTTCCCGGGATTCCTATTCTTTATTCTCCCAGGAGCCATGCCTTTCTCTGTGTCACTCTGCAGTGTCCTCCTCTCTGAGTTCAGCCATGTGATTTGTTTGGGGCAATGGAATATGGTAGAAAGGATGGATATGCCAGTTGTGAGTCTGGACTTAAGAGGCTTTATGTATTTTGGGTTGCTTTCTTGTGCTTCTGACGTTGCCATGAGACATTCACACCTGGGCTAGCCCTGCTGGTCCCAGGAGGCTGAGACACACATGGAAGAGAACCACGGTAACTAAAGCACCCTATCCGTGTCTAGCATAGGGCAGAAGCCTCAGCTGATGCTTTCACAAACTGGCCAGCCCACAGACACAGGAGGAAGCACCTCGGAGACCAGTGAGACCAGCAAAATAGCACAGCCAAGCCCACCCTGGTTCTGCTCAGCCCCAAACACATGAGAGAAACATTTTTTTTATTGCTGTAAACCATCTGTTGGGGCATGCTTTGTTACACAGCCATAACAACCAAACATTGGCCTATGGTTCATTTTCTAAGCTCATATAATCTGCTGAATCTCACCTCATTCTAGTGTTCCAATCTGCTTTCTGTTCTTTCCAACCACACTAGCCTCCCTTTGGTTCTAAACATGGCATGCTTTCTCTTGTCCTGGAGTAGCTGAGCATATAGTTGCCCCTTAATGGAGCAATGCTACTGCTCTACACTCTCCCCTTGGTTGGTCACTGCTCACTATTCACATTTCAACTCAAATGTACTCCAAGAGAAATCCTTACAACTATGCCATCTAAACTTGGCCCTCATGGTCACTCTCTCTGGAGCATCCTGGTGTGCTGCAAATCGGTTATAGACGTGGCATGCTATGGATCTGCCTCAGGGTGCTAGATCTTCCAGGTGCCAGTCAGAGCCACCTCATCCATTTAATTCAGTTGTGCTGAACAAATTTTCTCTGTACACCCTGGGCTGAAAAATTGGCAATTGCTGCTTACATCACTATGCTTACTTCTTCCGTATCACTTGCTGCAGCCTAAAATTATCCTTTTCCTTAAAAAAAAAATTAATTTTTTTCGTATAGATTCTCTGCCTCGACCCATTAGACTAAGGGCCGGCAAAATCTGACCTGCTGTCTGTTCTTATAAATAAAGTTTTATCAGCACACAGCCTTGCCCATTAATTTATGTATGGCTCATGGCCACTTCCATGTTACACAGTGGTGGTGTTACATAGCTGTTACAAGACTGTATGGTCCACAAAGCTCCAAATATTTATCATTTAGTCCTTTACTGCAATAGTTTGCTGACCCCTGCATTAGATTATAAGCTGTCAGAGGACAGAAATCTTGTCTGTTTTGGTCACTTTTGTATCTCCTGCAGCTAGAACAGCACCTACCATCTAGTAGGCGCTCAGTGCGTATTTGTCCAGGGAGTGGATGAATTAGGACTGCAGAAGACACCTGCATTTAACTCCCATCTCTGCACCCAGGCCAGGGTGTAGTGCCAGCAATGTGCCCAATTGCAGCTCGGCCCAGAACATCAGGACAGCTATGATGTTGATGACCACTAACTCGATCTTGGATTTCTCAGAAGCGAAATACAGAGGCTACCTCCATTGGCAGCAAAAGCAGTGCTTGGTCTGCAGCTGTGGCAGCCACGACAGTTTGAAAGTTTGAAGAAATGAGAAAAAACTCAAAGTTTAATTTACTCGAATAAGCAATTGATGCTTTAGAGTATAATTATCAGAAAAAAAAAAGGAAAAACCCAACACATTGTTTAGCATACGTTATGTTAATGGCAGGTTAGGATGGCCCACTGTGCATAATTTAGCCAAACAATTGATACCAAATTTTAATATATATATATGATTACAGCTACAGAAACGAAGCACCAAGACAAAACACAGGAGAGCTCATAATAGGCACACGTGAACTCTGAAGGCCTAATTACATCACGGGGGAGGGTAAACAGTTGCTGCTGAACCAAGCAGAAAATGGGGGTAATTTGTAAACAGGTAGAGTGGTGGTCCAGGTGCATGGCATGTGCGTGGGGCTGGAGGGGCTGGGGGCCTAGGGCTTCCATCTGGCTTTGCAAGGATGGAGAGGTTCAAGATCACTTTCCTCAGCTGAAAACGTGACCTCCAAGCCCTAGACAGGTCAGTTCCCTCCTGGCTTGCCCTCCGGTTCAAAAATAGAAAGTTGAAGACCAGCTTTTCCAAGGAAGCTTCTTCCATGCTCTGTGAAATTAAAAAAAAAATGATTTCCACGTCTGCAGTCTGAGGCAGTTTACTGTGTGTCTTTGTCTGGTGCCCTTGAAGACATGGGCTCCTGGCACCTTAGGGAGCAGGGAGGGGCCAGTGTACAGGCACCCTGACAGCAGGACTGGTACTGTCAGGAGCATTCCCTGGTCAGATACTCTATATGGGACTTCTGTCTGACACGCCTCTGTAGATAGCACATATTGAATCAGGTGATTGTTCAGGTACATTCTGGCTCTACGCACAGAGTCTGTGAATCTGAATCAATGAGCTATCAGATTGTTTTCCCTTCATTTATGCAGAATTGTGAATCTGCTTATGTCCTGGTCACACTGTGTTCTAGCATCATATGCAGGCAGCATGACCTAGCCTCACACCGTGACCAAACATCACCAAGGACTTGGAGCATAGCTGCTCTGCGATGCTACTTTGCATCTGTGTCCACAAACACAGACCAACAATAAAAAAAGTAATCAGGGCAGGTTTAGGAGAAAGTCACCAAGTTCCGTCTCTCATTTCTGAGTCCTTGCCTTCTCTTAATTGTGGAGGGAGTCTGTATCTGTGGGTTGTACTGGGTTGAATAGGGTCCCCCCACACCCCAAATCCAAGCCCTTCTCAGAACCTCAGAATATGAACTTATTCGGAAACAGGATTTTTAGAGCTGTGTAATTACTTAAGATGAGGGTGGGTCCTAAATCTGATAGGAATTGTGCCTTATAAGAAGCGAAGAGACACAGAAACAGAGATACAAGGGAGAATGCCAAGTGATGACAGAGGCAGAGACTAGAGAGATGGTTACAAGTAAAGATGTGTCAAGGATTGCTGGCAACCAGCAGAACCTAGGAAGAGGCAAGGAAAGACTCGCCCCTAGATCCTTCAGAGGGAACATGGCCCTGCTGATCCTTGTCTTTGGACTTGTAGCCTTCAGAACTATGAAAGAATACATTTCTGTTATTTTAAGCCATTTAGTTTGGGGTGTTTTGTTGCCATAGCCCTAGGAAACTAACACAGAGCCATTTTGATAATAAACTAGAATTTTAGTCTTACTGTGGCATTCTTTTATATCATCTAGAAACACTTTCACTTTACAGGTGAAGAAGCTGAAATACAGGTTAGATACCAACTTTTAGGTGACTAAGTTAGAGGTAGAGGCAGGGCCATGCCTCACATCACCAGGTCTCCAGTGGCAGACACCTTCCACACCATCACATGCTCTTTGTAACTGAAATTCACACCTCTGATGAAAGAATTATGCAATATTTCTACATATAATGATGGTGTGGTAGATAGGACAATGCTCCCCAAAGATGTCCATCCTCTATTCCTGGGAACCTCTGAATATGTTTCATTTCATGGGGGAAGAAAACAACAACAACAACACTTGGCAGATGTGATTAAGTGAAGGCACTTGAGGTGGGGAGATGATCCTGGATTATCTGGGTGGGCCCAGTATCATCACAAAGGTCCTTGTAAGAGGGAAGAGTGAGGGTCCGAGTGAGAGAAGGCAGTGTGATGACAGAAGTAGACGGAAAAAAGGAGGCATGGTCCTGGAAGCAGAGGTTAGAGAGATGTGCTCTGAAGATAAGAAGGGGTCACAAGCCAAGAAATGCAAGTGCTCTCCCAAAGCTGGAAAGGCAAGGCATAGATTCCTCCCTAGACCTTCCAGAAGGAACCAATCCTAATGATACCTTGATTTTAAGACTCCTGACCTCCAGAAATATAAGAGAATAAATCTGAGTTATTGTAAGCCACTACACTTGCGGCAATTGTTAAAGCAGCCATAGGAAACTAGTACACACGGTCGTTCCAAGAGAAGTTTCAAGAGAGGATGAAGATGTTTGTTGATCAACTGTGTTTCAATCCATCTAGTTTTAATAAACCTCAGTAGCTAAGGTTAACATTACTTATCTGATCAATTGATCAACCCACCAATTCTTCATGTGGTCTATTTCTGGCCTGGCCAAATTCATTATCAAAACCATCGTAAGCTTTACAGCTTTGCTGTTTGTGGTAATACAAGAAAATAATTCAGGCTACAAAGACTCTCACGTAGTATTTCTGATCCTTATTTGCTTCCAGTTTGGGGATGAAGCCCAGGAAGGTTACACTGCTTGCTCACTATGGTGCAGCTAGTAGGTGATTAAACCAAGGTATGAAACTCAGGTGACTTTGCCTCTAACTAGTCCTTTTAATTGGTAGATTATGCACACCAACTTATTTTGTGGCTTGAAATCCTGCCTCCATGTCCTACTGGGACATTGAGACTACCGATGGAACATTTTCCCATGCAAGTGAGGGAAACTGATAACAGTCTCTCTTTCTAGAGAGATTAGCTGGCAAATTGGCCCATTTCCTGAGAGATTATAAAGGATGTCTCTCTGGAGTGAGCCCAGTAACACTCTAGACTATAAGCCAGACAGTTGGCTGGCCCTTGACAATTGAAATGGAGCTCCCACCTACTCATCATTTAGCTCAAATGTCCAGTGAGCTTCCAATGAGCCTCAGAGGCTGTGCACTTGATTCTGTACCCTCAGAAAGCTCCTTGTGAAATGAAGCATGTACATCACCCAAGCACTTTGTTCTAATGTGTGATTATAGGTAAACGTATTAATCCTGCCAAATGTTGGAATTTGAGGCAAAAATCACATTAATAGGAGCAGGTAAGCTTTTCACAGAGCTTAGTATCTTCCAGAGTTCATTGGTGCTAATTTTAACACCTACCCTTTATTGAGCAGTTATGATGTATATAAATCTTTGCACATTATCTCATTGATTACCATACCAACCCTATAAAATGGGCACTATCATTAGCTCCATTTTACACATGGAAAGACTGAGAGTTTAATGAGGCTAAGCATTATTTACCAGGGTCACAGAGTTAGTAAGCGGCAGGGCTGAGACTTGAAGTCAAACCTGTGAGACTCTGAAATCTAGGCTCCTTCGCGTTCTCCTACTCTGACTCCTGTCCCCTTCCTCAACATCCACCTCCTCTGTGGGGTTCCTGCTGAGACAGCACCAGCTAGAATGTCAGTACTGGTAACAATAGGTTTTCATCTTCCATAAGAGGAGTTTGTAGAATGACTGATTTGTGAGCACAAATGCACTTCTCTGAATATGGTGGACGTTTACCATTTGGAGATTCCTACTGTCCATTCCTTTTCATTTGCTTTTAGTAGCTGTCCTATACTGCAACTCTCAGGCCATGGTTTAGGTGAGGCTGGTGCCATTTCCTGATTCCAATAATGAAGCATAACTTGGTCATAGTCAATGGGACTTTTATAGCCCCCGGCCACAATGGTGGAAGTGGAGGCACATGACCAGACTCGTCCCAGCGGAGGCAATGAGGGGCAGCCCTGTCTTTTTGGTGAAACTATTAGTATTAGTGGCCAGAGGGTAATCTGTTTCCAGAATTTTCTCTGTACATCTCAGTAGAAAGTAAGATAGTACAGGGAGAAAGCATCTCTTAGAATAAAGTTAACAGAAGGAACAAAAATTGAGAAATGGGGAAAAAGAAAGTTTTCTGATGATTTTATTTAAGCACCTGGATCCAGCTATGTCTGAAATCAGACCTACCCCAGGATTTATCAGTTACAAATCCAATGCAGTCCATTCTCCCTAAATCTACTTTGAATTGGGTTTGGTCCTGACTCTAACCCTCACCCTTGGTCTTAGTTTTGTCCTCAGAATCCGCAAAGAACAAGTCACACTCCTTGAAGGAAGATTTTGCCTAAACCAAAAATCATTAAAAAAATGTTCTAATTTCCACTACCATGCCACCACCTCTATTCATCCGGTAGCTTTAATTCACAAAGTTCATTGTCAAGTTTCCTGGCACCATCACAGGAAACAAGTTACACGCAGGGTTTTTTTTTCCCCCTTTTTGTTTGAACTTACGCTCCCATTCAAAGCTACACCTCTCTTATGCTGAGACACAAGTAGCCAAATTCAGCTCCTCTCACCTGCCCACATGTCCAGGAAGCATCTGCCACAGAGGAAATGGCAGTGCCCAGGTGTGATGGGAACTGTCTTTATAACAACAGAGGTTGTCCCATTACATCACTGAGCAGAAAGGCTCAAAAGAAAATGACAAAGAGTGAATTGTAGGAGATAGGCAAGATGGAAGAGAAAATGAAGGGGCTTGGGTATCTGCTCACCATGGAATTCTGATTCATCATTAGAAAAACCAGGGGTACGTGAATGGAAGTATTAAAAGATAATTTGAGTTATAATTCTGTGGTTTTTTGATATATATATATATATTTTTTTTTTTTTTTGTATTTGCATGTTTCAACACTGTTATCAGATAAATAAGCATTTGAGAAATCCAGATTAAGGGGGAATAGGAGGTGAAAAAACAAATCTGGGTATGCAGTTCCCCTCCCACAAATTGTTCCTGAAACGATTCTTGCAAACCCTTCTGCCCACTGGAACTGTGTGCATATGATTAACTGCACATGAGCCCAACAGCTTGCATATGTAGTTAATTTGCTCCAAATTTCCATGCTGCATTATAACCCTAATGATCACTAATAATAGACAAACCCACATTTTATTGAGTAAGTAATTTGAGACATTATGATTTTTATCATGCGAATAGGATCAGGCTGACCAATTTACACTGGGCAGAGGAAGATAAATAACCAGAGAATCAATTTCTCCAGCAGCCGACTCTGTCTCTTGGCAAAATGATATGCATTGATTGGGCAAGCTCTGGATCCTGATAGGCAATCGAGTCAATGAACTTCTGTGTTCCAAACCAGAAGGTTGGGCAGGGACTGAATTTCTACCCATGGCATGATGCAAAAGACAGTGAGGAAGGCCCAATTCTGGGGACAGTACAGAAGACGAAGGGCTCTGTAGTCAACACACGTAAATTCCAACCCAGCTCTGCCTTCTAGTCACTATGTGACCTTGGGCAAGTCGCTGAATGAACCTGAGCCTCTACCTATGATTACACCTGGATACATGCACACACAGGTCAATCAGAAGGATACAGGTAAAGTCACCTGGCACATAGTACGCAGGCAATGAATTAATCCCTCCCACATTCTGGAACACAAAGACTGACCAGGATGGGACAAGTACGTATTACATACCCATACTGCAGAAAGAACCAGGATGAATTTCCCATTCACTTCTATAAAAGAAACCACGGAGGTCCCTAAGAGAGAGGAAAACAATCACAGGGGCTCCTCTAGGTTCTCTAAACTGGTATGAGAAAGCAGAGCTTGGAAGTAAGCTCTTTATCACTCCCAGAATATTTGCCTGAATCTTGCCAGGAAACTAAAGCAAAGTGATTTGGAATGGAAAAACAAAATAGAAAACTCAAGCCCTGGGTTCAGATCTTAAGGCCTAGTCCCGAATGGCCCATCCTCCTGCCCTTGGTGGTGATGGGGTCCATCTCTCTGAGTTGGGAGTGCTTTTGGTGGTCTGTTTCAGTCCCATCTTGTGCTTGTGGGTGCCTGCCTCCACCTTCAGCCTGGCAGGCCTCAGCCCTCCTGGCCTCTCTAACCAGCCCACGATTTCTGTGGACTGAATGAGCTCATCCCTGCTCCGTCATCAGGTTCCTTGTGTCTGACAGGACAGGATCCTCTTAGGGGACTGCAGGATCCTTCCATCGGGAAGTCGGCATTTCACCCGGGGGTGGTGGGGAAGACCTGCTAGGAGGTGACAAACTGAGGCGACAGGACAAAGAGGGTGACAGAGCCATAAAGAAGAGAAGGCCAAGAAGGAAGAGACATCGCACCTGAGTATGAGAAGGCCTCTACCTTTGTGTTGGTTTTTATTTAAGCTGGAGCAAGACCATTGATATTGTGTCAGATACCGCCGGACAGGTGACATTACATCACAATCTATGTGACACTGTTACGTGTATTATGGCATTGCATTTTTGCCCTGGTTCTGTTCCAGATAAAAGATCGAGGTCCAGAAAAGTGAAAGAAACTTAGCTGGCAATCTGCTAGTAACTAGAGGTGTCCAGATCCACACCACTGTCCCTCAGACAAGGAAGTCCGGGCTCCGTCGGCAGATGGAGCCTGGCCCTGTCCTCAGGCACAGCAGCTGGGCAGCCACCAGCTAATTTACTTTCTATAATCAGGAAAAAGCCCCTCGTGCTA
The DNA here is from genome assembly GCF_003254725.2 of Canis lupus dingo. Lineage (NCBI taxonomy): Eukaryota > Metazoa > Chordata > Mammalia > Carnivora > Canidae > Canis > Canis lupus. Next base: position 72,591,733 of record NC_064247.1, read on the forward strand.
CCCAGGGTGGTGTGGAGCACAACCTATTAGTGTACCAAGGGTGGCTGTCCAGAAGAAGTAGCTCATGAGCTAAGTTTGGAAAGACTGGTAGATGTGAGTCAGATGATGAACCAAGGACAGGGCATTTCGGACAGAGAACAGCATGGACAAAGGGCCAGAAATGGGGGAGAACAGCTGGGGAAATGATCAGCGCCCCCAGAACAGGTATCTCCCCACTTTCAGCCATTTTTTTCAGGAAGATGCCGCATGGAACAATGACACTTTGTGACATGTTTACAAGAGGCCTGTATTAGGGAGGCAAAACAAGTGTCAGTTCCAGTAGGGACACTGGACGCTTTGACCATGGACACAGCCATAAGCAGGGGGACTGTGCCCGAGGCCGACCCACCTCTGACCTGCCTCTGCTGGGGGCAAACGTATCTCTTCTAGTTCTGCGTGGCCACACCCAGGAGGAAGTCACCCCTTTGGTTCCTGGGCTTGGCTGCCCTGTGGCTTCCTGTGGGGCCAGTGGGCTCCTTGCAGGCCTCTCTTCGTTGGTCCTCAGTGAACCCTCCCTTCCCTGGGAGGTGAACTGGCTTCTGCAGGCAGGAGATTAGGAAGGTAGAGGGCCCAAGGAGGTTAATGGCTTGTCCACAAAGAGCAAGCAGTGCCTGCAAAGCCAGATCTGAATTCTGCAACCCATGAGCAAGACTGCAGCACGGTAATCAGGGTTCCAAATGGTAACAGCAGCGCCACCTGGAATAAGAAATCCTCAGCTGAACCAAAGCAGTCAGAATTTTCACTTGAAGTTTCGTTTCTTTTTGTGCAAGCCAAATGTGGTTCAGTTTCTCCGTGTTACAAATCAAGAACCCCAATGTAGAGGCGCACCAGCAAGTCCTACTAGTAATAAAGCATCAAACAGCCCCTTTGCAGCCACCATTAGCGTTGAAGAAAAATCATACTAGAAGCTGCTCCATAGCAGTGTGTGGACCTGAAATACGGATTTATAAATTCTCCTTTCCACACGTTTCATGTCTAAGACCCTTATTTTTCTGACCAAAGTGTTATCAATACTTCAGAAAATTCTGATGATAAAAATATCTTTTAAAATCATCATTAGGCCACTTAGCGACCAGTAACACCTCTGTAAATTTCTTTCCAATCTTTTCTTTTCTGTACATGTATGTTAATACATGTTTCAGTAATTTCTTTTCTATAATTAGAATCTTAAGATTTTCCTTCCTTCTTTCCTTTTCCACCTCATGTTAAATCATGAGCATTTCTCTCCTTCTTCATCTTAAGGTATAGCTGCGCTTTGAAATGTCCTTTTATGTATTTTCATCTTAAGGAAGCAATCAATGGCATCTTTATGGGAATACGCACATATAGGAGTAAAGACGGGTATTTACAAAGGGCTGACAGGGTGCTAGGTGGACCAAAAAAAAAGAAAAAAAAGTGCAGGTGGCATCTCACCCTGCCCCGAAGCTCACTGGGGGGACCGATCCTTTTGAACTGGATACTGCTCTCTCGCAATCACGAATCTGGATTTATTGTTGAGGAGGGAAGCTGAGAGAATGCTAAAGAGGAGCTGCGCGAGGGAACTGGCAGGTCCTGCAGCCTGGTTGCCATCATGCGTTAATTAGCTTTTTCTCGTTATGGAAGGGAGAAACCACACTAGAAAAGAAATGCGAGTCCTCTTGCTTTTCTCGAATGGAGAGCCTGTCCTTTGCGCTGCAGCTGGCATTTCTGTTGGCACAGCCAGCCACCCGGAGGGCAGGCAAAGGCCTGATCTCTGGCAGAGAGACCTGGAGGATGAAATGACCTTGGGGATTAAAAATGTCCTAGGTGACCTTGAAGGGGATAAAGCAACTCAGCCTGACCAGCAATGCAAACCTGACCAGCATACAACCTCTCTAAGCACATTTTGACTGCACTGGGAGAGTAGAGTCTATTTAATAAGTGTTCTCTAGAAAGTAAGGCAGCAGGAGGCTGGATGGATTTGGCAAGGGATCCATCCTGCCTCAGCTTCTGGGGGGTGGGGGCAGCAGGGCAAGGTTTCTACTGCTGGGACCTCCTAAACACAGATATGAGCTTGGTTTCTGCCACTGACTAGCAGTGCGATGTCGGGCAGGTAACACCTGCCAGGCCCCCGTCTCCTATACCAACACCCATTCCACAGGCTTGTCAGGCTTTAGGTACAGAACCCCCAGGCCAGTACCCGAATACACTGCCTGCAGGGAAGACCTCTCCCCCTCCAAATGCCTGGCCCTGGAAAGGTTCATCCTTTCTCTTCACACTAGACTTGCAGATCGTAATGTGCACAATTATTGAAATCACTATGCTGTACACCTGTAACCAATATAACATTGTTTTTCAACTATACTTCAGTAACAAAAATTTAAAAACAAAAACAAAAACAAAAAACCAGGCTGGTGTCACCCGTGCCCTGGCACTTGCCAGCCAAGGAAGAGTAGGGAAAAGAATGTCTTCCTAGAGCTGAAAGCAGAACAAAAGAAAGTTGGAAATTCCAAAGCAGAGATTACTGCTGCTTTTCTGACTGTCCTGACTTTCCAGGCAGCCCTGTGTGCCTCTCTGCTCCTTGAGGGATGTAATAAACTGAAAATCACTGATGTAAAGCTCCAGGCCCTGCCTTGAGTCTAAAAGGGGAGCCTTGCATTCTCAACAGGGTGCCAGATAAGCAGTAACAGAAAATACAGCTACCACATGAGCCATGATGCACAAGTCTCCATGCTCCTATTCCTGCTGTGTGGCTGAATGGAGCCAAGATAACGAATTGAGAAAAGGTGCTTTCAAAACCACTCACGGCCCATGTGGACCAATTCCTTCAGCACCATTCCATTGAAACTGGAACCTTTCTTCTGGTGTCTAAAATCATCTGATGCTAACATCTTCAAGGTCATCTCTTCTGAGATGGGATGTGGCCCAGGGCAGATTGGCAGCACTCACATCTCTTTTTTCTAATCCTCCACCTGCTGCAGACATGGCTAATCAATCCCAGCACTCTTTCAGTCAAATGTGGATAGGATCACACGATTCTTCCTCAATCAGAGTCCTAGGTATCACTGCCGATACAATAGAAGTGGCAAGCTGCTCTTCGAGGGAGACCTCATGGTGTATCATTTGTCTCTTTTTCCCCCATTAAACTAAAGTCTCCAATGATTCAGACAGGGAGGCCCTGACTCTGGTACTTCCATAGTCACTGCTCGGAGCAAGCTGCGCCAAAGCAAGGCTTGTCAAAAGCCTAGTACATCATTAATAATGCAGAAAACCCAGACATTTATACAGAGATCAATTGGCAATAATTCTGTGGGACAAGACTGGGACTTATATTGCAAAGTTGAACATGAAGGGCATTGTCTCATTAATGCAGGAAGAGTGATGATTTTGGATTTTTCAGCAAAAAAGGAGGTGTCATCTGATGGGCACGGTCTAGTGGGAGTCTGGGTAAAGAGTGAGCTCTGTGATATTGCCGTCAAGGAGGAGGGGAGGCGACTGCCGAGGATGTGGTGTTTGAGACACCACCAGAGGAGGGGAGAGCCTTGAGCGAAGGTAATATCCAATTTCTAAATCCAGGGAATCTTATGGACAGTGAAGGATAGCCCAGGAGCTGGCAAAGAGGAGCTGGAAAGTGGAAAGGGGAAAGTGGAAAGTGGTAGGGAAAAAAAAGCATAGAGAGGTCTCAACAGTGGGAAGTAGCCCTTTGTGACTGCAAGGTATGTGCCAAGGATTCACAGGAGGGGACAGATTCTTACCCATGCACTTCTCTGAGCAAAAAGCTAAGCAACACTGGTGGGAATGTATTCATGACCTTCAGGCTCCTGGAAGGATCCCAGGAGACTTCCTTAAGAAGCTGTGACCTCTTGCCCCCAGACACTCCTTCATTCTGAAGCATAAGATATTTAAGGAACCACCTGGTGCATATCCTCCACTTATGGATGAATCACAGACCAAGAGACCCGTCCCCACTTCTGCTCTTCACCTTGTCTCTCTTGGTCACCTTCGGATAGGGTCAGCCTTTTGATTCTGGTTATATATTCTAGACAGTCTGGAATTCTCCTGGATCTCCCTGCTACTGGAAACCAAAGGAAGGGCTAAGAAGAAACTGGGATTTTAGCTGTATGGCCAAGGCCAGTGATTCTAGGAAAGTAAATTGGTTTTGGTTTTGAAGATGTACTGTGTCCTTAGTCAGTAGTACTTAGGGAAATTCAAGTGGCCCATGCAAAAAATGGAATGGTGTTGGGATGGGAGGATTATAGGGTGGTGTTTTTTTTTTTTTTAATTTGTTTGTTTTATTTTTTCTGGATATTAGAGTAAATGTTTAATTCACAAAATGTTGACTAGTTAAAATAATCAGCAATACAATGAACCACTGGTGAATCATAGGTGATTTTCCTTCTGATTATATTCTCGTCTTTTCTATCTTTCAATAAGCCCACTAGTGGCCTATTTACAAAGCATATTTAACGCTATAGTTCCATTCTCTTTTATCTTTAAAATAATAATTTAAAAGACCATGCTTAGCCTAATAGACTGCCCAGGAAAATGGAAGGTATGTTTAGTGATACAATGAATAATTCCTTCATGTAATTTATGGCATTCCAGTAAGCGAGTGCTGTGAGTACTGCAGGTATGCTCTGATAGAGAAGCATTTTTGTTTTTAAATAATTAAATGTCTTTTTTTTTTTTTTTTTTTTTTAGGAAAATGACACAGAATCATTCAATATGCTTGATATTGAAAAGATAAACGCCTTTGGGAAAATCCAGGAAAGGATAATCATCCCGTACCAGAATAAATATCTGGGAATGAAGCCCTGGGCATTGGGGAAGCCACTCTTATAATCATTCGGTGAAGTCAGGGGATGGGGTATTAAAGGTAGCAGCATGTCTGAACAGGGCCCGAAGAACATGCAGCTGCTCAAGACAAATGAGAGCAGCAGTGCACACCTCGGAGAAAATGGCTTTTGCATTCTGATAGTTTGCATACAATTTCATTATTTATGTAATCCTATCAAAACATATAGAATGCCCAAATGGATGTCAGAAAAATTATTGTCATTACTAATAATGGTGCTTTTCATTTATATAGAGTGCCTTTTTCTGAGACAGTGAAATATTTTTACATTGGGCATGAGGCTTTTTAGGAGAATTAATGCTGAAAATATCCCTTTAGTGTGGTGTGTGGGAAGTATTATAGATGGAAGAGAAAAAAGATTAATATAAAAAATGTCAAGAGTGCATAATAAAAGGCATTCCATTCAGGTCCATACCCCATTACCATCAGCTCATGCAGACCACATGGGCTTGGCCACAGTTATGAGGCGGCAGCTGGCTCTTCCTACCTCGTCTGCCTTCTGCAAGACTGAATCAGAGGTCGCTCAAATAGCCCCTTGGCCAGGCCTGTCAATGCCACCAAGTTCCCGTGTCCTCGTGAACCAGGCCAGCCTGAAAGTGGAACAGACAACCCTCGATCTCGAGGTTCTGGTTTCAGAGGTAAAAATCTCCTACATGGATGAACTCTGAGGACATTACGCTCGGTAAAATAAGCCAGTCACAAGAGGTCAAGTATTTTATGATTCTGCTTATACGCGGTACCTAGAGTAGTCAGATTCATCATGATAGAAAGTAGAATGGTAGTTGGTAGAGGCTGGGGGGAGAGAGACATGAAGACTCCCTGTTTATAATATAGAGTTTCAGTGGGGGAAGATGCAACAGCATTCTGTCCTGGAAATGGAGGTGGTGATGGGAGCTCAGCAGTGTTAATGTACTTTATGTGGCTGCCATGGACAACTAAAGATGGTTAAGACAGTATGTTTTGTTTGTAGAGTTCATCACCATTAAAACAAATAAAAAAAGAGGTTATTCTCATTTATGTCCAGAAAAATTGAGCCTAGGACTCAAATCCATGGGGTGTTTGTAGCTTCTGTTTCTCTGGACTTGGAACGATTGATTTATCTCAAACTCTGAGAATCACTGGAATATGGATCCCAAGGAAATTAAAGGAATTCCTTTCTTCAGCCCACTTGGATACATCAAATGCTTTTAATTTTGTGGACAAACTCAGAAGGTCCAAAGCAAAAAAAAAAAAAAAAAAAAAAAGTCTCTAGAGGCTCTGATAGACTGTTAAGAGGACAGCACTGTGAGATGCAAACACCCGTACAAGGTGCTGGTCGGCACCACCCCTGTCCCCCATGGAGCCAGCCACCATGCAAATTCCCACATGTGGTGCTTCCAGAGATGGCAAATCCAGCTGAGAAGCTCGTTGCAAGCCTAGATGCCCCCTGAAGAGAGGACAAACTCTACTGTCTAACTTGAGAGCTGCCCTTCACAATTTAAAGAAACTGTGTTTATATGCTTTCCTGCTGGATCCTTCAGTATATCAGAATCTGCTCTGATATTAAGCCTAGCTGGCATGGTGTCAGATAATGACACAAATGTCCAGACAGCAAAAGGTACTGGTGTAAGTATCTCCTGGCCCAAAGCATAAGGACCCCAGTGCATGATCCTTCTGAGCCATCCACAAGTTGTAGCAGGGTGGGTGTTCAATCTTTAAAGGAGGAAAACCTAAAAGCAGATGGGTAGAGCCAGCCTTCCTCCATGAGCTGTTGTGTCCCACTTCATGGGACCACACTCACCCTGAGTCAGCCTTTGTGGCAGAGTTTGTGTGAGGGCCTTAAGCCATGGTAGCTAGTGGGACTTGCCCATGGACATCAAAGGGCAGGCTGGTGAATACTCTGGGGTACAGAAGGACATGGAAAGTATCTGGAGTGCTGGGGTCATCTTAGGGAAAGTTTTAGAGATATGCAAAGACTACATTTGTCAGCTTGTTTTTCAGAAAGTCTACATGTGCATTCGAGGAGAGAAATCTTAACGAAGAAGTAATAATCATGAAAGAAAATAAAAAGGAGAATCATAAAAGTTTTCCTAAGTCACACAAAATCATTCCAGTGGCCTGGTAGACATGGGCTTTTAAACAATGGCTATCATCATAGAAGATTGGACTTCATCACTTATTCATAGAGTTTTGGTTAACACCAAGCTCCATTTGCAACAGTTGACTTTTCTAAATAGCACCTTTTGGGGTGGATGCTAGTTTTTGGTCATATAATATCACAAACAATGGTCTCGTTGGATAACGGGGCAGACTCCTGCTTATTCTGGTTCATGGCAGTTGCTTACCTGACATCAGAATTACAAAGAAATTGTAAAACATACAGGCTCTTGGCCCCATGACACCATTAACATGACTGTGTGCATTTTTACTTCATTTTGGACCTCCTGTTTGGTTTAAAGCACGACTGAAATTTGAGGATAGCAAACAATGTTTGATGAATCTACAATCTTTATACTAAAGAGAGAGTCAAAAGACCAGTGAAGCCACAGCGGAATTAATAATTGAGACTCCTGGAAACTCTAAACGGAAATACTAAATATGCAAAATCTTGTTGAAAAGCATAATTAAGTCCATCAATGCCTACAGTTTAAAGGACAAGCGATTTCTCGCTAATGTTAGAAATGTCAATTTCACATAAAAATATATTGCCCTGTCTTGTGGGAAAACAACCACCGACAAAGGAATACAGTTTTTCTAGACTTTGCTTTAACCTAACTTTACATAGTACCCTGTTCCACTTTCAACATCCTTCACTCCCCCAAGATTCCAGAAACAGTCTGCCTTCAAATCAGTTATATCTAAATAAACTTATTCATCAGAACCCCGTGAGAGCTCAGAGCTGTTCTGACCACAGTGCCACCGGACATTCTGGGTTGCCTGGGTGTATTGAGGAAATTAGGAGAGCATTTGGACCAGATGCCTTTTTCTTGGGGGTTAATGTGCATCTTTTTTTTTTTTTTTTATCCCCCATCTCACAGCTGAAGATGTGAGAAATGTCCAGTTCTTGCAGGAAAAGTCAAAGATGTGGAACTGAGCTGGGCCAGCTGTGATGGGGTGGGGCACAATTGTCCTCCTGTGCATCTGTGCCCAGAGCCCCAGCCTGGGGCCTCCACATGTGGGCTCCATTCTTCTTTGACCAAATCTGTTTATCTTGCTGCCATCCTTTTTTTTTTTTTTTTTTCTTGCTGCCATCCTGACATAACCTTGGCTGGCTTGTCTGTCCAGCTGAATCATTTTAAAATATGCTTCCAGGCTAATCAATCCTTTGGCAGGTCATCCTCAAATATAACTTTTATTGTGCTTGTTTTCCGAGGACATGGGGAACGTTCTTCATATCTGAGGTTCAAACACATGGGCGTTCGTGCTAGGTATGGTCACCTTCCTCACTTCCCAGCTGGAGGCTATAAACTCACCTCGGGAGCATTTCCCCCAGAGGCTTAGGAAAACTGTGATCTCTCACAAGTTCTCCCGGTATGTATATTGGTTTTAAATTTGCTTGCATCTATGCAAGAAAGCGAATGTAATTATCCAGATAACATAAGTAAAAAGTTAAATTTTGAACCTAATCTTGGGGAAGAAAGCTGAGAATATGGATCTATTCAGTTTGTTTTCCACTGGGGGCATGTGTATAATGCCAGAGGAAACACATGATGAAGCACATTAAAAAAAAAATTCCGTTAATTCATTACAAAAATATCAGAAAAAAAGCAGTGAGCTGAGGAGGGAGGGCCAGAGAGAGGAGGAGGAGAGAAGAACTGGTGGATTGGTAGCCTACAACCTGGGGTTTTTCATCAGCTCTTCTGTACAGGATCATAGTAGCTCATCGGTGGACTAAGCAAACACCACAGACAACCATTCTGCTCGCTGTCCTGTGTTTTCTGTGAAACAGAAACCTCGAAAGCTGTCATTTGGACATGCTTAACAAGACAGTCATAATGTCAGCCGAGGACATCCAGTGGGCACTTTCCATTTGCTAGACGTGGTGCCAAGTCTCGAGGACACAAAAGAGTCAAGTGAATTTCCTACCTTTCCTCAAACGCTGAGATGCTACTTTGTCCTAACTCTAAGACGTGCAGTGTCTTATATGTCTTACCCCATCATATGTTTGGGGGTCTATAGAAGATACCAGGCAACTACAATACCATTTGGAGAAACACTGCTTCTTCCGCTATCAGGGCATGAGTCATGACTTCTCTTTGGCGAAGAAATGAGAACATAAATACCTTCCCGGTGGTATTCCTTCTGAAAGCCTGGCTTGAGGCAATGATCAAATCCACATGATTCAAAAGGAAGAGATGTGCAGATTGCAATAATTCAGGCCACAGGTCCCTATGACAGACAGCTGCTGAATAGAACTGAATGTTCTCCAGTATGGGGGATCAGGTTTTCCAAAATGATAAACAGAAGTTACCGGTCTTTACTCAGTGAAAGGCTCTTCTTAGCATTCAAAAGACCAGGTATAAAATAGGAAGGAGGGAGGTCTATAGGATAGATTATAAAAAATGCCCTTGCTCCTTGTCACTCCCTTGATGCAAAGAGGGAAACAATTATAATACTATTGAGAAAGCTGGGATTTTTCATTTTGCATAGAAGCTATACTAAATACCACCCCATATTTATTACCATAACCCATCTTTATTTACTCAGTGGGCAGCAAACATTAATTGAGAGTTTACAATGTGCCCAGGTTGTACTCTTCCTAAAGGTAGAGGGTCTGTGAAAGCACACACCATTGTTTCTAGATGAGAGTGCCCTCTGAAACAGATGGACGTTGATCAAGAATCACATGAACAAGCTGGGATAAGTGGAAGGAGAGAAAGCAACATGTGCAATTGGATTTGGGACCCACCCAGTTAATGCAAAATGATCTCATTGAGATTCTTAGCTTAATTATATCTAAAAAGACGTTTTTTTCTAAACAAGGTCCCACCCACAGTTTTGAGTAGACGTATCTTCTGGGAGCCACCACTCAACCTACTACAATGTGCTACTTAGGTCAGGCCTTCACAGACTACTGAAAGACTTCACAACTAATCTCCCTGTCCCCACAGCAAGTGACATCATCTTTGTGGAGGGAAAAATCCAATCATATCATTCCTTTACTCAAAAAACAAAAACAAAAACAAAAACAAAACTTCTGTGGCTCCTCATTGCCTTTGGGGAAGGGAAAGAAGTAGAGAAACCCTCTCTCCTCTCTTGCCAGCAGGAATACCAGATCCTTCCCATCGTGGGCTCTGCTCTGTTCACCTGTTAGTAATGCCCCTACAAGGGTACACAAGGCTCAGTTCATAACCACTCAGGGGCCCAGCCTTCCCACTGGCTCTCCTCATCCTTCTGTCATGCCTGTGTTTGTTTAAAAGGTGACTTGGTTCATTTTTAAAGACTTACTGCCAGGGGCATCTCCCTCAGGAAGACATACAGGGCTAAAGAAATGGGGGGGGGGGGTGTTGGTTTCACTGCCCTTGAAAATGCAGACACTGCCTGGGAAGTTCCCAGATGGATGATTCTTGGGCCTGGCCCTGATGGTGGCTTCCTGTTCAATGGGCAAATGTGTTGCACATCTCCAGTTGGACTCAGGGTCTTCCCCACGGCCTGGGGGTGTGCGGGGAAGAAGACCTCAAGCAACCAGTTAGCTGCCAAGAGCACAGGTATACAGACACATATACACACCCATACTCATTTAGCCCCCCCTAGGCCCTGCAACCCATCTGGAGGGTCCTTTCAGCGTTTATGATTTGGGGGCATTTCTCAGGATTCGGAGGGCCAGCACTCACAGCCTCCCCTACGTGTGCCTTAAAAAACAAAAACAAAACTGAGATATAATTCACATATCATAAAACTCATTCTTTTAAAGTGCACAATTTAATAGTTTTTAATGTATTCATGAGGTTGTGCAACCAATACCACTACCGCATTCCATAATATTTTCATTACCCCCAAAAGAAACCCCGCATCCATTAGCAGTCACTCTCTATTTCCCCCTTGCCCCAGCCCCCGGCAACCAGCAGTCGACTTTCTGTTCATGGATTTGCCTACTCTGGACATTTCGCACGCGCGGAATCATGTAACATATGGTCTTTCGCGTCTGGCTTATTTCATTCAGCATAATGTTTTCGAGGTTCATCCGTGTTGTAGCGTGGATCAGTAATTCATTCCTTCTTACTGCCATTCCTGTTTAATGCACACCTTTTTTGCATGTGCCAGATGGTTGCTGGCCTCCTCAGACCTCACAGGAGGCTCCGCTCCGAGTGTCCAGTGTCGCAGCCAGCAATCACGCTGGATACAACCCGGGCATTACGGGATGAGCGTTCCACTCCTTTGGCCTCTGGAACCCCAAGGCACCACTGAGTAAATTACTCAAGGAAATCATGCACATGCCTCATCTCTCCTGGAGTTTATACTGAGAGAATGCTAGAATCTGATCGGTGCCCTATAAAGCATTCTGAATCCAACAGAGAAATGCAATGCATAAATGCAAAGAGAGAACAGTAATTCTTGTATTACACTGCTCGGGAGGCTTCAAGAAGATGGACGGTTGTGTTCCTATCCAATTGCTTTCAAGCTTTCCGTTAGGTCAAGTGTGGGCCATATATCTAATGAAAAAGCCCCCGGGTCACATTCCCTCTCCTTAAACTGAATGCATAGTTGAACATGATTGTTGTTGCCATGATTATTGTGGTTATTGCAGGAGTTATTATTACTTTCTCAAGAAGTCAACCGTGCTGAGCGCTTGCTATCTACTGGGCACAGTGCTAAACTCTTTATTTAGATTATCCTATTTAATCCTCCACAAAGCCACAGGTATTATGATCAGACGCATTTTTCAGATGAGGAAATTGATGCTCAGAGAAGGGAAATACCTCGCCGAAGGGTCACAAAGCGAGCAAGTGTAGAGCAGGGGCTGTCTCCGGAGCCAGCCCTGCGGTGTCTCTACCACCGGCCCCTGCACGCTTCTGAGAAAAGCCGCTGACATGTGCCGCCCCAGTTCCGGGCTTGGTGGGGGGGAGCTGCTGCCTCTGCTTGGCGCCCCCCCCACCCCGCCTTGGGCTCCAGCCCCTCACATCAGTGCTTATTATTTGGCATAAATCAGCCCCCCAATTACATGAATGCCACAGCCACGAACACTTGTAATTAAAACTGGGACTGACATCCTGAAAGTGTGTTCCCTTCCCCATTCCTCTTTGTCCTGCAAAGATATTATTGGAAAGAGAAGGAACAATCGTCGGGAACATATGCTTTCGGAATATAATGGGATTCAGCTCCTAGGAGGAAAGGCTGTAAAAGGACGCCGGGACAAAATTTAAAGTAGACAGCTTTATTTACTAGCTATGGGGGCATGTCCAAGAAATTATAGATAAGCCAATAGGCCTGATACTGACTGGGGCTGCTGTGGGGCAGATTGCCAGAAGGTTCTCTCCACCTCCCCCTACCCCTGCCCCCCTCACAGGCAGCAGAGTGTCCCAGACACTTGCCATCTGAGTGCATCGGAAGCTGATGCCAGCCTGAAGTTCCAACCCTCATGCTTGTGACTGGCCCCTTCCGCCCCTCCCCTACTTCATTCGGAGTGCACCATGCTCCTTTGCACTTGAGGCTCCCCCTGCCCAGAGGATACCTGCCACCTGCAACTCTCTCTGTCTTTGGCTCTCCCCCTCCTGCCCCTCTGCCACAGCTGGTCAGTGATAATGGCTACTATGAATGAAGCACCTACTATGTGCCTGCAGTGTGACCCTGACATGTGCCTTTGTTCTCAGAGAAGCAGTGACCCAGATGCTGGTGATGTCCCCAGGAGATTCTGGCTCCAGGTCACCTCCTCCTGCCTCTTTGTACTGGCACCTCTTTCCAGGTCCTTCTGCCACTTTGTTACTAACACAGACTAGAGCAGGGTCCTTAATCTGAGTGTCCGGGGAGCACAATTTTGCCAGGCTGGACAAAATATTACATTTTATTTCATTAACCCCTAACTGAAATTTACCATTTCCTTCATGTGGGCAACAAACTGTTATAATATTAGAGGCACCTGTGAGTTTGTCACAGCAGGAATTATGGCTATTTTCATATTACGTGAGGGTTGTAGCTGATATCTCAAAATATCATTTTCAACCACTACTTTGATAATTAGCAGTTAATGGACCCACCACTAGATAAGTTATTTAACGGGTTAATTAGGAAGAACATTTAATACCAGATCACATGTTTTAATATTTGGATGACTATATTTTAATATAATTGGTTTCCTCTGTGATCTTATGTATTTTATTTTTTAAAAAGATTTTATGTATTCATTTGAGAGAGAGAGAGAGAGAGAGAGAGAGAGAGAGAGAAGGAGGAGGCAGAAGAGAAGTAAGCTCCCCGCTGAGCAAGGACATCATGACCAGAACTGAAGGCAGACGCTTAACCATCTGAGCCACCTAGGCATTCGTGATCCTATGTATTTTATACTATGTATTTTAAAACAATATTCTGGGAAAAAAAACCAACATTATTCTGAGAAGTGGTCTACAGATTCCACTAGGGGCCCAGGGTTGTCAGTGGCTCAAAAGTGTAAAGAGCCCTGAATAAAGTGTGAGCTTCTCCCGGGCAGGGACCACACGCCCCTCATCTCTGCAGCCAGCATTGGTTACCCATTGCGGCACTCGGACACTCATAAATGTGTCGGTCGAAGGAAGTCAAAGTGCCTGAAAGCCGATTCTACTGCACACAGACGTGTAGGATGCCTCTTCATCGTCTTTACAGACATGGCATTCGCCCACTCACTCCTTCCTTCCTTCATTCATTCAACAAGTGCATAGTAAGCGCCTTCTACGTGCCAAGCACTGGACCAGCATTAGAGATACAACTCTGAGCCGAACAACAACAACAACAACAAAAACCAAACACCACATCTTCTGCCCTCCCTGAGAACAAATTTCTGAAGCTTCTGTATCCCCTTGGTCTTCCATACTTGCTAAAAAACTTGGGTTGACTTATTTAGTTACCCACCATTTGATGTCAAGAATTGTCTTAGCTCCTTGTCAAGCTAATGAGCTCATGAACATATTCCTTCATTAAAAAAAAACAAAAAAACAAAACTATAAACAGCAGGCTACCCGCTTTCTACACTTTTGTGATAGAATTAAACACACCAAACCCAAAGGCAGCCACTTATTTTCAGAGAGATTCCAAAATGGCGGTGCAAAGAAGACTCTACTGAGTGCTTGGGAAGATGCAAGAATTTAGGCACCGACACCCTCCCTCATATCCGCATAGAGCCTCCCATTACACCACTCCCCCTTTCTTTTGTCTACTGATCTTATTACTTCATTTGTCTCCAGTGTCCCATCTCTCTCTCTCTCTCCCCCCAGCAAACTAGACCAATGACTTTACTAACTCAAAGGATGATAACAGTAAGTAGTATTTACAGATCAGTTTCTATGTGCCTGGCCTGTCTTTTAATGCTGCACCTGTATTACTGATGCACTGAAACCTCCTCATTACCGTATGGTGGGTATCATCATCCCCATATTACAGATGAAAAAACTGAGGTGAAAAAATGAAATTATTGTTCGTTGTGACACGGCTAGCAAGTAGTGGGTGCTCATCAATTGTTCCATGAATACTGACTACTACAGCATGTAAGAGAAGAACGGCAGTTCTCTGGTCATGTTTCAGATGAGAAATGTGAGCAACTAGTTCCTCTCCTTGGTGGGGGTCAGTAGAGAAGTAGCAGACTAACCAACCTGGACTATGTATCTTGGTATAGACACAGCTGCCCAAAGATTTAGGTATGTTTACCCTCATTACATAGATGAGGGCACACTGAGGATCAGAGGGGTTGCCTAATTTGCCTAAAATCACCAGCTAGTGGTGGAGACTGGATTTCAAGTCTGATATGGAAATTAAAGTCAAAACTTCTACTTTTTTTTTTTTTTTCCTTTCTCTTTCTACTTGACCACTAACCAGGAGCTAAAGTCTGCCCTTCAGTGTGCCTGCAATACTGTCACACCCTAAGACAGCCCCAGAGTACCTCCTACTTATCCAATACACTCATGCAGCTCACAGATATGGAGAATTCCAGCTTGTCTACTTTTGGGGGTTCTTTTCTCCCCGCCCCTTAAAAGGGACTATTTGGAGTCTTGTGTCATTCCAACTTCTGATTTGAGTATTTCCATCCACCTTATTTGCATAATGTATCACTGCCCTTGGGTCTACAGGGAACAAAAAATTCAAAGTACTGTATTTAGCACACAACCGTTTGCTGAAAATAGGAAAGACCCTGGTTTATAGCTCTATAGAATCAATCACTTTCTGGTTGATTTCGTGTGGAGGAGGCAGCCACCATTGATTGGGTGAGCATTATATATTTGAAACAATCTCTTTGGCTTTGAAATGGTGGTGTCTTATAGACATGACCTCAATTCTGACAATTATCTATTTAATTGGATCAATACAGACAGCCCACTCCCCCAAACCACTGATTCAATTAATCAGACCATTGTCAAATCTCTTCTTCTCTTGGGTCTGTGTAGACACAGACCAAGTGGCAATTTCTCCCAAGATAGGCATGGATGTCAATAATCTGTTTTTGGATAAAGTATCTGATCTCTCACAAATTATACAAATCACATTGATTACCAACAAATCATAATGTTTACGGAGCACTATTTGGCTTTAGTTCCAGAGCATGACTAGGTATTTAATTAACAACCGTCAGATATAATTTACACCATTACAATGGCCAGAAAATGGTTGATTGTTGATCTTACATAGTAGAGCAAGTACTCTGAGACTAGGCTTGGTGTGGGCAAGATAAATGGGGGCTCAGTGACAGAGAAGGAAATCAAATTTCCTTATCATATTTAACACAAAAAGTCATGGTACCTCCACCGCCCATGAAGAATTGATTTCTTTTGGCTCCTAATGGCTGGTAAACTATGTAAATGATTTTGTTTCCCTTTTCGCTTTGACCACCAGGAAACTCAGAGCCAAATCTTTAGTCCAATTACATAACCTTTTTGGATTCTGTGGCCTGCAAATATGTGTTTGATTGTCCTTTTTGCCTGGTTTTGATTTTTATGTATATCCTACTACTTCTTTGTTAATAACCCCCTTTTTTATTTATTTATTTATTTATTTATTTATTTATTTATTTATTATTTATTATTTTTTATTTTTTTTGATTTTTTTTATTTATTTATGATAGTCACACAGAGAGAGAGTGAGAGAGGCAGAGACACAGGCAGAGGGAGAAGCAGGCTTCATGCACCGGGAGCCCGACGCGGGATTCGATCCCGGGTCTTCAGGATCGCGCCTTGGGCCAAAGGCGGGCGCCAAACCGCTGCGCCACCCTAACCCCCTTTTTTAAAAAAAGATTTTATTTATTTATTCATGAGACACACACAAACACACACACACACACACACACACACACACACACACACACACAGAGGCAGCGACATAGGCAGAGGGAGAAGCAGGCTCCATACAGGGAGACTGTTGTGGGACTCAATCCCAGGTCTCCAGAATCATGCCCTGGGCCAAAGGCAGGCGCTAAACTGCTCGGCCACCCGGGCTGCCCTGTTAATAACCCCTTGGTCAGGCTTCAGCACACTACGTCTCCCAGGCCAAATCCAGCTCACCAGCTTGTTTATGTATAACTTACCAATGATTTACTCTGCAAATAAGGGGTGGTGGTGGTGGAAATATCCAAATTAAAACTTGTGATCACAAAAGACTCAAAGGCTTTTCCAGAATGGCTTTCCAAAAAAAAAAAAAAAAAAAAAAAATTAAAAGAAGAACATAATTTCTTGACACATGAAAATCATATTTCAGTGCCCATAAATAAAGTTTTATTGGGACACAGCCTTGCTCACTAATTTATGCATTGTACAGAGCTGTTTTTGTACTTCAAGGCTGAGTAGTTTCAACAAATACCATATGGCCTGCCAAGCCTGAAACATTTCCTATGTAGCCCTTTACAGAAACAGTTTGCTGATTCCAGCTCTAGGCCACCTCCAGTTTTTGTGGACTAAGGCATGGGATGCATGGATGGATAGCTAACGTAGCTAGATAACATAGAGGTGATAACATGATCTACCCAGCCTACGGTGAATGCTGGTGTCTACAGCTTTCTTTGTAATTAAGCTTTGGGAGTAACACCTACCCGGGCCTGATCCAGACTCCATGTATCTGAGACAAAGTACCATGTTAGAAGAAATAAACAACCTGCCATATCCATTTTTAAGGGTAGTTGCTTTGGTCACTCCAGATCTCGAAAGGAAAGTGATAGACCCACTACTCCAGAAGGCATATGGGTTGACCAGCGATTCCTTGGGATAGAGGTGGGTTGGGCATGAGGGGGGATGGAGACAAGAGAGCAGAGTATGGGAATATCAAACATCAGGAAAGAGAATGAACTGAATCAAGCTCAGAGGTGGAAGCGCCAATGTTGGAACAGACAAAATAATGAGAGGATGTGAGAATAGATACAAAGATGGGAATTGGAGACTTCACGAAAATCCAGGTCACATGACCTAAATCTTCTTTAAGAAGCAGGAGGTGAGGCCACTCTTCTAAGAGGGACTGGGTGGGCCAAGGTGGGCCTGGAGACTTGGGAAGAGGGCAAGTTCAGAAAGGGGAGCTCTTGCTCCCGGGAAAGAGAGTGACCATGAAATGCACCTGTGCTTCTCCCCAGGGCAGGGAGGCTGAACAGCAGTTTCAATCAAAATGGAGGAGAAAATCTCTAATGATCTTTCATTATACCCCATTGGGGTAGGAGATGTTATAGAAACCCTCAGTCTCTGCCAGCAGAACTTTTCTCTCTCAAACACTCAGGGCCTGCTGGATGGAACTGTTAGCTTAATCAGAAGATTAAAAAGACAGCCTGGAAGAGAGAAAAACCTAGCCATGTGCTGTGTTTCCAGCTCTTGCTGTAGATGACAGAACCGAACCCAACCAGCAGCCCCTGAGCTGAGACAGGCCTTTTTCCCAGAGGCACCTGCCCAATCCATCTATCTGCTATGGTATTTCCCTCAGAAAAGCAACTGCTCACTGGAAGAAAAAGAAATCAAGACTTTAATGTTTATTGAGGATGTAGTATGCAGCAGGCACTCAGGTTAACTCTTGAAGCTGCAAGGCTACTTAAAAGGAGAAACCGTTACTATTTTACCAAAAAAAAAAAAGTTCAAAGAAAATCAGATAAGTGGCTGAAGTTCATAAAGCCAGGGGGAAAAATAATGATAAAACTGGATTTTTGCAGCCACAGTGTGTCTGACCCCAAAGTTTGCTTATTCCCCTTCACTGGAAGGCCCATGAGGTCAAGCACCTTATGTGATTCATTCTGTTCCACCTCCAGGGCCCAAGCCTATATCCAGAATACAACAGAAACCCAGGGGAAGCACTCCATACTGTAAAAATCCAACAGCGAACTGCAGACAAGTGGACAGAAGTGTCCACTAGCCTCTTACACATCAACATTTGGGGGACAGAGGTCTTGGATGACAGTAGGTGGCAGAAGAAGTACCTTGCACATTATGCTCGGTCATCAGTTCTCTGCTTTTCTGTCTTTGATCACTCAAAGATGACTTTGATGCATACATCTGTCTCCTGGTTATCATGGAGCATTACAACCTCCTCCTCGGTGCAACCACGGTTATTCACTGAAGTAAATGTTTGCTGGAACAGTTGGTGCAAAATAAGTACTTGTAAAAGAGAATTGGATAAATGTACGTTGAACCAAAGTAGGAAACAAAAAGGAATGAAAGTACAATTGGGAGGCTTGGAATCAGACAAAACTGGATTGGAACCCACTTCCTCGCTGTACATCCATAGGATAGTGACTTAATTTGGGGGCTTTACTTTTCCCAGCTCTAGAATCAGGACAGTAGTGTCTCCCTTGAAGGAAGGGATGCTGTAAAGTGTGATCAATAATGTATGCAAAGTCGCGGGAATTCAGTAGTTGCTCAAAAAGCGGTGGCTGGGAATCAGGTTGTTTTTGCCAAGTCGGGGATTCTCCAGGTGAAAGCATCTGTGGGACTGCAAATCTTAAAAGGATTTGCAGCAACTGCCAGATTCCCTGAACCAAATGTAGCAACATTTACATTTTTCATACCATGGAAAATTGAGGGATGATCCAGGAAAACATAGACATCTTGAGAAAATTTAAGGGCTCCAGAGTGTTTTTCCATTCAGGGACAATAGAAAACAGGAAAGCATTAATAATGTCTCGGTGCCCGGCTGCTAGCGGAACCCTCCCCAGGAAAGGATCTTTTGGTATAAATCACAACTCGGGCACCGCGTTCTCCAGACCGATGTGTCACAACAACCCCTCCCACGACCACCATCTCGGGAAGATGTTGAAAACCTTTCAAATTTGATAAAACCCAGGGCCTTCCTTAAATAGGACCATCCCTTCCCAGAAAGAGACCTCACTGTATGCCAGCTCTAAGCCCCAGCTCCAGCTGAAGCGAGGGGATGCAGGCTATGGCTCCGCTCCCCAGCCGCTCTCAGAAATTGGCAGTCTCTAAATTACTGCCCGAGAAGCATATCGCATGCCAGCTGACAAAGGGAAGAGAGGAAAAATCCTTACAGATTGCACAGCGTCCTTTTCTCCTCTCTGGGGAGGAGGTGTTTCTGGTGCTCATGTCAGCGGACCCAGAAACCAAATGAAAAATACGTGATTGCAAACACCTGGGAGGAAGGCAGCACGTGGTCGAGAAGGAGAATAGAGGACCCCAACCTTTCCCAGGTAGTAGGCGATTTGGATAAAAGAAAAATATGAACAAATGAGCTAATAAAAGTAACAAATGAGCCTGCAATTGCTTTGCTTCTGGGAGCTCCCATGATCTCAGATGGGTTCTCCAAGTAAACTTGGGTGGATTAATGCATCCTGTGATGCAGACCCAGCTCCAGGTTTGGCGGAGGACCCCATGGCTGCAAGATTTAACGCTTTGCTGTTGGGCTGAGAGTGGTGCGGCCGGGTGGAAACCAATGCAATAAGCGGTGTCCCTGGTCATCAGTGTGTGCGAGTATATGATGCCCTGGTCACAGATGCCTGGGCTTTGAGTTACTTCACAGAGGACTTGTGTTTGACTCAAGAAAAGCATATACCAAAGAGGAAAGTAAAAGAACACCAAAAGGTGTCAGAATTGACAGGATGGGGGTGAGAGTGGGTCTCTGGGGTCTCCTAGATCAGAGCTCCACTCCCCACTCCCCAGCAGAGCCTGAAGGTGGAGCGGACCCCTAAGCATATACTCTTGCTCCTAAGGGGGATGCAGAGAGGGGCCATTCTGGGGCTGGAACTTGGGGTGGGTAGATGGGGTTACCAGATGCAGACCCCCTGAAAGGCAGGGCCAGGAGAAGAGGGTCAGGGTGGACATGGGCAATGGTCAGGGCATTTATGGTCAGCCACCAAGTCAAGGCTAGATGGAGGGGACTTTCTCAATGCCTTCCTTCAGCCAGGCTTACAAAGAGTGCTTCAGTCTGCCAAGGGCCATGTCGGGAGGGGATGTGACTCGCAGGAAAAGTGAACCCTGTGCCCAATGCCTGTCTGCCCTGTTCCAGGTGCCGGCTGGTGCTGGGGAAGGAAAAGTACAGGTGTATCTCCTGCTTCGTGGAACAGCTAGCCCCCTGTATAAACTATTCCTTCTGCCTTCAATTTCTTATTTATTGGCCAATCACAGTGATCTCTCGGCTCGGAGCTGCAGTGCCCAGCACAGTGGCCAATTGCCATAACAGGCACTTTAAATTAGTTACCAATAAATAAAATGCCATTCAGACGCTCAGTCACAAAAGTCGCATGATGAGGGATGCCTGGGTGGCTCAGTGGTTGGGTGTCTCCCTTCGGCTCAGGGCATGATCCCGGGATTCGGGATCGAGTCCCACGTCGGGCTCCCTGCATGGAGCCTGCTTCTCCCTCTGCCTGTGTCTCTGCCCCCCCCCCTCTCTCATGAATAAATAAATAAAATCTTTAAAAAAAAGTCGCATGCTGAGTGCACCATGGTGGTGTGTGGCCACTGCATTGGGCAGGCAGAGAATGGACGCAGCAAGTCCCATTGGACAGCGCTGGCCAGGAGCAATCCAGAAGCCTCCTAATTGGTGTCCCTGCTGCCAGCCTGGGCCACAATGGTTTCTTTTCAGACAGTAGCCAGGATGATCCCTGAACTCCTCTAAAATGCCAAGGTCATGAGGTCAGGACAACAGCCAAGAAATAGTTCTTGGTAAAGGGGGAATGGAGGGGTATGAAAACCGAAACAAGTGTGCTTCTCATTTGGGTTCTGAATCAAACTGGAGCAGAAGCTATAGAGGACGGATAGGGGACGCCTGTGGAAATTCGAATACAGACTGCACATTAGATATTACTGGGATAGTGTTGGCTCTCTGGGGCGAGCTAACAGCATTGTGGATGTGCAACAGTTATATGGATGAGTGTGTCTGCTCTTAGAGCCGATGCCTGCTGGGGGCCATTGAGGGGAATTCTTATGGAATCTGCAACTTCTAGATGGTTTGAAGAAAAGTGTGTTTATACACAAAATACCTAACCATATATATTATATATGAAGATGCATCATCCTATGCGTAAAGATGCGTGAAGACATATTTACATATTGAGAGACGAGATGGTACATGCTGGAAATAACCAGCTGCCCTTCTACACAGAGCCCTCACATGTCTCCATCCGTTTCCCTCAGGGCAGAAGCCCAGCCACTCTGCCTCTACCTCCCCCACCCCCACCAGATGTCTGTCTTCCAACCCTGCAGGCTTGTTCCCTCTGGAGAACCCGGGCATCTGTGTCCCCTCTGTTGGGAAGCCTCTCCTCAGGCACCTGCAGAGTCCCCAACCACCTGCTGCGGCCACCCTCCCCTCCCTTTCGGGAGACTGCCCTGACCACCTGGTGAACAAATGTAATGGCTGCTTCTCCTGCCTTGCTTAATTTTTCTACATAACACTCATCACCTTCTTAGACATCATCTCATATTTGTGACTGGTCTGCTTCTTTGCCCCAGTGAGGTGGGCGCTTTAATCTCCTTTGTTCTCTGGAGGGTTCCCTGGCTAGAGCCCTCCCTGCAGTCACTCACAGATCCACCCCAAACCCTTCTCTGGGGCCAGGCCCTGGTTCCCCTGCTTAACAGTTCTGTGGGTCTCTGGGTGAAGACTGTGCCTTCCCAGATGCCTCGCTGTGTTAAGAGCCCTGGCCACTATCTGCACCCCAATGGCTGGGATCCCTCTCTTGGCACAAGCTGCTTCCTGATGCCATGGTCCTTCTATTCTAGGGCATTCTCATCTCTGAGTCCCCTGCTTGTCACACTATAGGTGCTCAATAAAGCCTGGTCGGGAAGCCAGACTCATAAACAGACACATGCTTTGTGCATTGATTGATTGTTTGAATGTAGGCATGAGTGAGGGAAAGAGGAAACAGGATTTTGAGGACAAAAACAAGAAGGGAAGGCTACATTAGCCTTTTCAGGGAGAGCAGCTTCCTTAATACTCAACAGGCTCAAGACCCATTATTCTTCTGTTCCATTTTCTTCTGAAGAGGACATTGAGGTTCAGAGGGGCTCGACGCCTTGCCCAAGGTCACATGGTAACAGACAAATTATCAAATGCCTCTCCTAACCTGAGCAATGCCAGATCTCAATCAGCTCGTGCCTCATTTTCTCCAACAACCTTCCCAGATGAGGTCACACTTGCCTTGCTAGCCTCCTGGGTATCTCTCCTTCACAGCCTTGCCCTAGAAGTAGCAGTGCATTTCTTCGCATGACTATCTGATTGATAGGACGGTTGATGTGAAAGTCCCCATACTTCCTTACATGCTCATCACACTCTTGCCAGCTCCTGGTACAGTTCTTAGCAACCAGTTAGGGATCAATGCATATTTGGATGTTTGGGTACAGGAGCAGCAGCCCCAGCTACCCAGACTCGGGAAGCCCCCATTCAACTGCAAAGAGCAGAACAAACTTCCAGGCTTTGAGCTCAAATCCCTTACAACATTCTAGCACACTGACACTCACATTGCATTCCTGCTTCCCTTAAGGGGCTCCAAATGGTCCACGTGGTCAGTGGGCCTTTTTAGCAGGTACGGTGGGCCTGTCTTCACTCTGGAGGAGCAAGGTGGCTCCTGATACCAGCCACCCTCTCGGACAGCCCGACTGATTCCTCTAAATAATATGAGATTTGTTTGTAATCAAGTGAAAATGTGTTTAATGAGGAATAAATCTGATCCTAAATCAGGATGATTGCATTAGCGTCACGGAGCTGACTCAATACCTGGCCACGTCATTCCATTTTTAGAAGGTCGTGGACATTTTTAGCTTGCCTTTTTGTGCATGTGCTGCTCATTGTGCAAATACGGCTCCATTTAAAGACACTGGCGCTTGTTCAGTTCCCTTCTGTTCTCCGGACGCAGGTGGAAGCTTGTGAAGCTGGAGGACAAAGCCTGGGGACGGCTGCAGCAACCTGCACTTCTCTGGAGGCAGCAAGCAGCAAGGGCAGCACCTTCAGGTGAAGGCCGGGGGAGGAGAGCATGACAGAGGTACAGCCTGGTGTTGGAAGCATGGGCTCCTGAGTCGATGGGCCCAGACCTGAATCTGAACTCTGTTCTTCCGTGTCCTTGGGCAAGTTGCATAATGCATCTAAGTCTCAGTTTCAACATCTGTGAAAGGGAAATTTCACAGACTGTGGATGGCAGGACTCCAGGATGGCCTCCAGGATTCCTACCTCCTAACATATAGACCCTTGTAGTTTTCTTGAGCATGGACAGAATCTGTGAATATGATGGGATACTTGTTCCCACACTTGGACTATCCTGTTCAACAAGGAAGAGATTTTGTACATATAATGAAGGTCCCAAAGCAGCTGCTGTGAGTCAATCAGAAGAGAGAGATGATCCTGGTGGGCCTGACCTAATCAGGTGGACCCCTAAAAGGAACTGGGCCCTCACTTGAAGAGAGAAATTCAGATTCTCCCATAGTGTGGCAGGTACAAATATGAGAGCATCTGTGGAAAAGGCCACGTGGGCAGAACCTGAGGAGAGCCTCTAGGTGCTGACAGTAGCCCCCCGCCAATAGCCAGCATGAAAATGCAGACCATGGCCCTACCGTCACAAAGAAATGACTTCTGTCAATGACCACAATCTCTGAGAAGACCCCAGCCCTGGCTGAAACTTTTATTTCCGCCTCCTGAGACCCTGAGCAGAAGACACAGCCAGGCTGGGCCTGTACTCCTGGACTACAGGATTATTATATAGCATATACCTGTTTTAAACTCCTCTACATAAAAATAAATAAATAAATAAATAAATAAATAAATAAATAAATAAATAAATAAATAAATAATAAAAAAATAAACACCTCTATGTTTGTGGCCATTTGTTGTGTAGCAATAGGTCGATAATATGCTGAAAACAACTAGCTCTTAAGGTTCCTGGGAGGAGTCGTCTGCATGCAGAGTGCTTGGTAAAGAGCCTGGAATACTGAAGAACTAATAAAGGGCAGTTGTTATTATGATTTACTTTCTTTACTATTATTAGTAAGATGATAAATATTAAAGGGCTTCTGTATCCTGAAAGAGCTGTCAGTTCACATCCTAGTTTTGTCACTGAGCAGCTATGGGATCCTGGGCAAGTGAGGTGACTACGTCTGTTTCCTCGTCTGATAATAGGACCACCCAGGATCATCTCCCTTCCCATTAACTCTGCAGTGAGGTTTAAGCACATAATTTCTAAAGGCTTTAGCTTATTGACTAAAGTTCCCTACATGTCGATGATGGCACTGGTTTCTCTTTGCAGCGTCTGGCCCAGAAACTTCCAATGTCTAAAGGTGGCATCCCTACAGCTGGGGGACAGGAGGTTCTAAGATGGAGTTCCCGGAGAACAAAACTCACAAGAACATGCAGGTAGAGTAAGGCCAAAGTGAAATTTCCTTTAAATAAGACAAGGTTTTACAGGTATATTTTTAAGCAGAAACATGAACCAAAATATCAGACCTCTGAGTATTCTTATCCAATATGATGGTGTCAGCTCCCACCATTCACAGAAGATTCCTACACGAATATCAATTATGCATTGATTCATTGATTCATTGATTCACTGAGTGCCTAAATATTTCAGGCCCTGGGTGTGATGCTGGATCTTCAGCCCAAATCCACGGAGCTCCAGGCTCACATGCCCAGGGTCTGCTGGGCCTCTGCCATTCGCTCAATCTCAACACATCCCACACTGAACTCCCTTTCTTCCCTCTGCTTTTCTTTCTCTTGGTTAACACCATGTTCTCTATTCAGTCACCCCAGTAGGGACCACAGACTCATCCTGAGTCTTCTGTCCCTCGATTCCCCCCACACCTCGGTGGGACCAGGTCCTGCCTGTCAAGGACTCCTCCTCCCTGTCCAATGGTACATCCTTAGCAGGATGTAGGAGTTTCCTGGGGCCGCCCTAACAAAGTACCATATGCTTGGCAGCTTAAAAAACACAAGAACTCTTAGACTTCTGGAGTCCAGGAGGCTGAAATCAGCTTCACTGGGCTAAAGTCAAGGTGTTGGCAGGGCCACTTCCTCTTGGAGGCCCTAGGGGAGAATCAATCCTTCACCTTTTTCAGCTGACAGAGGTCACCTGTCTTCTTAGGCCTAGGATTCCTTCTTCAGTCCCTCCAGCCTCCTGCTTCGGTCATCACATTTGCTAATTCTATTGCCGGACTCTCCTCTGTCTCTATTATGAGGACCTTGTGAGCACATTCAGGGCCCACCCAGACCATCTCCCCATCGCAAGATCCTTAACTGAATCACATCTAAAAATGCCCTTTTGCTATAGAAAGTAACATCCACATATTCTGGGGATCCATGACTATCATTGGGTGCTATGATTCAACCTGCCACACAAGGCCTTTGCCATCTTTCTCTTGGATCACCGCAACACCTAGGGACACTCATTCTCACTTGCCTTTTCCTGTATATTTTATAGGAGGAAGCTGGGATGACTTTCCTAAGGGCCTCAGGGCCACTGTGCTTGCTTTTCCTCCTGCCTGGAACACCTTTCCCCAGTTCTTCACGTGATGGGCCCTTTTCCATGCTTTAGGGTTCATCAGCAGGCCTTTTCTGATTACTCTGTTTATCTAAGTCCTTCCCATCGTTATTCTCCATTATGGCACCTTTTTTATTTTCTTTCACCCACACCACTCACACTTTCTGTAACTATAGTACTTGCTTACTGACTTCTTCAACATCCTTCACCCTCATTAGGACATAAGCTTTGTGAGCACAAGGACCTTGCTGGTATCATTTACTGTTGTATCATCTCTGCTTGGCACAGTTCCTGGCAGGTGACAAGATCCCTGTGGAAGGCACAATAATGCCCCCCCCTCAAAAAAATATGTCGTCAACCAAATTCCAGGAACCTATGGATATGTTAGGTTACCAGGTAAAGATCGCAGGTGGAATTTATGGTGCTGATCAGCTGATTTTAAAAAAGGAAGATTATTCTGGATTATCTAGTGAGTCCAATGTAATCACAAAGGTCTTTAAACTTGGAAGAGGGAACATGAAGAGAGGGCCAGAAAGATGTTTGTGTGTAAAGAACTCAGCCCCACGGTCCTGGCTTTGGGGATGAGAAAAGGGGCCCCTGAGCCATGTGGGAGACCTCTGGGGGGTGGGAAAGGCAAGAGGAGAGATTCCCGCCCTGCCCCTTCCCCCCCAGAGGGGCTCCAGAAGGAACACAGCCTTGACCACACCTTGATCTCTGCTTTGAGACATGTGTTGGACCTTTGCCATGTGCAACTGCAGGATAATAAATCTGGGTTGTTTGAGCTACTAAGCTTGCGATAGTTTGTTACAGAAGCAATAGAGAACTGAGACAGTGCATCACAAGCATTTGGAGTGATGTATATACAAGTCACCAAAGACCAAAGATCGCTGGGAAACACCAGAATCTGGGAAGAATTCTCCCCTAGGATTTCCCGAGAGAGAGAGTGTGGCCCTGCCAACACCTTGAGGTGGCATTTCCAGCTTCCCAAACTGTAAGACAATAAATCTCCATTGTTTTCAGTCAGATACTTTGTGGCACTTTGTTAAAGCAGCCCTGAGGAACTGTGCCTCATTGTTGGCCACAGGCTATGTTGTCCCTGTGACTTTGCCCTTGGGCTCGGGTACTAAGTCATACTGGGGAATCACGTTCCTTCTCCTCCACGGGTCAGCAAGCTGCCTTGGACTTTGGCCTGGAACAGGCTTCTGGGGACCTTCGCTGGAGGAGGGTGTAGGGAGTGTCAGGAAGCACAAGGTCAGGCCCAGAGGCAGAGAGCAAGATGGTACTCAATGCGAAAAGCGAACAACAGCAGAAGGCTGGGAGCTTCGAGCTCTTGCTGGGACCAGGGGCTCCTTCTTCAACAGGGTGCGCTGAGGGTTAACCGCGCCAGTGTGCCCAGCAGAGGGTCTGGTACAGAAAGGTGCAAATTTGTACTTCCTCCTTCCCTTTGCTTTTATTAAATTCAAGTGACAGAAAAACAACAAGAACTACTTTCTGAAACACAAGAGGAGACCTTGAAAAGCAGAAAGGCCAGAATTAAGCTGTGGAATGAAACAACTGATCAAAAAAAAAAAAAAATTACAAATAAAATCTCACCTAGGTGCACGGCCCCAGCAAATGTAAGGGAAATGCAAGTCCCTGCTGTGCCTTTTTATTACTTGAGGTATATGGAGTCTCTAATTTAAGGCTAAATATAAAACTAAAACATACACAGCTGGACTTTCAAGTATTTTCAAAACACATTTAATACCTTCCCGTGAAACTCCCAGAATCTGAGCAGCCCTCACTCTGCACCAGGATAAACAGAAGTTGGGGCGGACTGAACATATGGGCTTCAAAAGGATATTTAAGAGGGAAGAGGAACGCACAAGTGCAGGGGATCCGGAGGGATGGGAATGCTGACGCGTGCACGCAGTCACACGGTGTCCTTTGCCACACCAGGGCTCTAATGAAAACCAGCAGACCCTGGCTGATGGGGCCAATGCTAACAGGGTCTGCCTCTCACCGCAGCTTTTCCTGCCCCCGTGTACTTTCTGGCTCTGCTCCTACATTCCTGTGCCAGTGGAAAATTAGAAAGATTCAAGTCTGCCTGGCAGACATGAATAGATCCTGTTATCCCAAGAATTCTCCTTGGAGGAGGGAGCATCCATGGTACTGGTTGCCGTTTGGTATCGCCCCAGGCACCTTTATTAACTTGACAGTTACACACGGAGAGTCGCCTGCGTGCTAGATGCAGTTCCGTGGACACACTGGGATACACCAGCAAGTGAGCTAAACAAAACCAGGGTCTGTGTCTCCAGGAATTGTCTGACGTGGGTAGAGAGACATTAACGATGATGTCGGTGATGTGCAAACAATCCTACAGGGGCCTGGGAAGCCAGAGCATGGAGACGATGGGCCACGCTTAGCATGGATGTGCTCTCTGAGAAGCCAATGTAGGATATGAATGCAGAATAATGTCCCCCTCCAAGATGGCCATATCCTCACCCCCAGAACCTATGGATATGTTAGGTCATGAGGCAAAGGGAGATTAAGATCACAGATGGAATTCTGGTTGCAGATCAGCTGACTTTAAAATAGGAACATCAGAGGAAGACAATCATCACATGGTTTCGCTCCTGTGCGGTACGTAAGAAATAGTGCAAGGGACCGTAAGGGAAGGAGGGGACACTGAAGGGGCCAAAGCCAGAGAGGAAGACAAACCGTGAGACACTCTTAACTCTGGAGCAAACTGAGGGTGCTGGAGGGAAGGTGGAGGGAGTCGTAATTGGGCAACGGGCATTAAGGAGGGCACGTGATGTGATAAGCACTGGGTGTTATAAGCAACTGATGAATTGTTGAAAACTACACCTGAAACTAATGACATGTTGGCAAACTGAACTTAAATAAAAAAAAAAAAATTTAAAAAAAGGAACATCTGAAAGAGCTTTAGAGGCCGAGGAGCACCCAGCAATGCAGAGATATGTAAGAACTTCTTCTTCTTCTTCCTCCTCCTCCTCTTCTTCTTTTCTTCTTCTTCTTCTTCTTCTTCTTCTTCTTCTTCTTCTTCTTCTTCTTCTTCTTCTTCTTCTTCTTCTTCTTCTTCTTCTTCTTCTTCTTCTTCTTCTTCTTCTTCTTCTTCTTCTTCTTCTTCTTCTTCTTCTTCTTCTTCTTCTTCTTCTTCTTCTTCTTCTTCTTCTTCTTCTTCTTCTTTTTTTTTTAACAAAGGAAAGAGCAAAGGGCAGAGATCCCATGACAGTTCTAGAATCTGGCCAACAGAGTCTTCGATAATACTCCTCTTATCAAGAGGCAGAGTCTGTGGCCCTTCCTTTGAACGTGGTGGGTTTGGGTGCTTTCCCCCACCAAGTACAGAGGTCACAGCTTCCCCCAATGGCGTGCAGTGGAAGTGACCCCCTATGACTTCCGAGGCCGGGTCAGAAAAGCCATGCAACTTCTGCTGTGTGGCCGGGACAGCTGCCTTCCCGGAATCCAAGCCCACTGAGCCCACTGTGCCGGAGCCTGGCTGGGCCCATCCGTCCCTGCCAGCCTGACAGGACGCTGGACTTGGGCCTTCTAGACCAGCCCTCTCGTCACCTGAACACCACTAAGTGACTCCCTCTCCCCCATCAATGGCACGTACAACAGGAGATTCAATCAGCCAAGCCATTTACCCAAAGTCCTGCCCCAGAAAAGCGTGATAGCTAATAAAATTGCTGTTGTTCTAAGCCAGTGAATTGCGGGGTATTTTGTTTCTCATCCACAGATAAATGAGAGAGGCCCCACACGGATAACGGAAACATGAAATGAGACCGTGGATGTGAGGTTCCCGGTACGCAGCGGGCCGTCAGCAAATGTCAGATCACGTCCCCGTTCCTCCCGTTCCTGGTGACAATAGAGTTTGATTGCCTTTCAGTGCCACTGCCTATTTTTACACTATGCTGCATTAAATCATAAATTACAAGCAGCTTATCCATGTCTGATTCTTACTAAGCACTGGGTTTTATTGGCTCTCAAAGTTAGAGAATGACAAACACGTAAATTGGAGTGGCTTCTCTTTGCTCTCCGCAGAGGAGGGTTCTGGAAGGAGGTTCTTTGGCAGGAGACAGTGGGGTCTGAGCTGTCTTGTTCCTGACGTGCGCTCCGTGGCCCCGTGGCATGGTCTCCGCGGAGAGCCAGGCGTGTGCGCCAGGAAGTTTTTAAATGGTTTTCTGAGTGATATCGTTTTTCTTCCCTAAACAGCGTGGATCTGTGAGCTCTACTGTGTTTCTGCATTAAGGAGAACAAGCAGTCTCCCTTGGCATGTGTTTCTTCGTGAAGTTATTTTTCAAATCAGCATCTAGAAGACGTTATATAACTTCGTGATTATGAGAACACATTTTACAGCCAGAGGCCTCGATATGAAGCCTACATCTCCCCCAGAGAGATACTGGGCATGCGGCTGAACCTCTATAAACCTCAATTTACTCCTCTGTGAAATGGGAATAAACACGGTGCCACCCTCCTAGTTTGCTTGTGAAGAGTAAACTAGATCGGGCATGTGAAGCACTTAACAAAGGGCCCCACATAGAGTGAGAGCTCAGAATAATTTATCTGCTGTAATGACGTCATCACTGTTAGTTCTGCTGGGATAAGGGTTGTTAGATTTAGCAAATAAAAGTGCAAGATGCCCAGAGATGTCTGAATGTCAGATCAACATTTGTTAGTATGTCCCGAATATGCCATGGGATATACTCCTACTAAAAGTCATCCATTCATTGTTCATCTGAGGTTCAAATTTTATAGGATGCCTTGTCTTAGCACCTCGATTGTCCCTATAATCTGGTGGGTGGTGATTACCCGAGGCCCCTTATCACCAACCTCTCCCCACTTTCTCATCGTTAATAAAACCCTACATCTTTCCTGCTCCCTCCAGACTCACTGTGGACTGCTGCTAATTAAGATAGGCCAAGAGGCTGCTCTAGAAAGACAAGCTCTGTAACTTCTCCTGAAGCGACACCTCTGCAGTGATTATATAAGCAACTCCCTACAGCAGCGTCCTGACTGCGCAGGGGAGAGGCTGCCATTCGTACCCTTTCCAGCCTCCTGCTGCAGAACGCCCTCTCTCTCCACACTTCCCCTCCCTCCCTCCCTTCCTGCCTGAGGTCTGGCTCCATCTGAAGCCTCTCCCCCTACCATTGGCTCATATTTTTTTTTTCCACGTAATATAGTGTAGTTTATTACATAAGTGATTTATTGCATGCACCTTAATGTATAAGGGGCAAAACTTGTTTAAAATAAATCCAACTGAGAGGATAATCTCTATGGGCAAAATGTACTTCGACTTAATTTCTCTACTGGGTATTACACACTATATAATTGCCTTAAACAGAAGCTGCACACACAAATTTAGCTTGGCACCGATATCTGGCTTCACAGAACACTCAAGTTACATGCTGGGTTTTGCTACAAATCCTTCACTCCACCAGAAGAAACTCAACAGCATCCCTTAAAGAAATATTCAGCTTGACTCCCCCACTGAGACTGGGGAGGGGGGAGTGGGAAGGGAGGGGGGGCAGCTCCATTTGTGTGGGGGCGAAAGGCCTTTGTCTTGGGAGAGGAGACAGACCTGCCAGCCTGTGTCTAAGCAGAGCGGGGTAGGGATGGCATCTCCTTCACTGCATATTCTGAAGTGTGCTCAGCAGCAAACCAAACTGCTGCTCCCTGGCTGGCCCCGGATGTGGGGTATGTGCTTAATTACAGCTGGTAGCAGCTTGCCCTCTTTTCTCTGGGGGATTGAGTAATGAACGTGTTCATGGACTCTATCATGCACGCATGCATTCATTCGTTCTACAAAGGCTGAGATCTTCTCAGGCTGTGGGGCAGGGGTGGCCCTGGGCTGTGGAGACATCAGAGCGAAGCACAAACTATGCCTGCCCTCATGGGGCGGACAGTCCGATGGGGGGACATAGGCATTAATGGTCACACAAATAAGTGTGAAACGACCAACCATGAAGGTGGCGTAGACGAAAGGCTGGGGGTGCCCTGAGAGCTACTGGGGGAGGGTGGAGAAGAGCTCCCCGAGGAAGGAGTTTTCAGAGCATCTGTCAGTTTCCTATGGCTGCTCTGATGAATCGCCCCAAACTTAGTGGCTTCAAGCAACACAGATTTAGCTTCCTGTAGTGCCAGAGGACAGGAGTCTAAAATGAGTCTCATGGTCTACAGCCCAGGTGTTAGCAGGGCTGTGTTCCCTTCTGGAGGCTCCAGGGGGGAATTCATTCTCTGCCTCTGGCAGCTTCTAGGGGCCACCTGCATCCCATGGCTCGTGGCCCCTTCCTCCACCTTCAAAGACGGCAACATCAGGCCATGCGTGTCTTTTGCACTCAGCCATCTTTCTGGTTATGCCTCTTCTGGTTAAGGAAACTTGTGATTACAGTGGACCTCGCTGGATATCCATGCATTCTCTCCATTTTAAGCTCAGCGGCCCCGCACTTTAGTTCCATTCCGCAACTTTAATTCCCCATTAGCCCCAGCATCTGCCAGAGTCACAGGTTGTGGGGTTTAGGATGTCAACATCCTTGGAGCCATTCTTCTGTCCGCCCCAGATGGGATCTACGGAGACAGAAGGAAGAACATTCCAGGGGACTGGGTGTGGGGAGCTGGTGCTAAGGGGACTGGCGAGGCAAGAAGGGGCCAGACCCTGGAGAGCCCAGCCAGTCACATGACTGGTTCTGGTTCTTACTCCAAAAGCACGAAGAAACTCTTTACATATTTTCATCAGGGGATAAGATATTGCATTTTACTGAATCTGAGATTGTAGATGGCATTATTTATTTTCCACCAAGGAAAAACAAATGCTGCCTATTAAAATATGGTGCAATGCTTTTTGATCACTTAGACTTTTATTTGTCTTATGGCAAGAATGTTTTTAGACATAATTAGACTTCCATTTTGGTCATAGATTAACTCTTCTGCATACAATAAAAACATAAGTAAGGAACGAATGATTAGGCATTCCTAAAATTTCTTTACATTAAGTAAAGGTCTCTCTTCCCTGAATAATGTTTAAACTCTGAATCATTGATGCCGTATTTCTCTATGTGCTGTCACCTTCTGTGCCATTGAAAGCATGAGCGATGCAGCCTTTCTTGGAAGAATCCTGTAAAAAAGGAAAAGCCACTGGTGCCGGGCACTTGAGCTCACTCTTCAGTCATGTTTAGTAGTAAAACCTACTTTTGCCTCCCACTTCCAGAATGTTGCCAGACCCACCGGCCCCTCCACCCCAACAACCCTTTGGTTCCCCGAAGGGTAGGTGCTCCAGCATTATCTCTGGGATTTTCTTCAAAGCTGTTGACACGGCCCTCAAGTTCCAACGCTGGCGCTGTGGATGTTTACGTATGCAAAGGCGATGACAAATTTCGCATCACTGCTGCCTGCCTAATGGGGACCTGGAGATGTGCTCAGATTTCAGAGATGCTAACATGAGAGAATTTCAGAGACATGCCCTAAGGTCAAGATCAGATTGGTGCTTTCAAAAGGTAACTTCAATGGAAGCAAGACCTGCTTCCACATTTCAAGGTGGAGGATGTTATCTATTGATCACAATTAAAGAGCCCTTCATTTATGCTGAGCACGGGTGCTGGGCAATTTCCTATCACATTGAATCATCTCACTCTCCCCATGAGTTCTGGAAGAAGGAGGCATTATTAAAGCCATTGTACACACTCAGAAACTGAGGCTTAACTACATTAACTGGTCTCATAGCACCAGAATCATCCATGGTAAGGCCAAGATTTGAACACAGAAGGACTCTGGAATTAACCACTGTGCTTAACCACTTCTATTTCTATGTTCCTGTCTGAGTCCCTCCTGGGAAAAGTCTTTAAAATCATGAACTTCTGTAAACTCCCTGCACAACCACAGGTGGGGCACCTTCTGTGCATGCAGTAGGCTCTGCTCTGGACCTGAGGACAAAGCATAAAACCCCACGATGCTTCGCGCAAGGAGCTCGGGGCCAGCTCTTGGGATTATAGAGAGCGAACCGACGTGCCTTCCAACACATTGTGGGGCACAGGCACAAGAGAGAAACATCCCCATTTTATTCACATTATGCAATTTGTCTTAAAGAATTTTGGAGGCTAAGCATTAGAGGCTGCAAAACATCCAGAAATTCCCAGGAAGGCAGCGTGAAATGTGCATAGAAAATCTATTCCTGTCTCCATCCCATGCCCAGTTGACCTTACCATTGCTATCCTCCCTCCAGCCAGCCTGAACATTTCCTTCTAGGGGAATAACAAAAAGAAAGTGGGGACATAGGTGGGATGGGAAGAGAAAGGAAGGGGATGGGAGTAGAGGGACGAGAGGGAAAGGAAGAAATAAATACGAACACAAATCTGCACTACATTAGGCTTCTTGGTATGATCAGTAACACAAGAGTCAATTTTATAGGCACCATTGTATACACACACCATCCTTCAGGTGAAAGCCAGAAAGAACAAAGGACCATGAAAGTTAAAAAGAAAATAAAAATCTGGAATAGCGAGGTCAGGGTCCATCTGGATATACAGAAATAATGGTGAACCTATTTTTTTAAAACTCTGTTGAACGTTACCAGGATAAGAATGATAACAAATCCAAGCCATGCATCTCCTTGATTACTATAAGCACAAATGGTACATTGTGTCCAAAGCTCTTATTGGGATCTTTTTCAGGAGATGACCCCATAAGGTAAAATTTCTTATTAAGAGCACTCAGTTTGGAATCCTTCAAAATTTTATTTCAGCTTGGTCTGGGGTTTCATGGAGAAGGAAGTAGGCAGGGATGGGCATCCTCCTTCTCCTCTCCCCCTGGAAAAAAAAAGCACTCCCCACCATACACACAAACCCCTCGAACATATGTCTACACTGAAGAGCAGAAGATTGGAAAAACAGATGGTATAATGACTTTGGAATCTGACAGCCTGCTCTGTGGCAGCGCTATCAGCAGACAGGACTTGCCAGAGATGCACATTTGAGCGAGGGGCTGCCAAGGCGAACAGATCCACTCCTCACCCTCCGATCCGCGTGAGACACTTGTGTTTGAAAACAAGCAAAATGCTTTTTGCAGGAGCAGCAAGTGAGGACACGGCTCTGCAGCATTTACGGCACATATGTTGGAGACCGGGGAAATGTTTTGCAAGCGATGGCTCTATAAACAGTGTCTACTTTGGGTGTTTTCCATAGGAGGCAGGTGGGAAGCAGGAAGAGAACGGTTGGGAGAATTGCAGAGCAACCTGTTTTCATGGGCTGTTTACCTTCTCTCACTGTACCTGGGCATATTTGCCTGATTCCCATTTGGGGGATGGGACATGCACCAGAATCTCCATGAATGAACGTCACCTTAATTCTAACCCACGTCTTGATGTACACTGATTGCCGGCTCCTCATCTCCTCCTCTCCCTCCGCATTAGGTAGGGAGAACTTCAGAAGCTGGTGGGGAAGACAGGTAGGGGGGAAGAAACGGAGCTGTCATGGGCCCCGGCCCGCTGGGCTGGCCCTGTGCTAAGCGATTTTCATATTCCATCAGCTTACTGCTACGCAGAACAGTTTTACAGGCGGGGAAGCTGGAAATCAAGTATAAAGAAAGATTTGGCCAGGGTAACATGACTCAGAAGAGGTGATTCTGGCCTTGGAATAGTACCCTGTCACATTTCTGCCAGCCCTGTCTATGAAGGTGGAAAAATATCCTCAGGGTGACCAAACCATAAAGCATGATCTGCCTTTTAGGGAGCACTCCGCTGGGAAGGAGAGGGCTGTTGAGGAAGGCTAAATTCTGTCCTTCTCAGAGTTACCTCTTCTAGCTCTGAGTCCTCAAATCTCCAAAGACAGATTTCGTTTAAAAACAAAACAAAACAAAACAAAACAAAACAAAAAACTATGCCCGAGCTGATTTCCACTGAAGGGACCACATCCTAATGTCATTCTGCTCAAACAACTTTCGGGATCTGGATTCAGAATCATCCATTTCCCTTTTCTTTCAGTGAAATGAAAATGTCATTCATTTACAGCCACAGTTTAAGGCTACACCAGCCTCCACCTCCCTGCAATTCATGGCAATCTCATTAATAAATTAACCCAACTGTCACAGATGTATAAATGCAGAATCACTTGGAAGGGGTCCCATTTGAGATCACACAATCTCCAAAACCTATTGCAACATTTTATAATTCCTGCAGGCCACCCTGGGTCTCCTTTATACTTGCAATGGCGCCCCTTTCAATTTGCATTTAAAAGACAGTAAATTGCAGGGTTCATAAACATTTTTATAGTGATTTATTGAAGACTAGAATGTCACTGCTGTTCTTCACACTTTAGCAGTCCTGAGAATCAAATGCTGGCTATGTAATCTTGCTGTCCCGGACAACCACAGAGGCACAAGCCAGTTTGGAGCTTTATCCTTTTTTCTTTGCTTTCTGCCTATCTGTCTCTCTCCCTCTCCTTTTAAGATGGTAGTGGCCATATTTATCGTTCTGTTAGAAAAAAAGCTCATTTTAATCAGCCTCCAAGTCTTAACTTGGGTTCCATAATTTACAAAGGAACTTGGCCTGCCCATCAGCACTGTGAGGAGGTCATTTTTAGTACAGCTGAGGACCAAAAAAAGAAAGCCTTTCTTTTCATCTTCCCATTCTGTGTCCTGCCCCAAGGAAAGCAGCCCACGAGGACCCCTCTCGGTGGTGGGTTACAGACAGAACCAAAGCTGGCCACCGTGCTTCTAGATACCTCCGTCCCTCTTCCCTGCCATAGACTTAGAGCAAGGGTGGGGCTTGGGCTTTGAAATTTCTTATTTGAAAATAATGTGAGCAGAGAGGAGCTGAGGTCAGAACAGACTTGTGCTACTTTTCAGCCAGCGAAGTCACAAAAGGAGGTGAGCAGAGCCAAGACAAACTGTTTATCTAAGGGCACAGCGAACTCCTTGGCATCCTTTAGCCTTTTTACCAGGGGGACTCGAACCCTTTCTGAGCACATTGTGCATAAAGGCAAAGAAGAGAGACTGAGAGGAGGAAAGAAAAAAAAAAAAAAGGAAGAAGCAAAGGGGGAAAAAAAAAAGAAAGAAAGAAAGAAAGGCTTGCACCTCATTTGCCCTTCCAGTGTCCAGAAGGGAGTATTTCTTTACACCTTTTTCACATTATAATAATGGCTTCACAGCTCCTGAAAAGAGCCCCAGTGCAAAGGCAAATGGTGCATGACACGGCGAAACCCTGGTCTTTGTCGCACCAGCTCCGCTCCGAAGAAAGTCCTTCTCTGCCTTCGTTTCCCTGCCATTAACTGAGATGAAATGAGTTTTTCCCCCTTTTGATTCCACCCCCCACTGTCTATTACAGTGTGACGCGATGGGGCTTCCTGGCCCATTATTTCATAGAGGATTCTTTTATTCTGGTTTGGGAGTTCGCGCCTGCAAGGTTATCTGTGCACAAAGCAACGCCTTGGTCTTGCATTCATTTTTGAAATCTGATCTCATTGATAAGAACAAGACCGTTCGCATTGCATTTGTCAGATAAGGAGCTCGGGTGCCAGAGTCATAAATTTTGTGACTTCAGTCAGGGCTCCCTGTTAAAATACGTCAACCGATAAAAATGCAAGTATTATAAAAATAACCTTTGTATCAAAAGTGTTGTACTATCTCTCTCTCTCTTTTCTTTTTTCAAACACGTACATCCTTTTTCACATCAGGCGCCTCCTCGTACTTGGATGCGTATTTCCTGATGCACATTTTTTTTTTTTTTACAATTATTTCTTAAATGGTCTCGCCACTCCCGCGTCATCCTTCAGCATGCCAGGAGAAGGGAACAAACAAACAAACAAAGGGTTTATGAGCAAAGAATCGATGGGGTGCAGTTTGTCCGAGAGGGGTTTTGATTAATATCCCTCCGGGTTGATAGGGAGCATTTCCTGATCCTAAAGAGCAAATGAATCAAATGCAAAGGGGTTTGCATCCTGAGCAGAGCAGAAGAACATTTAGGACAAGGGTCTAGCGTGTCCCCTGTGGTAGCATCCGGGCTTCTCGGGGACACAGGCCTGGGCTGTCAGCTGGCCCGGGGAACAATCCAGCATTGTTCCTGCGTGGGAAGCGGTTAGATCTACTAGGACTAATGCTCACACCCAACACACACGAGAGGGACAGAAGAGGCCCACTGGCTCCGTCGTGGAGAATGGGCTTCTGGCAGGATCTTATGCCATCACAGCCGCCCCCCTGGAAAAGCCACCCCCGGACCCCCTTCCTGGGGGGGTTTGGGGGGGGGGGTTTGGGCCACAGGAGGGTGGCGAGCATGTTATATAAATATTAGCACGAGGCAGATTGCTCCAGCCCCTGTGTGTTTCCTGCCACCACCACCCCCCCCTCCCCAACTCGGTGGCAGCCACACAAAGACGCCAGTGACAAAACTAAGCGACAGCCACAGGCTCACGAGAGGCCTGCCAAGCCTCACGGCGCAAGGTCCTGTCCCCGTCCCTGTTTGGGGCCCCGTACAGCCAGGCCTGCAGCTGATAACACTGTAATAGTCCTCCTTTGAGGACAGAGGCTCCTGCGTGCTGATTAGTCATTTATCACACCTGGCAGCCCTGCTGAACCATAATTACTCTTCTCTTATCCTCTTGCACTGTCATGTCCGAGAGGAGAGGCGAGGCACAGTCCCCAGTTAATGACACATTACCCTCTTGACAAGCACTTAAAGGTTTTATTGTAAATATTCAAGATATAAAACATCTGAGATTCCCTTTTTAATTATAAAAAGCAATTTCAGGGCCTCCCTTCCCGAACCTCCCCCCCACCACCACCCCCCGACTCCCAAATAGTAAAGTTTCGGAGCCTTATCCTCTGCTTTACCGCAAACAAACTGATTTCCTTTTGTCACGTAAACTCATTGCTACAAGTTAACTCGGTATCTCTCCGCAATTATCAGACATATTGCCTATGAAATTGGTAATTTAAACACACATCACATTTCCACAAAAGTTAAATTTCCGCCCCGAAAGAAGGGGAAAATGTGCATTTATATGAAAAATTATATATGAAAAAAAACCCTAAAATGCGGCATAAATAGTCCAGTTTTCCTCATCGGAAAGAGAGGGAGGAAATCACTGAATAATTTTTTTTTTTTTAAAGATGAGTCTCTAACTGAGGTTAAAAAAATATGTATATATTTTTTTCATAAACTAAAAAATTGGAAATTTGTGGGTCGTTAAATCCTGATTGCCTACTTATAAGGTTTGGGGAGAAAGCCAACTTAGCATTCAGTCACTCCCTGGGGATATTTTTATACTTCAAGGAGTACACAGAGGACACGTCCCTTGTGGCAAGGGGGACCCTGGCAGCCTGCTTCACCTTGCCACCTTCCTGCTGGTTTTTATGAGGTGACCTTTCTGCTCTGGGAGCCCCACGCATGCATATGGGCACATGTGATGTATACTGAGCTCATCTGAGCCCAGTTGGTTTTAACTGCCCTCCCACACCTCACGAGTATACCTATTTTCAGATCCATGTGGACAGAGACGGGGGTTCAAGTGTGTTGGGTTCTGTATGTTTGATACCATCTTGTTCCAATTGGTTGAATGCCATGGCGAGTAAAATCTATTGGAGCATGCGCCTTGGGTTTAGAATCCAGGGAGCAAATGATAGATACCAGGAGAAGGCCCTTGGGCACCTTTGTTCCACAGATCACTAGAGTTGATTTTTAGGGTGGGTGTCTCCCTCTTTCAGCACCCCTCCTCGGCTGGATCTCCAAAAGCTTTCATTAAAGAGCATCAATCCCCTTCATGGGGAAAGGAAGGCCTTCCATTGGGGAAGCTGAAATATAGCCAAGCGGTAAGAAAGGAGCGATGAACGTTTAGAAATAGTGAACAGCAAGACCCAGGAAGGCATACAGTGGTCAAACCAAGGATATAAACATAGAAACAGCTGATCACCCCGAGAGCCAGTGAGGGATGGTGACAACTCCCTGCTTGGCTTCTGAGGAGACTGGTAGAAATGGGGGGGAAGGGGGGTGAGGGAATAACAGGGGGAGGATAAGGAAGCCAGCAAAGCAAAAAGGAAAGATTCATCCTCACTTTGAGAAACCTAAAATTGGAAGCACCTCGCATGGCCATGGTAGGCCCCTGTCACCACACAGAACACCACCCCAGGCAGTTGAGGCAGCTGGTTGTGCAGAAGAGGGAGACAAAGGCACATAAAGACAAGAAGTACACTGGCAACCTTGGAATTCATGGCCCAGAGCCCCAAGCAGGCTTCTTTAACTATAAATGCATCTCGTTCACTGCTGAGTCTTCAGTAAGTAGCACATTGTGGGCACTTAAATTTTGTGAATGAGTGAAAGCACATATGCCAAAGGAGGGCCCAAGCAGATCCATAGAGAAGTTTCCTGGTCACCGGATTTTCATTTCTTCCCCTGCGGCCACTAAGGAATACATGTTGAGGATTATTTTGTTGTAGGTATTAGGAGAACAAAGGGGCCTTTTGAGGTGGTTGACCTCAAGGTTCTGGAGCTGCACATGGACAGGAGCCTGAGGTGATGAAGACCATGAAGTTAGAGATGGTGGTTGTCGCTAAAGTCTGCTTGATGGGTAAGGCCATGTGTTAAACTCTTTGGGAGGCTAAATTTCACCTTCTTGTTGGATCTTCGCATCAACCCCTGGAGGTGTTCTTCCGTGGCTTACATTGCACAGAAGAGGACACTGAGGTTCTGAGTAGTGAAAGGACCAGCCCGAGGCCCCACTGCTGGGTAAGTAAGTGCAGGGACCTGAACCGGGCCCCCTAATCCAGGTCTTGTTGCCTCTCATCTCCCGAGGAGGGATAGTGGGGAAACCTTCCAAGAAGTAGTTCAGGGTGACTTCCAAAGCATAGTGGTGAGAATTTCTCCAACTTTCTTCTTTGACTTTGATTTCAAGGGCTGAATCTGCCGTCACTGACTCGGTAAAGTCGATTCCTTCAATTTCCCATCTTGACTTCTCCTCTTTGGGAAGCTGAGGGCTGCCATGTTCTGACTTGTCCCCAGAGCACCCTGTTCTTTTCAAAGGCACTTTATAAATCTAATGAAATAACAAGGATCCAAATAAGCTGTCCTTCCCAGGTTTTTGGTCTCGAGACAAGCTCCCCTTGAGATTTGCTCCCTTTTCTCAGCATGACACTTCCTTCTCTTAAGGGAAAATCACTCATACTGTGTTCATCACCTGTTTTGTCTCCTTTTAAAAAATGCCAAGTGAATATGGAGACGAAGGACCAGAAAGACAGTGATAGAGGCTCAGTTAAGAGCGGAGGGGTCCTGGCAAGTCTGAAACCAGATGTTACCCTTCCTTCCTTTCCCTCCTTCCTTCCTGCCTTCCTTCTTCTTCTTTTTTTTTTTTCTTTTTCTTTCTCTAATTTTTTTTTTTTTAACTGCACCCTGGACTGTTCAGTAAGCCATCCCACAACTTGGGTGGTGATGGAATTACCCTGGAGCTCTGGGGGCCCCCCAGTGTTAACAAAGGGCTGTTGTCAGTGTGATGTGCATTTTGGCATTGATAAAACACAGTCCATGCATTTGTAATAACACAGCTGTTGACCTTTAGTAGCTCAGGATTCTGAAAATCCACTGAAGCTGGACAGTCACCTACCCCAGAACTAGGTCGGTTAGACTAGTTGGAGTGCCTGATGCTGAGGACAGGGCTTTTCCCAGGTAGGCCTCATGTAAAATAAAGCCAAGCATTAGAAATCTGAAGGCAGAAGAGAGGTCCTTGGTATGAGAAACAGATCAGGGTCACAAAATCCCAATCTCTTTGTCAAACACACACACACACACACACACACACACACACACACACACACATCCACTGTCCTATTTTGTTTCCTCTGACTCCCTCCTTCTCGGTGTTGCACCTTTCTGTCTTTACATCTGTTCCCTTATCTTCTCTATTGACCAGCTTCCTACTTCCTCACGGGTTCTGCTCTCCCATCCCTCATCCCTGCAGAGGGTCCTAACTATATGTCCAATCACTGAATCTACAATGCTTCTTGGCTTCAGTATTTATCGCCAACTGGCAGGTCTTTTGCTGTGCTTGTCTTTTCAAATCCTTGAGAGATGAAGGCCACGCACTGCATTGCTGGTCCCACTAAGCTTGACTAGAGCGGGGAACCATTTATGCTGTGGACAGGGATCCACAGCCTGAGGGCAGATGTGGGCTGATCGGCGGGATGATATATTTGTGATGCTGCTAAAATGGCATGGTGTGGCCTGATTCTACATGAGGGTCATTCTATCTCAGGAATCTGAGCAAGGAGAGCAGAGTTCATTAGACCTATGTGTAAGTTAAAGTATTTAGTTCATGATATTAAACTGATCAGGCTAAGAAGAAGCACTTGCAATTGAATTAGAATTCTTAAAATCACTCGAAGAGGAAAGATAGGTCAGTTGCTAGGGCTGCCCAAGATGGAACACAATTCCCAATTAATGATAAACTCAAGAAATTGAGCTGATGGCTCCGATGGCCCCAGAATTGGGGAATGATGTCAAGTATACTGTGGGTTTGCCATCCCTGCTCTTATTCATCCTCCATTTCTGCAGATCACTTATATGAAACAATAACAAG
This sequence comes from Canis lupus dingo, assembly GCF_003254725.2. NCBI lineage: Eukaryota > Metazoa > Chordata > Mammalia > Carnivora > Canidae > Canis > Canis lupus. The sequence goes on from NC_064247.1 coordinate 72,634,157, forward strand.
AAAACTCGCTAAAATGCAAAGAATAGGGAGGGCCCAGTATTTGCAGAACTCTCAATATACTGATAATTTTGTTAATTAAGGCACCAAAAAGAGCCGGTCATTGTTAGTTTCAAAGCTCTACAGGTTAAATGACTTATTTTGTGAGTCATTAAACTTAGCACGGATAACTTCCTTCTTGTTCTTACAGAGAATTTAGGTAACCCCCGGGCTAGCTCCTGATATAAAATAAAACCCGTCACATGAAGCTGAAGAGAACCACACACTCCTGCTTTGCATAGCTGCCCAGTGGGCCTGTTTTTCCGGCCATGGCACTGATAAAATGGTAGCCATGTATCACGTGCTGGCCCTGGCAATGGACACAGGACAGAGCTGAGAAACAACAGACCGAGGTGGGACACAGCCTATAGTCAGTGGCTTTTCTCTCTGGGAAGAAGCTAACATGACAGTTATGCTGGAATCTTCCATTTCCCTGTCCAGATTTACTTCTCTCCACCCCTTTGTACTCATGCCTGGGGAAGTTGACCTATATAAGCTACATCAATGAGTTACTCTCACCATCTGGTTTCTAGATGGGCTTGATTAGTGGTGGTGGAGAAGGTTTATTACCCTGGCACCTTTCCTGTGAAGAGAAGGGTATCACCAAAGGTAGGCTGAATTCCTCAGCAGAAGGTTATAGCTCCTGCCAGGTGGTGCTTTTCATCCAGATACCCTCCTCACTTGGCTCCAGCACTTGCTACCTCTCCTTGCTTCTTAGGGCATAGGATGGTTAGAGCCACCCTCATTACTATCCCTATCTCTTAAGGTTACTCGACACCCTGATATCACCTTAATAGAATTAAACTTTCTTCAAATGACCCTACACTGGTGTATCATTTCGTTCTTGCCAGGACTGCCACTAACACAAAAGCGAGAGTTGATGCCCTGGCTTCCTATAGGCCATGCTCTAAGTCACAGAGCCTGTCATGCTGGACTCACTACTTAAATGTTGGGGAAAGTCCTGCTGGAAATTTTTGGAGAGTACATTTTTAGAGAGTTGCAGAGTTCAGCAGCCCAAGGAAAGGACACAGGGTGTTTGGGACAGTCTACGGCAGCTCTCTCGTTAGTGCAAAATGCATTCACTTTACTTGGCTTCTGAACATGGAAGGCCCCTACAGAAATAAAGACATATGTGCCGTCATACAAGAAGCATCTTGAAACATGAGAGAGCACAAGGAGAAGTCCTTGAAGAGATCCTTTCCAATTTTTCTCAACCTACATGTTTTATGGGAAAGCTCTAAACTCCCACTGAAACAATGGATTAAAAAATGAGATATCTTCCAGTTTCACAATCCATTTGTTTCCTCCCTTCAAGATTTGCTGGAAACAGGGATAAAATAAGTTGCGAGGGTTCAGTGTGAACAAACTTGAAAAATCCTGCCTTTGTGGGGAAAATATTTTTAATTTTCAAATGCATTCCAACCCACTCCTGCTACAAGGTAGAAAAAAAATATAGCACTGTCCAGAAAAGAAGGGAAACTACTCACATGTCAATGATCACGGTGCCTAGAACAACAAAGCCAGAACTGGATTAATAAGCACAGCCCACTTATAAATTTCTTCATCTTTGGGTTTGCGATACAAGGAGATCTCAAATCACAAAGACCCTCTGTGTGCTTTAGGAAAACAGGCAGGAGAACTAAGGGAGCCCCACAATGCTATCCAGTTAGGAAGCTGGTTCTCTCTGAGAGCTGTACTTGAATAACCATGGTGGGTGTGTCCTTTGAGAAAGCCCCAGGATCACTTCCCCAGGAAGCCTTCTCTCTCACCACTCGCATTTGGATAAATATGCCTTCACTGCACTCCTGGAGCATCTTTTTTGTAGAACCTTGTGGCATGACCTTGAAAAACTGTGTTTTCCTGAGTTCCTGAGGTCAGAGGGAATCTCTTGTTCACCCTGAAAAACTGACGCTTAACACAATGCATGCTATCATGTAGGTGTCCAATAAATCCCTGTGCAATTAATCTTCAATTCACAAAAATAGCAACATCAAAATAGCACTACTTTAGAATCTCCTCTGGAGTTATCACGGGACAGCAAATACGCTTCAGTGTGTACACCAAGCCTGGTCAATTGATGACTTCCTGGAGCACTGTTTATTAGCCAGGGTTTGGGAGTCACAACCATGTTTGGGAGGAAAAGAGTATATTGATGAACTACTGATGGCTCCGATGGCCTCAGAATTGGGGAATGATGTCAAGTATACTGTGGGTTTGCCATCCTGTTCTTATTCATCCTCCATTTCTGCAGATCACTTATATGAAACAATAACAAGAAAACTCGCTAAAATGCAAAGAATGGTAAAATCAGCACAGCCCCAACCTATTTAAGGTATTGTGGGCCTGGAGTCTAAAAACAGAAACCAGTTCATGTCCAAACCAATTGTTTTTCATGGAACACAGAGAGCATATTAGGAATGTGCCTTCATAAAGCTCTGAGTCAGACTGGTATCCTCCAGGTGACTTTCAAAACTGTATAGGTCTAAAAGCACCTCCACCTATGGCGTCTTTGTAAAATTGATTAACTATTTTCAATAAGTTTTTCTATCATCCCGGGTTGAAAATTGCAAGCGTGTTGCATATGTAAAAATATAAATGTTTGACTCATCTCGCCTGGGGAAATGCTGATGAATCCAGGGGTGTGTGTGCTCCTGTTTTGGTAAATGTCTCCCCAAGCCCCAGTTAATCTTGACATTTCCTCCATGTTTCTATGCCATCTTAGGGAAGCTTGTGTTGGATATCCTTCAGACACTGGGATGGCCCTCAAGTCCACTCCTCAAGGAGAAGTGGAGGTCAGTACAATGCATCTTTGGCTCTTAGCCATGACCTTTTGACACAGCATCCTCCGCATTCCTTGGGGACTCAAGGTCTTCGTTTCACAGAGATCCTGGCTGATTGAGCCCAAGAAGGCAGCCAGTTGGAGTTTGGGCATCAGCTGCAACTTCATTACTCCTGCTAGATGGACCCAGATAATTCGTCCACACCTGCCCTGAGTGTAGTCTGGGGGACTCCCACCAGTGGTGGGGAGACATTTGTACTAGCCAGAGAAGTGAAGTGATCAGTGGCATAGGGACCCTGGCATGGCTGCAGTGTTGACAACCACATTTGAGAAGCACAGCAACACACCCTGTGTGCCAGTGACATAGATTTACAGGCTGAACTGTTTCCTCTTTCCTGATATAATGTGCTGTGACAAAGTAAGAGAACAGAGCATTTGTGTGCATAAGACCCCCATGATCAACAGGAAATGGAGAACTCTCCAGACTTAAGTCCTGGAAAGAGTGACCTGAGAGTGTCACGGAGGCCAGTTCCAGAACACGAAATCACCAAGTCCCAACAATGGGTGGCCAGAGTTTGGATGCTGAGACAACGATAGTGGAGGGGGCTGAGGACTCAGAGACTCTTGGATCTGTGTTAGGATCCGAGGTTCTTTCTTTTTGCCCAAATATCAGTCTGTATTCTCTTAAATAGCAAATAAAACCATACTTCAATACTGGAAACGTGATGAGCCAACTGTAAAAAAAAAAATGAATTCCCCTCTCCTCTTTCTATGTGATCCTTATTTCTCCTTCTTCCTTGTTTTTCTCCTATCTGTTACATCCCCTGCATACACTTGTTACCCAAAATGCCAGGTATCGTTCAGCAGACACCACAGTGGTGATCATGAAAACAGACATGGAAAATCTGACCTTTTGTGACTAAAGGCTTTTAAAACATGAAGATTGGCAAGGTAATTTTGGAATAAGGATCCTGAGGGTCAGCCTGTATGTTGTTATATAAGCCAGTTGACTTATTTGAGAACAATATCAACATCACTCTGAAAAAAGTTGATGCCAGCACTCTGCCAACATAGATCACACAGGGCAGATGTTGGCAAATGATAACCCACAGGCTACTTCTAGCCTGACTTTCCTCCTGTTCTTATAAATAAAGTTTTATTGGGACACAGTCATGCCCATTTGACACATATTGTCTATACCTATTTTTATGCTCCAATATCAGAGTTGACTTCATGGCTTATGAAGCATAAAATATTAATCATCTGGCCCTTTATAGAAAAAGTTTGAGGACTCCTCATCTAGAGAGTGCTGCTTCTGTGTGGAAACTTCCAATTTACCGGTTAAATCTCCTTAGACCTCGGAGCTCTGCCATTTATCAGCCTCTGCTAAAGGCCAGCCTTGTGGCAAAAAGAAAGGGCAGTTCTCAAAAAAAGACAGAATGCTTTACCCGTGCTGATTTTCTGTATTCTGATTTTCTGTTCTAACAGATAAACTTCAAAGTCCCAAGGCTTAACACAAAAGATGTTTATCTTTCACTCCTGTAAACTCTTAATGACCAGAGGGAGGTCAGCTCCATGCAGTCATTCAGGGATCCAGCCTAGTTCCATCCTGCGGCTCATCCCTTCCATTAGAACTCAGTCACATGCCCAAATCTAACAGCAAGGGAGTGTAGGAAATATAATCTAGTGGTGTTGGTCAGGAAAAAAGGGAAATAGGCCAGTGAACATTTAGCTACATGACCTATTCCTCCTCTCCTTCCTGCCCTCCTTCATAGCACCATGGTCTTTCCTATCAGAAAACAAGCCACAGGTATAATACTTGCTCTTCAATGACACACACAATGTGTAAACCTTCCTAGGAGGACATCCATCCTAACAGAAGATTATGTAATGCTGAACTTAAGATGCCATGATCAAGCATGATAATTTTCATTTTAATTGTTTACCCCTTAAGGATTGGTTCTGGGCAAAGAAAGTATTTAGCATATTGCCCATTTTAAAATAAAGAGAGGCAATTTTCCTATAACAAAATTATCATAGGTCTTTACTTGCAGCCTCTCTGCATAGTATTGGTCATAATTAGTACTATTTGACACTGAATCCTTAATTGGGAAACAAACCAAATTCTAACATTTTTATAATGTGCTTTGTTAAGCTTTTTCTAGGCATACTCTGAATCCAAATAGGTAAGCTGCTTTGGATCAGGTTTGCTTAAAGGAGTCACATCCCATAATAGCCCTGCTCCAAGTGGTTTCTTCTCTGGACACCTGGACGTTCCCAGGTGTTGTCACCTCTAATTCTTTAATTCTATAACATACTCTATAAGCCCTGCCCTCGCGTATCCACAATAGGGGTGATACTAAAGCTGACCCATCACTTACCCCTCACTTTGGAGGAATTAGCAAATCAATTACAAACTAACGTTACAATCTTTGTCAATGCTGATATTAGAATAGCTAAATAATACTGAGAAGGGCGGGGGGGGGGGCACCTGGGTGGCTCAGTCAGTTAAGCATGTGACTCTTGGTTTCAGCTCAGGTCATAATCTCAGGGTTGTGAGATCAAGCCCCCAGTTGGGCTCCATGCTCAGTGCGGAGTCCACTTGAGATTCTCTCCCTCCTTCTGCCTCTGCCCCTCCCCACACATGTGCATGCTCTCTCTTTCAAGATAAGTAAATAAAATCTTACAAAAAAATACTGAGAAAGGGAAGGCAAGGCAAGGCCATGGAGAGAGCCCAAGACCAGGAATGAAGAGACCCTGGTTCTAGGACCATGCTCTCCTATTGGGTCATTTCCCAGACATGTCCCTTCTTCAGCCTTGACTTTCCTATGCATTTACATGTAAGCACTTTGGGCATCCACAGTGCATCTTTCAGCTCTTTCTGACTTTGCAACTCTGCAAAGAAATCCCTAATGGTGAAGTTTGATGTCTTGGTGGGAGATAGGACTTGAGAATGCCATTCTCAGCATTAGCCCACAAAGGCAAAACACAGTCCACTTGCAGATCAGACTCGGCTAAAGGAGAACCCACAGTAAATATTTCGCAAAGGAAAACAAAAGAATATATTATCTTGCAATCAAAGGGAACGATAGCCCCAATTACTGCTTCTCTAGTTGCAAATGGTTTTATAAGCAATCTGCTCAGGGTAATTTTATTATTTCAAGTACTGTTCACAACAGCACCATGAAGAAATCAAAATTTGATGAAATTAATATAGCCATCACAGGAAGGATAAGGAGAAGCTCAGGAGGGTATTCATTTGATAAATTAAATATATTTTAGGAGAGAATATTATGGTAATCATTATTTATCAATGCAAACTTCGTTAGGGTTTGCGGGATTCAAATGCACAGTTTCTCCTAACTACATAAACATACATATATGAGGAGCCCAGTTGAAAATATTAACAGTCCTTCTGCACCAGAAATATTAGTCCTTCCCTCCTTTTCTGCCTGCTTCTGTCAGGGAGCCACAAAGCATACAACTGCAGCGCCTAGCTAACCATGTAATTGATAACTCCCTACTCGACTCACTGTGGGAATCTGTCAGTTAAGGTCTGAAGATACATACACACCACTATGAAAATGAACTTACACCAGTCTGTCTGCGGACCAGGAAGGGCCTGAATGCAGTCGACATTTTGCTACTTAATTGGTTGGGCCGGTTTACCAGCACACATGTGTATTCTGGCAATGGCTCGCTGTACAATGACTCTTTTTGACAGACCTATTTAGTGAGCAGGAGGTATTTTTTTCCCCCGGATAATTGCTCAAAATCATGCTTTCAAAGTCAAAGTGGTTCAAACTTGCCTGTCTGTATTTTGCAAATACACAAGTTGGGAGGAATGCAAATGCACACTCCTATTTCTAAGGTAGATGCACAGAAGCTGTTGTTTTGCTTTTCGTTTTGTTTTTGTTTTTGTGTTTGTCCCCCTCCTCCCCTGCTCCTCCCCCCGCGCCACACACACACACACACACACACACACACACACGCACACACAGAGCAATGGAGGAGAAAGAATTCAAATCCCACAGAACCTAGCCCAAGCCTGGTGTGGCTTATCTGGGGCCAGATCCTACAGAGGGTATGTTTCACCCATCATGGGTCCAGTGCTCCTTAGTGAGAGATGTTGAATCTATGATCCCACCAATCAGAGACTGGGACCCTCGCTGTCCGGAGCAGAGAGTTGCAGCACTCAAATCCCAGGGATGTTTGGGATTTTTTTCCTTCACTTTTTGTGTAGGGACCTGGTATAATGGACAGAACAAGGACTTTGAAATCAAACCATGCTTAGTGCAGTCCAGGGAAATGACTTCATTTCTCTGCTCTGCTGCTCATCTGGAGCTAGTGGTATATACCTTGACGGACCATTGTGGACTTAAATGATGTGGCTCTGTATGAAATCATCCTGCATGTGGAGGCAAAACCTCTCCCTGTTTTGTCCATGCTCCCTCTGGACTGCTTGGAAAGCCTCTCTTGGCATTTTCCCCCCATTTCTAGCATTTTTGAATATTCACACAGAGATCATGAAATGGCTCAGGCATTATACAAGAAGAGACTTCCGAATGAGGGAATAAGAAAGTGGACCTGGGAGGTGTGGGTAAAGCCATTTCAGATGGCCAACACGCCCAGGGATGTCGTGTAGAGCATGTGCAGATGTCAGGAAGATCCAGCTGTACGGGGTACTCCCACTTAGGAAAGGCTCCACACGAAGACACGTGAATCTACAGAAAGAGCTTCATGAAGCTTTAAGGGGCCTGGGAAGTACTGTTGCCTTACATACAAAAATACCCCATGGTGATGGGGCAAAGAGTCCCTTAGCACAGAGCTGTACGTACATCAAGAACTAAAATGCCGGGCCCCTGCCAGGACCTGATATGATTCTATCTTCACATTTCTGAAAGCAAATAAAACGGAAAAAGTCACCCCTACATATTATCCAAGGAGTTTAATCCTACAGAATCACAGGACCATGCTCTTTAAGAACTAGAGAGGACTCAACCTGATACTCTCCTACTCCTCTTTCTCAGATGTTGAGAATAGCGCTCTTCTGCAAAATACTTAAAAAGCGACAAGCTTAGTAGCTAAACCAGAAAGGACTTCAGTCTCTTTGGGAGGACTCAGTTGAGTTAGTAAATCTAGTCCCACTTACAAAATCAGAATTTTAATTCTGGTTTGAAATGTCGCGTACAATTCCTAGGACTCTAACTATAAAGTAATCAGACACCTTATTATTATTCCCGTGGTCAGGACACCCAAACAGATTCCTTCAAGATGGTAGCAGCAAAGAATGCTTTCTAAACGACTAAATAAATAAATAAACTATTAGTATTTTAATTGAGGCTGGATTGCCAGGCAATCAATTTAATTAACTGCGGCGCAATTAATTGCGAAAATTGAGGTTTGACTCTGACGTTGCCAATTCAAGTGGCACTGTGTAGACTTGGTTAGAGCCAAGAGAACTAAAACAATTCCAGTCATGTTGTTGGAGTAAAATTAGCAGTGAAAGTGTTTACCTAAAATTTGAGAAATGCGAATGCTGAGGGACATGAGCCATGTTTGGCAAACTCTGCCTCAGTTTCTCCATTTGTAAAGTGGAGCTAAAATGCCCTCCTTTGCAATGAAGATTAACGGTGCTTGGAAAGGTGAAGAACAATTAGAGTTCAGCATGGATTTGGGGTGGGAGTCCGGGGACAGGGTGCCCACATGTTGACTGAAGCTACTACACTACCTCCAGTTACTGATCACACCTTTTGGATGAAGGCAAAATCACCAATACTATTGACCTGTTGAGACACTGGGTGCTACTTCCAGAGTGAAGAAAAAAAGAAAGACAGAAGCCCTGGGCCACCAGGGACCTCCGAGATTCTTCAGTATCTCCTGTGTCATGCACGTCTGCATGTGACCTGAGAAATGGGCACTCTTCCTGGTCTTAGAGACATCTGAGGAACTAGCACTGGTGAGGATATGGAGAAACTGGAACCCTTGAACATTGCTGGTGGGAATGCGAAACGGTGCTGCTGTGGAAAACAGTTTAACGATTCTTCAACAAGTTAAGGATAAGACTGCCAAATGTTCCAGCGTTGGGTGCATGTCACTCCCAGGTCTATACCCAAAAGCACTGAATGCAGGACTCAAATGAACATTTGCATGTGAGTGTCTATAGCTGCACTATTCACAACAGCCAAAAGGTGAAAACAACACAGATGCCCATCAATGGCTAATCAAAATGTGGTCTAAATATACAACAGAATATCATTCAGTCATAAAAAAGGAATGAAGTACTGATGCATGCCACAATGTGGAGGAACCTTTAAGATATGCTGCTTAGTGAAAGAAGACAGATACAGAAAGTCACCTATTGCCAGATTCCATTTATATGAAATGTCTGGAAGAGGCGAATCCATGGAGACAGAAGAGCAGACTGGTGGCTGCCAGGGGCTAGGAAGACGAGGAGATATTTTGGAACGAGAAAGCCCTGTAGTTGCATAAAATGGTGAATGTACTAAATGCCACTGGGCTGTTTGCTTGAAAATGGCTAATTTTATGTTACGTGAATTTCTCCTCAAAAAAAAAAAAAAAAAAAAAAAAAAGAAAGAAAAAAGAAAAGAAAAGAAAAAGAAAGAAAGAAAAGAAAAGAAAAACAAAGTGCCTAAAGTTTCCTTGCATCTACCTGCAGTATGTCTGCTGCTTCCCAGAGAGGAGCTGGGCAGTAAGGTGGGGGTGTGTGCCTGCAACAGAGCCAGGAAGGGGGTCTCACAGGCCAGCCCAGCAGCCCACACTCCTGCCCTTGCCATCCATCTGCTGGCATCTCCCTTCCTCCGGGTGCTCCCCCAGGCTTTACTTTCACCAAAAGATCCTTTTTCTAGATCCTCACTCCTACCACGTTTGTTTATAGAACAGTTGTATATTAAACCCCTCAGAGAAAGAGGGACATTGGAATTCCTATAAATAAGGACACATGCAGAGAGGAGCTCTGGGGGGGGGGTGGGGGTTCAAGGAGGGAAAAATAAAGTGGGGGGCAGACTCATTTAGCTAATCTCCTTATGGCTCCTGGTGTTTGGTTTGTCTGGCAGGCCAGGGCAGAAACAGGGCCACCCCAAAAACTTCCGTGGTCAGAACTAATTAGGCACATAAATATGATCTAGAGGATTCCAGGCCCATTGAGGATCCTATAAGGACCCTGGTTCCCCATGGGAGGCCATTTAGACGCCAGAGCCACACCTTTCTGACGAATACCATTCTTGTTTTTCCTTCAAGAGCCCTTGGATCCTGGGCCACTTGCCTGACTAAGTCTTACCAAAAGGAGCAGCTCCAAAACCTCTTGATTCAAAGCCATACAGGGTACCTGAGATACCACCTTCTCACTTTCTTAAGGGGGAAAGAAGATGTTAGCAGCTGTTACGAAATTGCCTGAAGGCAGCAAAAGAGTTGCTTGGCTGACAGTGTGTGAGCTTCAGTGAATACCCGATTCTCCCAAACCAGGGGAAACTTCCCTGAAGGGCTTGTGTGCCAGACTCAAGAAAACAAAACAAGGCAGTGCTCTGGGGATATGAACCCTCTGCTCTCCATTATTACATCTGAACCAGCACTGAAGAGACACTGCAAACGTCGGCACTGAGGCTGGTCTCAATGGAAGTCACAGTAAAGACTGGGTGTGGGGAAGGGAGTTATTGAGCCCACTGCACCCCCCACCCCACCTATGCCCCAGGTATGTTCTCTTTGTGTTCTTCTATTCCAGTGTCACACTGATCCAGGAGCTGATGGGTGTAGCTGTGAAAACCTAGAGATGCTGAGGCCCTGGCACTCTCAAGCTGAGGATTCCCGATGTGGATCCTTGACCCCACTCAGTCCTTGGGACCAAGATGGCTCTGCAGTGGCCAAGTGTGCACTCTCCTTCCACTGCATGGTGCCAGCTCATTCTTCACCTCCTGGGTAACTTTTTCAGAAATTACTTGCTCGGTTGGCCTCTCAGGCTGCCTAGGTCGTGTGCTCTTGTGGCTCTGTTAGTTGTGGGCCCACGCACATCATGTGTTCTGGATCTGAGACTCTGACCACGCGGCCCTGGGTGCTGGGAGTGTGTGAGGACGGGGCATGCCAGAACAGAAGCAGCCTCACTGGCTCTCATTTCAAAACTACCTAAAAATGAAGATCAGAAAGAAGTAGGTGTGTTTCACAAGATGATGGCTAGATTAAAGTGTGCAAGGAGTTTTGCAAGGGAAAAAAGACCTTATCAGTTCATTCATTTATCGAAGAAGAGGAAGAAGAAGATGAAGAAGAAGAAGAAGAAGAAGAAGGAGGAGGAGGAGGAGGAGGAGGAGGAGGAGGAGGAGGAGGAGGAGATAATCAGTGACTTCTCTATGTCAGTAACTGTGCAGGACACCCAAGGACACAGTAGGAAGACAAAATCTTGAAATTTATATTTAAGGGGACTAGCAGACCTTATATTGCAGGAACCCAGAGCAGGGAACTGGCCAAATGCACCACTGAAAGGAGGTGGTATCTCGAGAGTGAGGGTTTCCAAAGGCTCCCAAGCACTGGCAGCTCAAAAGTCAGGAGGATGTCAAGTGCTGAGGGTGGCAGGGGCTCCGGGTAGGAGAGCAGGTAACATGTGGCCGCTGATACTGCCAAAAGAGGAGGTTTTCTCCTATACGGGTAGGGGTAGGAGGGAACCTTCCTATCTGGGAGCCATGGGTTTTGCCCCCAGGCTCCCTGACTCTCCAAAGGGCATTCAATAAAAATTGAATCCTATCACTACACAGATTCCCTTGCTCAAAAGCCTCAGTTGGCTCCATGTCACCTATGGACAAAGGCGTTCTCTAGACTTTGCTTTCCTGAGGCCATGACTCCTCCAGCGGGGGTGAAAGCTGGTTCTGTGAGATGAGGGGAGCAGAAAACCTTCTCACCCCTTTAACGTGTACAACACAGATATGCATACAGGACTGAAGCAGATACGCGGTATGTCTGTGGTATTAAAGTCTCATGCGATGGAGCAATTAGGAAAGCCATGGCTGTGGGAAGTGACAATGAAATGAATGGTTGAGACCCTGCCAGTTTTCTTGCCCTCCGCACTGTGGACACTTGGCCCAGGTTGTTCTTGGGGGTGGGGCTGTTTCTGTGTGTTGTAGAATGTCGACAGCATCTCTGGCTTCTACTTCTCAGATGCCAGTAGCACCCAGACCTTCCTCCTGAGTTGACAACCAAAAATGTTTCCTGCATTGCCAGATGGGGGCGGGGGGGGGGGGGTGCTGGCAAAATCAGCCCCATTTGGGAACTCCTGGAATACATGAGGCCATTCTTTTAAGTGCTCACGAAATGATAATTCTATCACAGGGCTTAGCAGAGTTGGATTTTTATTTTATTTTATTATTTTATTTTTTGGGGGGGAGTAAGGCTGCCTTTTATCTGGAGCAATAAATTCTGAAGGGGCCAATCAGGTCTACAGTTGCAAAACAGAATGGCAAAGCAAAAGGAGAAACCCGGCCATGCCAGTGTTAGAGGCCTTTGCGTGAAGGTATCATCAGGAGTGGGGAGGGGCTTACGGAGCCGAGCCAGAGCGCCTGGAAACGTCCATCTCTCTTTGTGTCCGGAGAGGCCTCATTAAATTTCGTGACTGCGCTGGTGGAATTTGACTTGCAGCTGCGAAATTCAAGGCCTCCCTGGGCCTCTCGTGGATGGGAAGCCAGGGTAATAAATGGCCTCTGCTTCCTGGCCTGGGTTGCAGGCCTTGGGAGGTGACGCCCTCAACATCCCACTCCAAAGGGTGGAGAGCTGGGGGTCCCCACACGGATCTGTATATGGGGCTGAGCGATTTCCATCGGGTAACACCGCCTGGGAGTCAGTGATGTTAGGCTTCTGCTTAATCAAAAGGAAAATAAAATCAAAACTGAAATAATCCCTTGTGCCCCACATGATACTTCTAAAAACTAACATATGGTTTATTTGGTTGATAAATCGGAAGCAGGATGGATTCATTACATCGTACTTGGACCCGGTTCTGGAGAATGAAGCCTCATCTCACTGAAACATTGGAGTCCGAGCGATCCCTCCTTTGCTAAGGCTCTGGAAAGCTCGTGCAGAATGAAGCGTGTGTTAGGGGAGAACCCACGTGCTGTTCAATTAAGATGTTTATTGATGTGACACATAAAACTCTCCTATTTTATTATCTGGACCGGGAGGTGGTTATTTATTTAACTGCTTTGCTTCCGTGCTTCTGGGGATTCCTTCGAGATGGTTTTTCTCTAACAGTAATCCAAAAGAACGGGTCCTCTGACGAGTTGGTCTTCTTTCTCCCCCTTCTCCCTGGATCCTAGGATCAATGAGGTTGAGTTGTCCTGCTATGTGTTTTTGATTTCTGACATCACGTCGCACCTACAGGCGCAGAAGTGGGGAGAGGGCACTTTCTGGATGCAAGATGTTTTTGGAAAGGTGGGGGATTTTAGGGGATAATTTTAAACATTCAACATAACTGTTTGTGTGCGTTTCGCCTTACAGGGGGAAGAACACCAACTAACAATATGGTTATCTTGACGTAATCCTCAGATGGGTAACGTTACATGAAATGGATAAGCCGAAGGAGGGGGAAAAATTCTGCACACGTCTATTTCCCTAGTTGGAGACAGAAATGACCCAATTCTGTTTTACCAGTGGAAGCAGGGGCCCTGAGCTCGAAACTCTGGTGCTGCTGGTGCTCCCACCTTCTTGCCTCCGCTCCCCTCTCTGCAGAGAAATTTGTGTTGGAAGATACCCAGACTTAACTTTCATTTACTTTTTCCTCGGGGACAGATTTCTCAATCAAACTCAGGATTCAAACTTTCTTTTGCTAAGACAGTGCTTTGGGAGACAAAACAAAGCAAAGCAAGGCAAGGCAAGGCAAATGATAACAAAACCCTGAAGTTTGTTCTCATACAATTAGGGAGATCGAGACAGAAAGAAAAACACCTTCTTCCAAAAAAGAAAGAAAGAGAGATGAGCCTTTCAATTCATCAGACACATTGTTACAGATGTCTGAAGACATCATCAGATACTTTAAAAACGTACAAAAGTTCATTTTTGGTTAATTATTTAGTACCTCTGTTTTGTGTTGTTAAAGGAAAACAAAAAAAAAAGTGAAGACCATTCTAGAAAAATTCTATTTTTCTTCCCTTTATCACCTTCCCGGTCTACCCAGCTGCTTCCACCAGGGAACGTAAGTACCCAAATGCCACCACGACAGCCCGACTTTTGCAAAGCAGCTTAATTACTCATTACGAGATTCCATCAACACAAGCTCCGGTCTGTGGTTTTGTAATAAGGGCCGTTATCTTTCCTTGGATTTTCACTCCTTCATAAAGGGGGATTGTGGCAGAGATTTCCGCAACCCCACTTTATATGGGAAGGGAATGAGAGGATTTTAATGCATGAATTTGATGTCATTAACAATGCTGACAGCTGTTTAATCCCAGTGGAAACAACAGCTGAGTCCCAACTGCAGGAAAAATAATTAACTCTTCAGTGCGTTCCGCGGAAGGGATCGCATGAATCAATTACGTGTCTCGTGCCTTACCTGCAGTTTTTGTCCATTACTCAGCCGTTCGGTTGGGAGGCTCTGGCACCGAGACGATGACGGGGGCCCTTGCAGGCTCAGAGACTTGTTAAGTGCAGAGAACAGATTCATTAAATGGGACTCTTCTAAGTTTGCCGTTAATTAAAATTAAGAACCATTTTTTTTATGTTTCCACCGAATCACAGAGCATGATGATCTAAAGCAAAGGGAAATAATAAAGTAGGGGCCCTGGGTGACCCAGTGTCAGGGAGGAGAAGGTGGCTGAGCTGAAAGGAGAAGAAAAACAGGCTCTGTGGCCGAAACAGAAGCACGGGGCGGGATGTGCAGTGCCCGTGCTACTTTATGACATGTGCCATTTAATTTAAATGGAACATTTAGACACCTGCCAATGACTGTAAATTTGCTACTTTTTCACCCTTCCTCCCCACCCCCCCCCCCCCCCCCCCCGAGATAGATGATCAGTCGCTCTCTTCGAGGCTTCAGGTTCTTTTTCTATCTTTTTTTTTTTTTTTTCATCCCTGCTTGCTGACATCCTTCCGGTGACTATTTCTACTGCTTTTAATTTGTAAAATATTACAGATATAAATAATGTCTGATTAAGATCCTGCTTTGAAATATGTGGCGCTCACTTAACGGCTCCCATTTAATAAAGCACTCCTGGATCCTTTCCATTCATTTATAATGCGAGACTTTGAGCAGATGTCTTAAGTATTCAATGTTACAAACAGCAACATTACATGAATTTAAATTTGGCTCTTTGTCTGAACGCCCCTTCAAGCATGGCAGCTGATGTCCAGGGAGCCCTGTTTCATCTGGAAGCGATGCAGCTCTGCCACCTGCCCCAAGCTCCCTCCTCGCTGGTGCACAGTGTACAACCTGCTGTCTCCTGAGAGGTCTGGGGCTGCTGGGTGTAAGGGGAGACCCCCCGTCTGATCAGTTTGCCCAAGTGACAGGCGAAGGGAGAAGGTCCTATATCAACAGCAGGTGGACAAACTCCTACCCTGGCCTGGGCAGAACTGTGATGCTGTTTGAGTGCGTGCTTGCCATTCCTGGTAGATCTTCAGGAACAGACTAAATGTTCTATTACCCCGATTTTACTGATGAGGACAGTGAGGTCAAAGAAGAGAAATGCATCAGTTCTCTTTTGTTAATATTCCACCTAATTGGAATTTAACGTGTGTGTGTGTGTGTGTGTGTGTGTGTGTAAAATCCTCAAGTGAGGTTTGAAACTCAATATCATAAAAATGGGATACCAAATGTAGCTTACTGCCTGAACTGGGGGGAAAAATCCTAGGGGATACAGGGGCTAAACCAACTATAGTTTTTCCCATCTAGCACATTGGTACTTCCTTTTTCTTCTATTTTTCTGGAAAGCATACTTTACTCCATTTGAGTCTGTGGGTCAGCTAGAGTGTTCCATTTCCTTTCTACACACCACCTTGGTCACCTAATTAAATAACCTGTCTCTTAACTGCAGTGATTGGCTCAGAGATAAAGCATATGATCCAAAGAGGCCTAGAATCTTCCCTGGGATGCCTATATTCTGCGAGCAGATATTAATATTGCAAGAGAAGGGTTCTGGTCTCTCTAGCAACCACCTCTCCCATAGGTAGAAGGATGCTGTAGAAGCAACCCACATAGAGACCACCATCGCCAAATAATGGAAAGAAACAAATAATCTGTTTATATATTTGAGCCATGGATCCTGCCTTCCCTGAAGCCACAATGCCAAGACATTCTATAGTATGTGAACCAATATATTTCTTTTGTCATAAGCTGGGTTTAATTGCTACCGAGAATTATAGCTAATATGTAAGCATTGCTCCATGAAAGTTCTGGATATGGCATAGCATATACTATCTTTTTAAACTGTGGTCTCGAGTTAAATCTCAGCAAATTTTTCATTCTTCTGGCATCATACCATGTGCTTTCTGAGCTCTATGACCTTTCCCATGCTGTTCCTTCTACCTTGAATGTCTTACTCTTCTGCTTGCTTTCTTTTCTTTTCTTTCCTTTTCTTTCTCTTTTTTAAAGATTTTATTCATTCACTCATGAAAGACACACCGAGAGGGGCAGAGACACAGGCAGAGGAAGAAGCAGGTTCCCTGCTCAGAACCCTGGGATCACGACCTGAGCCAAAGGCAGACACTCAACCACTGAGCCACCCAGGTGCCCCTACACTTCCTCTTTCATACTTGGTGGTGTGAAAGATATCATTCAGGACCTAGATCAAACATAAGCTCTTGGTTGAAATCTTCCCTAGTTTCAGTAGATAGTATCAGGTTTCCCCATATAAGCCATGAGCTATTTAGAGCAAGAGTCCTGTCTCCTTCATTGTATGGCCTCAACAAGTACCATATGCCTGCTGGGCATGAGAACATTGTAACTGATATTATTAAAAAAATCACAGTGAACTAGAAACTCTGTCCTCAGGAGGTTTACACTGTAGAGGGTGGAGACAAAGAATCAAATAAAAGTACTAAAGTACAGGGAAGACTCTGATTATATAATTGAGTCAACATGATGATGTGGAGCAAATGGCTTCACAGGGGGCAGTGAGAGAAGTAGGATGCTTGGGGTGAAGGCCACAGGCTAGTTCTTTGTGTTGCTCACGCCACATCTGGGTTTCTGTTCCAGTCCAGACTTAAGTGGGTCTGTCTGGGGGACTTGAGTCTTAGGTTGAATTACATCATGGCTTTCAAACTATTTTTACAGCTTTATAGGGAATATAGTTTGCCTATTATACAATTCACCCATTTAAATGTAAAACTGTTTTCAGTATACTCACAGAGTGGTACTATCATATCTACAACAATTCGAATCATTTTTAGCATCCCCAAAGGAATCCTACTTCCTTAGCTGTGATCCCTCAATCTCTCCAAACCCTCCTAGCCCTAGGCAACCACTAGTCTACTTTCTGTCTAGCTCCTCTGGACAATTCATATAGATGGAATCATAGGGTCCTTTTTGACTGGCATCTTTCACCTAACAATGTTTTCAACACACTATTTTGTTGTTGTTATTAAAGTAGCAGGAAACCCTTTTTGTCATGAATAGTATCTTAGGTATAATACAATGGAAGATAAATAATAGAAGAATGGCTTTGATTGAAAGAGTAGGATGAAAGCCCTGAGTTTTACTTTCTTGACTTTGTCTCCTGAAGTACATAAGGACAAGAGCCACCGGACAGGGTAGTTAGGCCACTCACCAGGTCCCAGGCAGTCCGTCTGGACATAGAGTTCTATTTCCTTGCACTTTTGAAAGCAGGAAAATCTGTGCTATTTCAGATCTTTTTTTTTTTTTTTTTTTTTTAATTTTTAAGAAACTGCCTTCTCCAGGAAGGGGTATTATGTGACAAACATTCCAAGTCCCTTCTTATGGTAATACTGCACTTTGCAAATGGCTCGGATCCAATCCAATTGAACATAATAAAATGAAACAATCTGTGCTATCTCCAATAGCTTTAATCTTTACCATGCTAATGATTCCTAAAACCAATGAGCATGGTTTAAAAAAAAAAAAAAAAGGAAGAAAAAGAAGAAGAAGAAAGAAAGAAAAGATACATTCTGCTCTCCTGTTATCAGCCTTCTTGGCAGCTGGAGCTAGTGCTTATTGTCACCATCGACAGGGTCCTTGGGAAAATCTCACCCTTCTGCTTTGAGGTTAAAGTTTACGTGTGAAATGAACTGGTCACAGTCATCATACTGTCCCTCTGCTCATGATAGTTAACAATGAAACACAACTGCACCCATAATTAAGATTGCTGCCCCATTTTGCAATGTTGGCGAGAACTCCTCCGGGAACGGCTTGGCCACCACCAGAACCTGGCCTCTTTGGCAATTAGCAATGGCACTTTCTGTCCAGCCACACTGAATGCCCAGTCTCAGTCCTCTTATAGGGTCTGTATGGGTAGGACCATGGGGTATAGCTTCTGGATAATCTGGAAATAACCCATCCATTCATTCACTCACCATGCATTCATCTTTACAAATGGACCATCTCCTACAGACCATGCACCATGCCAGGAGTTGGAAATAAAGGGATAAGTAAGACCCGATCCTTGCTCTTAAAGAACTCAGAAGAACGGAAGATTAAACACACACACACACACACACACACACACTTCTGATAGACTGGGGGTAAGTACTAAATGATACGTAAGAACAGATGACTGGGAAGGAAGTCATGAGTTGAAAGATGGTTTTCAGCTACCTCCTCCTCCTTGCCCTACTGTTGCTGTTGTGCCCCAGGGTGCAGTAATAGAGCCTGTTTATGTGAAGCCACTCCTATCCTGTCTTCCCACTCCCCTGCTCTTATAGACTCCCACAGATTTGGAGTTCTATGCCACTGCCTATAGCAGCCTGAGGTAGCTCCTGATGGGTCACAGTGACTCTTCATCCTATCGTGGGATGTATGGATATGGGGACCTAACACCCACCTGAATCTCACAAGTCAAAATTATTTGGTTCCAGTCTTGCCCCTTCCTGTGGTTAATTGACCTCAACCTCAATAGCATACGTGATCAGGAGTGGTTACTTCCTAATTGTTCAGGGGTGGATTCACCCACTTGAACATTTTTTAGGCCATGACTTTACCTCCCTTCTTCCAGATACCATTCACTATTAATAGGCTTCTCAGAGAGGCAGCTAAGCTTGGGAAAACAGGCTGAAGCACACATGGGATACCTCAAGGGCTGGTGTGTAACCAGGGAGAAAGTTCTAACAGGATAGAAGTTGAAACAATGGATCAAGTGGAGACTTTGGGTGAGTTTTGTGTATTCTACAGGTCCTTCTCCCATTAAGGCAGTAATAGTCGTTAATAATAAAAGTAACAGGTCATATTTACTAAGCTCTTACTATGTGCCAGAAACATCCTACATGCTTTATATATATTAACTCATTCGATCCTCACAACACCTCCATAAAGCAGGTATTATTATTTTTCCTGTTTCCCAGATTTGGAAACCAAGGCACAGAATAGTTCAGTAATCTCCCCAAAGTAGAACAGGAGGTACATGAGATTTGAACCCAAAACATCATTTTTGATGATACTGACACATCATTATAATAATTGCACAATATATTTAAGGCCCTTTAAAAAGTGTATACTCTTTGACTCAGTAATTCCACTTCTGGAAATCTAATCTTAGGAAACAGTCGAATTTTATATATTATATTTATTAGTTCGAAACACTCACATGTTACTTTTTAGCCTTATTCATAATAAGTAAAATCTGGAAGCTATCTACATTTTCAATATTAGGGGAATGGTTCAATAAACTACAGTAATAGCCAATAAATGGAATTTATAGCCATCATTAAAAATGATATTCATGAAGAGTCAATAATATCCTGGAACTGTGTTGTAACGTTAAGGTAAAATGCAGAGCTGAACCTTCTCTTGGTATGATCAAACTATGTTTGGAAGCTCGGGTGGGGAGTGTACAGTGAAAAAAAGAAATGTTTTCCATTTGGTTCCATCCAAAGGAACTATCAGGAAACAATTTGTTTCTGGCATATCTACTATCTCCTCTTAACCCAGTGCCTCAAGAAAATTCAACCTGGTACTTTTATTTTTTTCTGAGATATTTCACGTGGAAAAATAAATTATATCAGTGGGTTTAATATCTCAGTTGGATAGGTAAAGCTAGGCTCTTTAGCTCATAGAAAAGAAAAGAAACCAAGCAAAAAAAAAAGCTTTGAATTCTCAGACCTGCTCACACAGTATATCTGGAATTGATGAGGCACAGAGATATCACCTGGAGATAACTTTTTCCGCTTGTTCACAGGCTCAGAACCAAATCACAGCACCTCCTTCCTCCAGCTGTACTTTGGAGCAAATTGAGTCCAAATTAGATCACCTGTTTCGTCCAATTGTATAAACCACGGCAATACCGTTTGGGAAAATCTAATAGTCTTAATCTAAGAATTGCTCCTGTGCCCACAATAGAATCAAACAAATAATCAATAAGCCTCTAGATATTATAACATCATTGAGTGAAGAGATAGAGAAGAGCCGAGTTTGTGTTTGCAGAGTACTGCTTACATGGAATCAAATCACAATTCAGCAAGGACAAAACAAACAATAGCACCAACAAACTAGGTAGAGAAATACAGTTTGTTTTATAGACGTTAATGGTTCCAGAATCTTCTACTGGAAAGCGTGAGACTGTGAATCTGAATGAGGCAGGTATCTTCCTAGGCATTTAAAGGTGTCTTTCAATCATCAGTAATAACTGTGGCATTTTATTATCATCCCCATTTTACTGTTGGGTAAATTTGAGGTTCAGGTTAGTTCGCTTGCCCAAAGTCAAACAGCTGGTAAATGGCAGAGGTGGGCACTGAATACAAGCTTTTTAACTCAAATGAACGTGACTTATATGCTGGCAAACTGTCTTTAAAGTCAGCCACCATCCAGGATGATCTGCTCTCTCCATAAACTTAGGCAAATTGATAGTATCTACAAGGCTCAGTTTCTGTATCTTAACATGGAAGTAACATGTATGTATACATGTCAAGTGTTTCGTGCTGTGTCTGGTACAAATTCATAATAAATGCTGGTTCTTAATAGTTTTTTCATTATATCACTCTAAATTATTTTTAAAAAAAAGCATGCCCTAAACAAAACCGTAAGCAAATACCAAACTCTAGTTCAATAACACAATAATGAAACACCTGCTTAAGTGTTTAGGTGTAAAGTGACTGCAACTTATCTGGAAAGGAATCAGGAAATAACGGACGTTGGGATGGATGGCTAGAGGGATGGAGGGACAGAGGGATGGATAAATGACTAAGATGTAAGTAGAAAGATGTTAATTGCCAAATCCAGGTAGTGCATAAATGAGCATTCACTATACAATTCTTTCTTCTTTTATACATGTTTGACTTTTTCGTAATCATAAAATGCTGGATGGATGGCCTACTACACAGCAGTAGGGAAGAGCGAAATGCTGTGGATGAATCACATGGCACAATGAGGAGCAAAAGCAGCCAGACACTAATGAGTGCATGCTGGATGGTCCTCTTTATATAAAACTCAAGAAATTACAACCGTGGTCAGCTCTCGATGGTGACGGGATTTACTGACTGGAAATGGGTATAGGTGAGCCTTCTGGGATGTTGGAAATGTTCTCTACTTTGATCTGGGTGGTGTTTACACAGGTATGTAAATAAGTTACAGGTGTATAAATTCTTTGGACTGTCTCTAATCTGTGCGCACCTTACCATATGTATGGTACGCCTCCAGTCAGATCCTGATTCAAGCAGCTCACATTTCCTGAATGTCCTCCTCTGCCCGTGGCTGGCATTCTTTTGAGGCACTTTCTGATGCATTCACTTGGAAAACCATTTCAGAGAATTGTCTGTCAGAATACATTATTTAAGCCTTTAAACGCGATGTGAAGCAATCTCACTTTCTTGGAAAATGACTGTCATCCCCGAGAGTAAACTTGGCCTACAAGGAGATCACCAATGTGTGAAACTCCTCAGCTACCTAGGAGCCCTTGTCCAGCATTTTTGGGCCTTCTTTTCTCTCCTCTACAGTCGTATTATTAAAAAGAAAAAAAAAAAGGTACCTCACTGACCCCAAATTTCTGTCCTCTGGCATGCGATTCAGCTATCAGGAAGGAGCATGGAGAGGCCATGTCCAAATAATCCCACATGGAGAGTCACCTAGAGGGTGAACATCCTGGTCAAAGGCTCGCTCTACCTCTCTACTCTGGGAAGAAACACTCCAGTTCAGAGGACAAACCTCTCTTTTTCATTCACCCCAGTATCATCCCTTTCCAAAGCTTCTGTATGGCCTGGCTCAATGGATCACAGGTAGAAGGCACACCCAGGCTTCTTCAGGATCATCCCCAAAGTAGGTCCCCCAATGGGAGAGAGGAGAGCTGTCGCCACTGGCAACAGAGACCTGGCCACCAACTCTCTCCCAAATCCTTTCCCAACTGCCTTTGATGTGAAGTTGAAAGCAGCACCTTCCAAATGCAGGCAAAATGGAACTACATAATGATTTCTGCAAAATCAGCAAAATAGAAGATATTGTAGGAATAGAGATGAATTGTGATCCAGGGGGGCAAGACTACCCACACCATGATAACCTGGGGTACTGTATAAAAAATATAGATCTGCAAGGTTCCAGAACTACTGAATCAGAGTCTTTGGGAATGACACCCCCAAATATTCTTATTTTAATAAGTTTATACTGAGGATTCTCTTGCATGTGCAAGTTTGAGGATCAGGGCTTCTTTGTAAAGATTTTCTTAAGGGGAACAGGACCTTTCATTCATCTCTTCACCCACTCATGCAACCATCCATCAATCCATCCATTCATTCAACCATCCACCCATACATCCATCCATCCACGCATCACCATCCACCCATCCATGCATGCATCCATCCATCTTGTAACTACATGTCTACCGCATGTTTTCTGTGTGCCATGCCATAGACTGCACCTTCCTTATTGGTCAAAAACACAATTTCTTTATACCAGTGAGTTTTACAGAGAACACACCAATTTAGCCACTTTTAACTATATGATCATCAGTCTAATCATGTAATCATCATTGCCAAAAATACTTATAGCGGTAATTTCCCCATTTTTCTCACCAGTCTATATAAACCTGTTTTCAGATAACACCTATTTTGTATGAAAGACTGCCTGGATTTTAGCGAGAGTGTGATCTGGAACAAACCATTTTAGCTTGAGTCTCTTTTTCAACGGAACTTGTACCTTCAGCTAAGAACACCCAAGTCTTATGGGTCTGTAGGTTGGCAAGTACAGAACTATGGACCTGATTACTTTCTGAGATGTACAATTACAAAGGGTAATTTATTTCCCCCAAAGATACTCTATGGAGAATATGCTATAGATTTCTTCTGTTACTAGGAAGTTAGGGGATTTGGGTACGAAATCAAAGTCATAGGTTCTGAGTTCTGTATCTTTAACATAAAGTCTTCAAAACATTTGCGTGTGTGTGTGTATGTGTGTGTAGTGTGTAATAGATATGACAAATGAGACAGAGATTCAATAAAAGATTATTCCAATTTAACAAAAAAATAAATAAATAAAGCAACTAAATTAAAAAGAACTCCCAAAGCTAGATATGCTCCTTTTCGATTAACTGCTGTATACCTCTGTCATAGATTCATATAACCCAGTGGCTGATGACATAGGAATTATTATGATTGCTGCACTGTATTGAATTTATTTAGCTCTCTGTCCCCTCCAGATTGTAAGATCTGAGAAGGCAGAGACCATTTTTCTCTTTCTTACCAATGGATCTGTTCCATGCCTGACAGTGCCTGACTCAATAAATATCTAAGTCATGGATGTATGTCCTTCCCTGGTAAGAATGTGACAAAATGAGACATCATTGTGATTCTCAATGGCTTCGATCTAAAGCAAGTGAATGATTTCCATTGAGTAAGAGTCTCCTTTCATGTTAAGTAGTGAGGTTGCTAGAGAATAAGCCTCCGTGACTAAAGAATGAGTAACATCAGCCAGGCACTCAGATTTGTTGTTGAATGTACCACAAGACAAATACTACACAAGAAGATTGGGAGCCCTGGTCCTATCATTTTCTGTCACTCCTAATCAGAAGTAAGGTTATCTTTGACCTGTGACCTTAATCATGGCCAGTTTGGTGGCCAAGTTAGGTATTTGCAATTCTTTATACCAAAACATGAGTAGCTGGGATTAGTCCTGCTGCCTGAGTATCGTATCTGTTGCACAATCAACAACATACTGCCTTTCTCCTCACCGCTATGACATTTGACCCATGAGTGGCTCGTTAAACTAGTCTGGCCCATCTACGCACCATATACCCACTAACCAAAGGCACGGACACCACTGGTATCTCCTATAATCATCCAGGAAGGTTTCTCTTCACACATGCCTTTTATTCCTAATCTCAACTGCAAATTAGAATCACCTAGGGAGCTTTTAAAAATCCTGATGCCCACGGTATAACCTAATGCAGTTAAGTCAGGTTCCCTAGAGGAAGAACCCAGGCATTAGGATTTTATTTTTTACAGTTCCCAGTAGGGTTGAGAACCACTGATGGAGCACATCTTTACCCCATTTTTCTCAGGTTTATCAATTTGTGACTCTTGCCCAGCAAGGTTACCAGGCCTTTCGATGTCATATTTATATGAGGTCTCATTGGTGTCTGGACCTCCACTGTATTCTACAGACTTTGAAAAGTTCTTTGATCTTCAACAAGCCTTCATATTACACTGACATGCTAGAGGTGGGTAGGTAGATGGATGGATGGATGGATGGATGGATGGATGGATGGATGGATGGAAGTAGGGATAGACGGATGTGTAGACAGATGAAAGGACAGATGGAGGGACAGTTGGACAAATGAATGAATGGCTTACCCTGTGAAGACTTTTATTATAACATCTGAATTACTCTATTGTTCTCCTCAAATGTTTGTGTTCCCTGCCAGAATTAAAATTCCATAATACAGAGACCTTGAACTTATTTGTCCTTGGTTTCTCAGGGCCTAGCATAGCACTTGGCTGGTGGGCAGGTACAGCAACAGGTGAAAAATATATGCCTTTTGAAGATAAATAACTTTAGTTCAATACTCATATTTGTAAGTCTATCCAATATCCTTCTAAGAATAGAATTTCTTGATAGGAGAGGAATGAAATCTTGAAATACAGGTGTGCCACTGACATTTTACTTTTATATTGCATAAAGAAATATCTAATGGCAAGTTCTAATAAAAAATTCTAATTGGAAGATAGGATTATTGATCTTAAGGCGAAGTGAGTAGATAGCATTTTTAATATTGGATTATTTGGATAATAAGTATCTTCCTATCATAGAATTCCCTCTTTTCATTGATGAGAAAACTAAGGACTAGCAAAATGACTTGTTCAGTGTTTTGAACACAGAACTATTGCCTCCCAGTCCATGTTATTCTTTTGAATCAAAGGAAGAATTTTTAAATTGCCTAACTCTCTTACTCCTCACTCTCTGCCCCAAGCATGGCCCATTTTCTGATCAGACTTTCCAAAGCAGCATCAATGACTTGGTATTTTTTCATTAAGCTACTTAGATTCCAATGAGACCTGAAAAACTATTTATGCTATTATATTTGGGTTGTTTAAGAAAAAAACAGAAAGCTTTTGGTTGTACTACCTGGCGGTGTGAGGACTGACTTCCGTTTGTAATGGGAGAGGTACATCACTGTAAAAAATACAGTTCGGGTTACTTTGGAAAGTACAAGGCACCATAACTTTCCAAATTGGCAAAAACTACCTGCTATGGATTGTAGTAAAGTGTGTTTTTAAATTATTTCAGAACCATAAAACCTCTCCATAGAGAGTGCTTTGAAACTGCAAATTAAATATAGAACATCTATGAACTGTATCCATTTTTACAGTAAGTATATATTTCCATGGGGGTTTGTACCATCTTTTTTGTCTAGTTACACTAGTTAATAATGCAGTGAATTTGCAGTAATAGAGTAAATGTTATTTTGATGACACTATTTGATTAAATTAAAGATGACATTAAAAGGACCATTTCAATAAAGAACTGAAATATCCAGAAGTAACCCGGGCTGAGTGTTTAAGTCAGCGAGTCTGGCGGCCTTAAAAGGACCAAATGGAATTTCCTTCACTGTGTGAATGATGAGCAAGTTAAGGAACAATAGGACCAAATAATATATGGGAGAATATGAAGGCTCTGATTCCGAGACCCAGGCAATTTTAGTTATTTGAGGCAGGTATGCTACTCGCAAGAAAACAGCTCCTGTGGCCTTGGGTAAATGCAGAAATGCATTAAGTAAAACGAAAGCGAGAGGGCACTGAGATTTGCAGGAAAATGTGCTGATGTGGTGATGGTGAATTGAGTTGTCGCACAAACAAAAGAGAGGGAAGAAGCGGGAACAGCCATGCCGCCCCCCACCTGCCTCACCCCCCATCTTCTCTGCAAATTCACAAATGCACGAATGGGACATCCACACCCATGCAGGGAAATCCTTGAGATTAAAAAGGGAGAAGAGAGTCCTAATTATTTCTTTCAGGCCTCTGTTCATATGGTGCTTGCCAAATAAAAGTTCTTTTCCTGAGTGAGAGGCTCGCATACATAAATCAAGCGGCTGTTTGAAAATCCCATGACTTAAGTTCTTAGAGATAAAATCTATCTGAAGAGACAGCCCTCAGCAACGTGACTGAGTTATGAATCACGGGCGTTTCACCAGAAAGAAGATCTAAGATTAAAGGTGTGTAGTGGCTGAAGCCCCCAGTTCCCAAAGAAACACCTGCTCTGGTGTCTCAGCTCCAAAGACAGGTGACATCTCTATACATCCCTGCAGTGGGCCGCTGGCTGTTGACAAGTTCAAGCCCAAAACACTCACATTTGTGATTGTTTTTACAACTAAAGAGAAAAAAAGAAGGAAGGAAGGAAGGAAGAAAGGAAGGAAGGAAGGAAGGAAGGAAGGAAGGAAGGAAGGAAGGAAGGAAGGAAGGAAGGAAAGAAAGAAAGAAAAAGAAAAGAGAAAGAAAAGACCTTAGCTCCAGCGAATATAATTCTTCCTTGTGATCCCAAAAGAACATCATTAGATACTAAGTTTTTCTCAGATAATTCATCTGCTCATCATGCATGTCGGTATCTCAACACAACTATTTATTTCCTCACAGATAGGGATGGTGGTGTGGTTTGTTAGAAAAGTCATGTGGCCCCATGTCAGTAAATATTTCCTCTTTAAGTGCAAATACCTCAGAATGCAATATTCGTGGTGTATTTGACTTTCTGAGTATAAACCTGGAGTGTTTATTATCTTCGCAGCAGTGAATCACTTAGAGACAAAGGATGATATAAAACGTCACTTCAGACGAGTCTATTAAGTAAAGCACATGATAACAAATGTTATGATGCTGAGATCTTTAAGACTGAACAGAATCCTGGAGCGGCCGGCAGATTTGTTCTTGTCGAAGATACCCACATACTTGCAAGGACTGCAATTACTCAGAAATGATGGCAAACCCTCTTTAGGAAACATCCTATTTCTCAGAATTTTGAGTGGCTCAAACCCATGTGTTTGAGATATGCCCCTTGAGAGTTTCTAAGCCCACTCTAGCTCTGGGCAATGCTTGGGAGAGCCCAAATTTCATGTTTGTGGTACACTTTCAAAACTCAAAAACTCAAAAAGAATTTCTGATGCTTCCTCAACACACACACACACACACACACACACACACACACACGTGAAAATAGAGGATTTTTAGGGCAGTGAAACTACTCTGCATGAAACCACCATCATGGGTCCGTGTCATGATCCTTTTGTCCAAACCCCCAGAATGAACAATGCCAAGAGTGAATCCTAATATAAAGTATTGGGCTTTGGGTGACAATGATGTGTCAGGATAGATTCTTTGATGATAACAAATGAACCTACTTTGGTGGGGGATGCTGATGGCGGAGAGGCTGTGCTTTTGTGGGGTTGAGGGGATATGGGAATTTCCCATACTTTCCTCTCAATTTTGTTGTAAACCTAAAACTGCACTAAAAAGCAAAGCTCATTTAAAAAAAATGAAAACAGCTTTAATGAAAAGCATATTTGAAAAACTATGGTGGTAAAGACATCCAGTTATTATTATAACTTCAGCACATTGTCTTTATGTGAGGAGAACTTGACTGAAGTCTGTACTCACGTGTTCCAGTAAAAATAGAATCTGAGACTCTAGAACTTGTATCTCCTGCTCATCTTGAGTTTTCCCGGAGTGTCACAGCACAAGCCTGACCAATTTCACTGACACCGTATGTAGAGAAAAGATCTATTTTAGGTCGTGAGGGCCATTTGGTGGTCCACTTGTGAAGATGCACTGAGGCTACTTCTCCAGCTCATCAGAACCAGCCCAGATCTCTGACACCTAGTCTCTCCTTCTGACCCTTTGTAAATAAAGTATCTTCTCTTCCATGGGGCAAATCCTACACAGCTTTCAATAGTCATCTCCTCTCTGTAGAGTTCCCAGATCAAGAAAGAACAAATTGAGCAAGAATCTGTGCTCCTATGGCACTTTATGTCACTTGTATTATCACCCCCACCCCATCCTCACCTCCCAGGTCAATAGACATTTGCTTATGTGCCTGCGCTCCTGTACCAAGAGGTCCTCGAGGCCACAGTGTGTATCTTAATTGTTCTTATTTGTGTATCTATTTCTGGTTCCTGGCAGGGGCTTGGCATGTCACAGATGCTCACAAGTACAGAAGGGTAATTGGACATTTGGGCAGCTACATGATTTCTAGCAAGCCACTTGAATATCAGTACAGATTTTCAATAAAATATAAAAATTCCACCATTCATCTAACTATGCATCATGTATCCATCTATCCAACCACTCATCTGTACATGTATTCATCCATCCATCCATCCATGTAACTGTCCATTTGTCATCCATCCATCCATCCATCCATCCATCCACCAAAAAAAAAATGTGCAATAATACCTACTCTGGCATGCCTTTTTATGGGTGATAAAAAGAAGATGTCTAGAAAAAGAGTAAGATATAGTCCTTGCCTTGACATATGTTGCTGCTGAATAGAAGAAATAAAACATGAAGGCAAGGACCATATCTTGTCCATCTTTTTGTCTCCTGCGGTGTCTTGCACAGAGACTTTATTCAGTAGCACTCAGTAAGTGGTGAATTAATGCATGAAAAGAAGTACAACACAGAACAGTAAATGAAAAATAAATGTCAAATAAATGCAAAAGACAGAATGCTACAGAAGAGTGGAGGGTGGGTTGATCATGGCCAGCTGGGCTCCTCAGAGAAGGTGGAATTTGAGCTGGGACAGAAGGGCTGGCTCACATTTGGAACAGGGTGATGAGAGCAAGGCATGCCAGAAAACAGTTTACCCAAGCATGCATGCATGCAGCCTCTGCTGTCACGGCTCATCACAATGCTCAGCACAGAGGAGGACCTCAATACATGCTTGTTTTGTTTTGTTTTGTTTTGAAGTGAGGTACACCTGCCAGGCCGAGCTGGGCATTAGGCAAAAAGGAAGGGGACCAAGTTTCTGCCCTCAGAGAGTCTCCTGGGACAATCCTGGAAGCCAGTGTAAACTGGGGGTGAGAAAGATGGTGGTATGTACCATCAAACAGTGGTTTCAACTGCACAGTGTAGAGTGGAGGTCCTAAAGGGACTGCTGATGAATAGGTTTCTAATTTGACTAAGTTTGAATATTGTGTTTGCAATTAGCAGCATCCATTTGCATACAATTAGTGTGTAAAGCCCTTAAAAAGTTTGTTCCCTAAGTAGGTTAAATATGCACACACCCTCCACTGCAATTGTGCCTGCAGTAGTGATTTGTTGCATGAATTTATTATCCTATGTAGACTAAGAATGGACTTCGGCCCAGTTGAGGTCCAAAGGACAACGCTTGCATTCTATTGGCCTGACTGTTCAGAACGAGGGTTGGATTTTCCAAAGGCTCCAACTTGGGAGGGCTGAGTGTCAAGACTGGTCATGTGTGGTTGAAGCGCACAGTTACTCAGCACACAGTCAGTTTCACCACAACTACCACCAACACCACCACCACCAACTACTACTATTCCTAGAAGAAGAAAAAAAATTCCAAGAAAACAAGGCAAAATCATGCAAGTGAGTGAACTGTCATGAACATTTCTGGGCCTTTGTTGGCCCGCGTATCCATGATCCAGGTTCAGCTTTCCCTTTGGTTCCTGCTTCCCTTCACAAAGCCAGAATTATTCTGGAAGCCCAAGCAAGTATCTTGGAAACAGCCTAATTCACTCACTCCTTCCATAAATATTTATTGCCTGCTGAGCCCTCTGTCCAGGCATGAGGGAGATATTGGAGAATCAAAACAGACATGTGGTGTATGGAGCTTACAGTCTTGTGGGAAAAATAGGAATTGATAAATGAACAAAAATAAATGTAAAATCACAGCATTGCTCTCAAGAGGAAATGTGTGGACCTATGAGAACGTATAAGAGAATTTAATGCAGCCCAGGAAGGCTTCCTGGAGGGACTGACAATTAAGTTGAAATACAAAGAAGGAGAAGCAAAGAAGGGGAAAGACCAGCATGCATAGAGGCCCTGTGGCAGGAGGCAGCAGGGGAAGTCCCAGAAAATAGGAGAAAGTCAGTGTGGTAAGAGGGCAGAGAATTAAAGTAAGAGCCATGAGCAATGAGATTAGGGAGGCAGGTAGGGGCTAGATCACTGGGTGGGGGGATTGTAGGTTATGTTTCAGGGTCTATCTTTATCCTAAGAGCAAGAGAATATCATTGGTGTGGTTTAATTAGGGGGGAGGAGGAAGAGGAATGGCATATCCAGATTTGAGTTTTGAGACGATCACATTGGCTGTAGTTTGAAAAATGGTATAAAGTGAAAACCATCTCCCCATCAGCCTCAACTGTGCCCCGTCTCTTTCCATAGCAAGAATACTGCTACCTACCCTTGGCATGCCCAGGCCAGGAACCGCCTCTTGTCCTGGTCAGACCTTCCCTGCCATTTGCAATCTTGGATGGATCCCATTGTGACTCCGTGTACGCCTCTCTCTCCATCCCCTTTCCATGGGCCCATGGCTGGTTCTCCTAACACCTGACTCCCAAGCACAAGACAAAATAGTCTTCCAGGTACAACAGTCTCCAGTTCTACTGGGGATAGGTCTAGACTGAGATCAACATCAAGTAAGACGGTCACTGTCTCTAGGAATGGGTATTGGGGTAGCACTCTTGCTGCTGTAATAGAGGTCTGTTATTTTCATCTTTTTAATAGTCATCCCGCTTTTTCCAGCAACGACATACCTACTTTACTCCATCCCTCACAATCTGTATGGCTTGTATCAAGTGATCTGACTCCCCAGCACCAAGGTGGACAGGGGTGTAGTGACTGGCTCAGGGGCCAACATGTGACCCAGGGAGGGCCAATGAGAGTCAGGCGCGGGACTGCAGGTGCCCTAGGGAAGGAGCCATACACACGGGTTCCTTGAATGTGAAGCATGTGGGCTCAGGGTGGCCTCTGCCTTCCTGGACTGACCCTGCCTGAAAATGCAGTTTACACAGAGGGAAGCTCAGCTGAAAGATGGACAGAAACAGAATTATGACAGTGCCATCTGCTCACCTGCGTCTGATTGTGCCCAGATCTACTTCCTCGGTTTCCCAGGTCCAGGAACCAATAAACTCCTCTTTTTGTTTCAGCCTGTTTGAGATGGGTTTATTATCACTCCCAATTGAAAATAAAAACTTGAGTCTTATCTGGTCTCTTCTCATTGCTCTCCTGGGATTGCTGCCACCCTACCCACTTCTTGTCTGGGAGGAGGCTGAGGCGGGTGGGGTGGGGCAAAATTAGGGAGTTTGAGCAGGGTTGAAAGAACTCTCTCCAGTGCAGCCCTTCAGCCTTTGGCTAACCAACCCCCTGCAAACCTCGCATTAGAATCAGAGGGCACACTCAGAGCTGTGATTATGAAAGTCTGGCTTCCCCTAAAGGTGCCAACCTTCTCTGTTTCCCCAAGATTTCTTTTGAAAACTCCCCATTTCATCACTGCAAGTGTCTAAGAGGAACTATTATATTTAAATGCTTGCAGAAAGTGTGACCCAAATATAAAGGGTGTCCGCTCAAATTTTTACCCCACATTAATGGAAGTCATGTTAAGTCTTATCGTTTACGGGTTTAGAAATCCACAAATCCTAATACCAAAAACCTGTGTGTGCATATGTATGTGTGTGGTATGCCTGCATAGGAAAAAATTAGGCCTTGAAGAGCCAGGGTTAGGCTTTGTCTCTTCTTCTCAAATTCAAGTGCACCTGCTATAACTCAGCTTTCCAACCCAATATCCTATTTCATCAGGAGCTGATAAGACAAACAAGCCCCTTCCTCTTGGAACAATGGCATGCCACTGTGCTTTTGCAGGAACAAACACTGAAGAGCAGTCCACTATTCTTTTCCCTTTTCCTCAAGGAAATAACCACTGACTGACTAACTACCCCTGTCCCACGCATCTCTCTCTCTCTCTCTCTCTCTCTCTCTCTCACACACACACACACACACACACACACACCCTCTATATAATGCATCCAGGCTGGAGACATTCAGCCCAAAGACTGGGAGGGAGTTTTGGAAAAGGATGGATGAGACTGACAATCTGTATCAACATGAAAGAACCCGGGGTCATTCTATCTCTCTTTTTTAACCCAAAACAAAACAAAAATCCCAAAACACATACAGTCTTCCATAGTTAAGAACTAAGTCTCTGTTGTTATCTCCTGAGTGGAAATGTTGGACTAAATCTTAGAGCTACAGAGCTCTGGAACACCTATAAACCTCAGTCCTCTCATCTGCCAAATGGGAGTGATATCATGAAGTTAAATAATGTGTGAAAAGCCCTTGGCGTATCTCTTGCCTGGCATGTGGGAGATGCTAAGTAAATACCGGTGTTGCTACTGAGAAGGCAGGTGTGAGAGCCAGACACTTAGAGAGATGTGAGGTGGCATGTGGAATCTCCAGGCGAGCCTTCTCAGGCCAGCACAATGAATTCCACACAATAAGGCCTTCGTCACTCAAGAGGAAAACCTTTGCCTGGTTGTTTTGGCCCTGCGGGGTGAATCTCAGGCGGCTGTGGCATTCAGCTTGGAAGAAGCCATACACACACCTCAGTGCTTTGTCCAGATGGAGTTAACATGAGACTTGGAGAGGGGATTAAAGAATAGAAACGTGTTCATCTGTGAAATTAAAAGTAGTACAGCATGACACACAACATTATGTGTTGGGGTGAGTCAAAAGCAATAATTAGGCTGAGTATGACTCTGAACACACTCATAATCAAACAAAAGCAATTCCACTGAATGAGGCGAGCCGATTCTCTTGGGAGGGGAAACAGGCGTAAGGGGCAGATGGACTAGGGATCAAGCTAACGGGACTGAGGCCTCAGCAGGACCTGCCCCCCTGAAAGGCCCAGGGCACTGTGGGAGCTTTGTTCACAGCCACTGCCAGTGACTGGACCATCAGCTTAAACAACACATCCGTTTATGTCTCATGGTTGGCATGGTCAAGTCCAGGCACAATGGGGCTCCCAAGGACAAAGTGTCATCCAGCCAAGGTGTCAGGCTTCTTGCCTCCCATCTAGAGGCCTGGGGAAACAATCTGCTCTGAGGCTCACTCAAACTACTGACAGAATTCAGGTCCATGTGGTTGTAGACCTGAGCTCCTATTGTCCATGAAGTTGTAGGACTGAGCTCCCATTTCCCTTGTGACAATAAGCCTGAGGTCCCCACTATCCCTATGGTTGTAGAAATGAGCTCCCCATCTCCCATACGGTTGTAGGACTGATCTCCCCATTTCCTTTTGGCTGCCAGCCAGAGCGAGCTCACAGCTTCCAGAGGCGGCCTCGTATTTCTCACCATGCAGTCCCCTCTATCTTCAAAGTCAGCAACAGCATCGAATCCTTGCCCTGCTTGCCATCTCTCTGCCTCCCCTTTTGCCACAGCCCTCTGATCCCCTCCCCTGCTTCCTCTTCTGCTCTGAGGGGCCCCTGTGATTCCACTGGACCGTCCACACCCTGAGAATCCAGAGGAATCCCCCTATTTTAAAGTCAGCTGATTAGTTACCTTAATGACACCTGTAAAGGCCCTTTGGTCATGCGACATAACCATGGCAGTAACACCAGGGAGGAAGGTCAGGAGCCAAAAGCCAGCCCACCACAGCCCCAGAAGTGGGTCCCCTGACAGACCAGAGCTGGCACCTCTCCCAGAGTGGGAACTCCCAGGGTTTACGCAGCCTAGCCACACAACGCAGCTGGAGAGATGAGGAGGCAGTGGGAATCAGGCCCCATGGGCATCTCTACAGCAGGGAGCAAGGGCTGCTGTGGGTGCCGGGACCGGTGAGGACTTGGGAGGGCTTCAAAAGCGAAATACTGTCTGACTTCCAGCCCTCTTGGAAGACTGCGTTTTTCAGCCTGGCCACCCAGAAAAGACACAGGTTCTGAGATCTGTGAGGCGTGAGTGCTCTATGCACCATCACAAAGTCGTTCAGCTAACTCCCACAAGGGCGACAGACCCTGTTTGTGGGGACAGGTCTCCTGAGCAGTAACAAAGAATAAAGAATAGCTACTAGGGCAACCGTGAGAGACCTGCGGCCTGCCAGGTACGGAGCAGAATGCTGCATTTCTAAAGCCCATGACACACCCAGGAGGTGGGCAGGATCACCCCCACGTCGAGTGGACGGAGGCCCAAGGAGGCTTGAGTAGGATGGGCAGGACGTGCCCAAAGCTCCGTTCTGCTGATCCTAGAGCCGACACTCACCCGCTAAGCCAGCTTGCAGGCTTGTGGGCCCATCGGGCATTTCTGTTCCTTCCTCCCTCTGCCTTTGACTTCCTCTGGAATGTCCTTGGACCCAACACCCAAGAAATAATGATTTAATTGCCGGTGTTTTTTCAATGACATAATTAAATATCCACCCATGAGATAAATCAACCTGAACCTGCTCGGAGCCGCCCTGGAATATTTTGGGGCTTCTTATACACATATTTTGGCTTTTGTGGATCTAAAATTAGGTTTCCAATTTTGGCCCTAGAGGCATGAGGTAAAAATTGTTATAAATAGCATCTAGGTGCCACATTCTTTTTGGCTCTTTTTAAGGGGCTAAGTAAGGGGACAAAGTAATTACTTTATTGAAAAATGCAAGGGATTATCATCTGGTTTACTATGATCACGGGTTATCTGATTGCAGTGTGGAGTGGAAAGACACTTGGGCGTCCCTGGGACCTAAAGCCCCCCACCCAGCCCAGCATTCATGGGGTTGGCCCTCCGCTCCTGCAAGCAGGGAAGGGAGCACTCTCTCCCTCTTTTCATCTCCATTAACACTGCAGAGCAAGATGCACCTGTGCTGTAATAAATGCAAGGATACAGCTTTGGGGTGGGGGTGGGGGTGCGTAGAATAATAATAAATGCGGCTAGGGGCTAAAAAATGGTTTTTGAAGCTAATGACAGTGTTCCTGCCTTTATTGCTTCAGGCAGAAACAGGAAGTTAGAAATCTAAGTGGCTTGAGAAAATATAACATTTAGCAAACTCATTTGCTGGCCTCCAGTTGTATTATCCTAATTTATTTCATTGTTGTGGGGTTTTTTCTTTTGGGTACTTTTTTGATCTATTTTTAATGGAAGACTAATGTGCATTTCTCCCCCACCCCCTTTTATTCACAGGGATTTATTGAGCAGGAAGATATTTTTTTAAAAGAACTTTTCTTTTTTAACCTACTCCTTTATGGAGGCAAAGATGGGACCGACGGGGAGAAATTTGCACTTAGTAATCCATATTTAATGTCTCTGGTCCCGATTCCTAAAGCTTGATTTCACTTGAATCTTCCAGGAGGGAAAACTATCCTACCAACTTGGAGGGCACCATGGGGTGGGACCTCCAGTCCCTTGCTGCTGCGGTTGTCACCTCAGAACCTGGCTCTGGGCTAGCTTCCCCCAAGACCCATTGCCAAGCCCCGGGGTCTGGACTCCTCCATCCACATGGCCCACCCGACTGCATCAGCCATCTGATAAATAAATGCACCAACCAGTTTTCCAGGACTGCAACGCCTATGCAGAGCAGAGACATGAAATTGTTATATTTCTCCAGTGCCCAGACCAGGAAGGAGGGAGACAGGCTACTCTTCTGGGCTGAGTGCTGAAATCTCTTCACTGTGTAAGTAAGTAAATGCAAGGACTCATCTGGCTATATCCTGCCAACCTAGGAAATCCTGGACTCTTTCTTCAAACACAGAATGAGAAAGTAAGCGGAGTTGTCCTAGTCTTCTTGGACGGAGGGAGAGAAAAGGAGGTAAGATTAGTTTGAAGAATTTCTTGAAGAATCACCTCATTTAGGGAATCAATGAGATGACCCAGTGTTTCCAGAGCTCAGCTGAATTTACAAATGCTGTGCAGTTTAGGTGCTCTTTTGGGCTGCCCAATAAGCTTGTGAGGAAGGTGGGAAAGGCGCTGATTAGCCTAAAGGGACAGATGACAATGAAAAGATGGAGAGATAAATGATATGTTCAAGGTCACAAGGAAAGTTAAGGTAAGAGCCAGGATTGGCCTCCACGTACATGTTTATAAGATAAAGTCCACTTGGTGCTCAGTCCATGTCAATTAAAGCCAGCTGCTGTCTACAAAAACACAGCACACATAGAAAATGAGGCCTAAAAATAAAAAGAAATTTCAGGAGTTTGTAAAGTAATGAATGAAATACATCAAAAATATGTTAACACAAGGGGGGGAGGGGCACAACAGGAGGGTCAACATCAACGTTATTTATCTATTTAATTTAGAATATCTTATTTATTTATTCACGAGAGACACACAGAGAGAGGCAGAGACATAGGCAGAGGGAGAATCAGGTTCCCTGCAGGGAGCCCAATGTAGGACTAGATCCCAGGACCCTGGGATCATGACTTGAGTTGAAGGCAGGACCCTCAACCACTGAGCCACCCAGGTGCCCCAAGACACCAACTTTTAAAAAGTCCTTAGACAGTTAAGCTTCTGACTCTTGATTTTGGCTCAGGTCATGATCTCAGGGTTGTGGGATCAAGTCCCCAGGCTGGCTCCACAGTCAGCACAGAGTCTGCTTGAGATTCTCCCTTGTTTCCCCTCAAATAAATAAATAAATAAATTCTTTAAAAAAATCCTTAGAAATAAAACCAGCAGTCAGATCAAACGAGGAGCACAACCAAGTGAACAAGAAAGGGGAGAAACCATAACACAAGAAATCCAGGGTGTTTGGGGAGTTTTGGCAGGTATGTAAGGAGTAACAATGGAGGCAAAAGAGATTTTTAAAGATAATAGTGGTAACACAAACAAACAGAAAAAACAAACTTTCGATTATAGACTTTCCAACTTGAATTTGATCTTTTTGGCATGAAAGCTCCAGACGCATGAAAATTAGACAAAGAGTATATTTCACAAGTGTAAGGACAAACAGCCTCATTCTGAAGATTGAAATGATATATTTAAGAAAAATCAACCAAATGACAGCTTCCAATTCTAAAATTAAACTGCCTCTTTGTTCCAAAAGATGCCCACCTCTGGATGTCACTCTTTAAAAATGAGGACTAACCTGAGGATACCTCGATATTCTGCGGAAAAGGAAAGAGGAATTTTTGCCATTACGATTGTTTCTCACTTGTTCTAGATATCCAGGCAAAGCTTTTTCAATTAGAATCTCTCTCTTGTGTTCTGGACCTGGCTGCATCATCAGGGAAACAGTTACGTGTTAAGGTGTCTCCATTTTCTCTGCAGGGCCATGCTCACTTATCTATGGGGGTCAAAAGCGAGTTCGCAGGCAGCAATGTAATCCAAGAACGTCTCCAGATGGCCTGTCCCAGATATGGTGATTTGCAATCCCCATCTGCTTGAACAAGCAATTGGATTGGTGACTTGCCACTGGTTCCAAACTGGGAAGAGGTCACTGAATTCAGTACCTAGAGAGATGTTTACCAAACTGACTATAGCTTGATTTGGCTATAGCAAGTGAGATCAATTATAGACAATAAGGTATCTTGACCATCACTATTTATAGATGTTTCCAGGCTGAATGTTATTGTGTTCTTTGCTCTCTTTACCTGTTTATAATTCGATTCCTTTCATTGATACAACAAACAGTTCCTGGGCACCTCAAAGATAAGATAGTTCCTGTCTTCAAGGAGAACCCAATCTTATAGAGGACACAGACAAGAAATCATTTCAGTTAAATGTTATGGTGCTTAAAAATGGTAGAAGCTGATAAAATAGAAGAGACTCTCAATTATGAAGGTCAACTCTGTCTGGGAAGGGGGAGTAGAAAAGAGGACCCAGAGGAAGGGTTGTTTTGTGCTGAGTCTTGAAAGACAAAAATCAATCCAAACTCAACAACAATCTCATCATGGGCTGACAGTACCACAGCCAAGAGAAACTCAGGAAGAATTCTAAGAAATCAATATATCCTTGGTTTTTGTTTTTTTCTTCAAACCTCCTTCTCTTGAGGAGTTTCTTAAATATCTGGCCAAGGACCTGGAAATGGGGTCTTTAACAACAGAAAATCAGGCTTTGGAAATGACTGTGGACATTAGTAACTCGGGGCTTAGCTACTGCAGAGTCTGGGTTCCCTGTGATTGATGCTTCATCTTTGAGACCGCGTGCCACACTTTCAGAAGCTACACTCTCTTGGGTCATCAAGGAGCCATTGAACAGACCGAGTCATACTCTGTGGTGGGAGGAAATCAAATGGTGGAAACCAGAAAGAGCTGCAAAAATCCTTGAGAGTCTTGACAGGGCTACTTTGGTTGTCAGTTCACACCTGCTTCCTTTAGGTATTTCATACCCATTCTAGATTTTTGCAACTGTGTCCAAGGTATTGACAAGTGGAGCCATTTCCCTCCTTTCTGTTTACTTTGAGAGTTGATCCAACTGTAATGTGGATCAGAAATAGTGACAGTGAAAGCTCTAATGAAGCCCTATGAGCATCTAGCTTAGATGCTCTTGAAGTTCCTGTGCCTGGATCTTCCTTGTTTCTCCCTCTGGGAGTTTCTTGTCCTGGACAGGTGATCTGACCTGGGGTAAGACTTACAATCCCAGGAGTAGGACAGTGGGAGACACATACACAGTGAGTAAGAGTACAGTCTTTAATGTCAAAGAGACCAGAGTTTGGAACTTCGGTTTGATTTTTATGAGGTGAATGATTTACTAGCCCTATACCTTGGTTTCCTCATCTAGAAAGTGGGCACAATAATGCTTATGTCATGGGATAGTTGTGAAGATTAAGGAGAAAAAGACAGACATTGTCCCCAAAGTGCAAAACTAAATGCATGTCACATACAAAGCCCTCAATAAATGACCAATGATTTTGTGTTTTAAGCATCTATTCTGTGCTACCACCTTGATTCATTAGCTAAATGATGTTCTAGGAATTTTGAATGGTGCCATCATTGTCTTCATTTTATGAAAGAGGAAACAGAAGCAAGAAAGGTAAGGAAAAATGAAGGCAGGCTTCAAGCCGAGGTCTATCTGATGCAAATCCAAGACTGTTCTATTACATGCATGCAAATAAACACCTATTTCCTTGGGTGAAAAGAGGCCAGTGGGCAGGCAGAAAAAGGCAGAGGGAAATACCGTCTCCTTCTGAAGAGCTAGTTTTTGCCTGGGACCTCAGCCATGGCATTTGGCATTAATTCCTTCCAGGTAAGCAGAAAGAAGAGTATGAAGAGATTTCTCAATTTCTAGCTCACGTTTGCCTGAAAAATGATGTCTCAAAATATCTCAACGATGAGATATTTTTTCTCCACGTCTTGTGATGACCCTCAGTTCAGTTAGTCAAGTTCAAGGATCCTCATGAATGTCCACGCAATTCGATTTTATCTTGGCACGTCACATATGTGGAAAAAAACATGTCTCAAACTTTCTGAGATGAAGTTACCTTTAAAGTGTGACTCTTTTTATCAATTGTCTGATATGATACATTTTGGCTGGTTCTAAATTCCTCTGTCCCCCACCACAAAGCTACAGAGGTCAGTTTTTCTTACGTTATCTGTTTTGGGAGGGTGGGTACTCTCATGGGAGACAGACTTGTCTTCAAAACTTTTCAAACTGCTGCCATACATTTTCATAACCTCTCCCCAGACTATTCTCCGGGGGATCACAGGAACCTTAGACATGAGGGTAGATTGTGCTGGGGACTCTTGACTTTCATTCAGAATGATGACTTTTACCCCTGAAGGGTAATTCTGTGAGATGGGGAGGTAGTGTGGGAAGCAGCCAGAAGTATTTAAGAAGGCTAATTCTCTATGGAAAATGGACTGTTACTTGGTAGTTTATGTGAAGAACACACAAAGAAGAATCCACTTTGCCTCTCCATACAAATTCACTCAGGCTACCTGACAAGAAGGGTTCTCCATGTTAGAAATATAACGATCCATAATTTAGGCTTTGATATACTAAAGACGAATTACCCATCAGTCTTGAGATGGGGAAAGGCAGAGGGAGGCAAAGAGAATCACAGCCAGTATTCCCATCTACTTGCTTTCCCAGCAGAGCCAAATTCCTTTATGTTATCCTATAGAATACAGTATGATGTTTTCAGTGAAAAATAAAACCTAAGTACTTAATTAATGCCATAATTAAATTAAGGCCCAAGTAAGCAGGGAAAAAAAAAATCACCATGATTAAGAAAAAAAAAATAAGTAGGAAAAGCACAATCCTTGACTTATATGAAGTACTCTTTCATTTTATTACATTTCTTCTTCTTTTCTTTATGGGGATTAATTGCCTTTTCTAACCCAGGAAAAGAAACCTGAGAATTTTTTCTTTCCTATGATTATGGGGGATGCAAATACAATGTAGAGGAGGAATAACAAATGCTCTATTTTCTGAGCACTCTCCCATGATTTATGAAAGGTGTACCTCACTGTGGGAAGATAATGCCATTTGAAATGGTCCATTTCATAAATCTATCTCTCTTGTCCCCAGCCGTATACAGGACTACTATGAACTTCTGAATCCAATAATGTTTTCATCCTCTATTGACAAAAAAAAAAAAAAAAAAAAAAAAACAAAGGAAAGAAAAGAAAAGAAAAAAGAAGGAAGGAAGAAAAGAAAAAAAGAAAGTAAAAAAAGACTTTGGAATGAGGTAATGATGCACTTACAAGGGAGAGCGGCTAACGCTCTGTCTCCAGGGCTTTCTTTGGCAATGGCCACGGAGCTTCCAAGGCGGGGAAACTTGGATAAACAAAATGAAGAAATAATCAACACGCGAGACATCCCTGATGTCCTTTTACTGCTAGTGGCATTAATTATAGCACGGGCCCAATCCTCCAAGCGACCGCAGAACCAAATGTTTTGCCTGAATACCCTCCCCACCACATGATGGATTTATCCTCTGGAACTTGGATATTTCCTATTCATTCATGCACTGCTTGAGTGTATCTGCTTGCTTATCTAACTGCAAGATCGCGTCCAGCAGAGGCTCCTGTGCCAAATGTGACAGTGGAGGCAGTCGGGGACCAATCATAAACTTCGGCGAAATTCACGGCTGTTCAGTTTTTCTGGCCATAAGGAGGGGGAAGTGATATACACATATTGGTGCCATGCAGGCTCCAGAAAACTCTCATGAAATACGAGCAGAGGACAGAGGAAAGTTCCTTGGGATGCAATGAAATGGACAGCACCAGCACGAGGAGTGATTAAAATGCATGCCTGACCAGCACAGGCAAGTCGTATGGCAGATGGGGGGGATCTGCTCCTCATGATAGACTAAGAAACGGAGGGAAGGCTATGGGAGCAGGACACATGGCACCTTGGTGTCAGGGACACTGAGATGGAAAGAAATTAAATCTGCTAGGCAGGAAATGCTTTGTGTTCATCAAAAAATGAAAAAAAAAGTTAAGTTTTTAAAAAAGTAGGAAAGGAAAGGAAAGGAAAGGAAAGGAAAGGAAAGGAAAGGAAAGAAGGCCGCACTTGCACACATTTTGGGTATTTTAACTTTAGTGGGGATTGGTGCATTTGAGAAAACCCATATACCCACCACTCAGATATGAAAGGATTAAGAAGCAGATAAAGCACAGGATATAAGATGGAAATGATGTAAAAATGTGAATTTGAAAGAATTCCTCACATCATACTCATCCTGATACTCTGGAATTTGCATATTTTGACTTGTATTTAAAAAGCAATTTCAAGGTCAGCTTCAGTGGAGAAACACTGAGCTAAGATGGGAAGTAACCCCATTAAAAGTCTACCAGTGTTTTGCATATTTATTTTTCTTCTTCTATAGAGAGCAATGACGACTCATAAATCAAAAAATCAGGGTAAACAAATACCAAAGAGGTTATTTTATACAAAATGTATACTCCTTATTCTATCTATTTATATACACAAACATTTCTATTACTTGGATTTATAAAGTGTGTAATACATGCATGCATGCTTTAAAAATCTGCATACATTTGCATAAGATAGAAAACATATTATTGTCCCAAGTCTCGGAAGACCATGGCCCAAATAAAATGACGACCACCTCAAATGCATTTTTGTATAAAGGGATGGAAGTAATGTGTATTTTTAAAAGCCTCAGGACCATGATTTTTAAAATATAAATAGATTTAAGTTTTCCAGTTATGTAGATTCCATAGTTTCACCACGAATATCCTATGTGGGTGGAGGTGGCTGAACAGGATAACCTTGGGTCTTCCCAACCAGATTCAGGGAGCTTTAGCAAAAGCGTGGGGAAATATCAAAATCCCCATCTGTATCTCAATGCGGAAAAGATCATTAGACTCATGTCTCTTGAAGGAACAGGAAGTGGGAGGGGTTGCAAGGGGGGATGGAATTCAGAGGATTTCAGATTGCCATGGAAAGGACAGGGCTACCCTGAAATAGGAATTTTTCCCAGTAGACCTGGCTCCTAAATCCAAATACTTTTATATTTTAAGAAACTTCTTTTTGATAATTTGATATTTGAGGATTTGACAATTAGATGAAAAGGCATCCCAGGCCATTTTATAAGACATATACAAGGGGATCCCTGGGTGGCTCAGCAGTTTGGCACCTGCCTTCGGCCCAGGGCGTGATCCTGGAGACCGGGATCGAGTCTCACGTCGGGCTCCCTGCATGGAGCCTGCTTCTCCCTCTGCCTCTCTCTCTCTCTCTCATGAATAAATAAATAAAATCTTAAAAAAAAAAAAAGACATATACAAAAGTCAATCTTGCTTATTTATTGACTTGTTTTTTAAAATCAAATCCTCTACCTTATTCACTAGAGTAGACTTACAACAACTATCAGTTATTTCCAAAATAATTAAGTCCACCCTCAAAGGATAAACATTTGCCACCAGTGAGCTCGTGCCAAAGAAAGAATTGAGAATTCCAGCAACTGCAGAACCAGGGATTATTGCTTACATGGAACACAGCATAGAGGATGGTGAACACCCTTTCCAGGTGGGAGCTTTTTGAGGCCAGGTACTGCCTCTGATTCATCCTTAAAGCCCAGCAGCCAATTTGGAGTCTAATAGACAAAAGATGCTCAGGGAATATATGTTGACTTTAATACACAACTGTCTCTGTTCCTAGTGGCATTGGTAATGAATCACATGAACATGACTTAGAGTCCCCTCAATGGGCACAGACCTGATGGGGTCTTTGTCTTGACTAAGATTTCTGGTAGTTGCCCATAGGGCTTAGAGCTTCCCAATTCCTTGCTCAGACTGTGAGGCCCACCTCTCCAACCTCATCAGATTTCAATCTCAAGCCAGGTCATTACGCTGCATCTCCCATCTATTTTTCAGCCATGCCAAACTGGCACTGAACATTTGCTGTTCCCCCTGCCTGCACCTCTTGCTTTCAACACCCCTTTGCTACCTCTGGCAATTCAGGCCTCAGAGTCATTAAGGGCTTTCCTGACCCCAAATCAAATTAGCCTACTCTTATCCCCAGTCCCTCTTGATCGCTTTACCCAGTGTAATTGGCCACACATCACTTCTCTCCAACTTGTATCTTACTCACTCATTCATGGTTGACTCTATGAGTGCACTGGAATAAAGAGCCTCTGTCTGCCTTCACCACTGTATCTCCACAACTAGTACATGGTAGGGGCTCAATACATACCTGTGGAATGAATGAGTGTACTAAAACATCCAGAAATGACATTTAATATTTGGTGTATTTAAAGGAATACTGCTGCTGGTGATCCTGAATACTCAGGGGGACATGAAAGCTCCAAAAGTTGAAGAACAAGTGGAGCAGACCCACGAGACAGCTTCTGGGAACAGAAACATGAATGAAGTGGCGCCCTTGCCACTGGGAGCCTCTGTGCTGCACACAGTGATCCTCAAGCTCTTCTGTTTATGCCTCAGTTGATTCTTCATGTTTGGTGATATTACATCCTCATAAACATCATCAGTGATACCCCTGATTCTGACATGGAGCTCAAGGGCTGAAGGGCTGTCCATACGCTAGTCTGAAGAGGTAGTGTTTAGCAAATATTGATCTGCTTCCTGTCTTTCCTCACCGCACCCTCGCTCACTTCCAGACAAGTGGAAATCCGGCCTGAATATTTCTTCAATCTCCTCGCAAAACAGAAATCCTCTGTCTTTCCTGTGATCCAGGAAGGTCCTGACACACAATGTCAGGTGATGACATTTCAGGGACTCAGGATTTACAGTCACAGTGTGTGAGTGGGAATCCTAGTTCTGCTGCCAGTGTGCAAGCTCTCAGAAAAGTCCCCTTGCCTTTCATAGGACAATGAAGGTGCCAATTCCTCATGAGAGGGGTTTGAGGATGAAATCACAGAAGGGCAATTAAATCATAAAAGACGATGCCTAACACAGAGCCTGGCACACGAGAAAGCTCAGTAGATATATGTGTAGCAGCTCCATAGAAAACATACGCTCAAAAAGAGAGGGGAATTTTGTGAATGTGTAATCCTTATACATGTATCTAATTAGCATCACTAAAAACACAGGTGTATTGGTGAACTGGGTAAAAAGTTGCTCATGCTATTCTGGTAACTTGTTGGTAAATTTGAAATACTATTAAG
This sequence comes from Canis lupus dingo, assembly GCF_003254725.2. Classification (NCBI taxonomy): domain Eukaryota; kingdom Metazoa; phylum Chordata; class Mammalia; order Carnivora; family Canidae; genus Canis; species Canis lupus. Next base: position 72,679,044 of record NC_064247.1, read on the forward strand.
ATTAAAACCTCCTCCTAACCCGCCCCCCAAAACACCCCTTATGTGTGCCCCTCTTAATGGAAATGTGCTATACCATTTTTTAAAATCTAGAAACAGGGATAACTGCTGAAGAGGGATTATTGAGAGACCACTTCCAAGTTCCTGTAGCTTAACACAGTATTTTTACCTAATTTTCCAGGACCAGGTCCTAAACAATATGTGACCATATACCAAAATCCAAATGGAATACTAATGGATCAAAATGCTTTAAAAAGCATCTTTATAAGATTTAACCATGAACAAAACTCCTTGCTTCTCTTAGCTTCCAGTTAACATGTGATAGCCTCTAATAGTTCAAGCTAAAGAGTTACAGAAGCCTGGAATTTTACATGAGCCTGACAGTGATGGATTAAAACCATACCGTAGACATACCTCAAACAGTAGCACTTACTTTTTCTTACTTAACTCATGGTTGACCTACCGGAGCCATTTGCTGGAGACTATAATTGGTGAGCTGTTGTCAGAAATTTCTCCTTGTCTAACGTGAGTTGGTTTCCAAACCAAGAGGAAAAAGTACAACCAAGAAATGTTCCAAAACCCATAGCTGCCTATGGGCTCTGCCCAGCGAGGAATCTGAGAAGTTCTGATGTTGTCAAAGTTTTACTCAGAAAGCATGTTAAAATTCAAGACTGGTACACCCATGTTCATGGTAGTCTTATCCAAAATAGCTAAAACATGGAAGCAATCCAAGTATCCATCAACAAACAGACAAATAGGCAAAATGTGATATATACATATGACAGACCATAATTTAGCTTTACAGAGGGAGGAAATTCGGACCCATGCTGCAACATGGATGAAACCTGAGGACTCAATGCTAAGTGAGTTAGGCCCGTCACAAAAAGACAAATCCTATATGATTCTACTTATACGAGGTACTGAGATAAAGATAAAAAGTAGCATGGTGATAGCCAGGGGCTGGAGAGAGGGGAGACTAGGCAATTAGTATTTAACAGGTATAGAATTTGAGTTTCTGGTGATACTAACAGGAATGGATGATGGTAATGTCTGCACCAGATGGACGCATTTCATGCTACTGAACTATATGCTTAACAATGGCAAAAGTGGAAAAGTTTGCATTATGTGCATTTTACCACAATAAAGAAGATCGAATGGGCTGGTTTTTAAATAAAAATGAATGCTTAATCTTTAAAAAAAATTAATGGGCCACTTCAAGTACTTGCCAGCATTCACTCATGCATCATTTACTCACTGGGCAGGTAAGCCTACAGAAGAATGGGCTCCAGAGAGTAAGAGCCTTATCCATACTGAAAAACTTGGGTTTTGGGATCTTCAGAAGGTTCAGAACCATCCAGGATAGATCGGGAAAAACCTGCTTGGGATGGACCACTATAGGCAGCCACCTGGAGCACAGGCCAAGGAATTAGGACTGAGCTCAAAGGTAAGGAGGACAAACTCCCAAATATCAAAAGTCAACCATTAAACTCATCACCTCCTCCCTACCAGCTACTGATCCTGCCTGCCCTTTTTCTAAAATACTTCCCTTTGACTAAAATACAATCATAACCTCGTAACTCGAGGCCTACAACTTCTTCTTCCTTGACATCTATGTATGTTCTCTCTCTCTCTGTCTCTGTCTCTGTCTCTCTGTCTCTCTCTCTCTCTCTCTCTCTCTCTCTATATATATATATATATATATATACACACACATATATTTGAATCTTCCAGAATCACCCTTGTGAATATGTTATTGTCCTATTTGAAAAATCTGCTGTGGCCCCACCACCAACCAAAAACAAGAGTTTAAACTTCTGGTTCTGGCATGGAAGTTCCTCCACAAATGACCCTGCACAGTCGCTGGTGGGGGAGCTGGGGAACATGGAAACAGATGCTCCTCTCTGACCACGTTCACCATGGGCTTCAGGGTGTGGCCAGTGATGGTTCAGAGTTGTGGTTCAGTTTAGCCACTTCCTCTAACCTATCTTAACCTAAGCCATCTAACCACCTAGGTCTTTATAACCATGACACCTTTAAAAACACTTTGAAAGAGTGTCCCATGGGAGAAAGCACTCAGGAGGAGCAACTGGTCCCTCCGAGTCCCAAGCCCTGCTCCTCTGACCCAGCTATATATTTTATAGAATTTTGTCAGAGTTTGATGCGTCTTGTTCCCACAGATCTTCCAGGTTGGGGCAGTAAGTGGTTCACTGCTGATACTGATGGATGGGAAGGGGACCTAGTTCAACCTTCACCTTGGTTGAGAATTCCTACTGGTTGATATGATGAACTCACATCTGTCCTCTGGACCCAGAGCTGGACCAGGTGACTGCCAGGTGCCTCCTTGCTCCTCACCTTGTCTGTTTGGTCTTCAGGAGGTGCCTGGAACCAACCTGAGTCATCTGCCTTCTGGGAAGGTCCCTGCTACAAACCACCACTTCCCCAGCTGTGTGCAATGGGCCAGCTCTCTGTGATGTGGATTAAGTCTGTTCTAATTCCATAGGGCCCTCCCATCGGGGGAATTCACCCCAGAGGCCGCAGCTGCAGGCTTCTCTTTCAGGGAGGTCAGCGATTCCAGCGCTTGCTCGGCACCTCTTGAAGATGGTGCCAGGAATGTTTCGAGGACAGCATTTTCCTTGGCAGGTGTGCCTGCTGGCAGGACCCACTTCAAGGTTTGCGAGAGCAGGAAAACGGCATCTGGGATCTATCTGTGGTTGTCGGTTTGCACATTTTGAGGGGCAAAGTGAAAAAGAACTGTCTTACACAGCATGTTCTTATCCAGACATAGGCTGTGTCCATATGAAGAAAAATGCCAGAGTGGAAAACCGGCCACGGGGCACCTGGAATTGTCTCAAGGGCTGCCTCGGGTCACTGCTCGGTCAGTTTAAGAAAAACCTCTTTATTTGGTGGTCACACCCAGACATCTTAGTTCCTTGTCAGTTTGACACAGAGCTTTATAAGCAGCTCAGAAAAAAAAAAAAAAAAAAAAAAAAACGGCCGTCTGTTTGGGGGCCTGGGCTAAAGCCTCTTGGACATACCAGCAACTCAAAATGGTATTGCCAAGTTGGAAAAGCCTTCAAGGTTTTGCCCAAGAGTCTTTTCCTCTGTGAACTCTTCAATGTCTTGCCCAGATGGACACAATGAAATACTTGGCCTGCTGTATTCTAGCCAGGCCTGTAGATGAGCCCATGACGGCCTATTCTGTGCTGTATTATTACTTAATTACTTTTATATCTGCCTCCTCTATTAGACTATAGGCTTCTCAAGGTCAAGGATCATGTTCTAATTGTGTTCATATCCTCACCGTTGTCCCCAAAGCAGATGCCCAATAATACTCACTGACCCGACTGCCCTGGCCCAGCAAACTCTCCTGACCATGCACAGCTGGATATTCCATTTCTGGCTCAACTGACATGTGCTGAGTGCCATTCATTTTCCATCACCCTTCATCATGGCGGGCACCCACTCACCTTTCCAGTCTCAGAGTAAAGGGGGAACTTCCCTGACTACCCCTGCTCCCTCTAGTCCAGGTTGGGAGCTTCTCTCACCTGTTCACAGAGCACCTGGTCTGGGTTCCCATGTCTCTTCACACACTTGCCAGTTCCCCACAATTCCTCAGTGTGAGCACTGTCCACCCATGTGCTAACAGTTCTATCTTCCTTGTGAGATTGTAAGCAATAAATGAACCTTCCTTGAGGGCAATAAATTAACCTTAAAAAAAAAAAAAACTGAAGTCTTAAGTTCTCATCTACCATATGCTGGCCACTATGCAAAACTTTTCACATGCCTTTTCTCACGTGATGTCCACATCAGCCACAGGAGGTAGATAATATTATGCCCATTTTCTGGATGAAGAAACTGAGGTGGCTGGTGCCATGGCGGGGGGAATGACGTAACTAGTTACAGGTGGAGCCTGGGTGTTGACCCGAAATCATTCATCGCAAAGCTGCAACTACACTGAACTGCCAGTCGTGGTGTCTTTGTTCTTTCGGTGTCTAGCACAGTGACTAACTTATGAACTATGAGCACTCAACAAACATGTGGCGCAGACATTCCAGAGGCACCACGGAATCTTCCTAGAGCTTTTCAGTTAGTCCTTCTCTGTCACTTTATTCACTCCTTTTTTAAAAAAATTCTATTTGTCCTTGATTCATCTATTCAATAGGATTAACTACATGAATAGAAAACCCTGAAATAGAGTACCTTCAATCTGAGGGAAATTTATGTTTAAAAAAAAAAATCCTGGAATAATCAGCTCTAGGCATAAGATTTGGGGCATTCCAGACCTCAGGAAGGGAAAGTGGGAACTGAAATAGGCGGGAAGGCTGGGGACGTCCCTGCCATCCCATTGGCTAGAACCTGGTCATGTGGTCACTGAGAGCCGAGAGGGAAGTTAGGATGTGGAATTTTTTTTTTTAAGATTTTATTTATTTATTCACAAGAGACACACAGAGAGAGGCGGAGACACAGGCAGAGGGAGAAGCAGGCTCCCTGCAAGGAGCCCAATCAGGACCTGATCTCAGGACCCTAGGATCACAACCTGAGGCCAAGGCACACAGACCCTCAACCACTGAGCCCCCAGGTGCCCCAGGATGTGGAATTCTTATACGGAACCACCATGTATCCCTTGAAAAATTCTGTTACTAAGAAAGATACACCGGATATTGGGGGGCAAACAAGAGTTCTTAGGCACCAGCATCTCCCGAATCTCAGTCTTCCTTGGGTTCATTGCATCACCCGAGGTCAAATTCGGGTCATCTTTTCCAGACCCCTTGGAATTTCCATTTTCTTTTCAAAGTCATCTTCTCCAGGATGGCTCTTACCTAGGCTGGCTGTGCTGGCTGCCCTTTAAGCACCGTCCCCCCGCCACCCCCCCGGCCCTCCCCCCAGAAATGGAAATGGAGCCTGGCAACCTCATCCTGCCCTCCTTCTCCACTAGGCTCAATAAATATTTTTGGAAGATAATGACTCAAGGTATGGCCCTCTCACTCAGATCCCAGATCACACGCTGATATGATGCCAGAATTTTTTTTTTCTCTCCTTAGCACTGGAAATAGATTTTTAAGCAGTGTTATATAGCAGTTCCTCTTCAAAATCCTTCTTTCCTTTTCTTTAGTAATGTCTTTATAAATCACCGTTATAAAAATAAGGCAAGCAGAAGGAAAAATATGCAGTACCTAGAAACTGAAAATTCTAGTATTTGCTTTTTATGGGACACTTGAGGCTCTTAAAAAAGGGAACTGCTGGAAAAGTTAAATACAAAAAATTCACTGTATGATAACATAAAAGCCCAACAGAACTGAAGAGTTTATGAAAATAATTTGAATATTTACACTTCAATTTATGGCCTGAAAATCACCCCCAAACCACGATCTTATTATTAAATGGATTTTTTGAGAGAGCGTTAAATACATTTTGATTATTTTGACACGATGTCTACTTGGATATTCTGTGCAATGATTTGAAAGAGATGAGGAAATCCCCTAAAAACCAAACGCTAAGTATATGTGACCGTACACTATATATACAGAGAAGGACATTTATATGCATGCATATACATGAAGTTTAACAAACATTTCAACTTGAAGGCGTGCTTTTGGGTTGTTGTTATTGTTAGGGGAAAATACTGTAAATTTAACTCCGATGAAGCTTAAGGCTGAAACACATTGTAATTCTCCTGACAGGGAAGCTCGGGTTCAAGTTCATATCTTTTTATTTTCTAAGACTGAGGCTTCATGATCACTTAAACTGTGTTTTATACACAACATTACAGAAACAGCAATGCGGGTCAATAAAAGTGTTGACGAACGAGAACCAAATGTGCTCTCATTTTGTCTTTCCTATTATTTTTTTCCCCCTGCCAAAGGAACTCCTTCTCAGAATTTCTTACATTTCATCTATTTAGGAAAAGTCCATACCATTATTTTAACAGGCCCCAAAAGCATCAAATATCTGTTCCAAAAAAAAGGAAAAAAAAATCAGCATTTACTTCAAAAGGAAAAACATATTCAGAACAAGAAAAGTGGTAGGGAAAGCATATGTCCAAGCACTTTATTATTAAACTCATGGGTTTAATGAAACCCAAACATAGAGAATGCATTATGTAAATACATACGGACAAAGGGCTTTTGAAGTCTAGATGACCACAGTATCCAGGATCTGTGACTATGATTTTTTTTTGTTTATGCATCCTAGTAAGACTTCATAACACACACACACACACACACACACTACTGAGACTATTTATTCAGTTTTAAGCACAAATCTCTGCAAGCTTAAGCAAAAGGCATGGCTAAGAATATGTAAGTGTCTAGGCAAAAGAGTAGTTCACTGAGCTTCAGAGTTAGCAACAAAAATAAACACAGTAAGAGAAATCCCTACTTAATCTGTCTTCCAAAGAAAGACACTTTATTCAAAGGGACACGGGTAAATTCTCCCACACTGGGGCACCGGAATGAAACTAAAATCAAAGACGAAAGACACAAACCCGGGCACCAAGGACGGTCAATAAATAAGTGCTTGATTAAGTCTCATAATTATGCCTTAATTACGTTTCTTCTTTCCCATTTGGATTTAAAGGAGAACACACGGTTGCAAATAGTGTATCAGCTCATGTGGAGTCATAGTGCGAGTACTTATGTGATTTCAGAGATCAAATAACCAGTACCCATCTACCAACTATCGACGGGGTACATGCCCTGAGTCATGCTCTGGGCTGCATACATGCTCATGCTTCCATCTCCAGTGAACTTACAAACAGACGTGTAAACAGACACATATGATAACAATGGAAACGATCACATTCCCCTGGTGGTCTATTATGTACCAAACACATCGCTAAGCCATGGCATGTGTCATCCCAGATAGTCCTTGAAACAACCCACTGAGTGTGACTTATTATTTCTGCTTTATACGTTAAGAAACCAAAGCCCAGAGAAATTAAATGACTTGTCCAAGGTCACCCAGATAAAAAGTGGACTGAGAGGGGCACCTAGGTGGGTTAGTCAGTTAAGCGTCTGCCTTCAACTTGAGTCATGATCTCAGGGTCCTGGGATGGAGCCCTGTGTCAGGCTCTGTGCTAAGTGGAAATTTGCTTGTCCCTCTGCCCCCCTCCCTTATCGTGGTGTCTTTCTCTCTCTCTCTCTTTCTCTCTCTCAAATAAATAAGTAAAATCTTAAAAAAAAAAAAAAAAGAAGAAGAAGAGCTATGTTCTTTCTAGGAAGCTCAAACTCAAATGATTTCCATGTCATAGTAACAACTGGCTAGACATTGGTAGTCCTGTTCACAGGCAATATGTTACTTACTCTTTTCTCAAAACAAGGCTCATTTTATATAGGAGAAAACTCAGCCTTGGAGAAGTACTACAGGTCGTCTCCAAGCCCCCCTTGCTAGCTAGGGGCAAGATCAAAATTGGCACTCTATCTCTTGCTGCCTAGACCCAGATTATTCCAGAACCACAGGTTGATTCTATGTCATCTTTCAAAAACTGGAACAACGTTGCCAGCAGCTTTCTGGAAGGCAAGGGGGTGGAGAAGTTTGGCTACTGTCCAGAGCCCCAAGCAAGGCTGTGCAGGGGCTGGACCCTGAAGCTCCTCCCTTCAGGTACCTACTTCTCTAAAGCTTCAGAAGTCAGTGGTTTGCTTTGTGTTTGTGTCTGTGGCTCTCCAACCACCGAACTGCTCTGTAAGGTGTTCCCCTAGCATCCTGAACTTTGGTGTTAAACATCTCCCCCCCAGTACCTTGTGGTCATTACTAGTCCACCCTTCTCTTCTTGGGGCTAGAATGCACCTTTTCTGCAAGCAGGTGTATTGCTCACGCAACATCCTCCAGCACGGCGTTCCTGACCCGTAAGAATCCGTGAATGCAGCCACCCTACTTGAAATATTAAACAGCTTATATGGCATGAGCCCTGGACATTCAGACCAGACACAGCTGTTGAAGTCTTCACACTGGAGCCCAGGCCTCTGCTGTGCAGGGTGTAACTCTTTAGTTGCTGGATATCAAGGGAAGCTGGTCACAGTTATTATCAACCAGCAACGGCAGGGTTCGAACATATTAACAACTGCTAATGGACATAACTGCTGCACGCTGCCTGAATATCAGTCCTGCAGAATGAACGGACTCACAAACTACTCAGCAGCCACAGAACATCTGCAAAGAAGAATGCTTGCTTTCTACAAAATGAGTGAAAGCAGGTGTCTCCTAAATGCCTCTAACGTAATTGTGCTTCTGCCCCACAAACGGTCCCAAAACCAAACTTATAACTTAAGTAACCAAAGGGAATTATGGATAACTCTGTCAAATTGAATGGGCCATGCTTTACCTTTAGGATTCTGTAACGTGCTATCGAGGACAATGGCCTGTTCTTACTTGTGATCTCCCTTGCTCTTAATCAATGGTAGGACCTAGGGCCCACAGTTAGCTTTTTCTCCACCCCTCCCACTCTCCTCCAGATTCAGGTTCTTTCTGCCCAGCCACATTCCTGGTCTGAAACAGTTCCATATCTCACCTTCACTCTTGAGGTAGGCGAGAGCGTGATCAGATGAAAAATGAACGACTCGAAAAGTGACCAAAGCCTGTTAGGGCAGGGCCAGGGCTTGAGCCAGTCTGCCTTCCAGCAGCCGGCGCCCTATGGTTGGCCAAAGCATCGCTCTCCAAAAGCGAATGGCATCCTCACCCTCGTAGAGAAATGAAATATTACCAAACGTCTTGAAGGTGGAAACTCCCCTTCTAAAATCTCTGGCAAAGGACATGTGTGAAAGCCTGGTTCTCGTTGAGACACAGAGTTCTTTACAGTTTGTGAAGCATGAATATATTAAAAATGTGCATCCCCTCCCTGTAATATTATCCTTTCTGTTTTATAGTTATGGCTCCCCAGTGAAAATATGCAGGAAACAGCGCACACAAGTGAGTTCCTGGTTAAGATGCTGGGAACTAAAAGCAGGAGGTTTTAGTAGTATACGAGCATTTCTGAACACCAACTAAGGCGATTATTACCCTAAACTTCATTGATGTATTTGCCCCGGGAGCTTTTTTTCTCAGACTTCATTAACGTATTTTTGCCTAAGAAGCATGGATCTCACTTTGATGCCATTTTAGAGCTTCACGTTCACATTTTGAGCAGCGGAGGGGTGGTTTTCTCAGTCCTGGTATGCTGCCACCTAGTGGCGGCAATGACCAGCCTTGGTCACGTGGCTTCCGCACGGCTTAGCCAATGAACATGCCTTTGTAAGCTATAGATGGCAAGTGTACTCACGATTTTAGGGAATACACGTTGAGAGCCCATTGCTGCCGGAGTCTAGTGAGAGAGATATCTACATTTAGACATATGTCCACACATTTAAAACACATTGCCACAAGGTGGTTTAAACGAGAACAGGAAATATTATAGGAACACTTAAGCAGACCATCCTAAAATAACAGCAAAATTTACTGACCCTTAAACAGCAAACAGAATGACCATATTGTAAGCAGATCAAATGCTCCAACAGTTAACACGGACACAGAAACCGCCTAATACATGTTGGATGAATACTAGGGGAAGAAAGTAACACTTTCTAAACACTCAGTAGGACCGTGACATGTATCGCACCGACATCTGTTTCCTCATCCTCCTACCAACCATGCTAGGGTTTTACAGATAAAGAATCTGGGTTGCAGAAAGCTTTAGTAATTCACACAAAGTCAAGCAGCGAGCAGGTGGCAGTGACAGGTTTTAAGTGAGATGTTTTGACTACAAAGCTTGGATTCTCTCCATTATGCCATTACCCTGATTTATCAATAAATATTTCTTGATAGAAATGATGACAGCAAGTTCCATTTTTTAAACACCCTTTTAGAAACAACCCCCAAAAAAGGAAATTTAAAAGGAAAAAAAAAAAAAAAAGCACAGCTGATCTTAGAGTGTTGTAACATTCATCTAACTATTTTCAAAAGTTTCTTTCTAAAATGTGTGTGGAGTCTGGACTCCAAGTCAAAGTCCTTGCAGAAGGCACAGGGTCATCAAGCTCGCTCAATGCAAAAAATTGTTACAGGTACTTTCCTCGGGCTGACATTCTCCTAAACAGAGCCTTCTCTATGGAATGGTAATTTGTGGCAATCAGTCCAGGCCACCATTTATGAAACTCCTGATCCCTCCCTCTGACATTTCTGAAGCAGATAAAAGCTAATTATTCTGGAAGAATAAAGTTCATGTGACTGATTTTTCTCCAATAGGAAAAAGTGATAAACTACTTGATTCCATGCAAGAGTGACACTCAAGAGATTTCTGGTTGAAAGCTGCTAACACACCAGGAGTTGAAAATTTGTGTGTGTGTGTGTATGTGTGTGTCTTTGTGTGTGGAATTTCCAAAGTGGTTTCCTGAAACCGTTGATATGCTGCTTCTCATGCCTAAGAAAAGATAATATACAGCATATAAACTAGGTATTAGGAAAGGCATAAGACATAGCAGGATGGATCAAGGGGTCACATGGAAAAAAACAGCCCCTTCTGTCTTAGAATAATCTGGGCTAGAAATAAAGATGCTGCTGCTCTTTTGGTGGGATATAGGCAGTGGGCAAGGCAGAAAGAGAGGAGGAAGAGAGAGAATTTTGACTCCTGGATATGGAATCTTTTTTTTTTTTCCCCTCCAGATTCTAATATTTTGAGCCAAATAAACCCTGAGTTTTCAGTTCTTGCTTTTAGTATGATTACTAGGTCATTTACTTAATGATGGTGCCCTGCATTGGGACACACAAGCTCCAGGTCTAGCTGTTCCTTGTCAGCTTTATCGGCTGGGTGAAGCCTGTGACCCTCAGCCTTCTCCTCTGTAAATGGGAAGGCTGGAATCCACTGCCTATAAACGCCTTTCCCAATCAAAAAATCACTACATAATGCAGAATATGTGCCTGATAGGAGTTTCTTTTTGGGTCCGGGGCCTTCAGTCATACTGTATAGTCTTAACAGTGTGATTTAGGGTGGGGACGAGCCATACCCTGATAGTCTTAGGGTTGGGGTGAACCATTCCAGAGGGGCCAACAATGTGGCACTATGGGGACTGTATCACAAGGTATCAGTTGACCTAGAAACTAAGATCAGGTATGGGGCAACCTGTCAACCAGTAATGCCTGCACGATGAAGCCCCAGTAAAAGCTCTGAATGCCGAGGCTACGCTGAGCTCTCACGGCTGGCAAGCTCCGTGCATATTGTCACACGTCAATACTGGAAGAGCAACAGGTCCTGACTTCCCAGGGAGAGAACCATGGAAGCTCTGCCTTTGCCACTGTTCCTGGACTCTGCCCTGAGTGACTCGTCCGTTGGTTGATTGTAACTTGTGTCCCTTCCTTGTAAGAAGCCATCACCGTGAATACAACAGCTTCCAACGTGTTCTGTGAGCCCTTCTAGCAAATTCTCAAACCTGGGGGAATTGTTTGGGGGAACTCCCCCCATCCCTGCCAATTTGTAGATGTTGTCAGAAGACAGTCTTGGAGATGGTGGCTGTCCCCTAACCCTCCCTGGCCCCCAGGGCCCCCAGCTGAGAGTGAGCCTGTCAGTATTTGGAGAGAGTTGGCAGGACGGTCCCCGCCTCTGTCTATCGTTGCCATGACCAACAGATACCCAGGAGCCACAGGAGCTCCCTGAGCTCCAGTTTCCTCGCCAGAAAAATGAGGAGTTGAGTGAGCTGCTCAGTCTAAATGACAACGTTATCGTGAGCCTCAGATTAAGGTAATGACGGTGGCAACTCTTCTGAAACTCTTTTTCGATGATAGGATATTCAGAGCGACTGTTACTATTACTTTGGTGTTTCAGAGCTGCAGGATTATATTTACTCTCCTGCTTTTATTGTATTTCTCATGGCCGGTGAACTCCTCTTGTCTCCATTGGCAGGTGCGGAAATTATGTCAGCTAGAACTTTCATTAGCAAACGATTTTAGTCGGTGAAAAGTAGTGGTGAAACAAATGCAGCATTTTGACGTAGCTGTGTCTATTCTGGCACAGTGCGGTTTCCAGGCTAATGTCTTTTCAAACAGCTCTGTTTTGCCTGCAGACTTGAATACCCTCATTATAGTGTTTGAAAAAAAAGTTCCCTTATGTTTTTTTAAAGAGCGCCATTCTTCAAAAAGATGTCAAGAAGCTCTTTTTTCCCCCTTGCTACAAGGTGTAATGCAGAGATGAGCACAAAATCTGGTTGGAAATGTGACCTATATTGGACTGGCAAAGCTTAATATCAAGCAAACAGCTAGTCTGGGAGCTGGTTTTGTCCTGCCTTGCTGCTGATATTTGTAGAAAAGTGCCACATATTATTCATGGACAGTGAGGGCAGTTTGGAAGTCAATTATGGTTTTAAAAAATTGGAATCATTTGCTCAAAGAGTTGATCAGAGTTTTGAACAAGTCCCTGGCCTTCCTCATGACAGCCAAAGCCAGGTCTTTCAGAAAACATTTTATTTTCATGCTCAGCGTAATCAGAAGAGAAAAGTCGTGTTTTGCAGATGAAATGGGGCTGATAATAAAAAGTAGGTCACACTTTCTCTATCTCCGTCTCTCGTTACTTTCTCTGAAAGACAAAGGAGGGTTCCCAAGATGTGAATCAAGTCAGGTCAAGCCTCTGACCTGAGTGTTCTTCGCATTATGAGTAAAATTAGGAGAATTTTCAGCCCCCGGCTGACGTTTAATGAGGGCAGGGGCCACGGAAACAGCAACTCTAAGGGCTGGGGTGGGGGGTGCAGACTTCTGGGCTTCTGGGACAAGTAAGAACCACAGGCTCTAAAGGACGGTTGGTGGCTATGACCTCGGGGTCTGGGGCAGTAAGGCAGGAAAGAGGCAGAAAGAAGAAATGTCACATTAGCACCCACAGGAGATGATATTATTGTGCATGATAATTTACCCTCCAGTCCAGGGGGAAGATTGCACATCCCTGCCCAAGAGTGATCAGGTCACTTCCTCTGGCCAGTGAAATAGAGCTGCAATGACAGATGTCACCCCTAGAAAGAGGCTTTAAGAGCATGTCTTCTCTCTTGCCTCCAGGAAGTGAGTCCTACAGAAAGGCTGTGTCATCAGCTTGGATCCGACGTGTGCTCACTCATGGGCTCATGAGCTCACTCTTCGTTTCTGTAAACCATGAAGATTGTGGGATTGTTTGTTACTGCTGCACACCTAGTCTGTCCTGACTGATACGGTACCTCTCTGTTCTTCCTTTCCAAAAATGTGTGAGAAGGATGAAAACAGTGAGTAAGCCTATGTGTTTGTTGGTCTGTATTTCTAAATCGTTTTTTAGCTCTGGAGTGGACACTGACATATCCAGACTCAACTGTACAGACTGGATTGCAAACACATGGGCATACCCTGTCTCTCCAGGATCCCCACGTAAGAGAAGAAAGCTGCCTGATAGCAACAATGGCTCTTAGACAGAAGATGGTAATGGCTTTTAAAGATCATCTGGTGCTAATCTTAGAATATACTGTGTAGCAAATTACATAAGGACAAGGTCTGGAGTCAACTGGCTGGGTGTAAATTTTTAGAATCTACCTTTTGTTTTCTGCTTGCTCCTGGATGAGTTGCCTAACTTCCCTGAACCTTTGTTTACTCATCTGTAAAGTGGGCTAACGAGGGAGTTCCTACCACATACAACTGGTGAGGGAATTAGATCATCTCATGCATTTAAGGGAAGAGCATAGAGCCTAGTCATATGGTAATTTCTCAATGTACTTTGGTCATTGTGGTTCTTTTTGTTTTTTTAAAGATTTCTTTATTTATTCATGAGAGACTCAGAGAGAGAGGCAGAGACATAGTCAGAAGGAGAAGTAGGCTCCTCGCAGGGAGCCCGATGCAGGACTTGATCCTGGATCCCAGGATTATGCCCTGAGCCAAAGGCAGACGCTCAACCACCAAGCCATCCAGGTGTCCCATTCATTGTGGTTCTAATTTTTGTTATTTGTTATTCACACCACTGTTACTACTTCTCTCCCACTTGCTTAGTGAAGGACCTCAGGTGTCCTATTAATTTGAGGTGGAAATGATACATGGAACAACTTATTAGCTGCTGCCACCAGGGCTGGACTTAAGGAACTTGCACAGGAAGTGCCACCATGACTGTAAATACCTTAGACTGGGAGACCTTTCTTCTGTCCTGGGCCCAAACAGAAAGGTACTCTCCTTACTACATGTAACAGAATGAACTATCCCTCTGTGTTCTTGCAGGAGGCGGCTCGGGAAAGGCAACGTGAAATGCTCGCCCATCATGGAGGACCAGGCAAACTGAAGAGAGAAGCCAATTTAGGTTCTGCGACATAGGCCTTAGGCAAATAAGTTGACTCTTCTGAGCATGAATTCCTTAATCTGTAAAATGGGGATGGTTGGAAGAAAAGCCACCAGGGCCTGAGGACAGGGTAAGGTACGCATTAGTGCTTTCAAGATGGAGCTGATCTCAAAGGGCACAGTCAACATGAACTATTATTATCATTATCAACACAACTAATAATACTAATACTGCCGGAAATACCCCAAATAGTAGCAAGCGTATTGAGGCTCATCTTGGAAGGAAAGAACAAGACTTCATAAAAGCCAGCCTATCCTTGCAGAGACCTCTGAATACGTACACAACAGAGACAAAGATATTTGTCCTGAAACTGAGAATGACCAAGCCTTACTGGAACCTTGCTAGGAAACAATGATTGTATGGGTCTACATCAAGAAACCCAGAAAAGAAAGAGGTTTTGCAGGTATAGATTGAGAAGGGACTCCTTTGAAAAGGAGATGGGAAATGTATATAAGATCCCACTTCGGTTAGCAGTATTTCTTCATCTATACCTATTGCTTGATAAGTTTTACAACTATCATTTTCATTTCATGATACAGATTTTCTCAACTTAAAAAAAAAAACACATAGATTTTGGGGAACCGTAGCCTCCCCTGGTCTTGGTTCATGACCTTTGGAGGTCTGCAGTACATGCTCTGAGGTGAATCCTGTGGCTCAAGCCTTGCCAAACTTCCAAATCTCTCTAGCCAAAGAGATTAATTTAGGATAGGCATGTAATCCAAGCTAGGTCAGACTAAATCCAAGAAAAAAAGACACTCTGGTCTTTTCCCACTGGTTGGAACCTGGGAAGATGTGGTTTTGAGCTAGTGACATTTGTCTTGACATCCAAAGAATTAGTTCATCAGAAAGTACTGCCAATACTGAGGAAATAAAACCAAGGGATGAAAAGAGGGAAACCAGGTACTAATCAGTTAGCTCCTGGATCAAGCTTTACCTGATCTTCTTGTCACATCTATATTTCCCAGTTAGTTAAGCCTACTTGGGTAAAGTTTTCTTTCACTTGCAGTAGAAAGTCTCTAACACTGGCAATTCCATACAACGGAACAAGAAAAACCACTCCAGACTCTGAGTTGTTACAATTTGGACAAACTCCTCCAGAATCCATCAGACATTTAGCTTAAAGTCCATCCCAGATAGGGCCACTTTGGTTCTTTTCAGATCTGCGAATATTGTTGCCTTCTTATTTTTTTAAAACATTTTATTTATTTATTCATGAGAGACACAGACTGTGAGAGAGAGAGAGAGAGAGAGAGAGAGAGAGAGAGAGGCAGAGATACAGGCGGAGGGGGAAGCAGGCTCCATGCAGGGAGCCCAATGTGGGACTCGATCCCAGGACCCCAGGATCACACCCTGGGTCCAAGTCAGGCACTAAACCGCTGAGCCACCCAGGGATCTCCTGCCTTCTTATTAATACACAGGGTGATTCTTCATCCCAACTGGTCTGGGACAATCCTAATTTATGCCTTTGGTCCTGGAATAATTCTCACTAGTGTCTACTTTCACTTTAAACAAATATCCAGGATTGGTTAAATAGTGAATTGTAAGGTCACCCTGTACATAATTCTTCTTTACGAAGTTTTTTCTTCCTTTGAGAGTAGAATCCCACGCCCCTTCCCCAAATTCTTTTCAGTGATAATTGTGGCTAATTATACTCAGCAAATAATCTCATCTTGCCAGTCTTCCCATGTTTGACTTTTGGGGGATTAATCACAGCTTTCTGCTGTCGAACGAGGTCCTTGAGAGCATGGTATTATTGTTTTATCTAAAGGAAACCCCTCTGAAACGGGGGCCTCCATCCATCATACCTCCTGTAGTAGAAAGAACTGATTAAAACTTCCTGGCCTGAAAACTTGTTTGTTAGCGTGTGGCTTCCTCCCTGCCGTCAGCATAAGGTCTTCCTCGTGCAGGGTGTTTAGGATTCAGCTAAGGGCATTGTTTTATCAAGATGGGACGGTGATCCGTGCGGGAGCTCGCTGTGCTGGGAGCCTGACCACCCTGTAAACACAGTGATAACATCGTGTCTGCACACTGGGAGAAGACAATGCTCCCCGATTCCCTTTTCCTAATTAGAGTCTGGAACAATAGGTGCGAAATACAAGGCCCCGCTATCATTATCCATTGGCCTTCATTTCTGGGCATTGATTGAGCGGAGGGTGTTTTGCGTGCGTGAAGAAACAGCAAATTAAAATTCAGACCTCTTGCATTTTTCTTCCCGGAGTGTTCATCTTGTTATAAAGCTGGGGTGACAGAGATTAAAAATCGCAGGTGGAGGACTTGAGAGTTCTATACACTTGTGAACAGTAACAAGTCCCCCTTTCAAAATGATTCCAATAAGCAAATGTTCGATCAAGGCAGACGCTGGGATGTGAGGTCATGAAGAAATTGTTTCGACAATTGTTCCGGTCAAGGAAAGACAGAGACAAGCACCTTCCCTAAATGGTGGACGAGTCAATTAACGGTACATCATCTGTTATTTCACTAATAGGAACAAGCAATGTCACAGTGGAACCTTTTTTTTTTTTTTTTAATTTGAATGCTCGGTACCCTAGTGACGTTGGGTGCATTGATCTGCACAGTAGCCTTTGCCCAAGGCTTCTGAGTAGGACTTATCTAACTGGGAGCATCTTTGGAGAGACAAAGTCATCACTAGCAATAAGCCATATTAAGCCAGTTTATACTTAGGACTGCTTTGCAGCAGAACAATTAAGTTATTTAAATGGAAAAATTTCTCAAGCTTCTGAAAAGGGGTCTTTTTTTTTTTTTCTTTTTAAAGATGTATTTATTTATTTGAGAGAGAGCGAGAGCACACACAGAGGGAGGGGCTGAGCAGGGAGCTTGATGAGGGGCTCGAAGCCAGGACCCTGGGATCAAGACTTGAGCTGAAGGCAGTTGCTTTAGCCGAATGGGCCACTCAGGCACCCCAACAAAGGGGTCTTTTTTTTTTTTTTTAAGATTTTTTTACTTATTTATTCATGAGAGACACAGAGAGAGGCAGAGACACAGGCAGAGGGAGAAGCAGGCTCCATGCAGGGAGCCCGACATGGGACTCGATCCCAGGACTCCAGGAGCACATCCTGGGCTGAAAGCAGCGCTAAACCACTGAGCCACCCAGGCTGCCCCAAAGGGGTCTTCTTAATTGCAGATACACAATATTTAGCTCTTATGGAATTTGATCGACCAAGAGAAAAATGAGGTGACCAAAATCCATGCTCCATGACCAGAATGGTCCTGTAAAGGGAACTCCCTCACTCTGAACAAACCAAACAGTAAGGAAGGGAATGGAGAGGAGCGTAAAGAAAGCTGGACAGCAATATTTTAATTGCAACACAAGTCCAACCTGCCACATGATCTCCATTGAACAGAACAGTTGTGGTAAATATTTGACAACCTTTTGCATTCTGCTATTGATGTGTGAATTCATTTAGGTGAAGAGATTTTTATAAAATTTCAATCTTCTCTCTGTCATGTGTCCTTTCATTATCTGGTTGACCCACCCAACACTCCAGCCCTGGGGATCTGGAGATCCTTGTCCCTGTTCTTGGCCACCACTCTCAGGGTGGCAAACCAGAATCTGGCCCCACTCAGATCTTCTCTGTAGTGAAAATCCTAAATTCCAGCGTCTTATGTCTTTGCTGTGCCACCACTGGCCTCAAGCAGGCAGTCTCCTGGTCTGGCTAGTAGACTTTGCCAACAAACTGACTGGCCAACACCACCTCTCAATTCTGCCTTGCAAACTGCTGAACTCCCATAAATCAGAGGCTTGCTTTTTTGCCCTGAATTCCAGCTAGTAGGAGGCAATAAAACCAGAACCAGTTGTGGTACATGGCCTCTATGTACTGAAAGATGTCGTGTCAGCCTCCACTTTTATAACAGCGTTGTCGAGGGAAGAACCTTGTGGGCCTCCAGGGATGTCTCCTTTCAAAGGTGAGGGCACCCTTCTTTCTCCTTCCTCCTTCCTGTTGCTTGGGATGTCTGGTGCTCAGTGCTCTTGGACCATAAGGCAGAGCTAAGGATGGAGGAGCAAGAAGATCATTCTGGACAAACAGGAAGCCATCATAGAGCCCTGGATAGCTTCTGAACAGTCTCTGGATGAGAAGAGCAAAAACACACATGTCTATCTCCCTTAGTTTTAGTCTATATTACATGTAGACCTAGTTAAGCTTATTAAAATACTGGTGGCTGTGCTTTATGCCACCTGCTATGGTTCAAATGTTTGTGTTGGCAGAAGATTCATATAGGAAAATCCTAATGTCCAAAAGGTGGAGCCTTTCTGAGTGGGATTGGTGCTCTTATAGAAACAAAACAAAACAGAACAGAAAACAAAAAACCCAAACCCCAAAAACAAAACAAAACAAAAAGATCTTATAGAGCTACCTAGCCCACTGTTATGAGGATACAACAAGAAGTCTGTGACCCAGAAGAGGGCCCTCATCTGACCATAATGGCATCCTGATCTTGGACTTCCAGCCTCCAGAACTGTGAGAAATAATTTCTGTTCTTTATAAGCCACCCAGCCCGTGGCATTTTGCTACAGAGCCCACAGGGACTAGGATAGCACCATACTGAAATTGGAGGTAGCAGGACCTGCCAACAGTGAGGCCTACAAGTCCTACTGCAAACACCACAGGTCCCTCACTAGGTCTGCTGAGGCCCTCCCCAACCTGTTCCTTCCTTATTATCAGGTGATATTTGGCTTCCTACTTCTCTGATTCATTTGAATGAGGCCCATCATGGGTGAAGTATCTCAACTTCCTGTTCCATCTTCTGCCACCACTGACACTGGCATTCATTCTCTTTCTTCCAGCCCATCAGAAGAGCAACTTAAGCCCAACGTCCCTGCCTTAGGGTACAAAGATGTCAAGTGACCAATAACCTATTTCTCTAGCCTCATTCCTATCACTTCTGAGTTTAATTGGTGCTCTAATAAAAATAAATTACTGGTAGCTCCTTGTATCTACCAAGTGGTTTCAATTGTGCCTTCTGCGCAAAATATTCTGTCTGCTTAATGTCGATGCTTCAAGACCAGCAAGAAGTCATCCATCTTTCCCTAAATCCCTACTGTGAACTTCTAGACCAGGTCAAATGCTCATCCTCTGTATTTCTGATACCAGCCACTATCTTACCACCTAACAGATGACCCAGGAGGGTCTACGTTCTGTTTCTCCACTGTAGGCAGATCAAAAGCTGCTCGAGGGCAGGGCCATGTGTCTTCATGATGCCTAGCACATTTTTTAAAAAATATTTTATTTATTTATTCATGAGAGACATGGGGGAGGGGGGTAGAGACACAGGCAGAGGGAGAAGCAGGCTCCATGCAGGGAACCCAACGTGGGACTTGATCCTGGGTCTCCAAGATCACGCCCTGGGATGAAGGCGGCGCCAAACCACTGGGCCACCCGAGCTGCCCGCCTAGCACATTTAACCACTGTTTCTGGCTCTAAGTCGGTACTGCATACATTCTAATTAAATAAAGCATCAATTCTCATTCAGGTACTTATGTAAAGGAAAAAATCGCACGAAACTGGAACTATCTCAAAAGTATACACTGCAAGCTACAACTCCATCGTTCATTCATTCATTCATTAGCAAATATTTCTAAAGTTCCTTCTACACATCAGGCACTGTTCTAAATGCTCAAGACATAAGAGTGGATGAGACAAAGGCACTCTCCAACTTTCCTGTGACTTATAGTCTGTAGCAAGAAAATGAAAACAGTAAGTAAGCAGCAAATGAATGGATGGATAGAAGGATGAATTGGATGACACCAAACAGTGATAAGTGCCAGGCAGGGAAATAAATGCCAGAGGAAACATGGGTGGTTTCTGTGGACAGTATAGCTAGGGAGGGCCCCCGTCAGGAGATAATGTAGCCACAGCAGAACGATGGGGTCATACTCCATTTCCTAACGGGGCTGGCACGTCTCATTCTCTCATGCTCCTCGGACTGACCAGCAGTATCAACGAACCTTCAGCCATAATTCTGTGCCAAAAATAGCAGCATGAGCACGTACACAAGTAGGGTCATAATGGCCACTGTGATGTGATAAAAGATACTTTGCTCACATAAAGTCCAAAATTTAATATTCCTGACCAGTGGGTGGCTTTGCTCCACGCGGTCACGCAGGGGCCGGTCTTCATTTTGTGGCCCTGCTATCTTTACCATGTGGCTTGCAGAGCTGCAGGAGAGATAGCAAGGAGGGTTGCGTGGGGCAGACAGAGAAGGGCCAATATCACTGTTGCCAATATTCCACTGGCCAGGACCCAGCCATGTGGCCACAGCTAAGACCAGAGAAGCTGGGAAACGTGGTCTAGCTGTGTGCCAGGAATCAGGGAAAGAGGCCTGTCGATGTGCTTAAGGCCTCCGCCTGTATGAAGCCTGAAGCACACCCGTCAGGAGACTAATTGCAAGTTCTCGCCCTCCAAGTCTGAGGTCTCAGACCTCCTTACACTGCCTCAGCTGCCGCAGTGACATGATCAAAATCAAAATCTATTCTGGCAGGATGGAACACAGGACGTTGGGTGTGGGAAGCAGAAGCTAGGGCTGAAATCCAACGGGTTAATTCACTAAAGAAAACAAAACCAAACCAAACCAAACCAAAAAAAAAACCCAAAAGCCGTTCAGACCTGTTGTGCACTCAGACAGTTCCAGAGCTCGAAGGCTAATCGTCCTTCTGGGACGTGGAGTTCTTTGTGGGGCCCTTGGAGTGGACTGTTCGACCTTTTGAGGTTTCTCATTGCTCTGATCTCTTGCTAATGGATAGTGTTTTCCAAGCTGATGGTGTTTTAAAGCTACGGCATCTAACCAACGATAATATGTCTGACCTCTTAAGGGAGAGCCTTCTGCATCCTCCTGTCTCAGCCTCCCCTTATTGGCTAATTACATAACTTGACTAGAAGTTGGTTTTAGGGAATCAATTTTACCATTGCCTAGTCACAAGTAAAGACCATAAAGTTTTACGAGAGCTGAAGGGACTGCCTTTCACGGAGGGGAACTTAAATGAAAATTAAAGGGGGCATAAAATGATAAGAAATGAAATTCCACAAGGTGTTTTTTCCCTGGACTGTCATGCTAAATTATAGTGCTGGGGATGTGCTCCTGCTGGGTGCCTCTCCCACAAGGCACCAAGGAACGGGAGAGAAACCCGTGTTTCCTGATCATCAGCAACACAACCCAAGGCATTTCAGGAAGCAGTTTCGGGAGAAGGTACAGAAGAAAACACTGCGATTTACCACCTCCTAACTGTGTGACGCCAGGCAAGTTCTCTGAGCCTCAGACTTGCCATCTGCAAAATGCAGATAATGACAGTGACTGCCTCATGGAATTATTGCACAAATTCAATGAAACGACGTGGGTAAAATGCAGAGCACAGTGCCCGGCACACAGGGCATCTTGAGTTAGTATCACCATTATCACCACTGTGAATAGCAGGACAAGATGAAAGACAACTCGGTTCAGCTGAGATAAATGAGAGCTAACGTTGGTTACGTGCTATGTGCCAGGGATCCATCCTTGTACCATCTGCACTTCACAGATGAGGAAACGGAGCTCAGAGCCATTGGAATACTGGTCCACAGTAACACAACTGATAAAGGACATAATTGGATTCACTATCCAGATTGTTCAGGCTCTAGAAGCCCGCACACTTGACTACTCTACTCAGTGCTTTATAGTTTAAGGTTCACAGCCCAATCTGGGGAGCCTGTTCCTCCTTTGGATTTCCAAGCCCAACTTTTGTTTACTGAATTAGAATCCCTGGAAGCAGGGGTTGATTATCTGCATTTCTTCTTCTTTTTTAATCTTTTTTTTTTTTCAATTTTCATCCATTTATTCATGAGAGACACAGAGAGAGAGAGAGGCAGAGACATAGGCAGAGGGAGAGGGAGGGTCTCTGCAAGGAGCCTGATGTGGGACTCGATCCCAGGACCCTGGGATCACACCCTGAGCCAAAGGCAGAGGCTCAACCACTGAGCCACCCAGGTGCCCGGATTATCTGCATTTCTAATAAGCATCATGTAGGTGATTCCTGCACATGCTGAGCTTAGAACAATGGATGCTGTAGTGCTTCATAGGATATTGCAACTGCAGAAAAATGTTCCCAAGAGTCGTGTTCTGTTGCACTGCCAGAAGAGTTGCCTGTTCCTCCTATGTCTATCTTTTACCACTGTCCTTTCTGACACTTACGTGTCCTCACAAAAGGCAGGGATGGATGAATCTAGGCTACCAAGAGAAAGAAAAGGGCAATGCACTTTATTTGAACGAAAATCATCCTTTTTTTGCTGTGAAAATGAAAGGCCTCCATACACTGTGCTCACATGAAATAGCATGCCCTGCTCTAGTCAGGATGAAGGTTCTGCTGCAGTAAGGAACAGCTCCCGCAGCTCAGAGGCTTAATGCAGCAAAAACTTAATTCTTGCTCAGACTACAAGTCCAGAAGAGGTTGGCAGGGGGCTCTGTTACTCTTAGCCACTCAGGGGCCCCGATGCTGGAGGACCCTGTCATCATGTGACTCCATGATTCTAGTGTCAGAGAAAAGCATTGCGTCACCACATCTTGGCTTTTAACATGTCCCTTGAAGTGACACTTGTTTTTATGCCTTCTTGGCCAAAGCAAGTTGTCTGTCTATACCTGATTCCAAAGAGATGCAGGAATGTCATCCCTAAGAAGGACAGGAGGGGAACATTTGGACAACACCAAGGGCTGGTACACCTAGCCAAAGACAAACAAACAAACAAACAAACATAATATAAATTCATGGTATCTGAGTTTCCTGGGGATTAGAGAAAATAGAACTATACTCTCTGTACAAGTCCATCCTGATGCAAAATATAGATGGCATTTCATTCTTGTACATACCTGAGAGGGATAAGGAAAACCCAGAAAGAAATAACATGAAAATTGGTTTGATCTCCTATTTTGCCAAATGAATGCCTTAGAAAATATACACACAAGGTACTATGCACCAAGCCGCACTTCTCCTGGCCTAGACACTGAGTCACTGGCTTCAGGTGCATCTGGCATCTTCCCACACCCCCCTTTGTCTGCCTCTTCACATGTGGGCTAAGCCGATGCATGGAACCACCCACATGCTTCATTTAAAACAGGGTGCATAGATTTTTTTCTACCTTTCCTACCTTTTCTTCTAAAGCTTTTATGTTTTTTTTTTTTCATTCAGTTCTTTAAATCAAAGGTACTTTGTATGTGTGTCTGGTGTAAGGCAGAGTTCAAATTTTCTATCTTTCAAACTGGAGAGCCATTTGAAATACCATTGATTACATATAGTCTATATTTTCCTGGTGGATTTGAAATGCTACACTTAACATAGATAAGAGATAGGCATAGTCTCTCCTCTACTATCCTGTCCTCCACTCCCTTGCAGTGTATTCAATAAACTCTTAACCTTCTTAAAAAAAAAAACCTTCTTATTTCCTTCAGAATAAAGGAAAGAAAGAAGGATGGAGAAAGGAAGGAAGGAAAGAGAAAGAAGGAAACGGAAAGCAAGAAAAGAAAGAGAAAGAAAGAAAGGAAGAGAAAGAAAGAAAGAAAGAAGAAAGAAAGAAGAAAGAAAGAAGGAAAGAAAGAAGAAAGAAAAAAAGAAAGAAAGAAAGAAAGAAAGAAAGAAAGAAAGAAAGAAAGAAAGAAGAAAGAAAGAAGAAAAGAAGAAAAAAAAAAGAAAATTCTCTTATTTTAAAAGTATTTTTATTTCTGGCTTGATAGTTCCCCCTCATTTTTATTCATTAAAATTATTTGTTTTCTTGTGGGGAAAGAGGGAAATGGGAGTTATTCCTTAATGGGGACAGAGTTTCAGTTTGAGAAAATGGAAGAGTTCTGGAGATTGATGATGGTGATGGTTGCACAAGTGTGAGTGTACTTAATGCCACTGAACTGTATACTTAAAAATGGTTAAAATGGTCAGTTTTATGTTATGTATATTTTACTACAATAAAAAATTCTAAAACATAAAAAATAAATAAAAATTAAAACAGTGCACATGCGTTTTTGTTTGAAGAATGGACCACATGCTCCCAGTAAAAGATGTATTGGCGAGATGGCCAAGATCCCATCCTTTCAGGAACTGGACCCTCTCCCTAGACTTCTGCAAGGGCATTTCCTCGAAAAAGAGTAATATCATTTCCAGGAAGCCCCTGCACCAAACTATGTCACTCAGAGGCAAAAGAGAGGCTGAGGGTTAAAACCAGTTAGAAGGCGAGTCCAGGCTTGCGGGAGGCCAACTGTGCGTACTTCTCAGGCCATGAAATATGGCTTCTGTTTTGACACTCTTGTAATAGCATAGATGTTCACTCTCCTTGTTGCCGTGGGGTTTATGGCCCATAAAGTTTAATAACAATCTTAACAGCTGAACAGAAAGCACACGGGGCTCGAAGGCCACTCCTACCAAAGGGGATCTAGATTTTCCATTTTTTCCCTTTGGGCATCTCGACTTTGTACAACGTGTCCATGTCTCATCGTGGGCCACACAGAATGACCGTGAGGTGAAAGGGGATTCAAACGGGTGCTCTGTTGTCTCTGAAAGAGTGAAGCCGCCACACACTGGGCCTTCATAGTAGTTTGGGCTTTGAGGGTAAGGGGCCATAAAGCCTGGCTGCCGTGTAATTCAGGGACTACAAGGGTCCATAGGGTTAGCATGCCAAGGCCTGGTCCTATTGACTGAGCTGACTGAGAAATGAGCTCCAAATCCCTTCGCAAGGCCTGCGAAGTGGTGCACCGAGGCTCCCAGCCTCCTCTCCTCTCTCATCTACTTGCTGTGTCCAGCCTCCCGCCCCTTCTGGTTGGTAAATACACCAGCGCCTATGCTGCCACGGGCTTTGGCACCTGCTGCCCCCTCTTTCTTTGGGGGCTGGTCTTCTCTTGTCTCCCTTGGACTGGCTTCACGTCATCCCCTGCCCTGGTTACATGGGAGCTCCTCAGAGAAGCCCTCCAGAACCCATCTCAGGTAACACCCCTGGTGCTACTGCCCAGTGGTATTTCGTGGACTGCACTTATCACCACCTGCCACTGGCTCATGGCTCATTTGTGTGCTTGTTTGTTCACACGCACGTGCGCGCTCACATACACACACACACACACACACCCCCCACACACACACACTTATGGACGAGATTGCCAGGGAATCTGACATATCATCATATTATTCCAGGTTTTCCTCAGTGCTGGTTTGGAGCAAATGAACAGAACACCTAGGGTAATAAAGGCAATGAAAGGTCAGGAGACTTTGTCCCCTCAGAGCTGCGAGACCTTCTAAGGTTGGAGGTGGCATATTCCCACAGATGAGAGAATCAGCTCCTTTCTGCTTCCTGACACACCTGGAGCACAACTGAAACCTCTCTCTTCCCTGAAGCACTTCTTTAAGTGCTTCCCTCTCCCCTCCTCCTCCTCCTCTGGAAGAGCTACATGTATTCTGCTTCTCTTCAGAAGCCGGGGACCATATAGGCAATCAGGGCCCGATTCTGGAGAGGACAGCTGACGGGGTGCTAAGGATGCAGACAGCCCACAGCTGGGCTCAGGATGGGAGCGCCCGGACACGCCTCCCCCGAGAGGATTCCAGCTGAGGGTGGGGGGATTAGAGGAAGTCCTTTTCAGGCCATATTTACACATCAAAGAGCCCTTCCTTCTGGGCTTACACAGTAGTGACAAAGTCATCTCATTCAAGAAGCTTTCCTCTGAAGCCAAATTCTATCATTCCTCCTACTCCTCCCTTGTGGAGACAAGATAGTTTTGTTCCAAACGCCTTAGGGCATAATTCACCAGGAAGGTGGTTTGCTGTTACCCTAGCTCTCCCCAGGTGTCTGAAGCTTTGCTGAGGAATCCTTGGTTTATGGGGATTGGGTGGGATTCCCCTCAGACTCCTGAGCTTACCCAAGGCCTGTAACCAAGAAGACAGAAATACTGTAGCCTAGGTCATTCACTCACTCATCCATCCATCCATCCATCCATCCATCCATCCATCCATCCACCCACCTACCTCCCATCCCACAGATATTTACTGAATCACCACTATGTTCCTAGCACAAAACTTTCTCCTTTCCGGACCTCTGATCTTTAGTTAACTAAGGGATGGGAGGAGGGGTCTGGGATGGCTGAGTTGGAGGCACTCCCACACCAATAACTTGGGCCAAGTTCTGGCACTTTGGGTGGAAATGTGCTTGATGCAACTGATGGAGTTCACAACAGGCTAATCCCAAATGTGGCAGTTTCCAATATTGAATATTCTGGCTGAAGGAGTTTGACAAAATGGTAGAAACAGGAAAGTTACAAAACTTTCTCTTGCCCCTTTATCCTGAAAGAGGTCATAAAACTCTCATGTGAGAGGTGCCCTCCTTACACCCAGAAGAAAGGAACAATCTTATCCCTGAAGACAAAGAAAAACAACAACAACAACAAAAAACAGGACTTCACTGAGGGGGGGCACTTGATGGGATGAGCACTGGGTGTTATTCTATATGTTGGCAAATTGAACACCAATAAAAAAATTAAAAAAAAAAAAACCAGGACTTGATCTTTTCACCAGTTTACAACACGTAACCTCACACCCCTAAACCAGCCAATATTCTAACATGTCTGTCTACTCTTCCTCAAATCTACCATGAAAATTCTTGGGTCTAATTGTTTCTTCGGGTCTTTACTTTCTTTCAAAGGCTCCCCTGTCATGTAAAACTTACCTTAAATAAATCTATACGCCTTTCTCTTGTTGACCTCTCTTTTTCAGTTCAAGTTTCCAACCCAGCCAGGGACCCAAGGATGGCTGAGGAAAACTTTTGTCCTCCCCTACACAACTAACATTTGAGGTTGAGAGTTCCTTAGCCAATGTTCTTAAGAAATTATTTTTAAAAATGAATTTCATAAATAGGATACTATTCTTCTTGCATTTAGGTGACTCACATCTTAAAGCTCATGGTCCATCCTTTTTATTAATGGAAGTATTCTTTCAAGGGGGCCATCAACAGTCACTTGGTTGACTTTTTTGTTTGTTTAGTTTCTTTTATATCAGAATTTTCCTATCTCAGATTTTCTTCAAGTTGGAAGCAAATATATGTGGATCCAACACACAACTGAAATTTTAGCAAGCAATTAGTCCTTCTTCTCCCCTGGGGCCTGCCATCAACCTTATGCCTAGGGCAGCAGTTGGGTGACCATAATATAGGGTTATTCATAGGATAGGGCCATGGAAGACCTCCATACACAATATTTCTTTTTTTTTTTTTTTAAAAGATTTTATTCATTTATTCATGAGAGACAGAGAGAGAGGCAGAGACACAGGCAGAAGGAGAAGCAGGCTCCATGCAGGGAGCCCGATGTGGGACTCCATTCCGGGTCTCCAGGATCACACCCTGGGCCGAAGGTGGTGCTAAACCGCTGAGCTACCCAGGCTGCCCCAATATTTCTAATTGACCCCTAGGATACAAATCTCAGTCATCCACAGTTCCGGTTAAAAGCAGCATAGAATGACAATATATTTTATCTTATGCAGTTATAATTACACTCTAGGGTGGGGAACTCAATTGGGAGGTAGGGGTAGAATGTAACGATATAATGCAGAGAATCAGCAGGAGCAACAAGCAGGGAGGAGAGGTGATTTTTTTTTTTTTTTTTTTTTTTTTTAAGGAGAAAAAGATGGTTGGTTATTCCCCCTGCCCCCATTCAACTGAGAATTCACTAGAATAGGACCACAGATTGACAAAAAGTCCAGATGCAAAGATCCCAGAATTTCAGAAAGTAGGATGGATCATAGTTAAGATGACCAGGTGTCCTGATGGATGCCCATTGTCCCCGTTCCTCCTAGACAAAAGGTCTAGGTGATTCAGATATGATCACTGTAACCATAGCACAAACACGTGGAAGACAGGCTGAATGTGGTCGCAAGGGGAAGTATTTGCAACTGTCCCACCCAGAGAAAACATTTATAAGATCATCTAAGTGATGACATCAAAGTACCTCTCACTGGCAACTCCTGCTTTAAAGAAACGCTGTAATACTAATGTTTGACTTTGTGTCTATTGCTAGTTTGGTAACGATTTTTTTTTTTTATATTTTATTTATTTATTCATGATAGTCACACAGAGAGAGACAGAGAGGCAGAGACACAGGCAGAGGGAGAAGCAGGCTCCATGCACCGGGAGCCCGATGTGGGATTCAATCCCGGGTCTCCAGGATCGCACCCCGGGCCAAAGGCAGGCGCCAAACCGCTGCGCCACCCAGGGATCCCGGTAACAATTTTTTTTTATAGAAGGGTTTTCCCTGTTTGCTTTCATGAGTAGTGGCCCCTTCTTTCAGGACAGAGAGAATGTTGATAATAAGATAAAGGTGTTAATGGCACAGTAATAGCTATGGGGCTTGGACTATTTGCCAGGTGTGGGGAATCTCCGCTCCTTAGCTATGTGACCTGCAGAAAACGACGTTATCTACTTTGTACTTTCAGATCCTCCTTTGTAAATTGGGATTGACAGTAGCTCCTCAGAGCCCCAAGAACTAAATGGAACATGCCCAGTACCTGGCACATCACAGGAGCCCAACGTACAACATGGTCATTGCTACCACAATTATAATTTTTATTGTTCTTGTCATTACGACTACCCTAAGTCTTCGGCATCCTTGTTACTATCAAGCTCATTTTGCAGTTAAAGAAAATAAGCTCTCAAAGTGAATAATAAGTGGGGTGGAGAGGGATCGAACTAGGTTTAACTATGGGAGTAGGGGCTGTTTTCTTCACCACATCAGCCACCAAGCCACACAACGCTGGGACTATAGTGGAAATAGCAGCAGCACACAGTGTGTAGCTGGTATGTTGGTTAAATCAAGGCATACACAAGTAAGAGGTACTTATTGGCTTAGGAATTTTTGAGAAAGTATTGGCTAATAACCACCTGACAGGTGATGTGTTAAGCCCCTTCCACATTTCTTTGAATCCTCAGACAAACCAGTGAGGTTGACCATATCATTAACTCCCACTGCTGGGGTTGAAGGGGAAGCAGGCAAAGAAACATAGAGCCAAGTTTCTTTGCTCAGGGAACTTCAACGGAGCCAGAGAAGCAACTGATGGAAAGCTGATATAACCTTTTTTATAGGCTATATTCTCTGAATTTAATGCTTGTGGAATATAAAGTGTCTACTATAAAAAAACAAAAACCTTCAATACTTAAAAAAAAAAAAGATTAATGTTGGTCACTATTGATCTTCTCTCCCTTTTTCCTCATTGCTCAAAAGCTAACGCAGCAGGTTTGAAATTCCCACGTAAGTTCGTGTTCTTGGGCAACTCCACGCAGGGCTGGGAGCTCGGGTCAAGGCTGGTTTTTCTCAGTACTTCATCCACACCGTGTCTGTCACTCGTTGGTATCCCACCAGCAGGGTTTCTAGACCCTCCCTCTATTTTGTGCCATACCTGGTTTTCTATGCTCTGGCTTACCGATCTCATTCACCTCAGGCTCAGCAGCTGTCCCCGCACACAGTAGGTTCTCCATGAGTGTCTTAATCATCACATTTGACAAATGACATTACAAATGCCCTGCACTCCTGGCATGACTAGAAAGGGAGGAGGAACTTACAGATGACCTACCCCATTTAAGGGATGAGGAAAGGTGCCCTGCAGAAGTTATATTGCGCCCAGTGCAGGGTCCCAGGAGGGTTCCCAAAGAGCAAACAGAAATGTTAAGCCCCGACCCAGCAGGGACCCCTGCTTTGCAAGGCACTGGGAGAAACTGTCCAGTCCCTACTCACTCTTCACCTATTCCTCAATCTGGAAGCTAACAGGAGATGGAAGGGTAGAAACAACCATGCAAATCAAGGCTGAAACTAGAGAGGGAAAAAAAAAAAAAGCACAATAGATTTGCTTTCATTCTTAGAAGGCAGTGGGTGGGAAAGTGGATTCCCACTAAGAAAAGAGCCAGCCTTTCTCACCAGGCAGGAAATATCGAGCTGCTTTGGTCCCGCAGCCCCCGCAGGGCCGGGCCTGGCGGTGCACTGGTGTGCGGGTTCCAGCCCAAGGCACAGAGAGGTTGTTCCGAGGCTGGTGTCAGATTTTCTGCTCAGGGCCTGGCCTTGGCCGGGGCCCGGGGCCGTAGCCACGGGGAAGGCCTGATAGGCTGCAGTCTAAGTGGCTGGCTGACACTTGAAATGCCATAACCCCAGCTGTTCGAGCACCTCTTGGCCCGGGCCTTCCCTCCCTGCACCCGCGTGCAGCTGCGGGATGCAAGGGGCTGGCAATGAGAAGAGAAAAAGTCGCCATCCCCTCGTCCTTGAGGTAATTAATCAGCGGTGACTCTTTACTCGGTGAATAATATTACTCAGAGCACTTTTCCTCCCTGTAATATCAATTATGCAGTGCAGAAGCAGTTCCAAAAAGGATGCAAAGGGATGTGGTGGGGTTTTATTGCAAAGTAACAAGGCTAAGTTGTCGACAGGGTAGAGTACAGAGCGCAGAAATGCGCAAGATCGCTTCAAACGCAACTAGGTCTGCTGTCAGCCTGTCTGATTTTCACCAGGAGAAATACTTCTAGAGTTTCCCATAGGGTTCAGAAGTATGAACTGCCAGCCGGCCTCGAGATATGCAGCAAATGTGCGGCTCTACACCAAGAGGTTTCCACCCCTCCTCTGTTCCTGCCTCCTCGAAAGTGACGGGCAGAGGGACACCGCTTGCTGCATACCAGCCGGGGTGGCAGGTGACACAGGGGGGTCCCTGCCTGCCTTGCCGGCACTGCACCAGATTGCACCCAGGGGGGGTTAGCGCACTGAGTGCCAGCTGGTTTTGTCAGGGGAGGTGGGGGGAGGTAGACGAAGGAGAAGAGAAGAGGAAAACGAAGAAATAATTCAAACAAAAATGCCCCTTTCCTATCACCATAGGGCTCTTGAGCAACATTCTCTAAGAGGAGGGATCCTCTACAACCTGGATTAAATACACACCCTCTGATCCTTTCCCCTCCCACATTTAGCAAGACAAAGGCAAGCTTTTGGATTATTGCTAAATTATCTCCTTCAAAGCTCATCTCTTCAGCTCCGGGTCTTCTCCCTTTCCTGCTGCCATCAGAAAGCACAGGAGTTTTGCACTTGGGACTTTGAAGATGGACTTTGGATGCTGTGCTTGAAGGAGAAAGTGGGCCTTCTGGTTGTGAGCAAAGTCTAGCAGCAAGGCTGGGTCAGAAAAGAGAGGGGTGGCTCGTTCTGTAACACGAGTTCTTTGAAGCTTCAGGATATGAATGCTCATGAAAACTGGTACTTTTCTGGCAAGATGAATCACCAGGCTTCCTGGGAAGAAAATGCCAAAGAAAACATGCAACGGGTCTGCGTTATGGCAGTCTCCTGCAGTGTAAACTGCGTGTGTGTGTGTGTGTGTGTGTGTGTGTGTTTTAAAGGCTCCTGATTAAAAGTATAACTTTATTTAATATCCTTGAAATAAGAGAGACTATTAAGGTAGCATGATCACCATGAATATTATTGAAAGCAGTGCTAATGGAGTTGTTTTTATGATTCCATTTATTCAAAATGAAAAATAGCACTCGCCAAACATCGGATCTGATGAGTAATAAGATTTATAAAGCGACCAAAGAGGAAAGATGAACTGGAGAGAAAATCTATTTTGATTAGATGATTTTGTGGTTTGCGTACTGGTTACAAATAACCTGACAGCCACAGAATATTCTCCTGGTGCTCCAAACAAGGATCTCTGTTTGGGAAACTCCAGTGGGAATAGGTACTGCTTGAAGAGCTCTTCATTTTAAAATATGAGTTTCCTATTAATAAAATGTCTCATTTTTAAAGGAAAAAAAATTTCAAGCACAAATTACTTGAGTGCTGAGCTCATTACATGCATAGTTTTTAATGACGGCAGCGTACATTTTTAAGTGACAGTTCATTTGGGTTTGAGGCACAGATCTGGGCATGTTCAGTGTATGGGCAAGCCAGGCTGGAAACTTTCCACTTGAGTGTCTGAGCTGACACAAAACAGGAGAAGAAAAAACTTTAATCTCATCATAAACAAATGTACAGATCTCCTTCAACATTTATACCTAGCACTTGCAAGATGGTGAAGGGTTTGTTACTGACGCCTTCTTTATTTTAATACTAATACTAGTAATACTCATACTAATACTACTAATAATAAAGTAAAATAGAGAAGGAGCAGCAAAGCTCTCTGCAGGAAAAAATGAAAAAAAAAAAAAGAGAAGTGGAAGTGGGGAGGGTTTGTATGTTGCACATCTCCGTTTTGGTAGCCCAAAGAGGGAATATAAGCTTAAAGTCCTGAATTTAACAAACCTAATTATCAAGGCTTAATTAGTACCAAGGGTACAGCTTCATGGAACACCTGCAGACTTAATTTATGTCCTGACAGAGAGGAACAAGTGTTAATGGGCTGTATTTATGTTAATACCTGAACCTTAGGAGCCAGTGGAATAAAACAGACCATGCACTAGTTTTCCAAGCTACAGAACAAATATAAAAGATTTTCATCTTAATGCTAGTTTGCACATAATTCTACTGGGATCACACAGATCTACTTAAACTTTTAAAACTAGAAAAGTGGAACGGGAAAAAGTAGAGTAATTTTGGGTATCTGTAAAATATTTACCAAGATCAACCCCATAAGCCAGTGATTTTATCTTGTCTTCAAAACTGACAGTGGCCAGTAGGGCTAACATGGCTAATGTTCTCAGTGTTCAGAAGAGGTGCTTTTTATGATGCTGGAATATGCACTCTGTTTTCTCCATAAATGCCAAATCAAAAGAATAGCTAACATTTTTATGGAGTGCCCACTCACTGTATGTCAGTAACTATGTGAGATCTTTGTGGACATTTTCCAGTTACAGATGAGGAAACCGGTTCACAGAAGAAATATGCTATTTGCCACTGGCCGTGTTTGTGGGCAGCTCAAAGATCTGGGGTTAGGGTCCCCATGTCAACCCTTTCTACCAATGAGCTAAACTACCTTTAATACACAGATAATGACAAGAAGGTAAAATATGTACAAATGCCTACTTATAATAGAATTCTCAGGAAACTGAAATAAACACAGTTTTCAATCTAAGAAAGAACATGTACAGTCTACAATTAACACCATGCCTAATGGAGAAATATGAAATGAGGCAATGATGTCTCCTCTCTACAAAGTTAGTCAACATTCCTGGTGGTAATACAAATGCATTAATGTAAGAAAAAGAAACAAGATAAAACTCCCCGTGGAAGAAGTAAATCTATCTATTTGGAGATGCAGAAATTCCTACGGAAATGTTTTTTAAAAAAGAAAGAAACTAATAAGCTTCAAGGTCACAGGACATAAGAGCATCTTGCTAGAATCTATTTTATTTCTACATATTAGCAACAGATAATTAGAAAAAAATAAAATATCATTTACAATAGCATAAGAAGCAAAATGTTTAAGAATAGGAAAAAATGTATATGACTTCTATTTGAAAACTATAAAACATCACTGAAACAGAGAAATTAAAGAATAGAGAGAGACGACTTATGGATCATGATACTCAGTATTGTGAAGATTTCAATCTGCCTCAAAATGATCAGTAGATTCAATACCATACCAAATAAAATCTCAACAGGGCTTTTAAGAGAAATTGATAAGCTGACCCTATAATCTCAATGGAAAACCAAAGTATCTAGAATACCAAAACAATCTTGAAATACAGAACAAGGTTGTAATCCTTATACTACCTATCTTCAAAATTTACTGTAAATTCATTCATCAATAGAGTAGATATAGACATAAGAAAAACAACTAGATCAATGGAGTACAATAGAGAGTCTAGAAATAGATCCTCAAATATATAGTCAATTGATTTTAGACAAAAGAGCCAAGGAAATTCAATAAGGAGATTAGCCTTTCAACAAATGGGCAGGAACAACTAACTAGAGGTCCATAATTGGGGGGCGGGGGGGGAAGGTGAGGATAAACTTATATCCTTACCTCACACCATATACACAAATTAATTTGAGATAGAACATTGACCTAAATGTAAAACAAACTGGAGCTTCTAGAAAGAAAAAAAACAACATAGGAAAACAAATATCTTTGTGACCTTAGGATCAGAGAAGATTTTATTAGAACAACAACAAAGACCCACTAACCATAAAAGAAAAAATAAACCGGACATTATCAAGATTAAAATGTTTTGCTTTTGAAAAGACATCACTAAGGAAGGAATAGAGAAGATACAGATGAGGAGAAAATTCACAATGCTATCTAATTAGGATGTGTATCCAAGACATATAAAGAAACTCTATAACTCAATAATATAAGGACAAACAACCCTATTTTTTTATATGGCCAAATATGTGAATAATCACTTCACAGAAAGAAAACATATGACTGGCTAATGAGATCATAAAAAAGATGAATTAGTCATCAGGAAAATGTAAAATCAAACCAAGAGATACCATTTCACACCCACGAGAATGGCTATAATTAAAAAGATTGAAAATACCAAGTATTGGCGAGGATGTGAAGCAATAGAAGTTCTCACACACTTCCAGTGGGAGTTTAAAATGGTAAAACCACGTTAGACGATTGCTTGATGGCATCTTAAAAAGTTGCATATGCATGCCCTAAGAGGCAACAATTGTACAGCTAGATGTTTTTCAAAAAAAAAAAAAAAAATACAAATGTGCAAAAGGATTCATACAAGAATACTCACAAGAGCTTTATTCAAAATAGCTAAAAACCAGAAATGACTCTGTGTGCATCAACAGGTGCAGGGATAAACAAATTGTGGGATATTTTCACACTACTTGGCATTGAAAAAAAAAACAACCTACTGACAGACACATCAATATAATGGATCTCAAAAATATGACGTCAAGCAAAAGAAATCAGATGAAAAAGAACAGGTATGATTTCCATTAAATGAAGTTCTAGATTAGGTAAGACTAAGTTAAATGGTAATAGGAGCACGAACAGTTTGCATCTGGGAGTGGAGGGGTTTCCTGGAAATAAGAATAATGGAACTTATTGGGGTTAGGGGAATGCTCTACATCTGAATGGTGGTGGTGATTACATGGGTGTGTGCATATGCACATCTGTTGAAATCCAGAAAACAGTACATTAAAAATATGTTACTTTATGTTCTGAAAATTACACCTCAATTATGTGTATATATGTGTGTATAAACATTCTCCCAGCTGCCATCTCCCACATTTATTTGCCAAGAGAGTCACTCAACAGGTCAAATTTTATATTTGTAAAACATACTTTATGTTTTAGGCTTCTAATCCAATCCACAAAAGCGGTTGGAAGTTTTATCTTAAGATCACTTATGAAACTGGGGTGTCTGGGTGGTGCAGTCATTTAAGCGTCTGATTCTTGGTTTTGGCTCCGGTCGTGATCTCAGGGTTATGAGATTGAGCTCCACAGCAGCTCAGTGCTCAGCACGGGGTCTGCTTGACATTCTCTCTCCCTCTCCCTCTGCCCTTCCAACTCATGCCCCCCACCTCTCTCAAATAAATAAATACATAAAAATAGGTCTTAAAAAAGAGATTACTTATGAAATGGTTTTGTAAGTACTATTTGAGTAAATAGTGCTTTGTGGAAAAAGAATGGGCTCAGGAGGCAGATGTCTCAAATCATTATCATGGCTTTGCTTCTCATTAGCAGTGTGACACTGAGCAAGGTAATTATCAGCCTCAGCAATTTCTTCACCTGAAGAAGCCGGGAAGCAACATGGGTCTTGCAAGACTTTGGTGGAGCTTCAGTGTGGTGATGGATGCACAGCACACAATTAAGAGCCCAGTTCTTGTTATTACCATCAACAGCCCCAGCCCATTTTTTAGAACTCTGTAAACACAAAGTGGCCTTGGGAAACCAGTCACTCCGTAATTCTTTTCTAAGGTCCCATTTCTGAGGACGCCCAAGGATCTATGGAAACAATTTGGTGACTATTTTTTTTTTTTAATGGCTAAGTACATTCTGGAAATACTTAATTGTTTTTTAAAACATAATGCAGCATTCCTACTTTTGAGGGATGGGGGGCAGCAGTATTTCTAGTTCCTTCTCTTCTGAAACACAATGCTCCTATCTTTTTTTTTTTTTTTTTTTCAAGAACAATTGTCTGTGTGTCTTTGGTACCTTTCATAAATATCTTTGGTGATTACTCTTCTGTGAAAAGGAATTTTTATATGAAATTTGATAGCTGTTCTTTTCTTAAAGGAAGCACCAAGTCAGATATTGATGGCCTGGGATGTTAAGTTATTGTTAGGACCAAATTCATGAGATGATTTTTTTTTTTTCCTAAAGAGAACACAGGGGTAATGTGAAAGCAATATCGAGGTTTTTCTGAACTGTGGTTATCAGCTTCCTGACACGAGAGCATGCCATTCAACTTGACACAGCCAGGTACTATGAATCAATTGACATGGCTTTTTAGAGATCTTATTTTTGCTAGAATCTCTGAATTTACCAGAACCATCATATGTTTAAGTCTTGTGTTCCTCCATCTGTCTGACCGATGCACTTCTTAAAGAACAGTGAGAATGTAAGAGTAGAGGCAGTTAAACACGATAACGGTTATTTCTTGCTTGGGTTTGCGTCGTCAAACTGGGCAGGGTTTCAAAAATGGAATAGTTTCCAAATGCCCCCTATTAAACTTTAAAGGTGAATAGACCTCCTGTGTATGGTGCAGGCTTGACAACAAATTAAGGATCGACAGCATGGCGGGCTGAAAGAACACAAGAAACCACAGGATGGAAGCTTTGTGGTGAGAGCCAGGCGGCTGCCACCACCGCCATGTGACAGGATAGACAGTGCCACGAGGCCTGGCTTCAACTAAGACAATATACAACTTCTCTTCGGTGAACCACCGAGTTTCCAGGCTACTGGGAATCAGAAAGGGAGATTCAGCATGCATTGAAACCTGGGTCCTTTTGCAAAGAACACTTAATTGCGAAAAGAAAAGGAGCCCACGGACAAGTAAAACAAAACCCACTATGCACAGGCAGATTTATTTCTCTTAATTGGTTAAGTCTGGCTCTTTAAAAGTGTTCTCAACCTGGTGATGCTATCAACTTTGAAATGTGGTTTGAAAAAGCGGATATTACACTTTAGCACATGGCTAATAACTACCCTCATGGTGGAAACATTTAAGGCAAACCAGTGAATTTATTTTCCTGATCATACTGCCCAGATAAGACATATACTTAGAACACCAGTGAGTTCTCGTAAACAGGTGCCTGGCGGCATGGTGGGAAGCAAGGGCAGGCGCCCTGGGCCGTGGTGAGGATGCGTAGGATCTCTGCCTTCTGCACGCCTCGCCACGGAGGAGCCTGGGTGGGTCTGCTCAAACAGCGGTGATCAGAATTGGTCCAGTCATCAGATAATTTCTGATCGAAAGTTCTGAGAAGTGAGTTACACACTGTGCTGGTTAGTCACCGTTTTTCTCAAAAGAGCTGCGATGTGGGAAACCAAAGCCGCCCCGTCCTAGGGTCTGAAGGTCAATGTCAGGTGCTTGTAAACACTTGCTAGGCACGGTTTCAATCCTGTCTTCTTCCTCAAACCTGTTCTGCTCTAACGTGGCCTTCCACCCTCTCTGTTCTTCCCACAGCTTCCCCGTCAGCCTTGAGAAACAGTCAGCAGGCTGGGCAGGTGTGAGTGAGCCCCAGGCTGGTCCCTGGGCCCGTGAATCAACTTGTTTCATGGATGTGAGAAGAAGACAATCATTGTGAGTTAAAAATTAGATGCAAACTGGACTGTAGCGGTGGCAATGAATTCGGTAGAACAGAAAGTTGGTCTCCAAAGTCTATGCATGTTCAATTGGTAGAAATGTTGACTATGACACATAATTTGGACCCAAAACAAACAAAACACAACAGTGGTGCTTAAGCCCCACTGAAAACCAGTAACTTTGACGTTCAATAGTATGCTTGGTGAGGGTAAGTGTATCTTTTACCAGGTCAGAGTTAACAAAGGAACTTTGATAGGCTTGAATCCAAAGGATTCCATTAGCCTAATAGCACAACAGTTGTGTGGTTGTGTCTATGTGTGTGTGTATCTATATATTTTTAATTAGAAGATAAAATTTAACTGGGGAATGAAAGTAAACGTTAAAAACTACAACAACAAAAGAAATTATTCCGTGGCATTCAGAAGTACTTGGTACTCCACTACATCACCAATGGGACATCTTGCTCAGCCAGCGCCAAATTTGCCAAGGAAAATATTGTGCATCAGCTCAAAATACTTGTCTAGATAATCTTTTGCTCTGGGTTGGTGGGAAACAGAAGACACTATTTGACTCTAGTTTCCTCTTCCCACAGAGAGTATGATGAGTGAAGCTGAGGCAGGTGGGGAAAGGCATGTTAAAGAGTATACAGGAAGGGCATTTTCTGGAACAAGAGGGATGCTGAGTTGAGATAAGTGTCAGAAAGGCCCTTTGGGACAAGCAGGGTGTCCCAAACAGAGGAATATACTAGACAGGGAAGAAAATAGAACTGTACTCAACACAATGGCTGTAAGCACAAATGAACATGGCAGTCATGTGGGATGAAGCAGGACGAGCTGAGTCTGAGCTTGGAAAAGAGGAAGTAGAAAGTGTCTCCACAATAACCCCATCCTTCTGCATTCCTGACATTTGTTTTAGCATGAAGATGATTTCCTAAGAAGCACAAGAAAGAGAGAAATCAACCTAGATAGTGTAAAAATAAAGGAAATATACTGACAGTGGGGAGTCCATTATGATAACCTCAAATATTCAAATTAGATACAAGAAGGAAAAGGCAAGGAGTTGGCATACTTCATGCCCTGACTCTGTGCCTAGGGCAGCACTGGGAGCTTGGTAGACATAAGACAAGGTTGTCCCTCATTTCAGTCATGGGATAGTCAAGAGGGACCTCTTTGTTTTTCTAGTTACAATCTTAGAGCTAGTCATTCCATTTCACTTCTGTTTGCCCTGGCAGCCTGGAGAGCTACCTCATTTGTCAGAGAACTGCTGTTCACCCACCGAATTGGAGATCTAGAAGCTTCTCTGAACTTACTGTCTACTTTGAGGGCCACTGCTCCGGTTAACAAATAACCTTGGGGTTTCTCTATCAATCTCCAAGGGAGAAATCAAAAGTATCGCCTGCCAGCCTGTCCGTGAGTGCCTGACGATGGAGATGGCATCTTACCTGGCACTGCACCCGAGCATAAGGCTTGGCTTAGAATACTCGAATGAAGGAAGTACAATCTTTATTATAGAGCTTGGCTTGTCTCTTACAACACTTCTATCCCCTGAGCCCCCCTTGACTGGTGAAATCAGATGGGAGCCAGGGGTTGCAAATGGACAATTTCTTTCTCATCCTTAAAGGTCCTATATAATTGTCTAGATTCCACTGTTCTCATTGCTAGTGAAGAATTAGTGTGGAAGAGGAAACAATGGCACACAATGTTTAGATAGAAACAGGAAGAATTAATTAAGCTAGGAAAATAACCCATTTTGTCAAAGGCATACTTTTTATATCATTGTAGGCCTGTTTTTTTTTTTTCTTTAAGATTTCTGACTGCTTAAATATCATAGATTGAGACTAGACTTCTCAAGTAGGTAAGACCTTCTCTTAAAGAACAGTGAGAATGTTTATATCAGAGAACTGTAACATAGGCAAACATAA
Source organism: Canis lupus dingo (assembly GCF_003254725.2). Lineage (NCBI taxonomy): Eukaryota > Metazoa > Chordata > Mammalia > Carnivora > Canidae > Canis > Canis lupus. The sequence continues at coordinate 72,718,924 of NC_064247.1, forward strand.
CAAAACAAAACAAAAAAACCCAAACAAACAAAAAATTCCCTAAAAACTCAAAACCCAAAACAAAAAACATACAACAACAAAACAAACCCAAGTCTGCTTATATATTTGTTAAGATTGATTAAGAAATAAAATCAGTTATTATTTAGAGTTGCTTTTTTTGTTTTTTTTGTTTTTTTTGCCTTAACATATAAAATTTCTACTGGGGGCATTTCAGTGTCCTTACAAGATTATCCCACAGTGGATTCAGAATCATTTGTCATCTTTCAAGATCTGAGAGTCTTTCTTGACCAATTTAGAAAAGAAGGATGTTACAGCAAACAGACAGCCCAGCTGCTAATGATGAGCAACAGTTCAATATTTTATGCCACCTTAAAAAAGTTTCAGTAACTGAAGGTGTTCTCACATTAATTCTTTGCATCAATTATTGACAGAGAATTTAATTTAAAGGCAACTAGTCAGTAACCTAGGGGTAGTGTTTTAAATAATTTATAATTGCTGCATGGGTGTAATCATATTGCTATTGATTACGATCCAGTCACTTCTACGGGTCCAGCAGGTCTTATGCTAATTACTTTTAGTGAGATCACCTTTTTAACTCTGTATTCCCTGGTAACAGGAACTCATTATAAAAATAATTTAATGAAGTGCAAGCTTTAAGAGTCCTTGCAGAAATGGGGGTGGGGAGGAGGAATGCATGAGCTCAGGAGAAAGGCAGCAGTTGAAAGCATTATGCAGAGATTTACAGATAATAGATCCTAAATCTGAAATTACATATTATTATTCAGGTATCAGATGGAATGAGATAACAGGGGTGAAAACCAGGGTAGATGGGAGGAGTACAAAAAAGAAAAGAAATTAAAAAAAAAAATAGAGAGGATTTAAATAATGTCATTTCTGAGCAAAAATGTCTAAATTCCACTTTAACTATTCCTCCCCTGGGATAAATTTTGAAACAGACTAGCAATCATTTGGAGGGATTTGGGAAAGGCAACCTGTGATTTACAGCAAATTTAAAAGAATGAGGTCCGCTGTGTGCTTCCTCCTTGAAACCTCGAGCAGCGAGAACCAAAGAGGGGTTCATTCCTCTGGGAGAAGGAGGTTCTAAGCTCTTTATGATAATAGCTATGGATGCATTTTACTGAATTGTGGCCAAAAGGCACAAAGCCCAGGATTCCCTATACAGAGTTACCTTGAACAAGGCTAAAGTCGTGTAGGTAAAACAAACAGAGGGTGAGAAAGTGCAGGCGGTGGTACTCAGCTTGGCTGGATCTGGATGCTGGTCTGCAGGAAAACTGAATTTGAGAGATTATTGGTGAGTGAGCAGACCAAACCCAGATGCCACTACTCTTCTCTCTCTCTCTCTCTGTCTCTCTCTCTCTCTTTCTCTCTCTCACTTTGTTCACCTTTCACCCAGAGAGAGGGAGCATCTGTGGGCTGGCTGCAAAGGGAAGTAAACACATCAGCACCATTTCAGGAAGCCAGGAGGCCTGTCCGGTTCACGCAGAGACGTGGGGACAAGCGGCCCTGCCTGTGGGCAGCAGGCCAGCCTCGGAAGACCCACAGAGGAGGGGATGTCCTGCCATCCCCTCCCCTGTGGGTCTTCCGAGGCTGGCAGGGACACCCCGTAAGAAAATGAGAGTTAACAATGATGGTGAGCAGGAGGTCGAAGGACAGTGTTAGAAGAGGGTTTTTAGTCATTTATTTTCAGTTGTATTCATTCATATTTATTTTTGTGATTTCATTTTTAAGCAATCACATTTCCAAAGCAAATTTGCCTCTTTTAACAAATGTGTATGGGTATATGTCTACATTTGCTTTAAAACGGCTAGGACATTAGTTTTGTTTAAAAGTGTGTGTATGTGTGTGTGTGTTCTGGGTACGATTTTGTTAATAAATATGATGTTTATGTGCCACTTGGTTTTGTATTTCAGAAAATCTGCAGCATTGAGAAGTGGGGAGAGTGAAAGAAAGAGATCCTTTTTTTTTTTTTTTTTCTGGAAGAAAAGATATAAGATGGTATACATGTAATTTAATCCAAATAATTTGAGTGGCTTGTAAACAGTGGGGGGTAATAGAAAATTAATCCTATAGTATGGACTTTCTCTAGAGGATGCAAAGGAAACCCTTTTTTCTGAAGGTGAGAACAACATATCTTTAAGCCTTGGGTAGCAGCTATTGTAAAAAATGTGGAACAAAACACAGACCTGCCTTTGCACAAGTTAAAAGAGAGGAAAAAAAAATACCTGCAAAAATTGTCACCTGCCCACACTGAGAGTTTGCTAAAAGACATAATTCTCACTTAAACCTAACGAAAAGGAAACAACAAATTTCTAGCTTATTCCATTTCCTCTGGGCCTGCTTAGAGCTTTCAGACTTGGCCCGCTTTTCTCCTGCGTGGAGCCACGTGGACATGGGCCAGTTCTCATGGTTATTATAGCGCACTAAAATATATGTGAAGCTGCAAGAGTGAAGTATAAGCTGCCGAGAGCAAGAATTATTACTCTGAGACACACCGATTCCACTTGGGTTTCATTGCAAACCCTAAGATGGGGAGCCCAGTTTGCAAGGTTCAGGCTATTGACCCAGGGTATAAATCAGAGTTGGCAAACATTTTCTGTAAATGGCCAGACAGAAAACATCATGGGCTTTGTGGGCCATACGGTCTCCGTTATACTCAACTCTACTGTTGGAATATGAAAGCAGCCATAGACAAAATGTAAACAAATGAGCATGGCTGTATTTCTACATAATTTTATTTATAAAAATAGACAGTGGCTGCAATTTGCCAATGTCTGGCATAGATCCCTGGGACAGACTATCAAGCCATAGTCGTGAAGGGTAGGACTGAAGGTGGGGTCCACAGCACAGGTGGCCAATCTGACCCCAGATTGAATCCAAAGGGGGACATCTCCTTTGTGAAAGGTAAGGAGGCTAGGATGGAGCCAAATATTGGCCAGTTTTGTGGGGGAGGTGAGGGTAAGGGGCTGAGGGTTAGTGTTGGGGGGCTGACAAGTGAGGTTTCTTTGGTCTCAGAGGAAAGACCATCAGGAGAGGTGGCAAATTATGGGGCTTGGGGAACATGGAGAAGCTTGAAATAACCACTATGAGGAACAGAAGAGAAACCAGGCGCAGTAAACAGGATTGCAAGGCAGTCTTCAGAACTCAGTTGAGACCATAAATCCAAAAAAAAAAAAAAAAAGAAGACGACGATGACGATGATGAAGAAGAAAGAAAGAGACATCAGTGTTAGCTCACAACTATACCAAGAGCCCAGTTCGTGGCAAAGGGTGTAGAACTCACGCCGGGCTATTTTGGGGGAACAGAGAGTGTTGTCTATGTTGTGTCTAGAGATGAACAGAACGACTCCACACCTAGCCACAGGAATATCTCAGAAAGCTCTTAGTGGCCACATAAAAATAAGTTTTGGCTCCTTCAGTGGGGAGATACTTAAGCCACTGTCACAATGAAAGCTTCCTCCATCTTTGAAACAAACAAACGCAAATGGTCTCTGAGATGGAGAAGAGACGGGGGCTGGGGACAGAGACAGGCTCGCTCCCTCCTGGAGCTGCCAGTTAGCCCCTTTTAAGAATGCCTTATGGGTCTTGGCATGTTAGAAGCCAGACTGCAAAACAATTAACAGAAGACTAGCAGTGACACCTCAGAACCAGTGGAGCTCAGTGGCCAAACTGGCTGCCACTGGGTGGTTTACCTGGAATTTGAGTTCTGAGAAGAGAAGTAGTGAATCAAGGGAAAGTGCTCCACCACAATCATGCTAGCTGAAGTGAGTTCTCAAGTCACTTTCAGAAAGAGAAGAGAAAGGCAGAGCCCCAAATTGCCCGACACCCTCAGGTAGGGTTAAGCATTTTATGCAGGCATCAGCATCTTTATGGAGCTCACCTTTTAAAAGGAGCCAGCTTTTTGTTGTAAATGGCACTGACACTACAACAAGAAAGTTCATTTCACAAAGATGATTCATTAAGAAATAAAATATTCATGGCTGACAGCTTGAAGGATCGCCATACAGTTATATTCTAATGCACCTGTCCTCTCTGTCAGGTCCAATGTAGGATGTCATGTCGCCAAAGTTTTATTTAGAAATTGTTTGTCAGACTGAGCTTTCTAATGTGAATGAAAAATTCATCCCCTCATTAAGAAGATTTTACATGAAATGTCTAGGATTTTCAATGAACACTAGGACATGAACCAATTACTGTTAAACACTTAAAGGGACAGAGTCCTAAGCTCACTCAGCAAAACCCTTAATTGCACAAATGTGAAGAAAATTCAACATCCCGAAAGGCAAATGGGAATTTTGATTTGGAAATTTTCTTTTCTTTTGTCATATCTGGAAAACGCTTATCTTTAAAAGACTTGGGGAATTCAAACGCAACCATTATATGGACTCTATCCATACATCATTATATCTGACCCTTTCATACGTATGCATACATTGTACAGTGGGGTTTGGGATTTTCAGCCACTTGTTCAACTTCCAAGGAAAATGATTAAAATGTCCTGGAAAGTTTTGCATTGTTTCTAGCTATTTCTTAAGGGTTTGTTTTTGTTTTTCTTGTTTGTTTATTTTAAAATGTATTTTGTTGCCTGCACTTCATTCCTACTTTACTTGCATAATTTGTGTAAATATCAAACAGGTGACTTGGAAGCAAATAGATTTAACTATTCCAAAATGCTGGTAGTTGGGAGAGAGGGGAAAAAAGCCACAACAGATTAAAATAGAGTTGAACTGCATAGAAAGTCAGGAGAAATCCACAAGGGAATTGCTTGTATAATGAAATAGCATTTTACAGCTGTGACAATGGATTAAGTTGACATTGAGACTCTTTTTTTGACATACGGTCTAGTTCAGCTTAATCTATGGTAGAAAATAGTTCACTCTCCAAACCTAGCACTAGACTCCGGTTCCATTCCATATATATATATATATAATATATATATACACATGGCTAGACTGTCATTTCCAATTTCAGAAAAGGCTTGAGATTGACAATATGAAATCTGAAATTTCTCCTTCTCAACCCAGCAGACTATAAACTTTAAGGATTTCATATTTGCTTTCATATTATAGAGGCTTTAGTGAACTAGTTCAAGGAAAAAGTAGCCTTGACCCTACAGCTATTCATTGTCATCCTATAAGATTCTAATGATGGTTTCCAAAAAAGGGAAGATTTTGGATAAACTCTTTAACCATATAGCTGATGTAAATGGAAACCAGAATTTCAGAGTCTTTGTGTTTAATTATAGCTGCCTCTACATTCTTCCTATTTTTTGTTTTCATTCATATATATTTTTTTCCTTTACATATTGTATATGTTTTTATTTATATCATCTTTTATATTTTCTGGAAAGCAATTGGACAATATGTATCAAGGATCTCAAACCAGTTTAGATTAGAGATGGTGTCGTAGGCACCTATTATAAAAATATCTGCAGTTCAGATGAGGATTTTTGTATGAAGGTGTTCATTGTTATATTATTAAAAATCAGAAGCAACTTAAATGTCCAAAAGAGGAAATGTTCCTTTGCTAAGTCATGATTCAAAAATCACCCCCCCCCCAAATCACACATGCAAAATCACCAATTTCTCAAATAATAATGAGTTTAAAATGTAGGATACTGAATGCATTAAGTGTACTAAGAGTTTCATGAGTTTTTTTTTAAAGAAGCATTTTCTAAAAGGAAAAAATTGTTTAAAATGGACATGAGCATATGGACAAGGTTTTATTTTCTTATTTAAATTTTCCATTGCCATTCCTATACATGGATGTAATCAAAAGACAAATCTATATACAGTCAAACTCTACACTCTGCATATCTATGTAGTAGATGAGTGAGCTCTTCTTTAATATATAGGCCTATGGAAAAAAAGAAAGAAAGGAAGGAAGGATGGAAGGAAGGAAGGAAGGAAGGAAGGAAGGAAGGAAGGAAGGAAGAAGAAAGAAAAGAAAAGAAAAGAAAAGAAAGAAAGAAAGAAAGAAAGAAAGAAAGAAAGAAAGAAAGGATCCTTCCATTAGGTAAATCAAATCATAAGTTAAAAATAAGATTCCCCTTAGAAACAAAACAAGTGTGCCCACTCTCACTACTCTTATTTAACATAGTACTAGAAATCCTAGCTAGAGCAATCAGGCAAGAAAAAGAAATAAAAGGTATCAGAATCCAAAAGGAAGAACTAAAACTCTCTTTGTTTGCAAGTAACATGAATTATATATATATTTATATATATATATAAATATATGTATATACATATATATAAACCTAAAGACTCAACCAAAAACTGTTAGATCTAATCAATGAATTCAGTAAAGTTGTAGAATATAAAATTAATATGCAAAACTCAGTAGTGTTTCTATATACTAACAATGAATTTTCTGAAGAAGAAATAAAAAAGTCATTGCCATTTACAATAGCATTAAAAATAATAAAATCCTTAGAAATAAATTAAACTAAGGAGGTAAAAGTTATTTATTCTGAAAACTATAAGACCTTAATGAAAGAAATAGAAGATGCAGCAGTACCTAGGTGGCTCAGTAGTTGAGTGTCTGCCTTTAGCTCAGGTCATGATCTTGGGGTCTTGGGATCGAGTCCCATATCAGGCTCCCTGCAGAAAGCCTGGTTCTCCTTCTGCCTATGTCTCTGCCTCTCTCTGTGTGTCTCTCATGAATAAATGGATGAAAATCTTCAAAAAAAAAAAAAAAAAGGAAAGAACTAGAAGATACAAATAAATGGAGAGGTATCTCAAGGTCATGGATTGGAAGAATTAATATTGCTAAGATGTTAATACTACCAAAAGCTATATAATCAATGCAATCCCTAGCAAGATTCTAATGGCTTTTTTTTTACAGACTTAGAAAAATAAAACACTCCTAAAATTTATATAGAACCACAAAAAACCCCAAAAAGCCAAAGAAATCCTGAGAAAGAAGAACAGAGCAGGAGGCATCAACACTTCCTGATTTCAAGCACTGTAAAGTTATCATCATCAAAACAGATGGTACAGGCATAAAAACAGACAAAGACACCAATGAAACAAAACTAAGAGCCCAGAAATAAACCCAAACATACATGGTCAATTAATATTTGACAAGAGAACTGAGAATACTCAATGGAGAAAAGATATTCTCTTCAAGAAATGATGTTGAGATACTTGTATATTCACATATAAAAGACTGAAATGAGCTCGATCTTACATCACTCATAAAAATTAACTCATAATAGATTAAAGACTTGAATTTAAGATCTGAAACCAGAAAGGAAGGAAAGAAACATAGAAGGAAACATAGAAAGGAAGCTCATTGCCATGAATCTTGGTAATGATTCTTGGTAATGATTTTTTTGGATATGATAGCTAAAGTACAAGCAACAACAACAACCACTACCACAAGAAAAACACAAATAAATGAGTGAGACTATATTAAACTAAAAACCTTCTGCGTAGCAAAACAAACAAAATTAACAAAATGAATAGACAACCTACAAAATGGGAAAAATATTTATGAACCATTTAATTGATAAGAGATCAATGTCCAAAATAGATATAAAATGCCTACAACTTAATAGCATAAAAACAAAACCCCAATTAAAAAATGGGCAAAGGACTTGAATAGCTATCTCTCCAAAGAAGATATACAAAAGGCCAGAAGGTATGTGAAAAGAGGCTCAACATCACTAATCATTAGGGAAATGCAAATTAAAACCACAATGAAATATCACTACATACTTGTTAGAATAGCCACCATCAAAAGATAAGAAATAACAAATGCTAGAGAGGATGTGGAGAAAAGGGAACCCTTGTGTATTGTTGGTGAGATTGTATATTTGTACAACCACTATGGGAAACAGTAGGGAGGATCCTCAAAAAACTAAAAACAGAAGTACTATATGATCCAGCATTTCCACTTCTGGGAATGCATCCAAAGGGAATGAAAACACTAACTTGAAACGCTATCTGCACTCTCATGTTCATAGCAGTATTATTTACAATAGTCAAGATGTGAAAGAATCTAAGCATCCATCTACAGAAGAATGGATAAAGAAGTTGTGTACACACACACACACACGAATATTATTCACCCATAAAAAAGAGAGGATCCTGTCATTTGTGACAACATGGAGGGACCTCAAAAGTATTATGCTAAGTGACATAAGTCAGACAAATACTGTATAATCTCAATTCAATGTGGAATAAACAAACAACAAAAGCAATCTCATAGAAAGAGACCAGACTACTGGTTATCAGAGGTTTAGAGTCAAGAAAAGGTGAATTGGGGAAGGTGGTCAAAGTTACAAATTTCTAGTTAGATGATAAATAAGTTGTAGGGATATAACATACAGCACAGTGACTACAGTTTACACTGAGGTATATACAGTAAAGTTAAGAGAGTAATCCTAAGAGTTCTCATCACAAGGAGAATTTTCCCCCTTTTTTCTTTTCCGTTTATGTATATAAGAAAATGGATGTTAGCTGAACCTATTGTGGTAATCACTGCAACATATGTAAATTAAATCATCATGAAGTATGCCTTAAATTGAGACAGTGATGCATGCCAGTAATTATAATCTGAAAAAAACCTGAATGTCACGTTAACAACTTAGTAAACAAATCAAGCTTTGTTTTGCAATCTGTGATGTCATGAGATTATTACTCTATTATGTATTTAATATTATATTATTTATAAGTGACCATTTATTACATTAAAATTTAAGGAATCACTAAAAAAAAGAGAAAAAAGTTTCCCCCTTCATCTTCTGCCATACGTGAGACATTAATGTACTGAGTTATCCCTATGGAGATTGCAAAAGCTATTTACATATATTCTCCAGTCTACCAAATCGCAACTTGCTCAAATAAATCAGACATCGAGCCTCTGGTTTCTGTGAATTTTGGTTAGCAGAACTCTATGTTGGAAATCACATCCAATACATTTTTCACAATCTGCCCATAATTAGTTTCACTGGGAAAAGTGTGAAGAACTATTTTGCTGCTTTTAAATTCATAATTTTGGTTCAAGAGCCCAGAATAAGATGTTTAGACAGAGTGAAAACTATTTTCTAACAAATCAATATTAATTTATCTGACTGTTATGGTCTCAGGAGCCAAAAAGTGTTCTTGTACTGAGCTGACAGGAAAGATTTTATCCTGACCAAATGTTATTCAAATATTTATAAGACTGGATAATTTAGTAAAGAAAATACAGATGGAAGAAGGCAGGAGTATTTTTTTTTTCCATGCTCCTTTCCCATTTGCAAATGACAAGAACTATAACAAACAGTGCAGAGTGATTAGTGATATCCACTCCCCAACCACCACCACCAAGAGTGAGCTCCTTGAAGAGTTAGTTGATCAGAGAGTATGCTCCACACACTGGAGATCTTGAGGCATTTCAGCGTTGCCATAACACTTGTCATTGCATCATGGGTGCCATTTGGGTCAAGAATGAAACACTATGCTGTGAGAGGAGCAACCCAAAGACACAGGTAATAGCCAGATGGCATGGCAGGGTCTCTGAGGGTGTGAATTAAGACTGAGAAGGAAGGGGAAAAAAATTCAATGTAAAGAGTATGCTTTACATTCAATATCCTATTTGATTCTCCCAACTGCCATCAGATAAGAATTTGTGTTTGTGAACATCTTATTGGAGTAAAATATACACTCAAAAAAAAAAAAAAGAGAGAGAGAGAGAGAGAGAGAGAGCATAAAACATGTGAGTCACTAAATGTATGTTCACAAATACAACCCAGTCAAGAAACGCTCCCATCAAGAAACCGAGTATTAGCGACATCTGAGAGCCCACCTCATGCCCCATCCAGTCTCTACCTATGACTTCAATACATGGATAGTTTGCTTTTTTACTGAACTTATAAACGGAGTCATGGAGAATGCACTCTTCCATATCTGCCTTCTTTCTGTCAACATCGCATTTGTGAGATTAATCCATATTGTTGGATTTAGTTGCGGTGCATTTACGCTCCTCAATGTGTAGTGTCCTATTGTGAAAATAGCATGATTTATTTATCCATTCTACCTCTGGTAGTAGACATTTGGGTAGTTTACTGTTTTGAGTCATAATTAATGCTTCTGTATATATATCCTTATACGTGTCTTTTGGTGAACATATAACTAGGAGTGGAATTGCCAGGTGACCAGATATGCTTCTGTTTAGTTTTATGTAGATACTATTAGCAGATCTTCCCAAATGATTACACCAATTCTGTTATTACTTTGGACTGAACTGTGTCCCTCTCAAATTCCTATGTTGTAGCCCTAACCCCTGATGTGACTTTATTTGGAGATAGAGCCTCTAGGGAGATAATAAAGGTTAAATAAGGTCATAGGGTAGGGCCCTAATCTCAGAAGATTGGTGTTCTTATAATAAGAGAGACACCAGAGCTCTCCTTCTCTGCCGTGTGAGGAAACAGCAAGAAGAAGGCCATCTATAAGCCAGTAAGACGGCCCTTACCATGAACCAAATCAGCCAGCACTTTGACCTCCCAGCCTCCAGAACTGTGAAAACACAAATTTCTCTTATTTAAATCAACCAATCTGCGGTCTTTTGTTATGGCAGTGCAAGGTGACTAATGCAGTTATCATAAGGTAAGTGGGTTTTTTTTCTTTAAATGATCTTTTTATTTCAAAATAATTTTAGTTTTACGGGAAGGTTGCAAAGATAGCACAGAGTTCCTGTATACCCTTCATCCCATTTCCCCTAATGTCAGCACCTCACGTGACCAAGGTGCCCGAAGTAATTAACACTGGGACACTACAATTCGGCAAGCAAAGGATTCTGTTTGGATTTTACTAGTTTATTACTATTTTCTTTCTTTTGCTTTAGGATCTTATTCAGGGTACCTCTGGATTGCATTGCATGTGTTTTAACTCGATGTCATGGATGAGAAAAAGAATCCAAATGGGTTCATTAGCTTGCTCATGTTCACACTCACAGACTAGAGGGGAGGCTGAAATAATTTCAACAGTGAACGCTAAAACCAAAGTTGAACCACTAAGGTGGTTCCTCTCTTCAGATCTTCAGTTTTAGTTGTGGTTCCTTGTGTTGAGAGCACCCGTAGAAGCCTGTCTCCTGAAGAACGACTGCTTCCTCCTCATCCTATCACATTGCTACACCCCTGCTCATGTCTGTGGCACCCATACAAACCAGGGACTCCATAAATCCTTGCTAAAGGTATGGATGCCCAAATATAAAAAAAAAAAAAATACTATGGCCTTATGAAAACATGCCATATTTTTAAAAAGATTTTATTTATTTATTTATTTATTTATTTATTTATTTATTTATTTATTTATGAGAGACAGAGCATGAGAGGGGGTAGTGATAGAGGAAGAGGGAGAAGCAGACTCCTTGCTCAGTGGGGAGCCCACCTTGGAACTTGATCCCAGGGCTCTGGGATCATGACCTGAGCTGAAGTCAGATATTTAACTGACTGAGCCACACAGGTGCCTGGAAAATGTGATATTTAAGATATATGGCATCAACATGACTCTTCTCCATCTCTATGGGCCTGGGATACCTTAGGGGAGGCAAAAAAGAATAAGATCATGTTGGCTCTGCCAGATTGCTGTGTCCTCTTCAGCAAGCCACTGAACCTCTCTGGGTCTGTTATCCAGGAGCTATAAAATGGGGAGACAAATATTCTCCTGGCTCCTAGATACACTTGTGAAGGGCTCTGAACACTGTACCATACCATACATACGTTAGGGAGTGTTGGTCTTATGACATTTTTCTTTAATAGTAAAAAAGAAACACAAATAAAATGGAGAATGCTATTCACTGCCACCTCTTTCTAATTCTAGAAGAAAAAGCCTATATCCACAGAGGCACTATAGAAACCATCTGAGCAATAGAACTATTTGAGGGGTAGAGAAGCCACAACAAACATCACTGATCATTCTATTACTTCTTGGGTGACTAATGGAGATCTGGTGTGTATAGTGTACAAATATTTTTCTATCTAGATTTCACACCATGGAACTAGCAAGAATGCAATGCAATATGACAAAAATGCTCAACCTTGAGTCCTGAGTGGGCTTGTCACAAAGTGGGATGGTCATTGCCTGAAGGACATGGACTATACCCTTGGTACCTAGCAAATAATAGGTGTTTATTGAATGAATATTTAATTTGCCAGTCTAAATGAGTTAGGAACTTTGATCTTATTTTCCCTAAAATATATATTTTGATCAAAACCTACACATATCAGTTTTCAAGAAGTTCTGGTATCCAAGAAAAACCCAGCTAAGTCAGACTGCAACATTTTTCAGATTTTGCCTGGTTAGTGGTGACTATGTTGACAAAATTTGACACAAGAAGCTCAAGCGGCCTAAAGAGGAAGCACCAAATGAGAAGGAGTGTTCAGAAAAACAGAAACGGGGTTTTATAAATACTTCTGAGCAGATGCCATGTGCAAGAAGGCAGGTCAGTTCTCTGAATTGTGAACTGGTCTCGACTTAAAAACACACTCCCATGTTGGGGGAAATGGTGTCTTTTCACTCTCAATATATCAAGTTCTTTGAAATCCTCCTCTCCCAATGGTGGTGGTGTCAAAAAAACAGCGGCTCGCACTTACATGAACTCTCGGATGGACCGCCAGCAAGAGCACATCAGCAAGTTACGCAAGTGAATTCCCTCGCCAGTAATAAATAAGGAGCAAAGGGAATGAAGATGGACATTTTGGCTCGAATCCAAGTGCAAAAACCTGCCTATCCACCTTCAAAATGATGCAAGATTGCAGTTTGTTTAATGTTCATCTTATGTGCTTAATTACCGATAGTGCTTGACTAATTATTTCTTGTTTTGTAGACTATTTAAACAGAGAAGGAAGGCAGCTACATACTTTTGTATACTGAATGAGGATTTGTAACTCATTTTTGTAATCGCATGATTCCCAGAGGGCTTCATTACAAACACGAAAGAAAACAGGATGCTAAAAGCAGGTGACAGTCTAATTTCCACAGGTATGGGTTAAAGCAGCAGAGTGAAGTAATGGAAAATAAAATAAAAAATAGCCTTTAGATGTTTCCAACCATGTAAAGTGTTTTCATGTTAATAAGGGAGAAAACTGCAAATACAGCAAAGTCACCTCCGTTTGGTGCTGGCGTCTTTTCTGACGCCCGATTTGATCCAACATCTCTGCAAGATTATGAAATAAGCCACAAAACAGACCCCGGTTTTCTGACTCACAAAAACAAGTGTGTTGCAGGTTGCATATGGCACCATGAGCTTGGGTCATCCTCTCTATTTTCACCCTTTTACTGTATCAACATTTTCATATAAATTCTGGGTCTATTGAAGCCATTGCACAAGATTTCCAAATGTTTAGGGGGGAAAAAAAGGCTTAGCTAAACAATAATACAAGACACCCTAGAGATTCCAGGTTGTTAGAAATTACCTGTAGGCATGACCATGGCAGTGTTGTCTCTTGAACAGAAACTGGGTTTAGTGGTCATATGATCGATCATGATTTTTTTTTCTTTGAGGGTTTATCTTATTTCCAAGATGGTATTAGATGTTCTAGGATATGGGGCAGATCCTGGAGTATTATGAACCATGTCCTGCCCTTAAAGCATCAAGAGACTAGTTGGGAATTTGAAGTAAGACAATTGAAAGAACAGCACTGCTACCACTGTTGTCATCATGACAGGGCTCCCACTGATCAAGTACTTGTGTCTCAAACTGAAATGCAAACTTCATATATCCCCTCATTGTTGTAGCAACCTCCCTGACAAGTGCTATGGGTCCTTTTTCTGGGTAAGGAAACTGAGGTCTATGTCCTTGAAGGCTATGCTCTTTACACTCAACCTCCTTGGTTTTCCTCCCTGGGTTTTCCTGCCTGAACAAATACTCAGGATTATAAGTTAGAACTTGTTGTTGGTATATTTCAAGAAAGCAATTTCAGGAACATAATTGGGTAGAAGCCAGAGTGCTGGATATTAGAGGGAAGGGGAGATATCAAGGCAATTAAGGAATAACATTGATAATATTTTCTGAATCCTCACATGCACCGAGCAAGGTGCTACATTCTTTACACATATTATCCCAAGTCCTCATGGTGCCCCTGTGAAATAGGTGCTGGTAATAATTATAATAATAGCTAACATTCTAGCTAGTGTGCTTCAGAGAATGAAGCGCTTCATCAGATGTGTTCTTTCATTTGGTCCTCCTCCCAAACCCTATAACACTGTTATGATTGCTATCATTCCCATTTAGTAGAGCAGTAAACTGAGGCTTTGAGAAGTTAATTTGCCCCAGAAGTTGTGACAAGCTACTCAATGGCAGAGCGAGGGATTGAACCCAGGGGCGCTCCTGTAAAGCATACACTTCTCAATGCTATGCCAGACTACCACCCAGAATGCACTTCTACTCACAGCAAGTTGTAGACAGGCTAAGTTGTCACACAGCTAATGCGTTGTGGTTCAGGATTCCTTTCCTCAATCTGCTCTCCTGAACTTCATGCCACATCACCTTCTCGAATAAGGCAGCTGCTCAAGATTCAGGCAATGGGATCCAAAACGCCAGGGGATACTTCTTGAAACAGTAGAAGGAATACTAAGATATCTAGAGAGGGCAGCTTCCAGGGAGCTTCCTCTCTGTTGACAGAAACAAATGACAACGGCTCTTTGGGAGCCTATTTAAAAAGTCCAATTTATTGGACATCTACGAAGCAAATGAGAGGAATCTGGAATTGAACAGAACTGGTTTCAAATTCCCTCTCATCCAGTTGATTATCTTTGGGATCTTACACAAAGTACTTAACCTTTTGGACTGTTTTGCTAGCTGCAAAATGCAGAACTACCTGTGATGCTGTGGTAGAGCGAGTTAGGTAGTGTCTATGCAGGGATATTTCTGGATTCACTTATTTAACACATATTTATTAATTGTCTATCATTGCTGAGCACTCTTCTAGGCCCTGGTGAGCAAAACAGATAAAAATCTCATGAACTTACATTCTGGAGGGCAGAAGAATAAACGAAAACCTTATATTTGTCTGTATCTACATCTACACAATGTACTAAGAAATATAAAATGGGAAAGGGGTGCAGGGGTCAGGAGACAGGTTGCCATTTTAAAAAAAGTGGTAAGGAAAGAAAGGCTTCACAAAGAAAGTGACTTTTGATCAAAGCTCTGAATCAAGAGGAACAGGCCATGGTACTATATAAGAACATTCCAGGCAGAGGGAGCTGCAGAAGCAAAGCCCAAGGGACAGCAGCATACTTGGGACTGGTATGGAGTAGCCAAAGATGGATGAGAGGAAAGAAGATGGAGAACAGGTCAGAGGGAGGAGGCAAATAGGTCTGAGAGACAAGACAGGCAGGGCAGACATCAAGTCCTTATATCCTGTTGTGAAGACTTTGTCTTTTAATTGGACTGAAATGGGATATAATGAACAAAATCCTAGATGGATAAAGTAGGACTAACTTTCCTGGCTTCTTCTCTCATTTGGGTAAATCAGAAGATGAAGGAAATGTCCAAATTCAAGACCTTCTGCATTACTGATCTGAGCTCATGACTTAGCGTGACCTGGGAGGGCTTTTAAGGAAAAGTATTTGTTTCTAGAAGAGGTATTTAAATGTCCTGGGGCTCTTCGAACCATCAGAAATAGGAACCACTTAAGTTAACAGGCAAAGTAATAAGACTATACAGAGGAAACTCACATTTTCATACTTTATGCCTTAATTTTAAATAGCATTACAAGATTTCCTGTAGGAATTCAGAGTGTTATCTTATTTTATGCCCCAAACTAGAAAGAGCATTCCACTGGGTTTGCCAAGCTGTTAAGATGAAAATATCTGTTTGAGCACAGCATAATAGATGAGGTGTTTAAGGCATTTTCCTTTAGATTTTTGGTTAATCTTCTTTTAGTTAATTTTCTGAGATAAAATCCAGTTATAAATAACCTGAGGGTACCCTAACTGGGCTGTTCTGAGAATGGCAAATCTTTAATAGCCAGAACTTCTGCCTTTTAGACATCTCTTGGGGGAAGTGGTTCTTTGAAAATTATCCAAAGCAAAGTAAGTCGAAAGCATTAACAAATTAAAGAGTGAGAGAGAAAGAAGAAAAAGGTGAATGTGAAAACTTCTTTGACGTTCACAAGACGGCAGGTCTTACCCTTGAAAATCCTTTTATTATTATTTTTTTCATAAAGAGTCAAACATTCAAAATCTATTTGTTGATGACAACAGAGAATTGGTGAGCTTCTGTGAGAGCAGAGTAAGGGGAAACGTGCCCTTTTTACAAAAGGACAGCAGAGCAGGAGCTGGACAAAACCCAAAGCACAGGAGAAAGAGCACCACCATAAATAGCCATTATTTAGGCTGGGGCGTGGATGGTATCATCTTGAGGAAGTTTCAGAACTGCTTTCAAAGACAGCAGGTGAAAGAAGGGAGAGGGGAAAAAAAGAAACAGAACCTTAAGTGTCCTACATTATTACAGTGTAAACCAAAATTTATAAAAGGATTATAAGGTAGGATGCGCAGGGAAGTCATGTAAACTAGTTGAAATATGAATACTTCCTCAGCACAAAAGAGGGCATGTTGGCTGCCATCCATCTGTAGTGTATATATTATCACAGAGTCTGTTTATAAAAATAAGAGAGGGTGGGAGGCCCAAAGTGGGCATAACTCAAAACAAAACCAATCTGTAGGACTAGATAAGACAGCGTGATTATTCCCAGGTACTCATAGTCTAGAGAGTACCAGGGGAAAGAATTGGAACAAGTTTCTATAAAGCAATAAGAGGGTGGGAGAATCTTTTTTTTTTTTTTTTAAAGAAGAAAAAAAAGAATAAGATGCCCTAGAAACCTATAAGTCAATAACCCTGTCACCAATTGCAGGATTATCCAGGACATGCAGAGCCTGCGCTGACAAGCAAGCCGAGCGGGTATACACAGTTGTAATCGAGCAGGAAATTGCCACTGTGGCTTAGGAAACCCAAGTCTTGCTTATGGGTTTCTGCATCTTCTTAAGCTTCTATAAAAGGTGGCTGGTGAAATGTACTGGGATTCTGAGGCTACCCACCTTGAGATAAGGAATATGAAGAGTCAGGAAGATGGACAAAGTGAATTCTATATAGCCAGGAAAGAGATAGGGAAAAAAGATTAAATAATAACCAAAACACCCTCTCCCCTTAATGTAAAGCCTGTCAAATTGAGTTGTTTTTTTGTTTTTTGTTTGTTTTGTTTGTTTTTCAACCTCAGCCAGGCAGATCTGACACTTGAAAATTAGAGAAATACTAATTTGGAGGAGACACCAGGAGGCTCTCATATACTGGGAGAATAATAAACAGAGAGAATGGCTTACCAAGCAACACTGCTGTCACTGAGACCAGCCCGCTGAGGTCTTTAACAGAAACCTATTACTTGATTTACCAGGAGCAGTAGAGCCCTCAAAACGTGGTGAACACAGAGCAATGAAATTAGAGCTGCCTCTTCCTCCAGAGGGTCTTCTGAGCTGCTTAATATCATGCAATCTTCCACCGTCCTTGAATTCAAGCTAGAGAAGTGAAGGGTGGCCCCATACCCTCTTCAGAGTCCACTGAGTCTTCTAGGCAGGAAGACAGCATGTTTGAGCCATCTCATTGGAAATTACGAACATCCTCAGAAATGTCGGGCAAGGGAGATTCCTTTATTCGTTTATATATACATATATATTTTTTTAATTTGCCAACATTTAGCATAACACTGAGTGCTCATCCCGCCAAGTGCCCCCCTCAGTGCCCATCACCCAGTCACCCCAACCCCCCGCCTACCTCCCTTTCCACTACCCCTTGTTCATTTCCCAGAGTTAGGTGTCTCTCATGCTCTGTCACCCTCTCTGATATTTTTACTCATTTTCTCTCCTTTCCCTTTATTCCCTTTCACTAATTTTTATATTCTCCAAATGAATGAGACCATATAATGTTTGTCCTTTTCCAATTGACTTACATCACTCAGCATAATACCCTCCAATTCCATCCACGTTGAAGCAAATGGTGGGTATTTGTCGTTTCTAATGGCTGAGTAATATTCCATTGTATACATAAACCACATCTTCTTTATCCATTCAGCTTTCGATGGACACCGAGGCTCCTTCCACAGTTTGGCTATTGTGGACATTGCTGCTAGAAACATCGGGGTGCAGGTGTTCCGGCGTTTCACTGCATCTGTATCTTTGGGGTAAATCCCCAACAGTGCAATTGCTGGGTCGTAGGGCAGGTCTATTTTTAACTCTTTGAGGAACCTCCACACAGTTTTCCAGAGTGGCTGCACCAGTTCACATTCCCACCAACAGTGTAAGAGGGTTTCCCTTTTCTCCACATCCTCTCCAACATTTGTGGTTTCCTGCCTTGTTAATTTTCCCCATTCTCACTGGCGTGAGGTGGTATCTCATTGGGGTTTTGATTTGTATTTCCCTGATGGCAAGTGATGCGGAGCATTTTCTCATGTGCTTGTTGGCCATGTCTGTGTCTTCCTCTGTGAGATTTCTGTTCATGTTTTTTGCCCATTTCATGATTGGATTGTTTTGTTGCTGTTGAGTTTAATACGTTCTTCATAGATCTTGGAAACTAGCCCTTTATCTGATAGGTCATCGGCAAATTTCTTCTCCCATTCTGTAGGTTGTCTTTTAGTTTTGTTGACTATTTCTTTTGCTGTGCAGAAGCTTTTTATCTTGATGAAGTCCCAATAGTTCATTTTTTCTTTTGTTTCTCTTGCCTTCATGGATGTATCTTGCAAGAAGTTGCTGTGGCCAAGTTTAAAAAGGGTGTTGCCTGTGTTCTCCTCTAGGATTTTGATGGAATCTTGTCTCACATTTAGATCTTTCATCCATTTTGAGTTTATCTTTGTGTATGGTGTAAGAGAATGGTCTAGCTTCATTCTTCTGCATGTGGATGTCCAATTTTCCTAGCACCATTTATTGAAGAGACTTTTTTCCAGTGGATAGTCTTTCCTGCTTTGTTGAATGTTAGTTGACCGTAAAGTTGAGGGCCCATTTCTGGATTCTCTATTCTGTTCCATTGATCTATATGTCTGTTTTTGTGCCAGTACAACACTGTCTTAAGGGGGATTCCTTTAAAAGCTCAACTCTTGAAAGGCTTTCATGAAATGGAAGGCCACTGGCATAGAGATACATGGTTCAAATGCATGTTTTTTTTTATGGTTGGATCTACATGCTTAAATGGGGCTCTTGGCCTAACTGAGGTGTGTGAGGGACCACATCCCTGAGGGAGGCCCAATGGAAATCACTTCTAGTGTTGAGAGTTAAGTAAGTGGACACCTTTATAGAAGGCCTGCCTAGAAGGGTATACTTGGAACAGTTGAATAGATATTTCGTCATCCCACAGTTACCTTCCGAAATCATTACATTAAGTGAGGGGTGGGGACGGCAAGAAAAATTCTCTTTTTGTCCAGACACACTGAAGACATTTCAAATTTTCTCCACTAGCTCCTGCTAATGTCTACCTGTCACTTGCCATCTGACCCTAAGAGGAAAGCATCCAGACATCTTTTGTCATTAATGACATTGAGTTTTACTGCAAGCCAGGTACTGTAGCAGGCCCTGGGCAGGCATCTGCTCAGTCCCAGAGAGCTTCCATGATGTACCAGAAGAGACCCCATTGGTAGACAGCAGAACCAGGACTGCAATTCAGGGGAGTGAGACTCTAAAGCTTCAGCAAATGCTGTTCTTTCTCTCTGATCTGCTTTACTCATCACCCTGCTCTCCCAGTCCATGTCTGTTTAGGCTTCAGCTGTCCATTGAGGCACGCCATCCAAGTCTCCTTTCCTGACAACCAGGTGTCCTTACTTTTGCCCTTATGGAGTCTCTTTACCTGTTGAATGCTTACTTAGAATGCTTACTGCTGTGGGTAGTGGTCCGAGAATGCAGGTTCAGGAGAAACTGGGACCTTATCTGTGATTGTCCCATCAGATATATTCCCATTACCTAACCACAGGGCCTGACAAAGGCAGGGAGGCCTCCTGTCATCCTAAGTGAATGGATATCTGCCAAAAGCCAACTTTGTGTAATTGGCTTAACAACTTAGGTTCTTACCACTTCTGTTAGATAGTAAACATTTGTGTCACTATAAAAAAAAATCAGAGTAAGGGGACAGTAAATTGGAAGGGTGATGAGCATAACTCTGATAATGAGAGTTATTCCCTTCTTGATTCCAAGTTAGGAGCCACAGGTTGGCAACTAATAGTATTTGAATCTCTTTACCTACAATAATAGCTTTCTAATTTTGTATATATATATATATATATATATATATATATATATATATGAATATAATATACATGCAGAAAAGAACATATATAATAAGTGCAGATCTCCAATTTTTCACAAACTGAATATACATCACATAGCTAAGACTCAGTTCAGAGACAGAAGAGGACCAACACACAGGTATGGGGTAAACAGGAAAGGAGACTCTCCTAACAACCAAGATGGTGGCTTTGGGGGGATGAAGAGTGAGGACCTCAGGCAGCCACTAGGGACAGTAATGTCTGTGGTCTCCAGCACTGGCTCGAGGCAAAGGAGATGGAAGAAAATGAGAGAAAGAAAATAGAAAAGATGGGACTTACTGAATTCCTACCATGAGCTCCATGGTATTTTCATTAATAGTCATTTTAACACACACATGGAAATTGAGGCTCAGAGAGGGTAATGCACTTGCTCAAGGCCACAGACACCAGGTCTATGTGACACCACAGTCCTGCTCTAGCTCATCGTTTCACCTTTAAACTTCTTCGTTCACCTTTGAGCTTCTTCTTTACATCCCTTCTTGAAATAAGTGGGCAAATTTCATAATGACAGTGTTACTATGTGCTTTAATAACACAATGGCTGAGTGCTTGCTTTGCAGCAGGACCTTCCCTCCATTATTTCATTATCCCCACTTCCTGCATAGGGAGACTGAGACTTGGACAAATAAGCAATGAGGCAGTTGTGCCAAGCTCTTACTGCGAGCAGGAATGGAGCTGGGTTCCAGCCCGGGCAGCCTCAGTCTTGGGGCTGCCCAGTGACCACCTCGCTGTGCTGCCTCTGAAAGCACCTGCCAGGCTGAATAGAAGAGCATGCCCTTTTTTCCTCTTTAATTCCTCACTGGAGAGGATATGCAAGACAGTGTCTTAGGTCACACTTCAGAGGCTGATGAGACGGGTCGGCAGAGGTTTGTGCCCTGGCCACAGACAGGTTCTTGCCAGTTGGCCTTTGACGAATGACATTCTGGGAAAAGGCTGCAAGGCCACAGCCAGGATCTTTGCGGGATGTGACTAGAAAGGGACAGGCCAAGGGGCCTGAAAGCACTGACCAGGCAGCCTGGTGAGAACCGTTTCCCTAGAGCCTGCCTCTTGAGCCGTTTCCTGGTCAAGCCTCAATTTTGACTGAAGAGGGGCTGTTGCCAGAGGTAGAGTCATCCAAGAGGGAACTGGTTCAAGGCAGGCATCACCGGCGGCTTACAGAACTCACCTCGGACCATCCAGGCGCAGAAGCATCAAACTCTGCGGTGGACACAGCCCTGGGCTTAACCAGAGCCTGCATCAAATGTTCAGGGGTCCTCCTGGTGCTATGCAGACATCACGGGGCTTTCACCCAGGCAGCCAGGCTCAAGCCCATCTGCCCTCTCTGCCTGCCGTGGTGACAAGGGCATTCAGGAAGTTCAGCAGTGCATACAGGTTGCAAGAACAAGGACAAGACACTGGGGAAGCGATCCCTTTCTCTCTTCCTGTCTCATGACAGCAGTTGGGTTATTATTCCTGGCTGCCTCATAAAAAAAAAAAAAAAAAAAGCCCCAGGAATGTTGGAAATGATTACATTCACTGTAGAAATGCCACTTGTTCAGCCTTTCAATATTTGACAAATATTTACTGAGTTGCTTCTATGTGCAGTCGGGGGGTAATGTTTTTAATTGTTTTACCTCAAAATTAATTTCCCTGAAGGATTAACCATAACTAGGAGTCTACGGGACCCTGGCTGGGGGGACACTTGAGACTTCTGAGGTTACACTTAGGCAGAATCAGGTAGACAGCTTCAGACTTAAAAGCACTGATTAGATTGGTGGGATGAAGAGGGGAGAAGAAAGAACATTACATATTTAAAAGATCTGATTTTTGTTTGAAGCTCATAGAGATAATCTGCTACAGAAAAATGAATACTGAATCATATGTCAGGACATACCATGTCTGTTCTGGTCTCCATCGTGATGGTAAGATCATTCAAGCCTGGACCCCAGTATTCCTATCTGTAAAATGGGAAGGTCAAAGGCAATGTCCTTTAATGGGCTCATAGGACTATAAAATGTGAAAAGCTTATGATACTGATTTTATAGATAGCTTTCTTTATATGTGAACCTACATGTTTTCATTATAGACATATTTATCTCTATCAATAAAAAAATTTAAAAAATGTTTTTAAAAGCTTCTGTACTGCAAAGGAAACAGTCAACAAAACTAAAATGCAACCTACAGAATGGGAGAAGGTATTTGCAAGTGACATATCAGATAAAAGGCTAGTATCCAAGATCTATGAGGAACTTATCATACTCAACACCCAAGAAACAAACAATCCAGTCAAGAAATGGGCAGAAGACATGAACAGACATTTCTCTAAAGAAGATCTACACATGGCCAACAAGCACATGAAAAAAATGCTCTACATCACTTGGCATCAGGGAAATACAAAGCAAAACCACAATGAGATACCACCTCACACGGGTGAGAATGGCTAAAATTATTAACAAGACAGGAAACAACAAATGTTGGCAAGGATGTAGAAAAGAGGAACACTCTTGCACTATTGGTAGGAATGTAAGCTGGTGAAGCCATCTGGATGGCAATGTGGAGGTTCCTCAAGAAGTTGAAAATAGAGCTATCCTAT
Source organism: Canis lupus dingo (assembly GCF_003254725.2). NCBI lineage: Eukaryota > Metazoa > Chordata > Mammalia > Carnivora > Canidae > Canis > Canis lupus. The sequence goes on from NC_064247.1 coordinate 72,741,802, forward strand.
GACCCAACAATTGCACTACCCCAAAGATACAGATGTAGTGAAATGACAGGACACCTGCAGCCCAGTGTTCATAGCAGCAATGTCCACAGTAGCCAAACTGTGAAGAAGCCAAGATGTCCTTCAACAGATGAATGGATAAAGAAGATGTAATATATGTATATATTACACATGCACACAATGGAATATCATTCAGCCATCATAAAGGATTGAATACCTACCATTTACATTGATGTGGATGGAACTGGAAGGTATTATGCTGAGTGAAATAAATGAGTCAGAAAAAGACAATTATCACATGGTTTCACTCATATGTGGAATATAAGAAATAGTGAAAGGGACCATAACGGAAGAGGGGGAAACTGAGTGGGGAAAAAATTAGAGAGGAAAACAAACCATGAGAGACTCCTAACTCTGAGAAACAAACAAAGGGTTGCAGATGGGGAGGTGGGTAGGGGGATAGGGTTACTGGGTGATGGGCATTAAGGAGAACACGTGATGTGATGAGCACTGGGTGTTATACGTTGGAAAATTGAATTTAAATAAAAATTTTAACACTGCACACACACACACAAATTTTTAAGAATGAAACTATTGTTATACATATAGAACATGGGCTTTTTCTCAAGAGATGCAGGTTTCTGAAATATTGAGAAAATTATTTTTATTTCAAAATTAGTGAAGTGTATTAAAACCATATCTATTGTTTCAAAAAGTTAATATTCTTTTTAACATCATCTTAATTTAAATTATTTGAAATACAGATATTTAATATTTTTTTTTACAGAAGTGTATGATTCTTCGAATGGACAGAAATGATGTACTTTCATACATTTAGTCAAAGAGAAATGGGGTCATTTTCATCATAAAAAAAAAAAAGAAAGAAAGAAATCAGAGTCCTCGTTGCATAGAGAGAGGAATCTTAAGGAAACCTATCACCTGCCTTCCAGAAAGCCTCTGGTTTAAGAGAAGTACCGGGATCTCCCCTCCCTGTTTGGTGTTGAAGCCATGCCCTGTCAAAGCACTAAGACCTGGTCTCACATAGGACAGGTGACAGACACTTTGATCAATGATTTGTCGTTGACACAGTAAGTCCCCTGGAGGACTGGAAGACAGATCAGTCCAGGACACTTTGATCTGTGTCACTCAGCTTTTAATGCCTTAAGCCCACATAAACACGGACTCCTATGATGGCAATGTCGATGGCAAATGCCACATTCTCCAAAATTGGTGGCCCCTGAGTTATTTGGAAAAGAGACCTTATAAGATGGAAGTACACATACACATACAAACTCACTCTAAAGCAAAGTGACTAAGTCTCTCTTCTACTGGCTTTTGGCTCTGCTAAGAGTCTGTCTGGGGGAAATTCCTATTGCTGTTCAGAGAATAAAAATCTACAAATGTGGAGCACATGTTTATCTAAACCAGGGTGGGGGATGCATTGAAAATAGGCCACTACTTCCCATTCCCCCAAATACAGCAGAATCTGTAATCTATCATGACATCCTTTCCTGAAGAGTGTGTGTGCTGCTTCAAAATCCCTTTCAACACACCACTTCAACTGGCCATGGAAGTGGACCAGACTTGAATCCTACTTTGTATCCTCAATCTAAATTGGAAGAGTGTGTGTGCTTCCCAGGTATAGACTTAACACTGATGACTATAGTCCAGGCAATTGTCAAATAAGGACATAGCCTGTGAAAAAACCATTGTAAGTATGAGACATTGCAGCTTGGATGTTTGAGTGAGAAGGCACATTGGAGAGCTACTGAAGATTATCAAAACCAGCCCCCGGTCTTTCCTGGAGATCCTTCCAACCCTTGAGTGCCTTCATCCCAAATCAGGTGCCAGGTGGAGCTCTGTTGTGACTGGCTTCCTCAAAACCAAGAAGGTTGTAGTCCACAGGACCTCTAGAGTCCATGGGGCCTTAATAAGACAGCTGATGGTTGACTAAAATCTCTTATATAATTTTAATTACCTATTCTAACATATAAGTAATTATAGTCTCAACTTAGGTAAATAAATAAAAATGTTTACAGTGACTCTGAGTGATAGGATTATGGGTCATTTTTATTTTCTTCCTTTAAAACCTTGGTTTTATTTTCTTGACTTTTTAGACATTGCTTGTGTGTGCGTCTGTGTGTGTGTGCAGGCGTGTTTTACCAGAAAATAAATCTTTAAAAAAATTGGAAATCTTTGGCATTCTTTTTTCTTTAACCAAGCAAAGATGCCCATTTAGTTTTCCTTTGTACCTAAAATTCTTGTTTTATTTCCTCTGAGCAATAGATGAGCAAGATGATTTACAATTTTCTTTGTTTCACCCTCTCCACGTTTCTTGACATTGACCCTTCTTATCACTAAGCATTCTGAGTAAGCCACGTACACAGCAGAATGGACCCTACTTTTGTTGTGAATATTTACTCAAGACTTTGTCCTTGCTGAGCCAAGAATCAAGAAGAGTACATCCAGCTTTCAGTAGGAGCTTTTATGACACTACACAAATCTGAAACCTTTTGGCTGTACATTTACGCAGCACATGGCCAGGGGACAGACTGGAATCATTAGACCAAAGGAGTTTGCTTAGCCTCTGAGTGTGGTCATCTATTATTTGAGGAAACACATGAACTGCCATGATTTGGATATGGCCTTACCATGAGGTATATTACATATTGCTCTCACTTCCCCGGATGACTCATAGCTGGGAACAGTGTATCCCTGGTTTATTGCCAATGCCCTTGATCTGCATGCTCTGCCATTTTCTAAGAAAAATAATGGTAAGTTGTAAGCCAGGGCAACAAAAACACCTCCAGGAGCCGACCAGCTCACAAGGGATGCATGGGTAGCTTGGTGGCCCTGAACACTTAAGTGATTTTGTTCCCCTTCCAATTTCCTGTGCTACATTAACTTTTATTGATAGCTTATAGCTTCAGCAACTGGTCTTGATTTTACTAACCTGAAGGACAGAGGAACAAGAGGCACCCACACAGCTGACATGCAAGAAAAAAAATAGCATGGAACGTCTTGATCAATCTTTTCTTTTCTTTTTTCCCCCTTTGCTACAGCTTTCCTTTAATGAGAGAGGCACAATAATTGCAGGTTAATCCTGTCTCAGGCCCCCCAAAAGGGAGGCAGAAATGACCATTTACAAATATGACTGTGTGGCTCTCTGCAGCAGACTTTTGGAAGCACACCAGCACATTTGTGAAATTTCAGGCTCTCACTTATGTCACAACTACGAAGACTGACAGAGCAATGTGCTTGAGTGCTTTCACAATACAGGTATTTAAACAAAAGTTAAACCAGGAGATAGATGGAAAAAAATCTATGTAATGGAAGACAGAGACTAATTTTATCATTGCTTTGAAGAGCCTAACACTTCCAACTAGAATCCGCATCACAACCTGCTGTGTTTTTGACTTATGGAAGCTTCAAATGGAATAACTTTGTTTTCCTTTCTCCATGGAATGTTATAAGCTTCAGCTTAAAAAAAAAAAAAAAAAGCAGTAAAAAACACCCCAATAGTACAAGGATTTGTTCAGTGCCTGTTATAGGCTGGTTACAGTTCTTAGCACTTTTTTATATATTTTGCTTCAATTCATCTATATGCCAATCTTAGGAAGCAAATATTCGTATTGCCATTTCCTAGCAAAGGAAATTGAGGTTCAGAAAGCCATCTGCAAATTGTCAAAATGTTCAGCCAGAAAGAGAGTCAAGATTTGAATCAAGGTCAAGGGATGAAACTAACTGCATCCTATACCCAACTCCAAAACACACCTCCATTGGCATATGTACACAATATGTACCACTTCAAAATGTCTGGTGTTTATTTTAACACTTAAAAACATTAGTGTTACGAAATGGAGTTGGAGAGAAATATCAGCACAACTCTTTTTATTTGACCAAGATTCACTGATCATCTACTTTGTGTCAGACTCTGTGCTAATAAACTCATCCTACTCGGGGAAGCTCAGAGCTGTGCCTATAGGACCTCAGTAACCACAGCTTGAATCTATGTTCTGTAGGTTGTGTCCAGCCTTGTTTTAACACACACACACACACACACACACACACACACACACACACACACACACCCTCCAGGTCATAATACTCATTCAGACACTGCTATGTTGAAAGGTCTACAAAGATGACATAAAAGTGATCTCCTGCTGCCACAGGAATGGGGCGGTCCAGGAAAAAGTGTTGTGGCAAAGGCATCACAGAGTGTTGCTGGGACTGTTCTTTCCAAGTCAAGATCAAATTACTATTCTTTCTTCTGTTTTTATCCTGAGAGTCCTCAGGGGTGTGAAAGCTTCTATTTGTCAAGTGAAGAGGCTCCATCTTGTACCATCTTCAAATACACTACATCAAAAATTAGTAAGAGGGTTCTCTGGTAAGTTAAACATAGAATTATCACACAACTTGGCAATTCTACTCATATATATATATATATATATATATATATATATATATATAAAAGAACTGAAAACAGGTGTTCAAGTAAAAAGTTACACACAATTGTGTAGAGCAGCTCTGTTCACAATAGTCAAAGAGTAAAAATAACACAAATATCCATCAACAGATGAACAGGTAAACAAGTTGTTTGGAATATCATTCAGCCTTACAAGACATGAAGTACTGACAAACACAAAAGTGTCAAAAACTATATGCTAAGCTAAAGAATCCAGGTACAGCAGGCCACATATGGCATTTGTAGGATACAGACATATCTGTTGGAGGACTACTATTCCACATCCATTAGAACCACTAGCTAAATCTGTGATAATTTATTTATGGAGCAAAAGTAAATGAATACAGTGACCATTTGTTCATTTATTCATTTGTTGGTTCAACAGGTACTAATTGAGTGCCTGCTGTGTGTGAGGCCCTGTGCTGGGCTCCAGGGACACAGAATAAATAAAATAGACTTGGGGCACCTGGATGGCTCAGTCAGTTGAGAGTCTGCCTTCAGCTCAGTTCATGATCCCAGGGTCCTGGGATGGAGCCCCGCATCAGGCCCCCTGCTCAATGGGGAGCCTGCTTCTCTCCCTCTGCTGTTCCCCCTGCTTGTGCATATTCATTCTCTGTCTCTCTGTCTCTCTCTCTCCGTCAAATAAATAAATAAAACCTTAAAAAAAATCCAAAACTTAAACTCTTCCTGAATAGAGCCTGTAGTCAGAAGATTCACTCTTAGGTCCTTCTTACAAAAGGCAGCCACCAAGTTGAATGTTCCCTAGGACTAATGATGACGTCAAGCAGTGATACTAAATCATTAGATGCCAACAGGTCCTAAGAAAATCTGATATAAGACAGGGATCCTTTCTCAGAAAAAAGTGTAAACTACATAATGTTGCATATTATTTCAGGGTATTCTAGGAGCCCTTCTTCAAGGTCCAATGTTAAGAATACTTGGCTTAGAGATTCTTGAGATGCCTCTTTGATAAAGAAACCTACCAAGGGGAATATGTACTTGGAGTACCTGCCCATTATTTCAAGCTAAATCTTATCCAACATCATCACTGTGATGGTGGTTAATTTTATGCGTCAATTTGACTACAGCACACGGTGCCTGGATATTTGTCTAAACATTATTTCTGGGTATGTCCGTGAGAGTGTTTCTAGTTGACATTAATATTTGAATCCATCCACTGAGTAAAACAGATTATCCTCCCCTCCACCACCAATGTGGGTGGGCCTCATCTAATCTGTTGAAGGCTTGAATAGAATAAAAGGTGGAGGAAGGAGAGTACTGTTCTCTCTGCCTCATTGTCTCTGAACTGGAATATCTTATCTTCTTCTGCCCTCAGACTCAAAGTTGGACTGGAATTTATAATATTGGCTCTCCTGCTTTTCAGGCCTTTAGACATGGACTGGAAATATTCCATTAGCTTTCCTGGGTCTGGACTTCTTGGCTGCTATAATTGTGTGACCTAATTTCCAATTCTCTATAATAATTCTCTTTATTATATACATATGTGAATATGTGTGTGTGATGTGTGTGTACATACACATCCCCTATCAGTTCTATTTCTCTGAGGAACCCTGAATCATACACTAACAAATACCAACAACAGTCAAATTGTTCTCAAGGCATTACTACTAGAAAGCAATTCTGGCCTTGTACTAGGTATTACAACCTTGATCAGAAGACATGGGAATGTGGAGACATGGTACATTTTATTTCTTTTCCTCTTATTTAAACAATTTCCAGATTTTTTAAGGAGAGCAAGTATTCAATCAAGTCTTGAAAATCAAAGAAAAGATGATTTAAAGGAAAACAAACAAACAAAAACCCCCAAACCCTGGGGATTCAATTAATAGTAAAAAGGAAAAAAGTGCCATTTATAATATTTAGGGAACAACTGGAAATACGGTACTTCAGTGGATACTTAATCATATTAAAATTTTGCATTATTTTTGGGGTGATAATGATTATCTATCTATCTATCTATCTATCTATCTATCTATCTATCTATCATTTATCTATCTTGGGAGACTTACTTTATAGTGACTCAGATTATGAGTAAAAAGATATAATGCCTTTGATTTGCTTCTGTGAAATACTGGACATGGGGAAAGCAGATGTGGTAGAGGTAAAACAAGATTGGCCACATGTGATAGTTACTGAAGCTGGATGATGGGGTGATCGGGGCTAATTATACTCTGTCACCTTCTGTAAATGTCTTTACCTTTTCAGAAATAAATAAGTAAGTGGATGGCAGGAGCCAAAAATAATTCTTAACACAATACAAATAAATTAATAGAGAGAGAAAGAAATAATTAGATGATAGATAAAGCCTGGCAGAAAAATCTTCCCTGAACACTCTAGGATGGGTCACTATAACTGCCTCGTTTTAGCTGGTTTCCAGACATTTCTCATAAATGGACATCCACATATTTGACAGTGTGGCAGAGAACTAAAGAATACATATTTGGCAGCTCTGACAGGAAGAACATTTCTTTTTAGCCTGCGTCATTACCTGAAATTATATGAAATATTGATGCTTTGTTTATTGCCTATCTTCCCCATGATAATGTAAGCTCTACAAGGGTAGGCATTTTTCTTTTTCAGCTGTGTCTTTACTTTGTAGAACAATGCCTGGTGCAGGATAGGTGTTCCATTTTGATTTGTGTTTGTTTGTTTCCTTTTTTGAATGGCAGACAATGTGTGTAAATGAATGAATCAAAGCCTAGCCAATTCATGGTGACCTCACTGACTGTCCACTCTACATGAGGTCTTCTGTGAAACATGGGAGTAGTGTGTCCAGGAGAGAAACTGTGTAAACGAAGGGTAGAAAGTCTGGGAGTTCTTCAATCACTTTCATGAAAGTACACTGCCATTCATTCAATTTCATTCAATAAATGAGTGAAAAAAATATTTATGGAGCACATACTACAGTGGTGTGGACACACAGTATATAAGTAGTCTCACAGAAGTAATAGGATAGTATAAATAAGCATTTCGTCAAAATCTCTATACTAATGAAGTTTACATTTTAGGACATGAGGATAGAATAAGAGTGAGGGCTACTACAGAGCCCAAAATTCAAGCCAAGGATTTATATATTTAGTAATAATGATAATATATATATATGGCTGGGAATTCATTACAAGATCTTTTTGGAGAGTTAACTGAAAAGTTTACTCATGGAAATGCTATTTATCTAAGCCATTAGTGCTGTCTGCTACAGCTGTCAGGATATGTCACCAAATTCATTAAGTTCATTATGATTTCTTATTCAAGCAAGAGAAAAGTGTGTTTACTTGAAGACCACCTATTTACAAGCGAGCAAAAACAGGAGATGTAAGTACTGTCTTTAAAAAGCAAGAAGGAGGGGGATCCCTGGGTGGCTCAGAGGTTTACTCCCTGCCTTCAGCCCACGGCATGATCCCGGAGACCCGGGATCGAGTCCCGCATCGGGCTCCCTGCATGGAGACTGCTTCTCCCTCTGCCTGTATCTCTGCCTCTCTCTCTCTCTCTCTCTCTGTCTCTCATGAATAAATAAAATCTTTGAAAGAAAAAAAAAGCAAGAAGGAAATTTTCAATGAGACATTGCATTAAATCGTTCCCATACCATTTCCTTCCTTTGGAAATAACTCTCCATGTCTATCCTTGGACAAGAACTATCAGTAACTACCAAGTTCTATTTGCCAGCTGTTATATCCTCTGACACAGGAGACCATGGACACATTTCTGAGGATGGTATCACTCCCCCTTCTCCTAACCCAACGGAATCACAGAGGGTCAGGAGTTTTAGTGACTGACAGATAAAATGTTGATCGCTAAGGTAATTTCCGTAAAACCAAATCTATAGCGACAGAAAGGATTTGAAGTTTTACCAACAGCAACTGGCCCTCTGGAATGGGTCCTAATGATAAAAACTGAGCTTTAACACATTCTAGTTTTAATTAATTTTTAATACAAAAAAAAAAAAAAAAAAGCTTTCCTTTCCACCACAAGACCCACTTCTTCCGTGAGATTCCCAAAGGGATGCATGCTCTTTTCTGGAAGGCATCGCTCTTCTAATTAATTAGAAATTGCGGGGGGGGGGGGGCGGCGGAGGGGGGTAGGGGTGGAAACCAGCAGGGGGTGAGAGAAGCAAATTCATTCCTGCCTTCTCCACTTTCCTTTTCCCCAGCCTCAGCCCCAGTTTTCTCTTTGGAGACAAACAGTTGAAATCAGTTGAATGGATTCCAGGCCAGTTCATCCTGCTTCTCTGCAAGGCTGGCCTGGTTTCTGTGTCTCAGATGGGGACGCGTGGTAGGGTCCTGTCTTCCACGGCCACCTCATCAGTGATATGTGTGCAAAGTTAGATCTTTTGCCTTCTTTTCCCCAGTTTCAAAAACAGAATATATTGATGGGGAAAAAAAAAATACAAACATGACAGAATGACATCAAGGAAAAAAAGAAGAAAAAGAAAAAAAGTAAGTTCCCTCTCCACAAAACCTCATCTCTCATGCTTCCTGTCAAGGAGTTATCACTATCAACAGCTAATGCCTACCCTTAGGATCCCAGGTCACATGATGAGCATATGCAAATATGCACAAAAATAAACATTCATGTACATGTATGGCTTCCTTAAAAAAAAAACAGTCTAATAATTCGTGTATTGTTCTGAATTTGCTTTTCTTCACTCAGCATTGTATCACAGGCTGCTGTTATGTGTGTGTGTGTGCCTGTGTGTATTCTGTACTATGTATATTTAGATATACCTCTTTAATATCCTTCTCTCTCTCTTTCTTTCTCTTTGTATACAGTATTTAAAACTTTGGAAAAACGGTAACTCAATTAAACATTACCCCATTAATAGGAATTCAGAATTCACAGGTTAAGGAAACAAATGCATGTATATATGTATGTGTGTATATAAATATATACTTATATACATATGGAAATATATTTGTACATATAAACTATATGTAGCCAACTATATTTACATTTAGTAAATGATATTCTTAGCATTATATAGCAGATATAATTTCTTCGAAATTGGGACACTTTGAACATTTATTCAAGTATCTGTATTTTCTGATGCAGAATGGAATTGCTGGGACAAAAGGTGTAATTTTTGTTGAAACTGCCACGTTGCTCTCCAAGAATGACCAAAACCAACTTATGCTCCTTTTAATAGTATATGTTCTTTTCCCCTCTTAAAGAAAACTTTTTAGGAAGTCTAGTTGTGTGCATGAATCAAAGTTTTATTGTAGTTTTGCTACAGGGAAAAGGACTGTAGCAAATCAATTCAGAGAGTCACTCTTGGTGGAGACATTTTATAGAAAAATGGAGTGATAAGATAGTCAATGTTAGGCTAGATACAAAAAGAAAAGAACATTTGGTTTAAGGTTGCTAGGCTCTTGACAGACAGTCAGCTGGCTAGATGGGCGACTGATTTTTCAGAACAAGTCTTAATCCCATTAAAGTTTATCAGAAAATTGCTTAAGCAATTTATCAGGAATGAGGCTGTGAATTACATCATGCATAAAGGTTCTATTCCAGACCAGATTTGGGACCACTTTTCTTTTTTATGCCCTTTTATACTCTACATACTCATCACCATGGGAAGTTACCTGTCTTAACTCCTGTCAGTGTCATGGTGCAAAATGGTATATCTCACTGTTTAATTTCCATTTCCATGATTAAAAATAAGGTTGAGTCTTTTTTCATGTTTGTTAATTTTCTTCAATGAATTTCCTGTTCATTGACTTTGCCCATTTTTCCATTGGGAGCTTCACATTTTTCTTTTAGATTTGCAAAATCTCTTTACATATGTGGGGTAAATTATTTAAGTGTGTGTCTGTGTGCACATAAATATGTGTGTATATGTACATTTTTTTATCCTGTTCTATCTCATAAGATATTAAATCTGAAAAAAAGAATCACTGAATTATATGACTGCTTCTCATAGTACCATTTCTTTTCTTTTATTTCTTTTTAAGATTTTATTTATTTATTCATAAGAGACACAGAGAGAGACAGAGAGAGGCAGAGACACAGGCAGAGGGAGAAGCAGGCTCCATGCATGGAGCCCAACGTGGAACTTGATCCCGGGTCTCCAGGATAAGGCCCTGGGCTGAAGGTGGCACTAAATCACTGAGCCACCCGGGCTGCCCTCATAATACTATTTCTGCTTCAACATAAAGTCATTAATATCCTGCCTCAAAGCCTTCAGTGCATTTCTGCTATAAACAAAGTTCAGGCCTGTTGTAGGGCTTACGTCCTGTGGTCCCTGCTTAAGTCCCTAACATTATCCTTGACCACTCTGTTCTGGCCCTCAGAGCCCCAAGGGCAGTATTTCTCCTGGTCCAGAAAGACCCTGCTTCATCTCTCACCTTGCACATACTATCCCTTTACAAGAACATCTTCCCTGGATATTCTTTCTCTCCTTAACAAACTCCTATTTGTCTTCCTTCTTCTGGAAGAAACATTTCCTTCCATACCCACCTTGCCTCACTGGAGATAAATCAGTCACTCCCTCATTGGTACCTTGTATATATGCACCTATTTTTCCATAAAAAACTCTTTTTAGTTTATTTGTTCCCAAGTCTGCCTTCCATAAAAGACTTTGAGCTACTTCAGGGTAAGGAGTGAGCTCTAAATTTTCCTTTACCACCCGAGCCTAATACAAGGCCTGACTGATCTAGGGTAGAAGCCTAGTAAGTAATTGTTGATTAGAGAGAGATGGCCTTTCTGATACACATGTTGCAAGGGAAGGAGATGTAGAAGGGGAGATAGTTGGTGCCCATCTTTCCTCCCGCTTCCCCGCTAACAAACAGAAACACCGTTCAACTCAAAAATGGTTACATCTCTATAGATTTGAAGCTGAGAGAGCACAGGCTGCCTTCCCAGTTTTGCCAGCTCAGTCTCTAGAATCTGCACAGGAAGTGTTAACACAAACATCATCGAAGTGCTGGGGGAAATTTTATTGTCTGCCAGATTTACAAATTGGGATCGATCTTCATTCAACCAGTTTCACCAAAATTTCTGCGAAATGTACATAGCAAAAGACAGGTGCCTTTCAGATCACCTGTGATTAAACTCACTGCATTTGTCTTCAAACAAAAGTGTTTTTTTTTTTTCCTGCCCGCAACATATAATTTTAGTCAGCTAACACTAAATTAGACACCCATTCAGATTTATTATGATAAGAACATTCAGTAAGCTAATTTCAAGATGATGACTCCTATAAATTCTTATAATTTATTATTTAGTACTTTGGTTTTTAATCATTAAGTACGTGAAGACTTTGTAGGTCAAACCTGTATTAATGAAGACAGTAATCTATTTTTCAAACTCTGCTCCTCACCCACCTTTCAAATTGTAAATTAACAGAAATAGATTTAAACACACTTGTAAGAACAAAGGCAATAATTGGGGGGTGGGGGGCCATCACCCCCAATTGCCTAATCTTTCTAGGTAGATTGTCAATCACAGTGCTAACTTATTTAAGACACATCATACTAAATCTTTAAATGAAATAATGGAGTCAAAATTCGAGAGGCCCTTAGTTCACTAAGAAAATAAAGCCTATAACCCACATTTAAAGTTTCATTAAAAAAACAAAGCTGTTCAAATATTAGCCAGTGCGATTTCATTAGGTGTTAATCTTAACCCGATGTAGTGATTTCTATTGCTTTTTTTGTGAAGCATTACAGTTTTAGAGATACACAGATAAGAAGTAAAATATTAACTAAACAAATATTTTAGAAAGCTACTGATGTTATCTAAATGAGAGTCTTCTTTATCTCCCAAAATCATTGCCAAATTAGAACCTGTTTTGTAATTTCAAATATTCAATGCTAAAAGACTTCAGGGCTATATTTTGCTGAACAAAGGTATGCCCTTTTGATCGACTGCATGCAAATCATAAATAAAGTCACCCACAGAGTAATGTCTATTCATTTTCCCTAAAATAAAATTAATCTTTATTATGATATAGTACAAGCTCATCACAGGCAAATAGAAAAACAGGGCAGGAAAGAAGAACAAGGTTCACTCTTATAATTTTCATTTAGAAAAAAGCACCAGGAAACAAAATGAAGCAAGTGTCCAGCGAAGTCACAACAATGTAAAAACCATTATGTATATGCTGAGAAAAATCAAGAAGGAAATAAAGTGATAACAGTGTTTTGTTTTTTGATTTTTTTTTTTTTTTTTTTGGTGGTGGGACAACAATTTTGCCATTTCCTCTGTTCATTTTTTAATCTGCTATTCTGGAAAGTCCTTCAGAAATCAAAAGGCATATGTTTGCATCCATAATATTGAAAGCATTTTAAATTACACCAGCGTCTGAATCTTCATACAATAGGATAGTCAGTGTCCGTTTTAGCAGAAGACTTATTGCTGAGGGGTTTGCTATTGAATTATTACACCAAAGACTGCTCATGGCATCTCTAGGTTCAGTGAAAACCTCCCTGGGATATGCGTATATGCTTAACAAGCTGGACTTCAAAACAGGAAGCCAGCTACATCCACACAGTGCTTTCAGAGTGCGTGCTAAATTACTCTTTAGAAGTGTATTTCCTCCTTTCCTCTCCTCTCCACCTAGGGAAGGGTGAAGTATGGCAGGTTTTTAGATAAAATCCTTAATGAGAAGAGCATACAAAGTTTCTGCCTCATGATTGAAAGGATTAATGAAGAACAGAGACCAGTGAGAGAGTTTTAGCAAATTGGATTATGGAGAGTTTGCAGTGGCTGGGTTTCTGGATTTTGCTTGTCATTTACTAAATAAATAATAATAATTGGAATAGCAAAAATAACCATGAAAATAGCACCTACTATCTACTACCTGTTCGCCATGGCTATGAGTAGCACTGACTTAAACATCTTACAGCTTTCAAGCACCCACCCTAATTGTATGAATTAGTCTCATTTCACAGATGAGAAAAGTGAGATACAACATCACTGATCATCTGTGTGTGACTCTAGGCAAGGCAGTACTTGGTGGAGCTGAAATACAAATTGTATTATCTAATTCAATACCCAGATGTCTTTTTTTTTTAAAGATTATATTTATTTAAATGAAAAGGAGCAAGAGAGCATAAGCAGGGGAAGTGGCATAGGGAGAAGGAGAAGCAGACTCCTTGTTGAGCCGGGAGCCCGTTGAGAGGCTCGATCCCAGGACCCTGGGATCATGACCTGAGCCAAAGGCAGATGCTTAACCAACTGAGCCACCCAGGTGCCCCCCAGATGTCTTTTAATCACAAGGAGAAAGAAATTGTTGCCAACTTTTTGAGAAAGTGATCGATGCAGGAGGAAATTGGTTTTATTAACTTGTAAAAGTTTCCGTACACAAATGTGGTATTGTTAAACTCACAAAACAGGTGAAAATTTTTAGGCACTTTTAATTATTAAACTCTTGGTTTATTTACCCCATAGGCAGTGCAAATAGGCTCTGTATTCATTTTGATAAGTAACACATCACCCTAAAATTTAGCATCTTCAAATGACTATAAGTATTTCACATATCACATGGCTTTTGTGGGTCAAGGATTTTGGAGCACTTCAGATAAATGGTTTGCCTTGGGTTTGAGTGCAGCTGTAGTTTCATCTGAAGGCTTAACCGGGATGGGAGGATATGCTTTCAAGATGGTGCTCTCACATGGCTGGCAACCAGTTCTGGCTATTGGCTAGAGGCTTAAGTTCCTCATCATGCTGGCCTCTCCATGGACTGTTTGAGCATCCTCACAATATGGCATCTAGCTTCCCTCAGAGCAAGTGATCCAGAGAAAGCAAGGCAGAAGTTTCATTGTGTTTTGTCACTCAGCCTTAAGAGTTGTGCTCTATCATTTCCCCCTGTCAGTCCTGTTCAGAATAGAAAGGGACCACACAGATGTGTGAAATCTGGCAGGTGGTCTTTGGAGGCCGGCTACCATAGCATCTCTTCTCCCTTTGTCTAGATAGCCCTGGGGCCAGAAACTATAGAAGGTTGCACTCTGACATTTCAGCACTGAAATGAATTCAAAGCAGGCCAGATGGAAGGGTGCAAAGTCACCCCAAAGAAATGCAGAGGCACCCAGTCTAAGTCACTCCAAGTCAGGACAAGTGCTACACAGGATTCCAAAAATACTATGTTTCAAACAGGTGGGGGAGAAATGAAGTGGATAGGTTTGGAAAACTCTTCTAGGTGGCTCCATAAGAGGTTTTGGTGATGATGCTGAAGATGATTATGAAGAATTTGAGTTAAACTATTTAATAAAACGTGACGATGAAAAAACCCCTCTAATATTTAAAAATTAACATATTATTTATGAAAATAAATTAATAAATGAAACTTTATAGGGAAACTTTTCAACATTTCATCTATGTCCCCTAAGGTTTATAAATTGGGCAAAAATGTGGGGAGTACCTTATTGGGAAAATGAAGAATCACTTTGTATTTGGGGTCATGTGGTATTTGAGGATTCATTGGTTTGGGAAATACATACTTAGCACCTGTATGTGCCTGGCACTAAGTTTGATGAACAAAGCAATGAACAAGACACATAAGGTCACCCACATCCTAGTGGGGGAGATGGACAACAAACAAACAGAAGTGTTCAATACATCCTTACTGTGAAATTATCAGGCTTATTAGCTTCCAAGGCAACCAAATATTTGAGTCATCTGGCCAACTGACCTTTGGCTCAATTATTTGCCCATCAGGTAACTTATAATTTTACGTGCCTCAGTCCTGTAATTCTACCTATAAGGAAACATTGTTTTTTTCTGGCCAAACTAACAAGAGCATTTAAAATTGTGTTATAATTATAGTCCTTTTTGAAAATTATAGCTTGGGCACTTGGTTTATGTATTAGTCTCTAAGCGTTTGATTATTATGAGTCTGTATCTATAAAAAAGATCTGCTCTTGGTGGCCTGACCAAAAAAAAAAAAAAATCTATTTTTTTTAAAAGATTGTATTTATTTATCAAAGAGAGAAGAGAGAGTGAGCACAAGCAGGGGGTGGGGGTACAGGAAGAGGCAGACTCCTGAACTGGGCAGGGAGTCCATGATGGGGCTCAACCCCAGGACCCCAAGATCAAGACCCAAGCTGAAGGCAGATGCTTAACCAACTGAACCACCCAGGCACCCCCAAAATCTATTTTTTTGAGGTAGTAAGCCTGAGGGCAAGATTCATATTATTAATGAACTCACCAATGTAATATGACCTGGCAAGCTTCTAGAAAGTCAGCCACCTGGTTTTCAGTCTCTACACCTGTCCTCTTCTTTCAAAAAGACCCCTGACATTTTATTCATTTTTTTTTATATTGCTTCTAGAAACTCTAAAGAAAACATACACAGAAAAAACAGGATACTAAGAAAGGGGGGCATGTATGTGACTACTAGCCTCTGAATCCTCATTCAGAACTGATATTAATAATTGATCACAGAACTCTCCGTGTTGAGCCAATACGTCTTCAGAGTCCTACTCAACATTGTGCCACAAATAGACACTAACAATTGATCAGCATTTGAAGATGGCAAGGCTCAAAGACCAGGGGTATCAATATCTGTTTGTCCCTATAAGATGAGTTCCTTTTCAAATTGAGTCCATGTGCTTCACGTTCATAGGCACTGAGTGATCCAAGAGGCATGCATAAATCCTGGGCGGGGCTCATCATTATATAAGCCTTCAGCAATAGTGAATGTGGAGAGTGACAGCATTTGGTTAATACGGAATAAGGGTGGGACTCTAAGGAATCCTATGTAATAGGTGAGCGGGAAATAAACAGCTGTATATAGGAGAGTTTCATAGCAACATTGTTTTAACAATAAAGAACTATAAGCAATGTAGATTCCCAACTGAAGAGTGAATAAGCAATAAGAACTATCACTTGATAGCTTTTTATCTAGCTGATGCTTCACATTAATAAAGATTATGTTATAATAGGGAGAAACACTTGTGCAACAATGTTAAGTGAAATACTCAGGAGATAGAATCAAATATAACTCAGCATAAATAATAGTATGGAAGAAAAACCTAAACCCATTCATGGAGGGGTGGGAATTTGAATGGGATTAACCAAATATTAATGGTGGTTGTTGTCTAAATGACATATTGTTTGAGTATTACTACTTTCTCTCCTCTTCCTCTCCTTTTTTCCTTTTCCTTCTCTTCTTTCTTTTCTCCCTTCCTTCCTTCCTTTCCTCTTCTCTCCTTCCTCTTCTTCTTTTTTCCTTCCTTCCTTCCTTCCTTCCTTCCTTCCTTCCTTCCTTCCTTCCTTCCTTCCTTCCTTCCAATTTCCTGTTTGGTATTTTACACACACATACACACACGTAGGAACTGGTGGTGAAAACTGTAGTAAAAAGTCAAGCTCTCACACTATTTTCTATGAGGTCTCTTTGATCTGGTAACGAAGAATGCAAAATTCCTCCTTTGCTCATTGCATCAAGATTACAAATCTAGTCCACAGAGAAAAACAAGCTTATTGAGTTTTGTCATAATGTTTGCCATGGAAGGCCTTTCTTAATATTTGGCTGTGGTTTTTGACAACTTCATGTGACTTCATTAATTCCTCACAATGGACAGCTCAGTGGCAATCTAGTCATGGACGACAGCTCCCAATGATAACAAAGGTTTGTGATGACCCCTGAGTGGGTGGGCAGAAGGGTACCAGAGCTAGGAGAGCTGCACACTTAAGAGTGGGTTACTATACAGATTGAGCGTGTCCTCCATGGGATGCCTAGTAGACTCTGGGAAGCGGTGCCAAGAGTGCTGACCTTCCTCCACGTGACCAAAACCACAGTAACGTGGGGGCCATCTGTCCTACTGCTGCTCAAGGCAACTGTGCCTTTGTAAGTTATTTCAGCAAAAGGTTATTAGCACCTCCGCCACTAAGTAGAAATATGATCGTGACTAGCAGGAATGCTAGTCAGTTAGTGCACTTTGCACTAACTTGTTTGTGAGGATTAAATCTGCCTAAACAGATGCATTAGGTTATTAAGGAAAGACAGAGTCTCGGAGGAAGAAAGAAATATACAGGTCTCTTTGTCTAACCCCATCTATTTTGGGAGTCTTCTCTATGAGATTGAGAACTGGTGGTTCAACCTCATCATCACCTTATTGGTAGGAAGAGAGCAAAGGGATCAAGGTTTCACTTTCTGCTTCAGGGTCAGCCCTAGGCAAATCTGTTAATTAGGCTAAATTTGGCCTGCTGAGATGCTCTTCTGCTTTCCTACTCTGCACCCTCTCCCCTCTCTCCACCAGGCCAGGCTCCAAGTCCCCTCAGGCAACACCAGATAAAGGACTTTCTGTTCCCCAGTGTTCACACTCCTCACGCTACCTAAAACCTAACACCCTGAATCTACTGAGCTCTGTCTCTACCTTGGTGTGAGTTGATAAATACAGAGAGCCCTGCACTTTCACAGTGGTTTTTTCTGAAGGCACTGATCTAGTCCAAAGGACTGCTTCCAACAGTTAGGAAAAACTATTCTTTATAAATGTTAGACTGACTGGGAAGGTATTTGGGGGCAAACAAAACTTGAAGTTTTTCTTAAAACTAACAATATCAATAACCAAAAACTATACTTCATTCAGAGCCCAATTTGTACAAGAGATGCTGTGCTATTTGTTTTCCCTACATCATCTCCAAGCCTTCTGTATTCATTAGCATTTTCTATATAACAAATCATGCCAGAACTCAATGGACAAAAACAATAACCACTTTTTTTTTTTAATAAAAATTCATGATTCTGGTCATAGGCTGGGCTCTTTCTCTGAAAAAGAACTGTCTTGACTCTCTTTGCTGGGCTCGTTCACCTGTCTGGACGCAGCTGGTGGCTTGGCTGGATGACTCTGGGATGGTTTCACTAATGTGTCTGGAGGCCAGCAAGCTACCCACTAGAGCAACAAGGCTCCCTCCATGTGGCCTCTCAGCCTCTGGCAGGCTAGCTCAGGCCTGCTCCCCTGGGCTCAGGCTTGTAAGCAGGAAGATAGTGAACTCCAATATCCAACCATCTTTCCTTACTGTGATTACACTGTCTTTGCTAAGGTCCGGTTGGCCAATACAGGTCATTTGATCAAACTTAGCTCAGTGCTAGAGAAACAGACTCCGTTTCTTAATGGGAGGATGAGCAACATCAGCAGAGTATGGGCCTGGATGCAGCAGGGGAAAGAAATGTGTTTTTTTTTTGTTTGTTTGTTTGTTTGTTTGTTTCCATAATTCATTAGTTTTACAAATTACCATACTTTCCCCAAGTCCTAAATTATTACCTACAACTTACAGAAAAATAACATGAGGTTTAGGATAGTTAAATAGTATCCCTGAGAAAAGCAAGAATAAACTCAGTTATATTGGATGGGAATCAAGTACAAACTCATACTTAAAATAGGTATGTTTTGGGGTGCCTGGGTGGCTCAGTTGGTTGAGCAACCAAACCTTGGTTTTGGTTCAGGTCATGATCTCAGGGTTGTGAGATTGAGCCCTGTGTCAGGCTGTATGCTCATTACCAGGTCTACTTGAAATTCTCTCTCTGCTCCCTTTCATATGTGTGCATGCTCTCTCTCTGTCTCAAATAAATAAAATATTTAAAAAATATATAAATGGGTTTATATATTCTTAATATAGATTTTGTATTATAAATACATAGTTGTACTATAAATTTTAATACACAGGGATCCCTCGGTGGCTCAGCAGTTGAGCATCTACCTTTGGCTCATGGCATGATCCTGGGGTCTGAGACTGAGTCCCTCCTTGTAGGGAGCTTGCTTCTCCCTCTGCCTATGTTTCTGCCTCTCTCTCTCTCTCTGTATCTCTCATGAATGAATGAATGAATGAATAAATAAATAAAATCTTTTTTCAAAAAAATAATATACAAATAAAAACAAATAATTAAATTTTGTTTCATATAAATGAATATAAATATCAATACATTAAAATATATAATACACACACACATAGACACAGAAATAGAGATATGTTTGTATGTTTGTGATAGTATCCATACAAATATTTTTAAACTCTGTCCATTGAGAAGTCTTGGAGGCAGTGATTCCCAGCAGTAATCAGCACACCTAACACTCAGATCTTGGTTTCTAAATACCTTTCTCCACTAAGAGGAACCAGGGCTCCTTGGAAAAGCACTTAATTCCAAGATGAGGGCAAGGAAATGAGTCTGTAATATCTTATAAAGTAAAAGGGTAAGGAAGTGCTCAAAAAAGATGGGGTGAGGGGCACCTGGGTGGCTCAGTGGTTGAGTGTCTGCCTTTCATTCAGGTCATGATCTCAGATCATGATCCTGGGATCAAGTGCCACACCAGGCTCTCTGCAGGGAGCCTGCTTCTCCCTCTGCCTGTGTCTCTGCCTTTCTCTCTGTGTCTCTCATGAATAAATAAATAAAATCTTAAAAAAAAAAAAAAAGGATGGGGTGTGTCAAAAGGGCACAAGAGCCAGCCTGAAAGAGCTCTCAGTGGCCAAAGC
Source organism: Canis lupus dingo (assembly GCF_003254725.2). Taxonomy (NCBI): domain Eukaryota; kingdom Metazoa; phylum Chordata; class Mammalia; order Carnivora; family Canidae; genus Canis; species Canis lupus. The sequence continues at coordinate 72,761,693 of NC_064247.1, forward strand.
TGGAATAATATGAGTGACAGAATGTGTAACAGTATTATTGTATTATAACCCATAGAATAAAATGAAAATTCATGTGTCCACACTGATATAAATGAATATATAATTAAATAAATAGAGAAGAAGGGATAGCCTTCAATGGAAAATAATTTGATGAATAAATGTAAAAGGCATAAGGAAAATAAAGAAAATCACCTTTAGAACATAATAGCATTAATTGTAGGCAAGATCAATAGATGGATGCTTACTTTAGTGGATGAAAATGCGAGGAGAAATAGTATCAAAGTACCCCCCCCCAAAGATATTTACTAGTTACAAAGGGAGAAAATAATAATTTTTAGTGGCTAAGTCCAAAAGACAACACTTTTGCCAAGAGATCACAGTTAACATCACTGGTAATAAGACATTTTGATGCTGTGTGTCCTCTGATATGCTGGACTGAGAAGAGAAGACCACTTCTCTTCTGGGTCTTCTTGCCAAAAAATGCATAACTTCACTATAAGCAGGAGAAGCTCACACAAACCCAAGTAGAAAATATTCTATCAAAGAACTGACCATATTCCTCAGGGTGTAAAGGTCATTATAAAAATAATAAAATAAATAAAAGAATACTCAGCATAATACCCTCCAGTTCCATCCACGTTGAAGCAAATGGTGGGTATTTGTCATTTCTAATAGCTGAGTAATATTCCATTGTATACATAAACCACATCTTCTTTATCCATTCATCTTTCGTTGGACACCGAGGCTCCTTCCACAGTTTGGCTATCGTGGCCATTGCTGCTATAAACATCGGGGTGCAGGTGTCCCGGCGTTTCATTGCATCTGTATCTTTGGGGTAAATCCCCAACAGTGCAATTGCTGGGTCGTAGGGCAGGTATATTTTTAACTCTTTGAGGAACCTCCACACCGTTTTCCAGAGTGGCTGCACCAGTTCACATTCCCACCAACAGTGTAAGAGGGTTCCCTTTTCTCCGCATCCTCTCCAACATTTGTGGTTTCCTGCCTTGTTAATTTTCCCCATTCTCACTGGTGTGAGGTGGTATCTCATTGTGGTTTTGATTTGTATTTCCCTGATGGCAAGAATACATGAAGACTAAGAAATTGTCACAGATCAGAGGAGATTGGAGAAACACAACAATAGATGCAGAGTTGCACCCTGGGTTGAATCCTGAAACATCAAAAGAGCATTAATGAAAATGCCAGTGAAATGCAAATACAGGGGTGTTTAATTGAATTAAAGGCATTATGCCAGTGTTAATTTCTTATTGTGGAAAAAATGTGTCCTGTGAGTGGAAGCTGGATGCAGGGTGTATAGCACTCTCTGTACTGTATTTGTGACCGGTAAGCTGAAATTTATTTCAAAACAAAACAAAAACTTTCCCAAGGTCATAGCTCCTGAAGGCAAAACCTTCCAAAGTCTATGATTTTTTCCACTCGGCCCTGCTTCTTCCATCCACGCGGCACAGATCACCTTCTCAGAATTGGTTGAGACTGGACTAGGACACTCCTTCCAAGTGAATTCTTTTATAGGAAAAACTGGTGGCACAATTAGGCATAAACCCATTTACTTTAAATGGGGAAAGTGAGGCACAGGCTCATTAAAATGTGCATAGAGAACATCCACGCTCAGCTCCATGTACCAACTGCCCAGATCTGCCAGTTTATAATATTGCTTCTTGATTCCCCCACAACTTGGTTAAATTAGTACAGGACTACACATCTCAACCTTCAACCATTTTGTCACTTAAAATGAGTGTCTGAGAGGCCATCCTTCCGGGAATATTAGTTACCTTGTCCATTACTTACTTAATCATAGCTTGGAGTTATTTTTTGCCTTGTGGAGGCTGACTGTAAATTATGGGTTACAATGCAGCAAAGCCACACTTAGCAAATTATATGGCATGGGAAAACCCTTGCTTTGGGGGGAAAATTATATATTTCTTTAAAGATACATTTTATAAAATATTATATTAAGCCTGTAAAACAAAATCCACGAGCACATTTTGTGGCCTTTAGAACATATTTGACAATTGACTCAAATCTCTGACCTGCTCCTTAAACAGAGTTGGAGGGGAAAGATGCCACTTGAATTCATGTCGGTGGGGGCCATGGTTCATGAATTTCTACATGCAGACCCATAAGGGGAAAGGCTAGAAATCTTGTTGGTCTTTGCACATGATGCAGTAAATAAATTATCCAAATGGTCTTAAATTTCATTTTCAGCAGCAACAGCAGACTAATAGGCAGTGTTTTCTCACTGTGATAAATGAATTCCTTTATTATTTTCTTAAAAAAGTCCCTCGAAGTACCTTGGGACTTGATCAAATGACAGTAAGATAAGAGGAAAGTGCATGAATGCGGGGCTATTAAATAGGAGGAGACCATGACCCTCTGGAATGAAGGTTTTCCATTTGTCTGTAGCTTTGCCAAGTGCTTCACTGGGCTGTGTCTGCATGGTTGGAAACAAGTCTTTCAGATTGTAAAGAAATTTAGACATCCTGCCTCAATAGGCCAGTCTTCGTTGCTCGGTGAAGGCTAAAGATTCCAAGGGTCAGATGCCACTAGCTCTGACATCCTCGTGTATGGTTCCCAGTGGGCTGCAGTGAGATTATCAGGCCAGCGCACAGGGTGACATTGTTAGCTGGGGCTCCAGCCAACTCCAGCAAGGGGAGGCATAAGACTCAGGAGGGAGGACAGCTCTGGAATTCCTAGATGAATCTCATAAGACATCCAGTTGCCGGGCTGAAAAACGTACAAAATTTTTCTTTAAAAATGTATGTTTTAATTTGAGGACATTAATTGCATGGAAATTATTGGACTCTATGATTTATGACCCCACCAGAATTTCTGCGGGCTTTCCTTCCATATTTTCCTTTTGTATACCTATCATTTCCCATTGTTTATCTCCCCTGATTGATGTTCGGGCTTGGGATGTTTTCTATTATGAGATTCATAATTATCACTGGTAATAGAGAAGGCTTCCCTATTATCTGCAGTGAGACTGCCCAAATTATTCATTGTAGCCCACTGGTACCACACTGCAGGGAAATAAGAATTTATTTCCCATCCCAGGCATATGGTAGATAAGAGGATGTATTTATTTCTCCATGTTTCAAAAGGATTAAGCTTTGAAAAAATAAATATCACTTAGGCTGTCAGTTAGCAGAACTTTATGGTTCTGAGTTTAGAGGGCCTCTCCTGGGCTAAGAATAGCAAATCTAAACACTGGTTCTAAAAAGGGGGAGTGGGGTAAGGAGGTGGGGGAATCAATTATGTTTTACTTGGCTAAATAAATGAATGCTATATATTTCAACCATTATATTGGTCTACAAGGCACCCAGCATCACCTTGGACCCCACCGTTAAATAACGCACTGGCTTATTTATAAAAATGTTAGTGAATTCCAACAGTCCTTGACCCCTGGCTATTCTGAGAGCACATTGAATACATCATCTGGGTTTTGCCTAATTACACATAATTAGGAAATGTAATTATGCTTTTCAGTGTTACTCTGCCATTAGGAACCGAGTGGACGGCTTGAAACACTAGTAAGGATTCAGTGCTTCAGAGAAAACAAATTAAAAATATGAGCCAACCTCTAAAAATAGGGATCGCACTGAAGGTTAGTAAATCAAACTTATAAAAAACATAATAAAAAAAAATTGCTCTTGGCTCCGGCTAAATATTTGATGCAACAGTTATGCTGGCTGCCTTTGTGTTGGGGACTTACTTAATGATATATCATTTGCATCCATGCTGAGCCAGGGAGAGGGAATGAATTATTTTGCTCCTCAATTACTTTGATTTGCTAACTTTCTCACATATTTATGCCTTTTCATTTTTACTTCCTCCTTTACGCTGGATTCCCGGCTCTAGCTGAGCAAGTGACTTCCAATTATTCCATAGCAAAGAATCACAACATTTCATTCGTGGGTTTGTCGCATGCAAAGGCTGCTAACACCCAAAGCTCAGGGAAATCTCAGGCCCTGAGCTGGGTAGTCCCATCCTAGCAACATAGGAAGGAGCACTTGGCTTTGCAAGTCTACAAAACAGCCACTGTAATAATGAGTGTGTCCTAAATTTCATGGACAGCTACTATCAATCAGGTACTGAACTGGGTGGCTTCGCCAACCTAGAAGCTAAGAATTTCATAGGTGAGGAAATAGAAAGGTTACGTGCCTTAAAGGTACAAGTTCATGAAGGATGTAGGATTGGGAGCCTTCTGTGTTCTGATCTTAGCTTTCATGTTTATTGAATTTTCCTCTACTGTTATGGTAGCTGACAGTAATAGAGTAACACACTCCACTGAATGCACTATTTATGGAAACATTTCTATGGTGCCAAAAAAAATGTAAAAGAGGAATGGTTGCCAAAAGCAAAGGCCCAAGCATTAGTGTGATGTTTGTAGCACTTTTGTTCTGAACAGAAGGCTATGGAGAGATAGCGGGCCCTGTTAAAAACTGCCTCTCCACCTGCCAGTCCTGTGAGGGGGGGTGTCTGTGTGTGTGTATATGAGTGTGTGTGCAAATTAGGTTTCTATTCCATATTTCTTTCCTTCTGTTGAGTAAAATATTTCTTTTAAGCCTGTCTTCATCCCTCCTTGTATTTTATATACAGTGTTCCCAATCATCTTAGAGTCTGCTGCACCCACTTTCACCTTTATCCCATACTACCTCCTCCTCTTCTTCCTCCTTCTCCTCCTCTTTCTCAATGCCCGCATTGTGGAATTTGTTTTAGAATGAACTCCCTTTGGATTATTTTATGAGACGCACTGCTGCTCATTCCAATCCCAGATTACAGCACACTTTTTCCAGGCACCCTTGAAGGGGAGGTGCTGACGATGACTTGGCTTTATAATGTGACTCTTACACCGGTTCTCCCCAAGAGGAGACCTGGGTCTCCTCCACGTCTGCAGGTTTTGTCAGGTGGTTAATTAGATCAGTGCTACTCAAGCCCAGCAATTCAGGACCCTTAGTTTAACAGAAACATTTTATAACTCCTTATTAGGGTCCTGAAATGAAATTAATGAGTAACATAACCTATCTATCTACATACATAATTAACAAAAAATTTAAATAGAGAAAAAATGGATAAAATAATATGCATTTTTAAAAAGGGCAAGATTATACCAGAAACCTATAATGCAAGTCAAATGTTTGCACCTACTTGTTCCTTTGGATTCGAGAAACATAAATGAAAATTCAACAGAATTTTGTTGATATGTTCTCTTTATATTTGGCATTTTGAAATAAGGACCAAATATATTTTTACAAAGACATAGTATTGGTAAACCAGATCTCTGGAAGGAAACACACACACACACACACACACACATTTATACATATACACCAAAATTGGTAGCATTTGCCAATTTCCATGGTGTAAATACTCTCACTTCCATCAATCTTGTGCTACCAACATGACATCATGGAATGCAGATTTAGGAAGCAATGGGAAAAAATCTGCTCACATGAGCTGGTAGCAGGCAGCTCCTCTGCACTACTGCTTAATCACCATGAGTATAACAGCTACAAATGCAGATATGCCACATGTTACGGTGACTCACTACTATGAAACATTGCATGATTTTTCAAGATGGTGACCAGATCTTAGTAGAGTTTTGAACGATCTCCTTGATTTAGAAGGCACTTGCATTTCTAGGAGATTCAGTACACGTGTTCCTGTGCAAAGCAGAGTGAATTCTGGGCTCCGATCACTGCAAATAAGTTTTTCCACTGACATAAAGGTCTAAATGGCACGTGCGGGTTACCAGGATGTGGGTAATTCTTTATTGTATTGGACTGTCCATAGCATCACATGATGGATTTATGGACTCCAAACACTAAATGCCAAAGACCACCAAAAATGCTTTCACAAATTTCTAAAATTTGCTGCTCTGTTGAGAACTACATCCAGACCTTTGCTACTCAAAGTGTGGCATCACCTCAAGCTCATTACTTTGTAAGAAACACAGAGGCCCTGCCAAGACTTACTACACCAGAATTCACATTTAACAAGATCCTGGGGCCCCCGGTAATTTGTAGGCACATTATAGGTGGGGAGGCACCAGGTTAGATAGTGAGCCTCGAGACTGACTATACAGGAATCCTGCTTCATGCTGATTCAGACAATGCAAAATAAACCATTGGCACCATAGAAAAACTAAATGACACACTTCGTTAGGAGTGGTACCATGCCACCATCCATCCCTCTGTTATAACCTATACTGCACAGCCATGAGCTCTTTGGCATTAACTGTTTGGAGGGTTATTGAATTAGTCAAAGATGTATTGAGTCCTTACTCTGTGTTATGCCTTACACCTCCTTCCACCTAATCCATGTGACAGTCTCTCTTTAAAATAAGAATAAGAGATGAGAAAAGCAAGACACAGGGAAGTTCAAGACTTTGTACAGTGTCACAGACTTATGCATGTGTATAGTCAGGATTAGTGATGGTAATTACTTTACACTGAATAATTATTCTAGGAGTCCACAATGAGGGTCAGCTGGGAGGCAGTGTAGACAAGGGGACCCTTCTATTCCATAATGATGATAACTTACTATTCAATACAACTGTGTATCTGCAAAGCATGTTCACATGTGTCAATTTATCCGAAGTTCCAAACACACAGTAACTTAAGAATTCCACCAAAAAGATGAAGAGACTGAGGCTCAGGGAGGCAAGGGGTGATGGGTTAGCAAATGAAGAAACTTGTCCAAATCACTCAGCTAATAAGCAGCAATAAAAGGAAGATAAGGGCAGCCCGGGGGGGCTCAGCGGTTTAGCACCAACTTCAGCCTGGGACCTGATCCTGGAGACCCGGGATCGGGTCCCGCATTGGGCTCCCTGCATGGAGCCTGCTTCTTCCTCTGCCTGTGTCTCTGCCTCTCTCTCTCTCTCTATGTCTCTCATGAATAAATAAATAAAATGTTAAAAAAAATAAAAGGAAGATAATTTAGGTTTTCTGCTTTTACTTGCCTAGACATGAAGCCAGCACCTGGGGGTGGGAGGTCACTCCAAGCAGCCTGGAAGCAAAGGAGCCAGGAGAAATGATCTCCAGTACACCATGGGTGGGGATGGGAGTGCTACTGGATGCACTTCCTCAGCACCATTTTAGTGTCCCTAACCAAGTATGACTCTTGGCAGGAACATCAGCCAGGGATGATTACATATCGGATATGCTGCCCCCTCAACCTAACCTTATTCTCTGTATTCCCCCTCCATAACTGTGAGAACCCAGAGAAATTAAAATGAGAAAGTAAGCATGTCCTGACAATCTGGGATTCAGTTCAATTAACAGCCATAAGTAATATTTATTGCAAAATCCTAACACCTATTAGTGATTCTGGGGGGAGGGGGGTGGTTGCAGCTCTGCTCATAAAATGCATCTATTCCTTATGCACAGCTCCTCAGCTCCTTGGAGGGGCAAGCTCATCGCTGCCTGTTCATCAAAATCAATGCCAAAGCAGCAGGTTTAAACATAGCCTTCAGACCTCCCTGAGAAGATGCAAAAGTTCAATGTTACGAAGCCTAGAGCTAGACAAGGTGTAACAACATTTTGTATGTATGAACAGGAGAGGATGAGGGAAGGAGGAAGGAAGGGAGAGAGAGAGAGATAGAGAGAGAGTGAGCACACAACAAAATCGAAATGGTAGTTCTCTGGGTAGAGGGCTCATGAGTGATTTAAATTTTTTTCTTATTAAATTTCTTTCTGAAATGTTCTGTCATTTTTTTAAAATCAAATTTTTAATCTCGAGGTAATTGTAGATTCACATGCAGTGGTGAGAAATAATACAGCCATCCCAGTTCTCTTTCACTTAGATTCCTGCCCAGGGTACTAACTCATAGAAGTAGGCTGGCATATCACAACCAGCAAAGTGACATCACTACAGTCAAGTTAGAGACCATGGTCCCTTCATGTTGCTCTTTATAGTCACCCCACTCACCCCTGTTCCTCTTTACCCCCTGGCGATCCTAATGTGTTCTCCATTCCTATAAATTGGTCATTTCAAGAATGTTATGTAACTGGAATCATACAGCATAGAACCTTTTGGGACTGACTTTTCATCCCCATTCATCTACTGTTCTTTTGCAGCCAAAGAATATACCGTGTGTATGTGTAAAGCCTCACCATTCAAAGACTCAGTTGTTCCAAGAGTTGTCTGTATTATTCAATCTCTAGAAGCCACTAAAGGCGCCTCTTCTCCTGGGAGGTGCTCCTTCACTTCTGGGGTTCGGGGAGTGTTTCTATAACTCTGCAGTGCAATGGCTAAACTAGCCACTTTCTGATGACACTCAGCCTTGCTTCTGGGGGCGAACAAAGCACACTTGCAGCTCCCTGACCTGCTTTCTTCCACTTCTCCACCATCCACAGAACGTGAAAAGCTACATTCCAAAGGCACAGCCTCACAGAGTCCAACAAGGAGGCTCCCAAGCCACCTGCCTTCCCCAGCTCCCCAGACACAGAGAGAGATGGACATGGCCAACACAGGGCTGCTGGCTTCTAATTTTGCCAGAGGTTCTTGAATCTCGAAATGGTGTGGTAAAAAGAACTCTGCAGCCACTCAGAGTGAACTCTCCCACCCAAGGGAAGTTTATCTTGTACCTTTGAGTAGGTCTCTGAGACTCAGTTTTCTCATCTGTAAAACAGGGATGGTAAAACTTGCCTTAATATTTATATGTCTATGCACTATGATTGTGAATATTAACTAAATTAAATGTAACACTTGTAATACCATGCCTCCATATGCGATATTCCCAAAGTATGTGATCCATGTGGCTATTATCACTGCAAATAAATCAACACAACAAATACAAATTCACCTTGAAATTCCCTTCCTTTGATTTTCAATCACTCAATCTTTTCTCTCGCCTCGGTATTTACAAAACACTCACTTCTCCCAAGAAATGGTTTCTAGGCAAGAACCATGCACACACCTCACTAAACGGTCCGTGTTAAATCTCCAATCTTGTGGGGCTGGGAGAAAAAAAAAAAAAGTGCGTCTCACTCCTAAGAAGTGTTCAGGCTTTGAGTGAATGTCAAAGGCCTTTGAACAATCCTTATAAATGACATCCATATTTGTCCATTTTTGACTTAAATTGCTTTTGGTTCAACCGCTACCATGAATTGCCTTGATGCGGTATCATACAGAATGACACAAAACACAGAGCAAGAAGCAAGTTGCTGGCGAGGATTAGGAAATGAAGGAGTCACTGCCTCGTTCGCTTCTCCAAGCGTTGGAAGAAATGAAACTCACGTTGAAAGGTAATCTCCATGAACCGTGATAAGACCAAGTGACATTTTACGCAGCTCCAGTCTTCTGGCGCAGCCTCGCAGTTATAATAAAAGCCATTTACATACAGCTCACCGTTTTATAAGTTTGCACGTGCTGGTTCTCTTTTTTTTTTATCCCTTCTTCTTCTTTTCCCTAAGTTGCAAAGAGCAATTTGTGATTCTAGAACGTCTCGTTAATATATACCCTGGGCTCTGGTTTCCATTGTGTAGGATGGAGAAGCAGCATCTACGTTCTGGGGCATAACCTCTACTCTCCCCAACCTCTCCTCTTCTGTGCCTCGTCTCCCATCTTTCCTCTCTTCCTGCTAACCCCTGATTCTAGGGGGGATAGGGAGTGCTTGGCAAAGGCCCATCTACTGCCTGGCTCCTTAAGCTAAGAAATTCTATTTCATCTCAGTCCTGTGATGAGGGATCCAAACCACAGGGGCTTCAGATGTATAGAATAGTTAAGTAGACTGAAATTTAGATAAAAAATTCTGGGTTCCAGCCTCGTTTCTGCCACTTACAAGCTGCTTAACCTTAGGCGAGCTGCTATAACATCCCTGCTTCTCACTTTCTGTACCCGGCAAGTGGCCTAATGCCACCCACTTCAAGGGCTTTTTGGAGAATTAAACAAGGCACTGAATTTATAAGGCCCTGGTGTAGTGCCTGGACATCAGGGATGCTCATTCCCTTTCCTTCCCATCTACAAGTGTGACGTGTTGATTGTGGCAGTGGTGGAGGTGCCTGGAAGTACCACAGTGGGTTCCCTGCTCACTGCAGTGGTGGACGCTGCCCGCTGGGTCTGTGCTGGTGCACCCTTGGGTGAGTTAGCAAAAGGAAAATCCAGTCCTATAGAAGCCACTGGCCATATGGTAAAGGGAATCTACCTCTGGCCAGTGCCATGGGCTTTTGCAAATGGAGGACATGATTCCAGGCCCCACATTCATCCTCTGCCAATGTCCTCATGTAGGCCACACCTGCACAGCCTTCTGAGAAGCCCTCCCTGGGTGCTCATGGTCTACGCAAAGGAAGAGGGAGGCTCGGTATGAAACGGATACCTGTTCTCTGGGACTGTTTTCATATCCTTACAAAGAGGCCAGGCGGTATAGATCTCTTCATTTTCATGTGTACATACAAGGTCACTTTCTCAGCAAATCAATAGAACAATCTGAATACACAATTTTCATGTCACAGTGTATTTTGGAGTTGAAATACATCGAAGGGAACAAGAATAACAAGGCTCTGAAGGAGGGGCAGCGTAGGTAGGAAAAGAACTTTATGCTTTCTTGACACTTGTCTAAAATGTATCTGAGGCTTTAAGTGAGATGCTTGCCTTCCTGAAAAGTCAGAAACAAAAACACTAAGAATACTGAATGATCAGATCTGAATTTTGCCTCTTTTCTTACTAAAAGGAGTCCAAGAGATTTTTCTATACATCTCCTGGCAATATTTTGGCAATGCTTTATTCATTTATTTTGCCATGTTAATTTCTCCTTCTGGGGGCGCCTGGGTGGCTCAGTGGTTGAGCGTCTGCCTTTGGCTTCAGGTTATGATCCTGGGGTCCCGGGATCGGGTCCCACATCAGGCTCCCTGCATGGAGCCTGCTTCTCCCTCTGCCTGTGTCTCTGCCCCTCTCTGTGTGTCTCTCATGAATAAATAAGTAAAATCTAAAAACAACAAACAAATTTTTTTTCTCTTTTTGGTCCAGTTTGCCCACCTCTTCATGAGGTCAAACTAGTGAAGGATAAATCCTGGAGCTGCTGTGTGACTTTAGACAAGTCACTTAACTTCTCTGTTTCTTCCTTTATAAAATGCAGGCATAATAATTGGTTTAGCCAATAGGATGGCTATAAGGTCCTAAGCTCACTTGCATATGAAAAACTGTGTGAACCTTCTTAAGTGTCCACACTGTTTGCTTTCACGGTGTGTCCAACAGAACCCCACTTTCTCTTTCTTCATCGTAGAAGAAGATGAAGAAACTGCTTCATCAACTGCTCACCAATATGCTCAGGGATGCTTTTTATTTTAAAGGAAGTTTCCCTATTTTAAAGCTATGCTTGTTGCTGGCCCCCTTCAGGAGGAAGTGACAGTTATTAATATGTCGGTTTTAGAGAATCCGAGGGCATTTTTTTTTCACATCAATTTGAATGTTGTAGCTAATAGAATAAAAGCTAGATTAAAGTATTAAATAATTTGGCTAGGCAAAGGCATTTACCAGAATGCTGGCACTTGTTTTCTAGATAATAAGAAGCACTGCAATAATGAGAGGCAATGTTGGATAATGAAAAGAAGAATTAGAAGACGAGGAATAGCTTTTGGAATGAGATAAATCGACTCACATCCATATGTTAGCCAAAAATCCTTGGGCTTCGTATTTGGAGTTTCACTTTCCTCTCTGTAAAATGGACACATGAACGAAACGAAACCCCCTGCAAGGATCGAGTCCTTGAAAAGACTGGAAATAAAGTCTGTAAAAACCTCAGCACAGGTTGTGGTTCATGGTAGGCCCTCAATAAACACGAACTGCTATTACAATCGCGCAGACTAATGCAGCATGTGTACACGATTATTATAAATAGTCATTATATTAATACACGCGAAAGCTTCACGTTTTTATATTGGATAACATTCTTGGTTCTGGCTAAACTAATCTCCTAATTTGACACGTGCAAAATATTGAGGTTGGCATTCCTCTTTGCACACCCTCCGTACCATAAATTCTCCCGGCGATACGTAGAATCTTTAGTCTATTAAGAAGTCAGTGCAATGCTCAGGAATAGAACAAGGGTTCCTGGAACCCAGTCTCCACGTGTGACAAACTACACTTGTACTTCCGAATCCACGGCAGTGGGGATTTTACATTTCGGACCCCGGTTGCATCCGCCAGCCTTCATACCTTGTTTACAGACCTCCTGAGGATACGCTTTTCTCATTTACTATGTTTCTTTGGATGGCAACCTATACACCTCCCAATAAATTTTGGTTTACCTAGGAGCTGACGGGTACAGAAAGCTAGATTCAATTTGTGCCGATTTATGAGACGCGCGCACAGCAGTCCTGGAAACTTTCCTGTTGCTCACTTTATAAATTAACCCCTTATTTAAATATTCTGCAGACTTAGCACAGGGCAGCATTCGATGGGGACGCCGTCCCAGACCAGCCTTCTGGGCCTCTCGATGTTCGCTACCACAATACACAGGCCCCCATTCGGCACAGACAATGCTGATTTACAAGATTTACGAGAAGAGGGGAGCGTTTGCATCCCGTTGTTATTCAGGCCACGGCATCTTCGGTCTTGCTGGGCTTCAAAATACTAACTTGCAGATGTCCTTAACTGAGGCACATGTGAAAGCCAAACTCTGGGATGCCTGTGTGAGCAGCGTCTTGACTTGAATGAGGGCTGCTTCACTCATTCCCGTAGTCACTCGTTCAACTGTAATATTCCGCCTCCCTAATATATGCAAGACACTGATGCCAAAGGCATGATACCCAGCCTCAAAGACATTACAGTCTGCCTGTATGGGACTGTGCAAAACCACGAAATTTATGGGCCAGCAGACTCTGGCTTGAGGGCCACCTCTTTCAATTATGAGCTAGGTTAACTCTGGGCAACTTACTGGATCATCATAAGCCTTCGTTTCTTCATCTGCAAAGCGGGTATATCATACCCATCTTACAGAGGATGTACACAGGTAATGCTCAGCAAATTGCTATGAAAACTCTAAGTACCATACATATGTTGTTGCAGATTCTTTTTTTGTTTTTTGTTTTTTTAAGATTTTATTTATTTATTTATTTGACAGAGAGACAGAGAGAGCACAAGCAGGGGGAGTAGCTGGCAGCGGGAGAGGAAGAAGCAGGCTCTCTCCTGGGCAGGGAGCCCAATGCGCTTGATGTGGAGCTCCATCCCAGGATCCTGGGATCGTGACCTGAGCTAACGGCAGACACTTCACTGACTGAGCCCCCCAGGCGCCCAGTGTTGCAACTCTCACACACACGCCAGCAATCCACCGGAGAAAGGAACACACATGTAGTCAAGGAACGAAAGAGAAGTTACAGCAAATCAGACCCAGAAGCTGAGAGCCTAACTGGGTTATAATCACCCAAAGTTGTCCCTGCATGCTGTAGGTGCTGTGCTCTGCTTTTCTTTCCTCCCAGTAAAGAAAATGAAGAGGGAGGGACAGGAGGCAGTAGGAGAAGAAGAGGTGATTCGATTGCTAAGAGAAGAGAGAATCAGGGTTTCACTGGAGGAAGAAGCAGTGCATCAAGGTGTAACTTGATGACCCATGTTTAAAAAAAAAACAGAGAAGGGCAGCCCGGGTGGCTCAGCGCTTTAGCGCCGCCTTCAGCCCAGGGCGTGATCCTGGAGACCCGGGATCGAGTCCCACGTCAGGCTCCCTGCATGGAGCCTGCTTCTCCCTCTGCCTGTGTCCCTGCCTCTCTCTATCTCTGTCTCTGTGTCTCTCATGAATAAATAAATAAAATCTTTAAAAAAATAAATAAAAAAACAGAGAAAATGCTAACCCCAGTCACTTGTTTTTTTGGTATCCCATCATTCATTCAGTTGAAGACACCAATCGGGGTACCTGCTGCACTGTCTAAAGCAGGCATTCTTCAAAGCAGGTTTCTTGCTCTCAGGAGGGAAAATAAGGAAATAAAATTGGTGAGTTCACGAGCCAGTGCTGTAATGATCATAAATGGATGTGATGTGTCTGCGGAGAAGTTCATATGATGGAGGGAGTTCAAGGTTCCTCCAGTGGAGTTACTCTCCTGACTGCACTGTTGCAGATGGTCCCTGTGGGTCGTCCTCTTTCCAGTCAGAACCACCCCAGAAAGGGTGATGGCTTTTCTGTCCAGACGAGGAGGGAAGGGGCAGCGGCGTTTTCCCACAGTTCATGCCTTTTCCAAGCACTGGACCAGTGAACCTGTCAGGTGTTCAAGAGAGCCAGGGGGTACTGAAGTGGCAGACTGTGGTGATTTAAAAAATATGCCCACAAGTTCCTTGACAACATCCCCCTTCAAATAGTGGATGCTGGTTCTCCTTTCCTTCAATATGGACTTTACTGGCCCATTTCCAATGAACAGAATGTAGCTGGAGTTATAGCATCTGATGGTGTGTGATGTTCCAGACTGATGTCTAAAAGGTGCTGTGGCCTCCTCCCTGTGCTCTCTCTGACATCACTCACCTGCCGGTGGCTGCATCATCAGGATGCCCAGGAAGCCCTATGAAAGGTCCACATGGTGAAGAATGGGAGCCTCTTGCCAAAAGTTAGGTGCACAGGCCATCTTGGATGCAACACCTCCAGCCCCATCAAGCCTTCAGAGACTACAGCCCCAGCCCACAGCCTGACTGCAGCTTCACGAGGGACCTGAGGCCAGAACCACTGATCTAAGCTACTTCCTCATCTCTGACTCAGAGAAACTGTTAAGATAGTAAATAAATGTTTATTGTTGGAAGCCATGGAATTTTGGGGTAATTCGTTAGGCAGCTATTGGTGACTGCCACAAAGATGCAGGGATGAGTACATGAATCCAGGAAGAAGAGAAAGAAGCAACATAAAAAGCTATCACCATGACCAAGAGGGTGGCCATTTGAGAAACAGAAGTTACACAGGGACTGACAACATTAGGACCTGTGACATGGGATCCCCAACCTCCAGCCCTACCAGCTCCTATATCTTTCTGGGAAATTCTATTCTAGGGCTTGGCATGCAGTGCTACAGACAGATGCTCCTTAAAGCTCTAGATATAATTGTAGTAATCATTATTTTTGCTAAAATTAAGTGAGCACTTATTATATGCCAGGGATGATGCTCTCGGCTTTATAAGAATTATCTTATTGGATCCTCTTGATGGTCCTAAAAATATACATAGTGTTATGATCACTCTTTCTTAGATGAACAGAAAGTCAAGAAGAGAAAGTTTAAGTGACAGGCCCAAGGCCCTATGCCTAATCAGCATGTGGCCTGCCTCCTACTGTGGAGGTCAACAGTGTGGACATTGTGCAGCTGGGGACCTGGGCTCCCAGGTGGGGTGTCAGTGGGCACCCAAAGCAACAGGATAAACTCTATGTGTCCTCCTAGAGCATTGGTTTTATTCTTAGCTAAGCAAAGTAACACATCATTTTTACACATATAAGAACATAGATATTTTGAATAGGATGCAGGCTTCTCCTGGAGCTTTGAAGGTAAATCTTAGAGGCTCATGGAGGGCTGCTTCAGGAGGTGTCCCAGACCCCCAGGAGTGCAAGTGTGTTCTTGTAAAAAGTGTTGGCTAAGACACAGCTTGCAGATGAGGAAATGAAGCCAGGATAGAGGACCTGACTTCCCGAGTCGCTGTCAGAGAGCTCAGCTCCTTGAGCTCCAAATCCTGAGTGGTCCCCACCTCGGCAAGTCCCTCCACCAGCCAGGCTGTGGCAGCTGCAAGGCCTGGGGGGCTTGGAGCAAAGCCTGCACTCCCCAAATATTACATCCTGTCCCTCTATTCCAACAGGGATCGTGATTATGGCTGCATCATTAGTGTCCTTAAAAAGAACACGGTTTCCAGATACCTGTAAATGTGTTTGTAATGATTGCGATGGCCTTTTTGATAAATAATTGAAGACGAGACGCCTGACCTGGCGACTGTTGGGGGTGAGGGCAGGGCTGGAGGAGGAGGAGGAAAGGAAGCTCCGAGAACGACAGAAATAGTCATTTACAGTGGCAAGGAGGGAAGGAGCTCTGTGACTCCCAGGGGGCCCTGAGCTGCTCAGATGTTCCCTCCAATACAAGCTGATGCCGTCCCGCTCGGCCAAATCGACCTGAACAGCCCAGAAAGCTGCGCGGCCGCACCTGTCAGCCCCAATCGGCGCTGCGGAAATTTTGTTAGGAAAATAGATGTACTGAGATTCAATTTTTCGATTGTCTGAAGGCTTAATTTAGTGACCTTGGAGAATATCTCCTAGAGGTGAAAGAAGATGCTGGGAATCTGCTGGGTGGGGGGAGGACAGGGCTTCCCTGGTAATGGGTAATTTGTTTACTGTAATTCTCAGGCCTCTTCAGAAAGCCAGGGAAATAGTCAGATCGGTGCTACCATTTTCTTAATGAAAAAACAAAAAAAAAAGGCACATGGAGCAGGGGAGATATGGGAGAATGAGAGAGAGGTGGGGGGTGTACGGAGAGAGAGACAGAGGAAAACCCGAGCCATGTGTGGTACTTTCTTTGGAGCAAGTAGACATTAAGACTGTGTGTGTGCACACAAATATATGATATATACAAATCAATAGCTGGATACTAATTATGAAATTTTAGAACACATCCCAAAGTAGAGAAAATAACATAATACCATATGCCTGTCATCTAGAAATAATGGCTGCAATGTTGTCATACCTGCCTGCCTGCCTCTTCCCTTTCTTTCCTTCATTCCTCTTCCTCCCCCTCCTCCTCTTGTCATTATTGCTGCTGCTGAAGCCCACACCTCATGTCATTTCACCTCTGCTGACCACCATGTATACCAGCCGGTGTTAGGAGGAGAGTGGGTCGCTCTGGTGCCACCAGCTTGCTTATTAACAAAAATATCCCAAGAAAGATGTTAGCAGGAGGGAGAGGCTCTGGAATTCGGAGTTCTGATTCTGTCTCCAGCCCTCACATGCTGTGAGACCCAAAGGTACTCTCAACCTCTGGGAGTCTCCATTTCCCTGGACTGGGGAGGACAGTGACCCATAAACCTATCAGGGGATTGAATGGGAATGATCCCAGAATCCTCGGCACAGAACCTGGTGCAGGCTAAAGGAATGGCCTTTTTTTTTTTTTTTTTTTTTAAGTTTTGCTGCTTATGCCTCATGTGGTTGCAATGCCCTGACAACGCAGGCCTGGGCCTCTAGAAAATCCTCTAGACCATGGGTTGGCAAATATTTCCTATAAAAAGTGAAATAGTAAATATTCCGATTGGCGAATCTCCGTGGGAACCACTCAATTCAAGCTTGAAATTGTAGCTTGAAAGCAGCCATAGACAGAAGGACATCCATCAGGCAAGGCTGCGTGCATTCCAATCACAATTTATTTAAAACAGAGGCAGTCAGTTGAATTTGGCCCGCGGGCCGCAGTTTGCTGACACTTGCTCTAGACGTACTGCACTCTGGATGTAGTCATGCATCACTAGCAACAGGACTCCTGTGCTGCTGGTTAACCACTCAGATTCCTGGGTCCCATTCTAGACCAACTAAATCTTACAGAAACATAGAGATGAGGTCTGAGAAATAGCCCCAAGTGATCCTGACGCATTGTGATGTCTGGGAAGCTCGGTTCTAATCTGATTTAGGATTAAATGGAAGTATGCATACGGAACACAGAAAACACTACTCAAAGGACAGTACCATCACTTGGTTTCAGATCCAGCTCTTGGTACCCCACGTGGCTCATTTATAAAACAGAAATAGTAATGGTACCCAATTTACAGGGTTGGAGGATGAGAGACAATGATGGTAACAGCAATTAATAAAACTTAACCAGGACACAGTATAGTGTAATTGATAAAGAGCATAGTCAGGGCTTGGCATATAATAACAGTTATTATTAATATATGTTGGTTATTATTAATATATTAATATTATTATTGGTTATTATTATTGTTGGTTATTATTAATTGGCTATCGTTAATATATGTGTCTAATAGCATTTGGTGCATATGACCCAAATAAATAAGACACAGCATTATAAATTATTACGTATAATTATGTATCGGTGATAATTAACAGTGCCCAGCGCAGTGCTGTGCCCATTGTAGACATCCCATAGATTGCAGATCACAGTAACAGTGATGTTGATGAGGTCAGAACCCTGTGTGTAGCAGGCGTTGCCAAAATGTGAGTCCTAGCATCTCCTCCTTCTCTCTTGCCTCTGGCCTGGAAGCTGCTCTTTTATTGTCATCATTGCTGTGGCTGTGACAAGGGAGCAGGAGCCAGGCCTTGGTGTCCCCAGGCCCCTGGTGGGGTGTTCAGATTGGATTAGCTGGCAGCCCTCTTCCCTACTGTCACAGGCTGCCTCTTGTGTTGTTGGCAGGGGTGTCATTAAGGCCTCATGGCCTGAGGAGCTAATAGAGACACCAGGGCTCCCAGTTGCCAATGCCTGCAGCAGTTTGCACCTATTGACACCCAGAAGCTAATTCCCCTTCACGACCTGACAATTTCCACTGTGGCTCTGTCCCCCCCATCCTGTCAGCCAGCCCAGCCCCCTCACGCTGGCAGATGAATCCACCCAGAGCCCACTCCTAACAAGGAGGCGGGCATGTGCCTGGCTCCTGTCCCAAGACAACGCGGGCCGGTGGCTATGGTTTCCACCTGGTTCCCGCAGACCCGCCCTTTCCTGGTTCTTTCACCCACGAGTCTCCCTGGTGGAGGAGCAAACAAGAGATGCTTGAGAGGGAAAAAAAAACTGGAGAACAGAGTTGGGTGTTAGAAACTATACACCCGGCCCTGGAGTCACACACGCCTCAGCCCCACCACTTTCTCAGTGAGTTTATGCCAACGATCTTTACTATCCTCATCTGTGAAATGGGCCCGACCAGCACACCTCCCCTCCAAAGGCTGTCCTGCCGTCATTGTGTAAAGCTCTTCACGCGGGGCCTGGCACCCAGCAGGTGCTCAACTATGTTAGCACTTACTGGTTTAGAGGGTCAGCTGTTCCGGTTCACATTCCTTTAGCCTTTCGATGATGCTTACCGGGCTTTACAGTAAAGCTGCTGCAACCCCCAGAGACACCTGCAGCCAAATCCCCTGACAAAGCTGTTAACCACGAGCTCTCCGGCTCTCCGGCGTCCTTTCCAGCAGCTGTAAAATTGGGGGAATTCACTTGAACCTGGCTGGCTAGTCCTAAGGAGGGATGGCTTCTAAAACCTGGCTCCGTGTCTGGCCCATTGTGGGGTATCGAGGATGACAGTTTCCATTTACAGAGGAAGACTGGGGCTGAGGGAGAAACAGCAAAGCTGAGGAATTCCTTGAAAATGCTCATTCTGGCCTATTTCACACCAGCTTGCTCTCCGCTATCGGTAAACGCACACGTCTGCAACGATCGATGCATACATTTATGTAAACTCCCTGACACCAGGGGCCAGGCTGTTTTACCAGTGTCTGTGATGTCAGAGAAATGGAATCTCTCTCGAATGAGGTCTGTGCTGACGTGGACAGGTGGCCCCTGTCCCGGGGCATCCCGAGAGGTGGGTCACCACCGTAAACCCTGAGGTGGCGGCAGCTTCCCTCACATCTCCCCCTGTTCTAGGAGGCACCTGCCTCCTATTCCAACGTGGAATGGGCGGGGGGATGGCGTGGGATTCCGTACTTCCTCATTCACGCAGGCCGCTGGTACAATAATGTGATTGCCAAGGGCCTCCCCTGCCCCAGTCCCCCGCTGCCCCAGCCGCCCCAGCCGCCCCAGCTGCAGAATGCAAACATCTGCTGGCATCATTAAGGCGTTTCTATACGGTGGCGACCAGGGGCTGACCCTGTGACCATTTCCACCATTAGATCTGAATGACCTCAGCAGCGGGGCTGAAAGGCCGGGGTATTAATTCACAGAACCACAAGCTCAATTTAAGATTTAATTTGAGATAACGAAGAGCTACTGAAAGTGTATTCAAACTTCTAAGCATGCAATAAAAGGCCTTTCCCTGTTTTTCTAGTTGCATATGAGTCCCATATTTCTGTAACAGAATTTGTTCGCAAATTTACAAACAACATGCAAGCCCCCTTTCTCTTTTTCCACTTCCTTCTGCTTAATTGAGCCCCTTTATGATGTTCCTTTTTAGGATCCTCTGCCCCTTTCATTTCCTAATTTACAAATGGCTGCCTCTTAGGGATTATTTTTCCATTTCATTTCATCCTCGAAGAGAAAACAGGCTTCCTTAGGAATCTTCCCCAACATTCGGGTTCCCTTGGATTCCAGCTTAAAAATCCTAGGTGTCGGTTTAACAACGATGGTGTCTATAAAAAGCTTTGGCCTGCAAGGTAACTAACGCTCTAGGAGGGAAGGCCATCACAGGATCCCAAACCATATGCCACCCAGCTGGAAAACTGTGCTTCCTGGTTCTGGTCAACGTCTAGACTCTGAAGACTTTATTTCCAAAATATTCAAATTTTTGTTAGGAAATGGGGATTTTCAGTTGTTTTTTTTTTTTTTTTTCCCCAGTTGTTTTTTTTCTATTTGAAAATACCAAAGAGGTTTTTGTTTGTTTACTTTTATTTGTTTGCTTAATATTTAAAAATTGAGCTGAACATAGGAATGGCATACTTTGGACTCAGAAGCCTGAATCTTCCCTGGTATTTACTGAGCATCTATTTTGTGTCTGGCACTGTTCTGAGTACTTTCTTGGCCTTTTCTCAAAGGCTAAGTCCAGCTTCAGAAATACAGAGATTTGAGTTTAAATCCCACCAAACAACTTACCTCCTCAAGCCTCTCTTCCTCATCTGTGAAATGTCACACACCGTGGTGCTTCCTGAAGTCAACTTTGAAAACTATAAACATGTCAACAGATGAGTATAAAGTACCACTGGGCTCAGGGTCAACTGAGACTGACCCTGTGACACCTTTGGAGGTGAACAGCCCTCCTAGCAGCTGCACGACAAACATTCTGGTCACTGTTAAGACGACACAATGGGCAAAGGTGGGAAATGCAGCACTTCACAAACTTGCAATTCATTTGCTTTATTTGGCTTTGGGTTTTCAAAATAAAACGCCCTGGGATGGATGGGAGGGTGGAAGAAGGCTAAACTGGGTGACCTGGCTGGTTTGGCTGGCTTCCAACCCGGCCTCCATCGTGACTAGCTGGGTAACCTCAGGCGAGTTGGTCTGTGTGTCTGGGTCTCAGTTTCTCCACTTTTCTTATTCTTTTGCTCATCAGGTAGAGATGTGGCTCACCATAGGGGATGGCTGGGTAGATGTGAAACCGCAGTTCCTGACATGGAGAAGATGCCAAGTGAGAAAGGCTGAGAGAAATGACCCACACATGTGTAAGGAGGTGTAATGGGCTGAATAGTGTTCCCCCGAATTCATATTCGTTCACTGAGAACCTCAAAACGTGACCTTATTTGGAAATAGAGTCTTTGTGGATATAATAAAGGATAGAGGCGAAATCATACTCGATTAGGATGGGTTCTAAATCTAATGACTGGTATCCTTATAAGAGACCAAAGGGAACACACGGGGACATGGAGATGAAGGTAATGTGAAGACAGAGGCAGAGATTGGAGGCAAGGATGCATCTGCACGTCAATGTTTCCGACAACGCAAGAAGCTAAGAGAGAGGCAAGAAACAGATTCTCACTCAGAGCTCCCTGGAAGGAATCAGTGCTGCTGGTTCCTTGATTTTGAACTTCTGGCCTCCTGAGCTACTAGAGTAAATTTCTATTTCTTGAAGTTGCCTCATCTGTTGTGATTTGTTATGGCAGCCCAAGGAAACTCAGACAGGCAGTGTGGTTAGTATTAAAACAGAATGCACTTTCCTGAGGAGAGGCTCACTATTTTTACTTTCACTGAGATTCTCAGCATATCTTGGGTGGGAGGTAACACTAATTTTGAGTTTGTTCCACTGATCCACAGAAAAACTGCCTGGATAGGTAGTCAGTGGTCAACTTTATTAATACAAAGGGGGCCAAGTAGAACTTCATAGATCACCAGTTTAGAAGATTTTAAGGATGGAAAAGTGAATTAGGTGTCCCCAAACAATACCCTTGGGTCTATCTGGCACCATCATTATTTCCAGCATGCTGATGGCACCACTTCCACTGGTCTTGGGCATGCGAAGTCTGTGGTGGCCAAAGCTTCAGCTCACATGTGGGAAAGAACATCCCTGTACTGCACAACTGGCTCTTTGGCCATTAAAACATACAGGCACCCACTGTGGTTCCTGCTCTATTTTGGCACGTGGGCTTAAGTGGCTGGGGGCTTCTCTTATGTCTTCTGTCTGCAGGGCCTGTATCTTTGTGCATCTGGAATGCCTAGTAGAGCACAAGTCCATAACAGATGCTCAGAGGTGTCCAAGGAATGATAAAGGTTGCAAATAAGAAAGAGATCATACTTGCTTTGTTTCCACCACATTATCACTCTAATTTTACAGATATTGATACTAAACTAAGAGCATAAGAGATTACTAGTCCTGGATGCAGACCCAGGGTTGAGTTCAAGTCTCACTGCTTCACAAGCCCTGAGCCCTGAATCGTCATCAGAGATGCCTCCAAGCTTCCCCTGAGGGATGAAAATGCTAGGGGCTTGTGGTCCTCAAGCACACAGAGGTCACTGAAGACATTTAGAGGCATTAATAAACAGCGGCTGACTGGACCGCTCACTACAACTTGCTTGCTGAGCTTGGCTCACTTTCCCCAGGACCCACAAGGCTGAGGAGATGCTGGAAGGAGCTAAGCCCTGGGCTGGTGGGTGGGAGTGAGTGGGAATGCACAAGAGTAAATGCTTAGAGAGGGAATAATGAGCACTGTGGGACTGGGAGAGTGCTGCGTTCCTCACCCACTCCAATTTCCATGTAATTTCCCATATAAATTTCACAACAGCTCTCCATCCGAGCAGAGCACACTGAGGTTCCCGGAGATTAGGTGACTTGCCCAGGGACATTCAATTTAGGAACCAGAGTACAGCCCGGGCTTCCTGACTCCTGCTCTTATCCCATGCATTTAACCTACACTTTATACTCCCTCTTGCCATGCTAATGCATTTCTGCCAGATTCTCACTTAGACGTAAGCAAACTTTACAATTAAGATTGAATGGCTCCATTTCAGAGAAGTAGAAAATAAGGCCGCGCACAGTTAATGTGTTGGCTAGAAAGCTAGTTATGTAGTAAAGACAACACTCGAATCCAGGTGCGCCTTGTTCCAGGGCTTTCTAATATACTTCAAAGTCTGGATGGACCAGGGCTACAGAGCAGCTCACCCCAGTCCTACCCCAAAGAGGAGAGCTTTGTGTGCTGGAGGAGGTAATGGTGTGAGAGGGCCGAGGCAGGGCTGGAGTATCAAGTGGGTAGACACTGGTGTGTGGCCCAGATCTCCCTTCCAGGAAGGCCTAGGGCCTTCAGCTGTCAGCCCCTCCAGGACTGCCTCAACTGCACACAGAGTCACATCCTTCTTGGGGCAGCTGCCCAACAACTAGTCAAGGCAGGGTACAGAGGCCTCGCTAGGTTAGCCCAATGGTGGTTACCACTGTCATGGGCCCCTTTAGCACTGGAGCTCTCCACGAGGTCAGCTGAGACCCTCGTCCGGCTGCCTGTCAACTTGACTTTTTCCCAGTTTCATTCTACAGGCAGCGAGCCTAAAATGAAAAGTTCTGCATGATACGCTTCCCTTCAGAGTCGGCTCCCTGGAAAACTCAAGAAGGGTTCTCATTTCTAAAGAAAACTATCTAGTTTGATAAGAAGGCTTGGCCTGAGTGATTGGAACGTCCAGAGACCCTTTCTCACCGCAGCCAGAAGGTGAAGAATCGTGCCTCAGAGGGGCAGAGAGGGTTGGGGCCTGGGGAGCTCCTGCGAGTTTCAGAGGGAGCCAGGAGAAGACAGAGCTC
The DNA here is from genome assembly GCF_003254725.2 of Canis lupus dingo. Lineage (NCBI taxonomy): Eukaryota > Metazoa > Chordata > Mammalia > Carnivora > Canidae > Canis > Canis lupus. Next base: position 72,785,506 of record NC_064247.1, read on the forward strand.
GTCTGAGCATGGCCCATTTGCCTACACACCAAAGGCTCATCTCCGACGCCCACGAGTGCAGGACGTAACAGGGGCTAAACTTGAAATTCTTTGTTGACATAATTAGTGCTGGCACTAAGCAGGAGTTTTTGGAGCCAACTTGGCGTGGGTTCGTGAGTTTTGATTGGCAAATTTGAAGCAGAGTTCAGCCAAGTTCTATATCTATTTTGCACTGTGCCGTATGCGCAACTAAAGAAGCCAACTCTTCCGATAGATTTTCAGTTTTATGGTTGTTGGTAGCTGAAGATATTAGCTCTTTAAGTGGACAAACGCTTCTGGCAGCCCAGGCTACACTAGGACGAGGAGAAATGCCTTTGGGTTCCTCCGAAAATTAATGTAATAAGATGCATTAATCAGAATTCTATCAAGTCTACACACTTGGCCTGGGCTTAAGAGGCAATACTTTGAAATTGCAGTTGGCTAAGCTTCCCTATTCTTTGCAAATCAGAGTTTAAAAAAAAAAAAATGGAGCAGAGCTAATGTTTAAGAAAGACTGGCAATGGGAAAAAGGTTTGAGCAACTTCTAATTCCTTAGCTCCACTAGGGGCTGCAGAGGGTTATGGACAGTTTGACTTTTGCATTTCCGCACCGTTACTGCAGGGTGGGATTGGGAACAGTTGGTTAGACCCCCAGCCAGCTCAGGACCCGTTTGGGCAGTGGCTTGGGCCCGAGTTATTTACTTGCTTGTTTTAGGCTAATAATAACTTACTTTGGGACTTGTGATGGAATCTTGGCTCTTTCTTGCCTTCAGATATTTGTAACCAGGTGATGAGAAATTTTGGAAGCTAAAACAGGTTACACACACGAGCACCTTGGCACCCATGACTTTTGACTTAAGGATTACCTTCTTGAAAACACTAAGCTACAAAATCAGAGCCAGTAACAGTTTCGTCTTAACGATCACATGCTTTTAGGTGACACCATACGTTTTAAAGTGACACAACAGTGCCCTGAACATTGTACTACATACAATTTGGTTGTACTTTTAATGTGATGCAGCTACATCTGTATTTACTATTATAGCTCAGTACCCAAGAGATGAATATTTTTAAAGACAAAAGGCCAGGGCTTTTGTGGAAACATTTCCCCCTTGTATCAAAAAAAAAAAAAAAAAAGTGGCTCCTTCTTGTCTGGTAGACTTCAGTAATTGGCAGGATTTTGAGTAAGCTCTTTTAAGAGCCCTCTGTTTCTATTTTCACATTAAACACACTTGCAATATCTATTAAAAGCACAAATACTGAAGCACACACCAAGACTATCAATGAGCTTACATCTGGAGCCCTCGATCTATCAGGAGAAATGAAGTGAGTGTTCATATAGTTTTATTTCTCAGGGAATTCAGATGTTGGAAGAGAGGAGGGTACCTCTTGCTCTTGCCTCCTGGACCTGGCCAATGTCGCACATTTTACACCAATTCCATATCTGAGGGCTTATCGGAAGGGGTCAAGTTCAGGATTTGATTAAAACAACACATACTGGATTCTGCCTTCATCTCGAGGAGCATGAATCGCCTAGGCGATTCCACGGGGGAAAGGCAGGAGAGACACCGGATAGTTCTGTCATGTTCTGGCTGGGACCCCGTGGCCTAATAACTCTAGGATGGTTGTGCAATATCCCAGGAAGGACACACAAGGTCACCCAGGGGACTTGGGAACATCTACTTGGGAGACAGCCTCTGAGCCCTGAAGAGATCTTCAAAGTCATTCTCAAGGTTATGTCCAAGCATAGATGGGGCCAGCTGTGAGTGTGGACTTGTAGGCAGCCGAGCAGCAAGATGAGAGGTCTGCCGGCAACTGCCCTTGGCCGCACCCCAACAGTTGCACATTTAGCTCTTTAGCTCCTTTCCAGATTTTGTTAAAAGAACAGGAAAGAAGGATCAAAGCCCAGAGGAAGAAAATGAGCCATAACTCAGTGGAAGTCTTCTTTCACAGCTTCCCCGTTCCATAAATGTGTTTTGCATGGAAGTGTATGCGTTGGGCAAGAAGAGGGCTGTGGTCTGAGATTTTATACCCTACCCATGGGTCGGGGTCTTGGCAAGATACAGATGGCACACTCAGATGGGTAATCTGAGGAGTATTTAATAAAGGCGCTCTTGGCCATGATCAGTGCAGGGTGCAGGGAAGCAGTCAGGTGCTGTGCAGTGACCTGAGGTTAGTAACAGAAGGAAGAGCTCCCTGCCCTTGCCAGCTGAACAGAGGGAACCTACTACAGAAGAAGGCTGGTCCACACATACCCTGCAGGGAGCAAGCCTGGGGACTGAATGGCATCACCCTGGTTTGTTCTGAATTCCTGTGGGTAAATGCCCATCACTGGTAAATCCAACCCGAGCATGAGAGACCAACAGAGCCCGGTGAGGTTAGCCTCCCAGGACACTGGGGCAGGGTAGGAGGGACCTAGTGGGCTGATGATAATTAGCGCACAAACCGTACTCTAGAGGGGCTTAAGGGGCCCCTATTGTCAAAGCAAATGAGAGGTCAAATACCCACGTTTCCCTAATTTCAAGCAGGAGAACTTGGCTAGAATGGTTATACAGTTGACCCTTGAACAACACATGGGGTTGGAGAGCACCAAACACACCCCACTCCTGCTGCAGTTGAAACTTTTTTGAGTCCCTCAAAACTTAACTACTTAATATCATACTGTTGACCACAAAACCTTACTGGTAACATAAGCAGTTAACACATATTTTGTACATGTATTGTATACTGTATTCTTACAATAAAGGAAGCTAGAGAGAAGAAAATGTTATCAAGAAAATCACAAGGAAGAGAAAATACATTTTCAGGACTGTGCTGTATTTATCAAAAAATTCTGGGCAACAGTGGACCCACACAGTTTAAACCTGAGTTGTTCAGGGGTCAACTGTATATCAGCATGCCATGTCAGGTGTTACCTAAACATATAATTTTCTTCCCAGAAAGATCTCACTTGGAAATCCCTAGCCTAGATGTGCTCTCTGGTTTCCTCCAGGTCTGCTGTGCTGGATCTCATAGGAAGAATTGGATGTATAATCCACAGAGTGCATGTCTCAAAATCGTGTAGGTTAGCAAAGAGCACTGCCATCTTCCACCCAACCCATGGCTACAGTGCGTTCTGTTTTGTATGTACGTGGGAAAGCCAACATCTTGAAGTAGAGGTTTATTTTAATTTTTTTCAAGAGAGGTCATGTCTTGGTAGTTTTAATAGACAGTGGGACCTATGGGATCTAAAGATTAGAGAAAAAAAGGATAGTTTTTAAACACCGCCTCATCGAATTAACATGGAAAAATACATATTCATTTTAAGATTTCTAGGGGGAAAGGAGGTATTTCAACAGGAAGATAAAACGGAGGAAAAGGGGCAGTGGAAATCAAACTCCACAAAGATGAAAAATTATTGTCTTAAAGACACACAAAATGAAGGCCCTTTTTTTTTTTTTTTTTTTTTGCTTAACTTCTCTAGGAGAAAGAGCCAGAAAGGCTTCCCAGTAACTGGTTCCATTGGCTGGCAGGAGTGGGTCCAGCTAAGCTCGGCTAACTCTTGCGATGGTGCTCTGTTGGGCATAGACACCTTAAGCTAGTGTGCCCAGAGGTGTTATCAAGTGCGGATATTCCATCAGGAAGAGAAAAGGAAAACTCACCAAAGAAAACAAGTACCTAAGCCAAGGGAGATCTAATATAATCTGCAGATTGGGGGGTGGGGCAGGCCAGCCTGGGAAAGGTTGGAATTGGGGCCCTGCCTTTTCTAATATAGATTAATGACTTGCTCAGGCTAGCAGCTACAAACTTGCCAAATGTGCTGACCACCTGAAATTAGCAAAGGTGGTGGCCACGGAAGGAAGGGAGAAAAGAAAATGAGGGGAGCCTAAATGTGCCTCACTCATCCTGGCCTGACATATGACAAACGAAATTAATGGCGACAAAGACAGAGCAACAAGTGTTAGGCAGGAGAAAACAAACACCAAATGAATATGATTGATCTCAAAGAGGCCTTCTGTTGTTGTTGATAAGACCTTGGGATTACAACAGACACAGGTGCTCACGCAGCAAGCTCCACACAGTGCTGCTACTCACAGACGCACACTGCAAAGCCAGGCACAGCAGAATAACAGGGGCATAATTGTATCGCTTTTAAACAGGACAAAATGCACATCCCCAGAAATTAGACTAGATTATCCTGGACTGGGGCAAAACTCAGCTCAAGTATCTCACTCTGTTCTGGTGACCACCTTATAAAAATATTATTAATCTAACACTTGAAAGGTATTAGGAAAAGCTCGGACGCTGGTTCTCAGACTTGAAAGTCTGAGTGTTCATAAAAGGGCTGTGTACATATAGTTTAGGAGGCAAGAAAAAAAGAAAGGAAAAAAATTCAATGAAAATTATTCAGGGCTTGAAATAGCTATGTGAAGTGGATGACCCTATGTCAGCAAAATAGCAAAAATCAGAAGCAATGTTAAAGGTAAATCTGAGCAGCTGAATATTTTTTTCTAGAAAAAAACCCTCAAAAACCTAAATATAAACTAATTATGGGGGGAGATGTGTATATAAATTGCAACAATAACAAAAAAGTGAGCAAAAACAAGTATCTCTGTATTCTCCTCTAACATAATAGAAACAATAGAATTTTGCATAAATTTAAAAGGAAACAAAAAATGTAAAAGGAATTAAAATGGAAAGAAAGAAGGAAAGGTGGCAGATGGAGTGAACACACACGATGACAGTCTCTAAATGGCACTCTAAGATCACGTATATACTAATAAATATGTTTCCGAAAAGTGGAAAATCCAGCTCACAGAGTCTGTGGATCAGGAGAGCGTAGAAGATCATGAGTTAATTGACAATTTTGGAATTCTTTAAGAAGATTTACATATTTGTGTATGTTCTGAGTATGTGTGGACACATAGATACGCCCCAACTCAGGGGCATCACAGAGCACTAATTTTCCCAGATTGCGAATTACTGAAGTCCCTCTAGCCTTATTTAATTGGCTGTCCCCGTGCATTCCATCGCAGGTCAGAAGAGAAGCTGAATCTTCCCCCTTAGCTCACTACTTGCCCATCCTTTTCTTTGCTGTTCTCTGAAATACAGTAGAAATTACTGAAAAATCAGAGAGGGCTCCTGAAGGGTCTTAAGTTTACCAGACATGCTTCAGGCATCGGAAGCCTGTGCTGTGCCTGTGATATTTTCTGTGTCTGCATGTCCACGCAGCATTACTGTCTCCTCTGGCATTATGACAAAATGACGGAGCACTTGTCTTTTTGGATCTTGTGCTGTCATTTGTCTTTTTCTATGGAGTTTTTCTTTTTTTCTTCCTGCATAAGATGATTTGTCTCCGAAAAGAAAAGTCTTAATATAGTTATTCCTTCAGAGGAGAGCAAATCTAGTTTATTTCCCCGCCTTCTTCCACACTTGATATTATGGCCCACCTGGGTTGAGATTAGGCAGGTCTGACAATTAGAACCGAATGTCCTGTTCAGCAGACACGCGTGCTCGGAAGAATTGGCTGAAGGGACAATTCTCCACTGCTGCAGAGCCTGCCGAGGCAATTGTGGCAGCTCTGAAAGACACTTTAATCACTTGTTGACTGATTTTGCTAACAAACATGCCTCCAAGAGTCCCAGGTGACACAATGGGTTCCCTGATACTTTCTGGGGATGTTTTCTATGCCAGCATGTCATGTTTGATGGCTTATTATGAACTGTCAAGAGTGTTGCCATTCTCTTATGTGGGAAACAATGGTGGCTATTTGGGGGCACATAAATATATCAGCTTATCGTATGTGGCGGGGCACCTGACTGATTGAAGCTATGTTCCGCTAGGAATTTCTCGAGGATCTCAGCATACTTTTGAAAACAGGGCAGTGAGTCCCCACAGCTCTAAAAGAGAGTATCAAAAGACCTCCTATTACAACAGTGTTGGGGCTGCTCCTCCTGATGCTCTCAAGTCACTGGTTAAGGGCTTTGGAGACTTGCATAAGGGGCTGAGAGATTATCTGGAAGCAAAGGAAATGAGATCTCAACTCTTTCCCTCTGGAGGATCCCTGTTCTTAATGCTTCTCTAGTGCTAGGGATTTGCTAGACAAACAGGATACCAAGGGTCCCCAAGGAAGAACATGCCTGGAGGGAAGTGAGTGTGGACTGCTGACCCAGGGGAAGAGGTCACGTTTACATGCATGTGTGATTGAGCTATCCCATGTGGTGGCTATCCCTTGGGAACAGCTACCCAAGAGCTTTACAAGAGCTCCTGTGTGGATACATAAAAGGCGACATCATCTCCCCTTTCTTTCTTCCTTTCCAACTAAAGTTTAAGAAACTCATCACACTCACAAGAACAAATGAAACCAAGGCAGCCTGTTGCAGATCCATTTATTCCCTTACTGGAAGGCATGCGGAAACAGAATTTTTGTGTCCTAGGTTAAATCTCTGAAATTTGGGACACCTAGGTGGCTCAGCGGTTGAGCATCTGCCTTTGGCTCAGGGCATGATCCTGGAGTCCTGGGATTGAGTCCCACATCGGGCTTCCTGCATGGAGCCTGTTTCTCCCTCCCTATGTTTCTGCCTCTCTCTGTCTCTCATGAATAAATAAATGAAATCTATAAAAAAAATAAATCTCTGAAATTCTTTTAAAAATGATGGGAAGAATGAAAGAAAAGAGGCACCAAAGAGAAAAGCTGACCTTCTACCTACTAGGGGCAAAGTAGAAGGTGGAGAAGGGCAGTGGCAGGAGGCACAGAGTAGCAGGGGTGGAGGGATGGGCTTCAGTTATTAGCCTGAAAGTTAAGAATAGATTATCTTAGTTGTACCTGCTGGGAAAGCAAATTATATCAAATACAATAAAAATACTTTCATTTAAAAAATTATATTTTTTAGGGTACCCGGCTGGCTCAGTTGGTAGAGCATCTTGATCTCGGGGTTGTGAATTTGAGCCTCACACTGGGTATAGAGATTATCTAAAAATTTTAAAACATCTTTAAAAACTGTTTTCCTCCCCAGACTACCATGATGGGTTTTTGTTTTTATTTTGTTTTTGTTTGTTTAGATCTCCCTTGGCTTTGCTTTGATTTCTGTATCCCCACTTTACTTCCTCCAAAATTTCTAAAAACATTCTGCTCTGAGATTCATTCCAAGTAATAGGATACATGGTCTAAAGCAAACCATCCAGGAGAAGCATTTGTACGTACATCCAGGAGAAGCATTTGTCTCTGAAAAGGGAGCAGGGCAGTAGGGAATGGAGAGAACTTGCTCTCTCCATTCGGAACACCATGTATCCTTAGTGCTTCATGGCATCCGTAGCTCATTAGCTACAGTTAGTATGAATCCTGTGACCTGTGGGGCCATAAAAGTCCTCATAATAATTCATCAGATCCTGAGAGTTCCCCTAAGTACATTCAGATCAAGTGCATGACATTTCCCCCTAATGGTGGCATTGGCTAATGGCCTAACAGAATTTAGATGGCTCCACCAAGTCATGCAATTATATTACGTAAGTTCAAACCAGTGGCTATCGTTGGGGTTGATGGGTGGACTCGGAATAGCAGTTTAGACTAGTGGTCAAGACCATACATAGGGCCTTGTGAAAATTAAACTCTTGGAACATCAGTTTAGTCATCTTTCAAGTAGGGACATTAGTACTGACTGCTTCGGTCTGGTGTGAGGATTCTATGGTATAAATATTTGACTCGGTTAGTTAGGAAATTAGAGTGCTGGCTTATTTTTCTGTCGGAGACTCTATTTAAATTTATGATGCACTGAAGAAGGAACCTCTGCTCCCCACATCCATGAATAGACTTGTCTCCTTTCCCCAGTGGTTGCACACTTTCCTATTATGAGAACACCTGTAATGACATCAGAAATTTAGACACCCACACTCTTTGTAGCCATTGCTTGTGTAAATACATAATGATCAAGTACTACTATGCATTCAGTAACACTGTAAAAGGATTTCTCTTTACACATCACAATAGCATTTTCCCACATCTGAAAACCATTGGCGGGCAGCCCGGGTGACTCAGCGGTTTAGAGTAGCCTTCAGCCCAGGGTGTGATCCTGGAGACCCGGGATCGAGTTCCACGTCAGGCTCCCTGCATGGAGCCTGTTTCTCCCTCTGCCTATGTCTCTGTCTCTGTCTCTCTCTCTGTGAATCTCTCATGAATAAATAAAATCTTAAAAAAAAAAAAAAAAGAAAACCATTGGCATCTACATAAAGGCCTATTATTTATTCCATCTAGAATACCATACTAACAGTACATAGATTTAAAGAAACCATAGAGTAACTCCACAGTCAGAAAGGTGAAGCATTGCTCTTAAGGAAGATTGCAGGTCTGGACTCCTTGAGGGTGTCAGAGGAGGAGGACATGGAAAGCCTGGCAGAGGACAGAACACTGATGCTGAATGTCATGGGTGCTAAGAAGGTGGTGGGGTGAGGGTGGGGGAAATGTTGCTGTATGGAATTCAATCAGTTGGGCCATGCCCTAGAAGGTTCTTCATATAAGGGAAGAGGATACCTTTGGGCATCAGGACTTTCGAGAAGATGGAACATTTGAGCTGGTTGGCTTTAATCTGAATGAAGATGGGGGCAGGGGAGTGGAGACCCAACCTGCAGGCAGTGCTGCCCAATTAAACTTTTGCAATGATGAAAATGTTCTGTAATGTGCTTTCCAATATGGTAGCCATGGGCAGCTACTGAATACTTGAAATGTGGTATGATGGGAGTAGCGACTTTTAAAAAAATCATGTAATTTAAATTCATTTAATTTCAAATAACTACATGTGACTATTAGCTACCATATTAGACAGCACTGCTCTAAAGCTGGCTCAGGCCTGTTTGAAGAGATCCTGATTATACAATAGTAAGTAGTTTTCTCTTTCTAAGAATCAGCTAATGGTTGATAAAGGCTGGAACCTTTCAACCTAAGGAAATATGTCTTTCTGGAAGCCATAAAATGCTCCTAGGTGAAATTGAGTTGCTTTATCCCATGGCGTCCTGCTTTTGCCACATTGGAATCAAGTTTTAGCCACTGTTATTAATTAGAAACAGGGTAGAAGCAAAAACATTTAAAATAAACCCGAGCCCTGGATGTTAAAGCTGTCATTTTTTACATGGCCTCATGATTCAACGATTAATGGACCTTAAAACAATCATAAAACACCAAGGCCCTTGCTCAAGCTTAGAAGAACAAGAATAGCTTTACTTCTGCTCTGGTCTTCTTGTTTTAAATTCATTGGGTGTCACCAAGCTCTGTAAACACTTTTAAGTATTTTGACATTGTGGTATGAGATGCTGTTAATCTGTTTCCTCCCTGACCTTCATTGGCCAGCAGCATGTTGCGACTCAGAGGAAATTCATGAAAAACAGCAAGGATGTACTCAGTGACATAGATTAGGACACAATAAAACTAAATAATGGCTATAATATACAGATTCTGATTCAATAAACTAACTCACCGAAGATTTATTGAGCATCCAGTCTGTACCAGGCACTCAGTGGACACTTGCCCACATGACATGTTTTATTTGTACAATCCTCAGCACAAACACATGGGACCAGCATCAGTGTCCCCATTTTACAGATGAGCACACTGAGGTCCAGTCATGCAGTTAGTGATGGGCAGAAGCAAGATTCAAAAATCACGTTTTCTGACTCTTAAATGGCATTTCTTTTTCTAGCGTGCCACTTTAGGATATTAACATTTTGCTTATAATCTGTGGCAGACTGTATTTTTCAAAAGTGGCCATGGCACTATCTCTAGTCCCACTTGCCCCTCCAGAACCCTCCCATTGCCCCATCAAGAGGCCCCATTTCCTCTCCCTGTAGACCTGAGAAGCCCTGTGCGATCACTAGCACAAAGAGAATGCAGAAAAACCAATGCTATGTGACCTCCCTGGCTAGGTCGTAAAGGGCAACGCAGAGTCAGTGTGGCTCTCCCTCGGGAAATTGACTCTGGAACCCAGCTGCCATATTGTGAGGAACACTAAATGCCACGGAGACAACGTGTGAGTGTTCCAGACGACGGTCAGGGTCAACCCCAGGCTGATCCGTGAACAATGCTCAGATGATCCCCTACTCCTACTCCTGGTTTATAAACTGCCTCAGCTGATGCTGACTTGAGCAGAGACAAGCTGTTTCTTCCAGCCCTGCCGAAACCACAGATTCATGAACAACATAAATGCTGTCATTTTAAACCACTAAGTTTTGGTGTGGTTTGTTACGCAACAATAGTCACTGGAACATGGTCAAACTTTAATCAAACTCTACAGAAGAGGCAAATGCTTTAATTCCCTCATCAAAGACATGCAATGGCTAGATAATGTGTTCCCATGAAAGAAATCCTGAGAGGAAAAAGATAAAGGCTTGGCTATGGAGAGACACTAAGAATTTGGAAGGCTTATTATACTGGGGAATTGAATGGAACATTTGAAGGAAAAGAAAACAGAAGGCCTAATGAATATACCAGAAAGTTTAGATTTATGGGATTGTACATTTATTGCTTTGACTGCTAAGATCTATCAAGAGCCTCGAGTGGCTGCGGAGTCATTTCCGAGTTTGGCTCTCAAAGAGTTTGTGGCTTAAGTAGATCTTCTACTTCTGTCTCTTGGGGATATGGGATGGCACTGGGTTTATTCTAGAATGTTCAGAAGATGGGAATAACGTTGCCAGGCTGCTCAAAAGGGGACCCCACACAGGGAACCTGACAAGGCAGGAGAACATCTTACTTCTCGTATTCACAAATCCTGGCAGGGTCCCTGACATTTTTAGAGGATTTGAAAGAAAAACTGGATGTCCTTATCGAGACATGGTCATACAAACAGTTAAAGGAGGTTGGTAAAGCATGACGGTGACTTCTATTTGACACTTACATGCTTCACACCAAAGTGTGAGGTTATTTATGTCTTAGCAATGAATCACCTCAAATCCAACATGGAACTCCCCACTTTCTATACCTTCAAGGTGGCTCCTACCTGTGTTTGACTGTTCAAAGGTGCTGGCTAACTAATCAGGCCCCCCTCAAACACATTTTTCCTTTCTCAGTTAAGATTCCTTTGCCTATCTTAAAAATTTTACAGTCTCTTTCTTAAACTTTGATGTTTTGGTAGTAATATTCTTAACGTCCATTTATATGACCATATACATACATACAGCTTTATCTTTAAGATGAGTCACAAATTTCAGGAGAAAGAGACATTTGGTATGAGCTTCCCAAATAGAGATGAAAACCACCCATAGTTATCAGGAGCAATATCTAAATTTTTCAGGAGCTGTTACTTCTGAAGAAATTTAGATTAATTGGACGGCTTTTAAAACCTGTAATGCTGCCACGGTTACGTCCTTAGAATTACAGAATGCCTTAGGTATAAACAGGATTTTTTTTTCTTTTTATTGATGGCTGTGAATTTTCTGTGCACACCTGTACTATCAAGGTAACTTTTGCTATAAACAGCATTTTTAAATTATCACATAAAAAACTATCAAGCACTAAATTAGAAAAAAACAGAAATTCGAAAGTGATAGTTAAATTTATGAAGCAGTTCTGCTACACTCAAAGGCTCATTGCTTGACATGTAAAAAATTTTGAGCTGCGTGTAAGGCCTGAGTATGAATTTGTCTCCAGTGGGGGAACCACAACCCACACCAGGCTCCAAATGAGAGCCACATGCAGAACATATGCGCTTTGGATGTGCGCTTGTTTGCATGACTAATGGTGATAATATTAAAAGTCTTTTCTCATCATTTCAATTCTTTCATTTTTTTTTTTTTTATTTGGCTGAGTGCCTTTTTTGCTACCTCCAAGAGCTGTTAATTTTGCTCGCTGCCGAGCAAAAGTCAAAGTCAGAGTCTAAACAGCTTGTAATGAGTTTTCAATGGCCCATCTCAATGAAATTGAGGGCAAAGACCAGCCGGCTCAGGCAATGTCAGCCCTCGGAATTTATTAGTGAGGGTGAGTAGTGTTGGGGGGAAGGCGCAGAGGAGGTACAGAAATTCCTGACTCTCCGAGAAGAGACCAGCCCTTATTAAAAAGCGGTGACAGCAGACTGTTCCAGGCAGGACACACAGTATCAGACCCATCTGCTGTCCTCCACTGTTGCAGGGTCTCTCTTGTTTGGGGAATGAAGGAGAGAAAAGTCTCTTGTAAGAAAGAAGGGTTTCCATCTCACTGTGCATGCGGCTATGCCTACCTCTTGTGTCCATCACTCCCTAAAGAAGGAGGGGCTCCTCCCTTTGTCCAGATTCTCCTCCACATACCACCTGTCCACATGTGCGTGCACACACATGTACCCACGCACGCACGCACCTCAATCTGTTAATGGTGATTTTGGCAAAGCGGGGCAGTATTCAATTTTCGAGTGCTGATTTTTATTTGTTCAATTCTGTTTGAATTTCTCCATCATACATGTTTCCGACAGATCCCTTATGATTCTACTTCCAGGAATATCCTTTAAAACCACACAATGCTTTTGTGCACAAGTGCAAAATCTCCATATAAAACAGAATTCTGCATGAGCCTGACAAATAAATTCTACACTTGAGAGCAGAGATCAACTTGACAATAGCTTCTCTGGCCACAAGAAATGTACCGTAAAGCCACTAAAATAATACACTTGAGCAAGGTGGTGGTTTGAGGGGGTAAAAAAGGTCTTATTTCTGCATAGCCACACATTTTTATGTTAGGAGGGAGCTGGGAGTATGTGCTAAGGCTGACATATCCTGTGAGTGAAATTAATTGGGACTGTTAGATATTCTAAGACGAATTTTATAGAATTAACCTATATTAATTGATGCTAATTTTATTGATTGGTATTAATATTAAATTGATTGATATTGATATTAAGTTGTTAGGAAATTATGATTGATATTTCTACTGAATTATATTTTGATGCTAGTACTGATATTAAATTATAATCGATTCCCATATATTTTCTATGGAGCACCTACTGCATGCCAGCCCCAGGGCGAGGCACCAGGATCACCATGGCAAGCCTGGTGACAGAGGTTAGCTCATCTTTCTCACCTCTGATTCATTTCTTCAAGTATTTGTCATCCATTGATTCAGTCACTCCATCATTACAGTCATAGAAGTCCATGAAGTATGTGCAAAGAACAAAGCTACGGATTAGCTTCGGGGTGGGGGTGGGGTGCATGGTCTCCATCCTCAACCAACTTAGACTCTAGTGGTGCAGAACAAGATTTCTAGAATTCCTGATTAACACAGTGGATTTCCAAAGCCTCCTACAAGCTACTAACTTGCTGTTTATTTAAACAGACCTGTTTTCACAGTATTCAACTTATTCCTTTCACTTGTCCATGTGCATTCACAGAACTGTCCCTCAGTCTCTTTGCACCAGCTCATGCTCCTTCCCATAAAGGGAAGGGAAACTTAATATACCTTTAATACCTTAATATAAAATACTCAGTCTGTATAAGAATGGGTCTGTATGCATTCAACAAACAGGGAAAAAAAGGAAAAGAAGAAAGAAAGAAAGAAAGAAGAAAGAAAGAAAAAGAAAGAAAGAAAGAAAGAAAGAAAGAAAGAAAGAAAGAAAGAAAGAGAAAGAAAGTCAAACTTTGCATTTCATATAGCAGTATATTTAAAATGCATGTATGATCCAAGAGTGAGAATTACTCACAGGCGCATCCATAGTCATTTTCACAATGACAATCATGCTAATAACAATAACATTAAGAAGAGGCAGCGGCAGAAGCAATTACTCTGTGCCAGACTTTGTGATAGGCTGCGTACATGCATTATCTCATTAAATTCTCATTTAACCTGCAAGTCAGGTACTATTTTTATCCCATTTTGCTGATAAAAGGTTGACAGAGGTTAAGTGATTTCCCCCAAATCACAAAACCAGTGCATTTCAGATCAGGGGAATCTGACTTCAAAAATCTATGAAATAACAAAACCCTTGCTTAGATCATAAAGACGACCCAGCTTTAGTCTTTGAATTGAAAATTGAAAAGTCCTTTTGTCTGAAAGGGAAATGTACTTGATCCATATGCACTAAGGACAGGGGCTAAGGGTGTTTGCATGAGCTTGGAAGAGGTCTCTATCCAAAACTCACCGCCACCAACTTTGAAACTCTTTGTTCAGAAACAAAGTGAAGGGGAACAACCCTCCCCCGACACACACACACACACACACACACACACACACACACACACACACACACAGTACTGGATTCCTTACCAACTTCAACTGCATCCCGATGATAGGGGGATAAATATCCTTACTGGGAGTTAAAATGCCAATAGTTCTTGAAGAATAAGAATGAGGGGGAATTACATACCCAATTACCCTGAAAACTCCACCATGGAAGAAAGAAACTATTACATGGGTAATATTCATGCCTACAAATGTTGGATTTTATAAAACTTCCCTAATGCAGCCTGCTGCTTAATGTTTTATATTGGGGAACACCTCGCCACAACTTATAAACGCCAGCTTATTTGTTGACTAAAAGAATGAGCCAAGTGAGTGCAGAGGAGAAAATGTAATCTAGAAAGAAGTGTGCTACGGTTTCAACAAGCCTAATACAGACTAGACACACCGACCATAGCCAACCAAGTGTTCGGGTTTTTGAACAATTCTCTCATTCTGAAAAGTGATCTGAAATTAGGAGAGCTTCCACATGGACCCCCTCAAATATCTGCAGTTTAATCTTTGTGGTGTCTAGCTTCCCCATTGGTCGTCAGCTGATGCTGTGAACCTTTTAGCAAAGGAAGTGAATGACAAATCCTATCAGTGAGGACAGTCTCAGCCTGGCGATGCCTGTCAAGGGCTAATTCAGATCTCCCACGCTTACCCCGGTTCCCCAGCCCTCCAGATTCTTAGGAGAAGGAAGGAGCTGAGAGCAACACCTTCTTCTGGGTGATTCTCACACCCAGTGTATAGAGGGTCCTACAGAAAAATAATCTGCACACATCACATTGCTCCATCTGCTCACCCCTTCCCTGCAAAATCTCAGTGCAACATATTTGGCTTTGTGCTGAAAGCACATGGCATGCATTTATGGGAAACCTGGCCCTTCCCTGGCATTCCTCTGAAATACTGTGGCTGAAAAGTACGACTTTTTTTTTTTTTTTTGCCACGGAACAGTGAACATTTATACAATCATTAAAATCGCATCTACCACCATATTTTTTCTCCTTCTCAGTTTTAATACATTTTTATAATTGCATTGAAGATATTCTAACCCTGTTTTTAGTGCAAAGATAAAATTTATGAACCGTGACAAACGTATCATCTCAGAGCCAACCCAAAGGATAACAATGTGTGTGGTGAAACCCGAGTGTTAGCTCCCTTCTGCCCATCTTAATGGGGTGGGAGAGAAAAAGAGTTCATCCGAACCCCAATCCTCAAATTCCAGACGTGAGAGACGTTCCCAGCTCATGCCCTCGAGCCAGGACAAATCTCAAGGAAAAGTATTTATTCGCATGAATTTTTTTCTAAAGTTAACAGATGTATTTGGAACTACGATTAATGCGTATTTTTAGTTTTTTATGCTGAGTATGATTTCTGCAGAATCTGTCAACACAACCAAAGGTATCTAACTGCATTTGTTCTCAGAATGACTCACCCACTTCCCCCTTTATCTTTTTCCATGTTTCCTTTAAAGTGTGTTCTTGCAGGGCAGGATGAGAAGGGGCCACATGGGGAGCAGAAAGGACAGCAAGTGAGTGCCAGAGAAAGCGGGGGGTCAGAGTTCAGCTGGGCCATCAGGGAGCGGGGTGACCTTGAACTGGTCCCTCTCTGGGCTTCACACTCCTCATCCACAGAAGGAAGGATTTGGAGCAGATTTCTGAGCTCTCAAATGAGATGTTACAGAGAGATTATTTACAATAAAATAAAATACCTCCAGCTTTCAGATTGTATCATTGGTGAGATAATCACTTTTAAAAGAAAAATCTGAAATGTTGGTGAGTTCTTAAAAATGCAGCAATCACATTTGTTTGAATGTGTGTTTCCAAACCCAGATGGACACCTTGAAGTTAAAAATAAAAAAAAATATAAAAAAAAATAAGCGGGGAGGGGATTGTGATAAGCACCTACCCAGGGGTTTTTATTCGTCCCTGTAGAGTACACCTGCCCATGAACTGTCTCCACTGATAAAGAACACCAGGGACAAGTCTAACTACAGTGAACTTTTCTGCACTGCCTCCCTTTCTCTGCGGAAACACAGAGTTTTAAATATTTCCCAACTTTACATAATAGCCTTGAATAAGACACCAATGCTGGGGACCATAATGAAGTGGAGGTAATCTACACAATTTAAAAACACTTATTGTGACAAAATGGATTGACGAGGTTGCGGGTGATACAAGCGCGCATAAATGAAATGCATCCCACCGGAAAAGCATTTTGCTCACATTGTCATTTACGGCTCCTGAATTAATAGACCAAGAAAGGCACCACCGGCCCCAACAAAATGCCGTAAAACCACTGGCAGCTAGTGGTGTCTCAAACTTTAATTCCCCTGGGGAGAAAAGGACACTGCCTAATCTGTATTCAGTCCTGACATTGGCCACATCTGATATGGAACATTAGCTTCTAAGTCTCTCAATAGACTAGTGTCCTTCAGTTTATATTACTTTATGTTAATAGTAGAAAAATTACACACAACATCATTTATCATTGTTATACTCTGCTATACATCCCATAGCTTATTTTAATATATTTATTTACCCCTGAGACGATGAGAAATTAAAAATATATATGTATCAAGAAAAACCTATAGGGAGAGAATCATTGTAAATCTGTTAAAAAAAAAAAAAAAACTCCCTTGGGGGAAAATATATTATATAGCTAAGCTTCTGAATGATAAGGTGCTTTCTGCCTAAGGACGTGGGTATGGGCTGTACAATAATTCGTGGAGCATGAGTACATAACAAAAAGCAGCATATTAATGACAATATATCTTTTGTTCCCTCTTATCACTGTTTTTTTTCATTTGCCGATTATATCCTTGTGTCTCTCTTGTTCTGTTATTAGCTTTTTTGACATTTGACCTCCAGCTATGGAAAGGCACTTTTTTATTTTATTTTATTTTTTTCCGTTTGAAAAGCACTGTCCGTCTGAACCTGACTTTCACTTTTTGTGACCCACATTCCACAAGAGCATCGTGGAACCTCAGTTTGGATTAAAAGCTGGCAGCGATGTCCTTGCATTTAGGGCCTTAACTTCTTCAGATCAGTTTTGCTGATGTTATGGAGACAGTACCAAAGGGTTTAAAGGACCAGCAGGTTTGGCAGCAGGGTGCGTGGGTTCCACTCCAGGCTCCGTCCAGCTCTCCCTGCGGAACATGGGCAAATCACCCGTTCTCTCTGGGCCTCAGTTTCTTCAGAAACAAGAGCACTTCTGATTTGATGAGCTGAGATCCCTTGCAGCGCTGGTGATTTTTTTTTTTTTTTTTTTTTTTTTGGCCCAGCGATTTTCTGTTCTATTATTTGTCTTCATCACAGTCTCATGAAGCTAGAAGGATCCTCGTTTTTCAGATGAACAAACAGAAGCTCAGGAGTATTGACTTGACTAAAGTCTGCAGTTGGGTAAACCACAGAATTGGGAGTGAGACACACAGCCTGGGTCTGTCTGCCCAGCATTCTTGCTTGGATACCACGCTGCCTGGGGCACGTCTCTTGCAGTGAGCATCATGGGAACGGCTCTGCTCTGGGGATATGGGGAAATGAATATCAGCTTGTGGCTCAGGACTGCCCTTTACTATCTGACTTTCATTTATTTCTACCACTTTGGACCTTAAAAACAAAAAGGCATAGTCTTGAGTAACATATGGTTATGCAATATGTTCTTCTAATTGGGTCTCATTCAGGTAGGAAGTGTCTTGAGACAATCTCTCCCTTGCAGCAGCAGGTTCTCCTGGTTACATGGTATTTGTACAGATTGTGTCACATCATCCTCACCCGACACAGTAGGCAGGGAAGGTACAATTTCCTGAATTCTACTGATAAGGAAACTTAAGACAAAGAGATCTACTAAGGCAGCCTGGGTGCACTCCACAGTGAATGGCTGAAAGCACGGTTCTGGCTTCTAGCCCAGCCAGGGCTCTTTCTAAGATACTGCAATGATACAAATAAACAGATATATTTGCCATGCATATGGACAACAATTAATTATTTTCCAACAGGCTAAATAAAACTGGTGTGCTTTATACAAGACTGCAATTTAGAAGCAATAGATTTGGAGTGCCTGGGTGGCACAGTCGGTTAAAGTGTCTGACTCTTGGTTTCAGCTCATGGCCTGGTCTTGGTGTCCTGAGATCGAGCCCCTTGTTGGGCTCCATGCTCAGTGAGGAGAGTGCTTGAGGTTCTGTTTCTCCCTTTCCCTCTGCCTCTACCACTCATGCTCTCTCTCTCTCTCTCTCTCTTTCTCTCAAATAAATAAATCTTTAAAAAAATAAAAAATAAAAGCAACAGAGTAAGCAGTCAACAGCAGAGAGCAAGGCAGAGAATGCAATGTGTCACTGGAAACATTTCTCCTGCCTCCTGATGGCATCAGTAGATGACATTTCCCAGACTCCCTTGCAGCTGAGTGTCACCATGTGACTGAGTTCTAGCCAATGGAAAGTAAGTGGAAGTGGTCTCATTGCTTCTAGACTTGGCCCATAAAAACCACCAGGGAGCCTTGTTCTTCTTCCATCATCCAGTGTCCAGATTTTGAGGGTTTAGCAGAAGATCTGGAGGTTCTAGGGGATGGTCAAATCCAAAGTCAAAGTCTGGGTCCCTGGATCACAGCATGGAAGATCAGCTGCTGAATGCCAACACTGATTTGTTACTTGAACAAGAAATCAACTTCAGTTCTGAGAGTTGTCTGTTACAGTAGTTAGCCAACCCTGATTACAAGAAGAAGGTTCTGGAAGGTGGTGAGAAGTGTGATAGCTAGGTAAATATTTTTTTAGTATGATAACTGGGTAAATGTTCAAAGCCATTGTCATCAGCAGCCTGAAGTATTTACCACATCCTATCTGGGAAAGTATTGTTAGGTCTTGGATCTTTAAGACAACATTCACAAAAGGTTTTTTCCTTACCCTAGACATCATCTGATTTTCTTTTTCATTAATTACCTTTCCTTATTTCGACTAACTTGAACCTTGTGTGTATGTATCCATTTGGTGGTGATGATAATGATGATGACAACAGCCAGTATTTACTGGTTTCTTAGTATCTGCCAGCCACTTTACAAGATACTTGGTCTCATTCCATATTCAAATATATTAGGTAGATCTCATTGTTATCTCCATTATATAGATGAGAAAACTGAGGTTGAGAAACATAACTAGCTGAATTTACAGAGGCTGGTCCAATGAAAGTTGTGTATTTGTTGAATAAAGGAATGAAATTTGAGAGCCAGGTGTGGCAATTGATGTTAAATTGGTAAGTGAAGCTGGGTGCTCCCAGGCATCATTTTTTCCAGACATCTGTGTGCAGTCTTGATTCTGTTTTAGAATAAGGAAGACCTGGTAGTGGCCTAAAGCCTCAGGTTTGATGTAGAGGAACTTGTAAGGTCCCGTTCCATTGAGACTGATGTCGGAGAAAACTCTGTTGCAGTCTCCAGATGGCTCTCAGAGTTTAAGGGCTTCCTTTCTACTCTATGCATTGACTAAACAGCTGGACAGACAGAGGGACACAGTGCCAAGAGCCAGCTTTCTGGGATCAGATTGCTGGATTCAAATTCTCTACTTGAGATCGGGGGTGGGTTATTTAAAGAGTTGGTGCCTTGTTTTCCTTGTATATAGAGACAGAGTATTGCCTGCAAAGCATTTAGCACAATATCTAACATTTTTGAGCACTTGATAAATTCAGGCTGTTACCACGATCATGATTAACATTATCACTATCACCGCCACCACCACCAGCACTATTCTTCAAAGAGGGATCTCCTTAACCACCAACATGCACAATCGGTTGACTAAAGAAACTGCCAGCTCAAAGATCAGTCTGAAGACTCCAACTCCTATTATTCATAGACTTATCAGAATGCTCATATGATAACAACAAGATTAACTCATCAACCCTGCACATCTGCAGTATGCCAGGCGCAGAGTTAACAGACAAAAGGCAAGTCAGTTCTTTGTCACTGACCTAGCCAAGGGCAGCAGAGAGGTACCAGCAGCCACAGTGGACAGTTCCACGTCCTGTTGCTGAACCTTCTGCAATGGTCAGGTCCTGCCTGGGCTCACTATCTAAAGACATGGGTCCCCAGCTTCCCCTGCCAGCACATCACCATTAGCAGTGTGCCAGCACATAGGAGTAGAGATGGGGACAAAACCAGTAACAATAGGAGAAGCTCCCATTGGCTGAGAGTTCACTATGGGTCAGGCATTGTGCTGACCACAAGAAGACTTTCCTCAGTAAACATCATAGCAACCCTAAGAGGTAGGTATAATTTACCTTTCTTTGGGGGGTGGGGAAATTAGTATTCAGAGAGTTTAAGTATTTTACCTAAGGGGACACAGGGAGATTCGAATCCAGGTCGTTGCTACTCAACAGCCTGCGATATGAAGAACTTTACCATATGGCATGAGCCTTTCTGAGCCCTAACTGCTGTGGGCTCTCTTCTGTGTCAAAAATTTCCCTGTTCCTGACCTGGTTTCCTCTTAGGAACTATTCTGGGCAATGTTTACCCCACTGAAATGATGAACTGCATTTGTAACATTTCTGAATGAAATCATAAGTCATTTCCATAATGGCTGAATAGTCTGAAAAAATATAATTTTGCTCTGCACTATGTGAACACACTGCATAATATTTAAACAATAAAGGTTACCTCTCATGTGCTACAGCTGTGTTTTATGCTAATAACCAGAATCATTTAATCATTATGGGCTAATGACCTGCAAAATTTCATTTTAAAAATGAAGTCATATCTGGACTTCTGGAAGGCAAAATTGGATAAAATATGAGGAAAGTCAATGTTCAATTTATATTCTTGAGTCAAGAGCAGCTGAACAGTCTGTGTTGTCTCATAACAACTCTGAGTAGTAAAAGAATTTGTACATTTGAGCTAGAAACAGGAAGGAAATTCTCCAGCTTACAGGTCATACTGGTATCACTGAAGTGTCACCAGAATACAGAGATCCCTGTTCCAGCATCCTGGTTATCAACAGAGATTTGAATCTGTGGCTTTCTTCTTTTTACTGCAACAGCTCTCTGTCCTTCTAAGCTTGGGATCTGTTCCTGCTAAGCCTCAGCTGTCCAGGGAGAGCAGAGAACAGAGCTGTAGACAATCAAGATCTCTGATAGGGATCCTGTTGAGTGGCTTGGCCTTCCTGGGCATTTCCTTCCTTGAGAATCTTTTGTTCCTCTGGGAGAGCTACCAAACACATCCTTAGCCATCCCATAGTGCCTTTGGTCAACCTTGATCTCAGGGTCCTATAGGTGAAATGCCCCAAAACAGACTTGTGTTAGAAGCTCTGCTCATTGCCTGCCCAAAGCTGTCCTTCCTTCCTTGCTAACAGAACTGTGATTCTGTTCAGTTGGCAAAGTTCTTGGAGGGTGTACTAGAGTCAATCTAAGCCAATCAGGGTGTGATAAAATTGTATTAATGGCCCCAGTTCTTCACTGCACCCTTATCCATGCCCTCTGCCATGTAAATTTGGAGTGTCTCAGTCTGTAGGTGGGACATAATTCCTCATCCTGAATACAGCCATATGATTTGCTCTGATACTTATTAGCTATGATACCAAAATCACAAGCAACAAAAGAAGAAACAATCAACTGGGCTTCTGCAAAATTTTAAAATTTTCTTCATCAAAGGGTATTAACAAGAGAGTTAAAAGATCTCCTACAGATAGAAGAAAATATGTGCAAACCATATTAAGGTTCTAGTATCCAGAAAAATACAACTCAACAACAATAACAAAATAATACAATTAAAAGACAGATAAAAGACTTGAATAGACATTTCTCCAAAGGAGATATGCAAATCCCAATAAGCACATAAAAAGATGCTCACCATCATTAGTCATCAGGGAGATGCAAATCAAAACCACAATGAGATACCACTTCACATCTACTGGGATAGCTCTAATAAACACAACCAAACAGAAAATACAAGGGTTGGCAAGGATGCAGAAAAATTGGTACCCTCCTTCCTTGTGAGTGGGAATATAAAATGAGGCAGACACTGTGGAAAATCATTTGGTGATTTCGCAAAAAGTTAAATATGCCCTGAGATCCAAAAATTCCACTCCTAAGCATATACCCAACAGGACAGAAAACAGGTGTTCAGACAAAAGCTTGCCTATGAATGATTACAGTAGCGTAATTCATAGCAGCCAGGGTAGAAGTAGAAGCAACTCGATGTTCATCAAACTTGGGAGTGGATAAAGAAAATGTGGTATATCTATACAATGGAATATCACTCAGTTGTAAAAAGGAATGGTGTACTGACAGATACTATGACGTGGATATTTGAAAATATTATGCTAAGTGAAAAAAACCAGACATAAAAGGCCACATATATGAAATATCCTATTCAGAATAGGCAAGCTGTTAGAGATAGAAAGTAGTTTAGTGGTTACTAGGGGCTAGAGATGGGGATATTGGGAATGACTGCTTAGTGGATATGGGGCTTCTTTGGGGGAAGATAAAAATGTTCTGGAATTAGCCAGTGGTGACTGTTTATAAGAAACAGTATTGGGTATAATGCTACTATTTGTAAATTATGGGCTGAACATTTGTTCTCTGGGAGATTTTTAATAACTTTGTATGTGTGTACATACCTTATTTTCTCCCAGAGAGCCAGCTGTTAAACATTTACCAGCACACCTCTGGCTGCAGGGCTGTATGTTCCAGAGTGAGACCTTGTGCCCCCTAAAAACAGTCTTAACTGAGTCTCTTTCCTA
Source organism: Canis lupus dingo (assembly GCF_003254725.2). Lineage (NCBI taxonomy): Eukaryota > Metazoa > Chordata > Mammalia > Carnivora > Canidae > Canis > Canis lupus. The sequence continues at coordinate 72,808,382 of NC_064247.1, forward strand.
GTAGCTGGTGTCCAAAACAACATTTAGAGCAAGGTGCTGAAGGCTGCTGCTGAGAGGTGAGAATGTCTATAGCTAAAGTTGGCACCTGCCCTTCAAAGGTGGGGAGGGAGTATTACTGCGGCCCTTGTGCTCCTTCACTTGGGAGTGTCTGCTGGCAAAAGACACATCATCTTCCTTTGCTTAATTCTAGATAACCAGTCACACTTGATTATTGTTTTTGGTTCTACGTACTAGCATTGAGTTATTTTTTATGGATATTGTTCCTCAATTACCGTTTTCCCTGGAGATAGTGCAAGCCTTGGAATTTAGCTTCTCCTTGGCTGTAATCACGGCTGCCACATGTTCCCTTTAGGAGCTGGTTTTATGTTCCTCCACCTATCCTGCCCAAACTAACCCACAGGCCCCACTGACCAGCTGCAGAAGAGGGATGTGACTTACCCATGTGGTGTCAGAGCCTGCAAGTGTGACCTCAGGCTTGTCAGGAGGTGGTGGCTGGACACTAAGGAGAATACATATGTATCTGCAGCCATGAATACCCTTTGGCAGTCCTTGGGATGGACAGATGTTGGTTATTAGGCACAAGGTCAGAGCTTGACCTTGGAGCCACTGGTTTATAATGGTGATTTCAGGCAGCCTACTTCCAGACTGCACATCAGGCTTCCTACTTCACGAAACTTCTTGGCTAAGAGCAGCTAAATAACAATACCAATGGCAACCACCAACCGAGGGCCGAATGCTATGTATGTATTATCTCATTTAATCCTCCTGGCAGCTCTGGGGCAGTTGCTATTATTTATCTCTACTTTGGAGATGAGGAAACAGAGCCTCAGGGAGATGAAATAATTTGCTCCTGGTCACATGGCCGACAGGTCACTTCCAGAGTCTGCATTCTCATCATCGCTACCTTATGCAATCTCTAAATGGGTGAGAACTTCACTCACCAGCTTCCTGAAGGCTTTTGGATAGGGAAAGGCCAGGAGCCACCACAGATCTCTCTTCTCTACCTTTCAGCTCCAATGAGGACAACTGGAAAGCTGTGGTCTGATCAGAGTCACAATAGGAGTTAGGGCTTGCCTTGCCTTCCCATTTTTTGCCTTTTGCCTGTGAATTGAGCTTCTCTTTTCTGACCCTTGATTTTCTGGTCTACGAAAGGGAGATTATAGTATCTACCTATCATGAGGAATGTGTGGTTACATGATTTCTGAGTAATATGAGGATCACGATGACACTGTTCTTACAGGGCATTATGAGGATTTCGTGTATTATTGCATATAAAGAGTCACAAAAATCACATGGTATAAAGTAAATGCTCAGTATATGTTATCCATGGATATCATGATGATCATTAGCACCACCACCACCACTGCCATCATCATCATTACTTTTATTTATAAGACGATATTTATGTCTTTGTAAAAGACACAGGGGTATACCTGGCACATCACTGGCACCCAAGAAATAGCAGCTCTCACTATTACCTTCCAAGGTTCCAGGGCTCCCAAGGTCATGCCCAGTAACCTCGCAAAGATCCCTTGTAGACTGTCCCAGTTTTCAGTTGGGAGGCCCTGGCTCTGGTGAAGTAATCTGTGTCCCAGAAAGAGTTCACATAAAGTACAACTGGATGGTGAATGCAAACTTCCTCCTCTCTCTCTCTTTGCTGTGGTGTGCAAGAGTATGCCTGCTATTCAATGTCTGACCCTGTCCACCAGCCCAGGCCTGTCCCCAGTCACCACAGCACAGTTTACTAAAGTGCACAGTGCTACACACACAGTAAGAGGACCTTAGTAGAAACTTGTTGATTGAGAGAACAGTTAAGGAAAGTCTGGCATATACATTCCCAACTATCATATAGCCATCATAAGTGATGGATCACCTTTCATCCATTTTGAGATTTTTTTTTCCTGTGTACTTGGTCATCACTGAAATGATCCACATTTCAGTGGAAGTAAGTGCGTTGTTGGCTCTATCCACGTTGACTTTGATTGGCATTTAAAATGTCTTCAGAAAGACCATGCCATGATTCAGTATTATAATCAAATTCACTATGTTTGTAGAAAGGCATGGAAATGGCCACCTGATACAGGATGAAATCTCCATCTAAATAAATCAAAACATCTTTTTTTTAATAGATATGAAATAATAAGTTCTGAGAGAGGAGAAAGCTTTGGATCATTGTTTAGTTGACAATGTATTCCTCTTTCTTAGTGGAACATAAAGTAACAGCATGTCTTATCATCAAGTATATCTATATTCACAGAATATAATACATGAAGTTTTTGTAACGCTATAATGATGTTGTCAAAAATACCTTAAAATTCCATTTATAGTAATATTATGACTATAACTAGAAAAACACACAACAATAACAACAACAACAACAACAAAACAGGGAATGGAAAAGAAATACTGGAAAGATATAACCCTAAAAGTTAATGGAGCTTATATTTGGAAAGTGAAGTAAACATGGAATCCTCTTTAGCTGGCAGAGAGAAGGAAATGCATTAATAATTTTTGGTCCATCACTCTTGAATTCAATTACAAAGCAGTCTGGATGACTTCTCCTTCCCAAACTAGGAGAGTATTCAGAATCTCTGGAGCGCTGCAGAATACAAATGTAAAAGCATTACTCCCAGAATAAAAGAGGTGAACTCTATGTTCCGTCCTAATCCATAGAAAGGGGTGGTCCGCCAGGGAGAAGTGGAGGCTGTGGCAAAATTGGTGCTCTCAGAAAAAAAAGGAGCAAGAAGAACTCATTGGTGAGCACATGCACCTTGAAGGTAAAGGCACAGTCAGTGGAAGACTTGGAAACAAGAAGCAGACACGTCTAATGGAGTAAATCACAGATGGCTGGGAGGTGTGAGGAAGGCCATGAAGAAGAATAGAAGGTGAAGGTAAAAAGGTCAGAAGAAGGAAATTAAATGATGGTGATGTTTTGTATCTGCTACCAAATGTACCAGCCCCACCGATTTTTTTTTTTTTTTCTAAAAAGAAAAAGGAAAAGAGTTCACTAAAGTTTGACGGTAGTTAAGAGTAGGTTTGGGAACCACATTCTTTGGAACCATATTTGAAACCCCTGTCTTGTTTTACATATAAAATGGGGATAAATGGTATTCACTTTGGGGGTTGGTGGAGGATTCAAAGTTATTATATCTAAAAAGCCATGAACATTTCTCGGAGCAATGCCAGTGCTCAGTACCAGTTACCCACCAATATCATCATCAACATAGCCATCACTATCATCATTATAACCATTAGCATCAGCGGCAGCACCATCATCACTGTCACTGCCATCATCATCATCACCACCAACATCATCATCACCATTGCCACCATCATTACCATCATCATTAGGATCACCATTACTACCATCACCACCATCACAGCCATCCTCATTATCATCACCATCACCAACGTTATCACTACCATCATCATTATCACCATCACAATTACTACTATCATCACTGTAATTACCATGGTCATCACCATCATGGTCATTATTATCATGATCATTATTTTCATTTAGAAGATAATATTTGTTTTGGGTAAAATGACAAATAATGGCTTTTTAGATAAAATATGGGGCGGGGAGGAGATAAATGTGTTTTAAGTGGGAAGCACACAAAAGCAGCAGGGCCCACCTCATTGCTCCTCAGAGGGTCCTGTCATCTATACTTTGATAAAACTTGGTCACAAAATAAAAGCAGTTCTTGGAATGAATGTGGTCTCCCTCCTGGTGAGGATTGGCCAGAGGATGTCCTAGAGGATGGTGGAAAAAGACTGATGGAATCTTGCTGGTAGCTAGCATGGGGGGGATGCATATTTCTGAGATCTAAACCCAGCTTCCTTCTCCCAAATTCTAACTTTTTAAAAGCAAGATGTGGAATTTCCAAAATAGCTCTGTTTATAGCCAAGTCCCCAGTTACCGGCAGCACTAAAGAAGTCCCAGACACGTAGGCTTCGGAACAAGCCAAGGGTCCTTCTACACCCAACAAACATTTTAGTTGTGGTGAATGTGTCATCGTTTCCCTGTCCTGATTTACCTTTCAGAAATGATAGCATTTGTTTGGCTTTAGAATACTATCTGGTATCTTGGGACATTCTGTTTTCAAAAGGTTGCAGTTGCAAAAGATTCCTCCAGAAGGGGAGGGTGTGGCAGGGGAGTAAGGCAGTTATTTTGCTTGTCCTGTCTCCAGCCTGGCCCTGAGCTCATGCTCCAAGTCCTCTGTGCACTTCTGCTCTTGCCCTGTGAACCCATGCTTCCTAAGGCAGATAGTCAGATCTTTTGACACATGTCCTTGGATCCTGTCACTCCTCTGTTTAAAACTCTTTGGTGGCTTCCTTTATTCCTTTGGAATCAAGTCTTAGCTGGTTATGCTATCTTCTCCCGTCTCACGCTATTTCAGCCACATGGGCTCCTTTTTTTGCTCTGGCCTACATTGTCCAAGCTCCTTTCTGCCTCAGGGCCTTTGCACTTCTGTTCACTTTGCCTAGAATATTTATTGTCCCTCAGTCCCTCCAATTGCATTGGCGATGGGTTCAAATATCACCTTCTTAAAGAGGTCTTCCCAGACTTTCCACCTCCCTCCAACTGGTACCTTGAGGCCAGTTTAGTTTATTTATTGCACTCAGCATGAGATTCTAATTGTCTTGCATATTTTCTTGATTACATGCTTATGGACTTCTTCTCCCTAGGTATTTTAAGTCCCCTTAAGGCAAGGGCCTTTTTGTTTTTGACTGACTTACTATTTTATTCCAGTACTTAGCTCAGCATAGCATCCAAAAGACAGCTTAATGAATCAATCATTCGATCAATCAGTGAATGAATGAACCAATTAATTCATGAATGAATGGATATGGCTTTAGCTTCTGAAGCTAGGGAAGACGAGTCCCCTTGGATCCCCTTTCCCTGGCCCCCAGCCTCCAGAAATGATCAGAGAAGGATGTTGTGTAGGTCTGGTCTTGGGAGGGGAAGCAAGGCCCAACAAGCTTCACCAGCTAGAGGAACTGGAGATGGGGAGATCCAGTTAGGGAGAGCATTACTCTAGGCTTCAGGACCCGGGAGCCCCAGGAGCCTGATAGGGGCTTGGAGTACCAGGAACACTGGCTACATTATTAATTCATTTCAAAACCAAACCAAACCAAACCGAACGCCATTACTGAGCTCCTACTGTGTGTGCACTGCCTTGCTGACTGTGTTCCACAAACACTGATACAGACGCATGCAGTCAGGCTCAAACGAGGCTTGGTCCGGTGGCTTCTCACTATTGCTTTGGGCTGCAATCCAGAGTAGGGCTGAAAGAAATGATTTTTTAGATCCAGCCAGTTCCAAAGGCCCTCCTTCTTCCTTTTCCCTTCCATGGTGTCAGTGATGGTCCAAACAGAGAGCCTCAGTGTAGTTCCCCCTCTGCCACCGGCTTGCTGCAGGCCCAAGAATGGCTCTTATATCGCAGTTAGGAGAACAGGCTCCCGGATCAGACCAAATGTGTGTGATTCTCAGTTCCATCCTGCCCTGGCTTCAGGAACTAGGGCTAGCTGCTAGGATTCTCTGAGCTTTGGTTCTCTCATCCTTAAAATGGATATAATAATACACTCTATTCATAGATCTGTGAGGATTAAATAATCTATGCAAAGTGCTGAGCACAGAGCCTTGTATGGGGCAGGCAACTCCTGTTAGCCATTCTAGGCAGTGGCAGCAGCTCGCTTTTCTGGGCCTTCATACCTCATCCGTGAAAAATGAGATGGGCCGGGGCCTCATTGGTGTTTGCCAGCAGTGGGCTATGGAGAGAGATCATCTTAGGTGATACTGTGATCTCTGTGATTCCCTTCCGGGTAGAGGAGCCCGCAAGTGGATTGAGCTCATTGGTTTATAATTTCAGATCTGTCAAATCTCCAAAATGGCAAGAATCTGAAGGATCTGGAAGGAGTCGAGTGGGTTGACTGCCAAGGCAGGGGGACATCATATCCCTGTCAGGTGCCACGGTGTGGGAACTGCACCCTGCTGGGTAAATGTGGGTGTTTCCTGGAAGGGCTGTCCTGGAGCTGAGAAGAGGCGCCAGGGGCTTCTGAGCCTGCAAGTGTGGCTCCTTCCAGTGAACAGGGTGGCACTGGCCTGGGGCTCAGAAAAGCCATCCAGGCGGCCACATAGCTTTTCAAGAGAAGCCTTCCTTCAAACCAACGTGTAAACCTTCCTTGAACACTCGAAACAGGGGGCGGGTGGAGATAGATGGGGAGTGATGTTCTCATTTTACATATTGAAAAAACACAGTGTAGAAGTTGTTAAATAAAATGACTCTGGGACCGCACCTTGAATTTCATACCTTGAATTTCTCTTGCGTTGGTCTTCTGAGAAGCTTGGAACAGTCACCCAAATTGCGAAATGACTTGGCCCCGTCCATGCAGTCATACTGAGACCAGGATCAGAGCATGAACATGTGACGCCCTCGTCAACAACACAGGCATCAATCACACGGAGGTCCAACATTATGTAAATATCGGTGTATTTATTAGTTTGTGGTCTTGCTGTCACCTCAATCCTTGCCAAGTGGGAAGCCAGCTATGTGAAATCTGGCACCAGTCGAAAGTGTGGACAGATGGGGACATATCCGTGGCCACCGATCACCAGAACACCAACAGGAGTCCAAGAAGGGAATGGAGGACATAGAGGATAAATCAAGACACAGGCTGCCTGGCGGGGCTTGGGAGTCAGGCAGAGCTTGTATCCTGAGCTGTGTGACTGGATGGGGTGCGGTGGAGGCTGAGGGGGTTGGGGGGAATCACTGATTTGAATCTCAGACTTCCCATCTGTGCAATGGGTGGCAAAGGAACGATAGAGGTGAAAATGTGACAGCGTCTATGGCAAGTGTCCCAGTATCTGGCACCCCATCGGTGCTCACAAAATGATTCTCCCAGTGGAGGTTCTCAGGGAGGGACTGGCATTCTGTGAAGTCATCCTTGAGTAATCGGAAAATTAGATCTACGTTGTCCTGCCTTCTCAAAACCCCATGCATGGCTCCATGCTAATGCTTGGCATGTCACACTCTGGCCATGTAAATGGCCGCTCCCAGGGTAACCAGGAGCTCCTCATGGGCAGGCACAAGGTCCTTTGTATGTCTGTTTCCAGGGCTCATCTGTGCTGTCCGGTAGGATAGCCACTAGCCACAGGTGGTTATTTAAATTATTTGAATTAAACTAATTTAAATGAAAATGTCCCTCGGACACACTGGCCACATTTCACACGCTCAGTCACCACCTGTAGCTCCTGGACTGAACGATGGAGACCCAGAACGTTTCTGTCATTGCAGAAAGTCCTGTTGGACAGCAGTGACATGGGAAGGCTTAGAGTCACTGGCAATGCTGACCAAGCAGGAGGGGAGACAAGGACGGGGCGGGGGGCAGACGGTGGCCTGGTAGACTCCATGCTGGCTTCCAACCCCAAGAAACAATGGTCCTTACAAGATACTTCTTGAGACTTTCCTGGCCTCACCTTCACTCCTGACCTCCCCCTATTTTCTTTACATTTGTCTTAAAATGTCATGTACAATTTGAAAGCAGGCACACTGTATAAAAATAGGATGTGGTGAGATACATATCCACATTGATACCAAATCTATTCAATTCATAAAGATCACACTTCTTAGTACAGCACACACCACTGGTCGTAAATGAGTAATATGACCTGATTTCCCAGGTACCATTGGCCCGGCATTGCTTGTGTATCATCACACTGACTTCTTGTAATACATACTGGAAGGCCCACTGTACAGTTCAGGAGGTCTGAACTGCTGCAGTTCATGTAGTGAGCAAGTGTCAGCCAAGACTCCATCCACGGAGGCCTGGCCCTGGATGTCAGGGTCCCAGCCGTTGTGCTTACTGTCCAGCGAGAGTCAAGCAAATGGTCTGCACTGTGGCTGCTCAGCCAAATCCTCACACACAAAGGTTGCCTCTAGGGAGGTCTGGAAGAACCATGATGGGAATATGGGATCTTTTTTTTTTTTTTTTTTTTAAATCACCAATTCCTCTCTGCATCCTCCTTTCCCCTTTTACTTCCCAGGGTCCTATCAGATTGGAAGCTGGAACAAGATTTTCTGAATTAGCCATGATGTTCTCCTGTAGGCCCAAACCATGCGTAGGGCACAGCTGGGTCCTCCTGAGCAAAGTAAATGAAGACGCTAATGAGTGCATCACCAGGTCCGGTGGTTAGAGTAGTGATGGCCATCCACTGACCTTGCCTCAGGAGGACTCACTCAGGTTCCTGCAGAGGCTGCTGGTATCATACACCAATGCTCAAGAAGACCAGAACCAAAGGGTGGCACATATCCACTCACGGTGAATTCAGCACAAAGCAGTGGACCGAAGGCCAATGCTCTATTGGATAAGGAAATAAAGGTAGAGATGAGGAGGACAAACAAGCCTGCTTATGATAACACCCAACTCAATCGGCACCCACAGCCCTGGAGATGGCCGATGGCGCCATATTGCGAAGGCTCCCATCTGAGCCACCAGAAGAGTCTTCCGTCCTGGCTGGAGCAGGGAGGGGTGGGTGGGGTGGAGGTTCTAAGCCCAGCCCTCCACAGCTGTAGGAGTGAGCTATTTCAAAACCCGTGTATGTCCTTGACCCCCCCTGGAGGGTGCAGCAGTGACTTCTCTATTTCAACAAGAGATAAGGAACAAGTCTGGGTATTTCAATTCTTGGAGCAGGCAAGCCACAAAAGAACATCACTTTGGGGTAAAAGTCAGGCCTGGGTTTACTCATCAAAAAGCTGCCAGAGAACTCCACGGGGAGACGGCACAGTGCGACTCTCCAAGGCTTTGCTGCGAACAGTCAAAACACTCCTAAGTCGCAAAGCCATGAGATATTTTTGTTTTGTGATATTACTGGAGAGGGCCGAATATAGTTCTGGTATCTTTCAGTTTGCTGAATGGGCGGGAGAGCGGCAGGGAGCTGGGGAAGCAAGAGGAATTGAGGTATTTCAAGACCAGACACTTCCAAAAATATGACCAGGTTTGATGGAGGGAGTTGGCAATCGTACCACTCCTCTTCCTTGAAGCCTGCGATGGCTCCCTGCTGTCTCAGATGAGGGCTGTGATGTCTCACCATCCACCGACTTATCTATCTTTCGCGTGTCACCTGGAGCTCCTCTCCCCACAGGAACCTGATACGTTAGCTATGAGAATGACATGCTGTCCCCTGGATGTGTCACATGTACCCGGGTTCCCTGGGCTGGCTCATGAGCTCGCCTCTGCCTGCAAAGCCCTCTCCCTCCCTTCTCTGATTGGAACAAAAATCCATTTATCTTCCTGGCATTCTTGGCATGTGGCCGCCTATGTGAAGTCTTCCCAACTCCCTATCAATGCTGGAGGATTGATCTCTCCATGCTCTGCTCCTTTGCCCGCAACGGCACATGACCCCAGCATTCTATTTAGTTGTACATGGGTCTGTCTCCCTCTCAAGACCATGAGTGCTTACGAGGAAAGGTGACATTCAATTTATCTTTGTACTCTGAAGTAAATATTTGCTGAATGAGGAAATAGATTTGTTGGATGTCTATGTGATAGGAAGCACAGTCTCCTGGGGGTATTTTACAGTCCAGAACAATGCCGGGTACCAGGAACTGCCTTCTTCTATAGCATGTGCACATGTGCATGCACGTTATACACACAACACACACACACACACACACACACACACACACAGTACACGTATCTGCACACAGTGGTCTCCCAAGGAACTGGCCAAAGAACTTACAGACATGGCAACGAGGATCCCAACACCTACCATAATTAAGAACTTGTTTTGAATTGAAATCCCCAGCCCTTCTTTTCAGAGGGCCTGGAATGGTTTTTTTCAAGAAACCAGAACAAATTAAGGGGGATGTGTGTGCAGACACCGAGATAGCCATGCACAGTCTTCAACATTTTGAAAGGATCTCATTTCAACCACATGCTTTCAGAATTATGTTTTCAAATTCCGTTAGAGGTCTGGATAAAATGTGTTAAATTCAAATTCTGGATTTTCTGTAAAAGTATGCAAAGTATGCCAACAAAGGTTGAATACAAAGATTATTTTGCTGCCAAGCTCCCTATTCATGATTCACGTGCAAAGGACTGACTGATCCCAATTAGCTCAAACTTGTTTTTGCTTTTCTTTGTTGTCGCCTGCTGCCCACCTTCCTGGGACTCCTCGTTTTGGGTTATTTGTTCAGACTTCAGCTCCAGACACACCACTGTGATTTCCTTTTTAATAAACACTATCCAGTGAGTAGCGGAAAACAATGAGAGGCACCTGCACTCTATTATAACTTCTCATTCCACCCACAGACGCGGAGCTATGAATAAGTGAGAACCGCCACCAGCCTAAGAATAGCAACAGCATTTTCCCATAAACACAGTATCATACAACTTCAGCTAACATGAAGGACAAAGTACCCCACTGCCCCATTGTATTAAATGGGGTAGGAATGTCACGAGGAGAGCCAAGTGTCTGTTGTCTGTCTGCGGCCAAAGACTCTGGCATGGGTGGGGCCGTGGGACATTTCGTCGTTAGGAAACAGCTGAACATTCCTAAAATCTTAGAGATGCATAGTGCTAATTAATGACAGACCAAGAACCAGAAGCAGAAATCATAGAAGAAAGAGCATGAGGTGTGGAGTCACCAAGTAGACATTTAGGTTTCGTCTCACACATCTAATAGACATCTATGGAATGCCTAGCATATGTGCAGGCACCGTGCTCGGGTCTTGGCATGAACACTGGTGAGCACCGCAGACAAAGATCCATGACCTCATGGAGTTTATAGTCTGGCCACTCACTAGCTGTGCTGCCTTGAGCCAGTCACCTAACCCCACTGAGCTTCTGCTGCCCACCTGGAAACAGGCTAAGTACATGCTGGAGCTCCCAAGGTTCAAACCCTGTGATGAGCCACGGTGGCAATAATAGTCACCACTATTTTGGTAACGTCTCCCTCAAGGTATTTATTACCTACAAAGAGGAAGATAGTAACTTTACCAAGGAGGACCCAGCAGAGATCACACTGACCCAGTGATCACGATGAATGTGACCAATAAGACATGTACACTATTAATCCCTCGATAGGATGCACTGAAAAGGAAAGAGCGTAATTTCTGCAATGTTCTTTTTTTGGGTAGATTTTTAAAAATAGAACACTTGCCATATTCACCCGTTGGGTGCACAATTCAGTGGCATTAATTACATTCACAGTGTCGCAGGACTGTAGCCACTACCTACCCTGAAAACTCTTTCATCGCCCCAGACAGAAGGACAACCACTTCTGAACCGATATTTGTGCTGGGTATTGAGGTTCTTCATGCAAATGTTTTGGTGGCAACTACATCCATTTAGTCACTCAAGGCCAAGGTTGTGCAAACATGCTGGATGCTTACCTCTCTCTCCATTCCACTTCTAATCCATTAGAAAAGCTACTCTGAGACTATATCCAGCCTCTGACACCTCTCAAGGCTGCCATTGCTATTTGTCACCCAGGCCACATTCATCTGTCTCTTTGGAGTACTACAGTAGCTTCCTCACTGGGTTGCTCCCTCTGTCCTCATTATCGCCTGGCCACCAATATACTTGTGACACAGCAGTCAGAGTGATCCTTTTGAAGTGCAAGTCAGTTCATGCTGCATCTCTGCTGAAGATCTCTTAGTCTACATGCTCTGACCATATGCCAGTTCTCGGGCACCCTCTCTTCCTTTCAGCCTTACCCATTGTGCTGCAGCTGGCTTCCTCGCTGTTCTGCAAACACGCCATGCCAGCTCTGACCTCATGCCATTTGCACCTGCTGTTCCCTCTGCCTGGAATGCCTTGCTTGCAACTATGACTTCCTCAGGCCTCTGCTCAAGCATCACCTTTCCAGAGAGGCCTTCCCTGAACATCACATCTGACCTCCTGTCCTCCCTACTCTACTCATTAGCATCTGTGCCAGTCTTCCAGAGGTTCCCTCTTAGCACCAAACTCGGCTACCATGGCCCTGCTCTGACAAAGGCACCTCTCCCCTTTGCCACAGGGCACCATGTCAGGCTCCACCAGTAGAGGGCGTGGGAAGGACACTGGAGGATTGGTTCTGTGTCTCTCTTAGAAGCACCTCCCTGTGGACTGCTTATTCCTACCCCACACCCAGGGCAACTCTCCTGGCACATCACCCCCAGGGGCAGATTTCCAGTGACTTCCATGGCAGGGCACCTTCCATACACGGCCTTCTCTGGCACCATGGAGGGCGGCCTCCTAGTGAGTCCCTCCTATACACAGTCTCAGGGAAAACTGCACCCCATGGGCCCTGCGGGCTGGATCCCAGTCCTAGGGAGTGGGAGCCCCTCTTCTTGATTTGTTGCTTTCGTGAGTGTCTGGCTCAGCCTTTGGGGTGGTGGCTGCTCCCAGACCTGCATTCCTTTAGGAGTCAATAATACCTTATTGTAGCTAATAGATCTATATTAAATTTTCCCTATTAAAATCTCTGGGTAGTTTGTTTTCTGATGGAATCCTGACTGACATGGCCACAGAATGCAAGCAAAGACTTTGCTGTACTAAAGACTCTGTTTATACTTACCAATTTGTTTGCTGTTGTGTGCTTGACATGTTAGAGGCATGTGAAAAATCTTGGTAGATAGGTGGGTAAGAAGGAAGGAAGGGAGGGAGGGGGAAGAAAGGGTAGAAAAGAGGAGAAGAGGGAAGATGGATGGATGGCATGGTTGGATGGTGACCCTCCAACTCCACGTGGCATCACATGCTTCACAGCAGGGCCTGGTGGGTAGTAAGCACTCATGAAATAGTCATTAATGTCTTTGAAGACCTCCTTTGATGTCTATGTAACCACTCCGGTCCTTCCATCCACTACTTGGAATATTGAAATGTCTTACTATCAAGTGCCAGAGCCTGACATTGGGCCTGCCCCGTAACTCGCTTAAAGAACAGCAACAACAACGTGAGCAGAGACAGAAAGAGGAAAGAAAGCATCCTGGGACCAAATCTGGAACTTCTGCTGCTTGTTTTTTTTCTGATGATCAAAACGGAATGGAAACAATCTGCCGCACCTACACTGTGGTATAGCTAGTTTCCTGCTCACCGACGTTCTTCCCCTTTCCCTTTGATTGGAGAGCCTTGTCTGGGTCAGCACCGAATTTCTGGTGTGAACGCTCTCTTTCCCATTCTACAAAAAGACCTACCAGTAGGCTGTGAGATGAGCATTTCACGAAAGCATAAAATGAGCCTGATAATTAAAATGCTCAGCAATTAGAGTAATGAACTACACTCCAATCTCCTGAGTTAATTTCATAACCTCAGAAAATTATAAAGAAAAACTATTTGGAGATTAGAAACCTCTAAAGGATATTTTTTTTCTTGTTGACTCATCTATCATGTTTCACTTTGCTTACAATTTCATTCTCCTTCAATTGTTTTTCTTCTGTGGCCCCGTTGCTTTGGAATCATACTGGCCATCCTCATCTGCTCACAAAATAAACCAGGAAGAAAGCTACAAAATCCCAAAGCCAAGAATTACGATTAGCTTAGTAAAACACATAATAAGAATATAATACAGCTAATGAAAGAGCACAAGGGTATTTAATACCAAACCCCTGATGTAAATAACAATTGTCTATTTCAATTACTGTTTTTACCTCAAATTCCAAACAGTGCTAGAAGAAATTAGCACAGTAGAAACTCATGGTGCTAAAAAGCAGCTATGAACCGAAAGAAAACGAGAATAAAAAGGCATCTGAGTGTCAAAATGGATGTGGCTTTCTTCAAAGGAGACACACAAATGGCAAATAAGCACACGAGACGATGTGTTCAACATCATTAGTCATTACAGAAATGCAAATCACAATCACAATGAGATATAACTTCAATTCACGTTAATAGAAGGGCTATCATAAAAAAAAAAAAAAGGGAAACTAACAAGCTTTGGTGAGGGTGTGAAGAATGACATATTGCTGGTGGGAATATAAAATGGTACCAGTGTTGTGGAAAACAGTTTGGCAGCTTCTCAAAAGGTTAAGCCTACAACTATCACGTGACCCAGAAATTTCATTCCTACGTATACATCCAGAAGAACTGAAAGCAGAGACTCAAACAGATATTGGCACACTGACATTAATAGTGACATTAGTCACAAGAGGCAAAGGGTGGAAGCAATCCAAGTAGCCACCGGCAGATGAATAGATTAACAAAATGTGGTATAAGTACATACGATAGAATTCTATCCAGCCATAAAAAGAATGCAATTTTGATATATGTTACTACAATGATAGACCTTAAAACATTGTGTGTAATGGGGGTGCCTGGGTGGCTCAATCGGTTAAGTGTCTGCCTTTGGCTCAGGTCATGATCCCAGGGTCTTGATCTCAGGTCATGATCTCAGGGTCTTGGGATGAGCCCGCATCAGGTTCCATGCATGGAGGGGAGTCTGCTTTTCTTTCTCCTCCTCTCATTCCTGCTCTCAAACTGTCTCTCAAATAAATACATAAAATCTTCAAAAAAAAAAAAACCCAAACATTATGTATAATGAAATAAAACAGACACAGAAGGACAATATTGTATGATTCCACTTACAGGAGATACCTGGAATAGGCAAATGCCTAAAAGCAAAAGGATGGAGGTAAGCGGAGAAGGGAGAGCAAGTTCTTGGCCAATGGGCACAGAGTCTACATTTGAGGTGATAAAAAAGGCTCTGTGAATAGATAGTGGTTATGTGACACTGTGATTAAAATTGATGCCACTGACATATACATTTAAAATGGGTAAAATGAGATTTTTGTATTATGTATCTTTTACCACCACAACAAAACAACGGATGCCCATGCACAAGCACTGAAATCTACGTATAGTCTCATAAAAGAGCTTGCCAGACTCTTGCTCTGGGCCTGTTTACTCTGATTTTACAAAGAACTCTAACAAACTTGATTGATTTGATGCCTCATCTAACAATTTTGGAGATAGCTCACTCACAAGGCCTCTGCATGTTTTTGTAAGGTTGGCATATGGCTGGGAGGGAGGAAGAAGAGCAGGGCTTTCTGCCAGTCCTGGGTGATTCAAGATTATCTGATGGAATCCTTTTTAGAATAGCCTGGGAAACAGCCTTTTTAGAACAGCCTGGAAATAGCCTGGGGCAAGGCATGTAGCCTGTCTAATCTCCTGCACCTGGCATGTAGAGGCTGACCCGGATAGCACCCATCCCATCAACTGTCAGGGGACGGGGTGCATACATGAGTGTGTGTGTGTGTATGTGCACGGGCACACACACACACACACACACACACACACACACACACGGCAACCTCTTGGCCTCAGTAGTATCCACCATGGAAAGGCTTGAAACAAAAAGTCCCAGAGATGTGAAATGTCTGAACAACAGCAAAGAAAAAAATAATCTCCAACTGGTGACCAGCAGAGAGCTCCATGCAGACTAGAATAGAAATAAAAAAGCCGAGGAAGAGCAGCAGGACGGATGGGAGAGGCAGGTCAGGCAAAAGGCAGTGCTGGGGGGGTGGGATCTCCACAGCTGGTGCAGGTGAGCCCCTAGGCCCGGCCAGCAGGGGGGCACAGCAGGAGCATTCAGAGTGGCGGCCAGGGCAGGGGTTAGCGCAGGACCCGCGGCTCCACCTCACCCAGAAGCTTGTGAGAAATGCACGTTTCTCCTGGAGGGGGTGATTTTCGCCTCTGGCTTCTCTCCCTGTCAGTCTCTTCTTGGTCCAACCGCCAGCGTGAATTCACGAAAGCTCTCCTCTGTGTGATCCAACTCTTCCTTAGAAACTTCGGTGTTTGTGCATCTCGGTAAACAGGTATCTATGCCCTAATGGCACAACTTCAATATTTAAACAATTGCATTTGTGAAAGTGAATTCTTTAAGAATGCTGCTATGCCCACAGCAATAAATCTCAGCTACAAGCAACAACAGCAGGAGATCGGCCACGTATGGAGTGGTCGCCACTGTGCTCAGCACTCTGCAGACATCACCTCATCGAATCCTCACGACCTCCCCAGGTAGGTACCAGCCTTGCCCCCATTTTGCAGTTGGGGGCACTGAGGCTTAGAGATACTCAAGTAGCTTGTCCGAGGTTACTGCTGGTAACACGGAGGAGCCAGGAATCCAAACAGGCAGCACGGCTCCTGAAACCACCCTGCTACCCACACGTGACTGGGTAAATGGGGGAAGGATGGGAGGAAAGAATGTCAGAGCCAGAGGAAGGAGGGATGAGGATCCAGCTTCTGGAGACGGAGGTGACTGGTTTATGATCCTCTAAACCCACCCCAGAAGAGGCATCTCCCCACAAGAATGAATTCCCTTCCACCGAGAGGACAGGAAGGCCTGCCAAGTGGGGCTGGAGGAGCAGGCATCTGGGGTCAAGCTTCCAGAGAAATCGGGACTTGCCAAGTTCTGATATGCTGACTGAAAGGCAATGCTGGCTGGGCTGGGGAGGCGGCCCCCCTCCCCACGGAAACAACTCTTTTTGGCAGGAACATGGAGCTATCTAACAACACCCAGCCTCGTTTCAAAACGGGCTAGGGCCGGAAGACGGGAAACAATATGGCACCCCATAAAGTGCTGAGTGCAGGAGAAGCACAGTGACTTATCAGCAAAGACGGTGAAATGATTTTTATCCTGGAGCACCAGCTGATCCTCCTCACCGTGCCACTTCTGGACCCTCTGGAGCAACTATTTCACATATCCTGTGCAGCTGGTGCCACTCCAAGCACGATCTGGGCAGAGGCCCAAACATACATCCCAGCCCACAGTGGGTAGAAGGCAGAGGGAGAGAAGGGCTTCCCTGGCTCACAGGTGGCAAAGGAAACAGACGAGAGCCTCGGGGTGCTGGGGTCTGCACCATCCCATGTAGACCACCAAGCACTCTGCAGGACTATCAGGAAGAGGAGAGAGAGCTCTGCTGTGCTAACAAAGAAGACTTGGATGTGTCATAACTGAGGACTGGAGAAATTAGTCAAAATCAGATGGGTTTAGACAATCATCCAAAGAACAGAGACAAAATGCACGGGTAGCACAGAACAACTTTGTTGAACAAACACTTAGTAAGTACCTACTCTGGGCAGGGCTTAGGGCTGGGCGCTGCAGACACAGTCAGTGGTGACCGCGACAAGGCTTTGCTTCAAAGGCAGCAACTGGGCAATGATCAATGCTCTGGGAGTCAGAGGAACAGGGGCTGGGAAATTTGGAACAGAGACTTCTCATATTGTACATAAAAGAGCTCATGTCTGTCTTCCTGAACCAGATGCCAGATGTCTCTTTGGATTAAGAACCCCTCAAGGCCCAGAGCCGTGCCTCGGCCACTGCCTCATGCGATGGCAAGTATTCGGCGAGTGTTGGTTGGGCTGAACAGAAATGAGTAAATGTTAAAATAAACACAGGAGGGTCAAAGAAGAAATCCCATGGGAAATCTTTTGAATGACTGAGAATGAAAACAGAGCATCCCAACACTGATGGGATGCTGCGAAGGCAGTACTTCGAAGGAAATGTGTCACTTTGTAATACGTGTAGCAGTGATGCCGGGTGACCGGTGGCTTTCTGGCTCTAGACTATGAGGCCTTCAGATGGAGGGACTAGTTGTTTTTTTTTTTTCCCCCCCAAATTCAGCTTCATGTCCTCAGAGCCTAGACTAGCACTTGGCACAGAGTAGATGCTCGGGAAATAAGCCCTTCGGTGGAATGGAAAAGTCTGCGCGTTTCCCAGATGGCATACTCAATGGTGCTTATACGTTTGCAGAGCTATTGCTCACCTGGTCCCCCCCACCTGGAAAACCCTTCCCGCCCTTTGTTGTTGTTGCTGTTGTTTGTGATAGCTTCAGCCTTCAATAGCACCTCACGTTTAAGAAGTGGAGTGCAGCCCACTGGGTCCCTCACAAGTATCATCTCATTTTATCTGCACGACAAGCAGCACTAATATGATCCCCCAGAAACATAAGAGTACTTGCTTGTTGTGCAGATATAGAAACTGATACAGAAACCAGGGCCCAGAGAGGTTAAGCAACTTGTCCCACATCACACAGCTGGGAAGTAGTAGAATCAGAATTTGAAACCAGACAATACGAATCCAGAGCTGCTGTTCTCAACCACAGTGGGTTACTGCCTCCCACTCAGGTGAAGAGTAAGCTCCAACAGATAGTTTTCCTGGTAAACTACCCCTCCCCTGTGCTCTGTGAACACCCTGTGACTCTTGTTATTACTGCACTGCCACTCCCACAGGGTCGGTGGTCTGCTGCCTGAGGCTCTGAGTTTCTCATGACAGGGGCTGGGTCGCGTTGTCTTTGAGGCCTCACCAGAGGTTTAATGCACAGGGGATACCCAGTTACCGTCTGCTCAGCCCAGCTGGAGGTGGGGGTGGAGGTGAACAGCTTTTCTGAAGCTATAACTTACAGGCGAGTCACCTGGAGATTTTGTTAAAATGCAGATTCTGACTCAGCAGGTCTGGGGTCAGCTCGAGGTTCTGCATTTCCAGGGGTGCTGGAACATGCCTGAGCACCCATGGGGGAGGTGGCGGGGCAGTGACAGAGCTGCCTTTGGCTCTTGAACGAAAAATTCCTGACTGTGATCTCGGGCAAATCAATTCACTACTCTTGGCCTCGGTTTCCTGATTTATAAAATGACAACAACTGGACCTACCTTACAATTACCATCGGGGTTAAATCAGAAAACTTGAGAGAAAAGGCCAGCATAGTTCTGAGACCAAAGAGAAGTCAAATTTCTTTAATCTGAGAAATTCTCTTGCTATGTATTTGACTCATCCTCTTTGCAGGAATTTCTTGAATCTCTCCCTAGACTGTCTTTCATGTCCCATGTGACACCCGTACATACACCGGCACGTGCACATATACACACAAAAATGAAGCAGTAGTGACCCCATTTCAGGTCGGCCTACCCTGGGCTGGCTTTAGGGCACGAATCCTTTCCCTAACTCATACACAGTTCTCTTTCTCCTCATACCGAGGGGGTAGATACCTCAATCCAACAAGGAATGAACGATTTTGAAGACGGCTTTGGGCCACAAACAAGAGGCTGCGATGCCACAAAATCCAAATCCAAGGAGGTCATCAGGATTTCTCGTTAAAGACTAATTGGGAGTGACCCAGATGTCAGGAGGAACCCAAGTGTGTCAAGCCATCAGCTGTTCCAAACAAACCAATCTCAGCTAGACTGGTGGGAGTCCTGAGGTCAAGAACTGCGAGCCCACCACAAACCACAGAGAAAGTCCTGGGGTAGCTGAGTGGAGAAGAAAAGCAACAGACCGACCACAGATTCAGCCAACACATTTCTCCCCGGTGACAAGAGGCATGTTTGTTGGTCCCGGAGCTGAGAGAGGGCATTCGACAAGTAAACCAAACTAGAGAAAAATGTACACGCTAAAGGGTTCGCCCTGAAGACTCATTGTGTCTTTCAAATTTGTGGGGAAATGGGCCGAGAAAATGCAAACAGATTAGGAAAGACAAGCATATCAAACTTGTTAAAGGCTTTTCTTTCTGATCCGTTCTGCTAATGGCTTACTGCAAACTGAGTCTGGACATGATAAGCCCCTTCTCGCCCACCTCGAGTGGCAATGTAATAAAAACCGTTGAAAACCTTTTTGGAACAGAAAAGACATGTAACAATTGTTATAAGAACAGAACAAGAAATAACCCCATGCTATCACTAGCCCATCATATTCCCCAAGCCGACAAGGTACCGTGCCTCCCAGAGTCTTGGGGACCATGCCAGGCAGGTACCGGGCCCTGCAACCGGGAGCTTGAGAAGAGCTGTCTGACCCTAAATCCAGAGTCGTGGCTCTTGGCCAAACACTAGGGCAAGTATTTGTTGTTGGAGGGAAATGCAGACATAAGACCCCAGTCCACTGTGGGTGTCTCCTCCTAACTGTGAGATTAAATGAGTGGTGTATTAGACTGAAAATGTCCCCTGAAAGATGTCCATGTCCTAATCCCCGGAACCAAAGAATATGATGCTTCACATGGCATAAGGGATTTTGTAGATGGGGTAAAGTTAAAGATCTTAAAGTGCACAGATTAGTCTGATTTATCCAGGTGGGTCCAATGTGATCACAAGTTCAGACCCTGGCTTTGTCTGCAGAAAGAGCTTTTCCTTTCTTTTTTTGAAAAAGAAAAATGCAGATCTGGAAAGAAGATTCTCTCCCAAAACTTGAAAACAAAATCTTCAAATCGTTAGTGGTGCAAATACAGCAAACAAGATATAGCCTCTTTACGGCAACTGTCAATGTCTTCTATACATCAACATCCTTGACTCTCAACAACATCCTGAGTATATGCTATCGCCTCTTTTATCAATAGGTTCAGAATCACACAGTGAAGAGAAGAGGGAGGATTTGAACCGAGGCGAGAGCTCTTAAGTCCATGCTGTAGGGCAGGGAAAGGCAAGATAAGAAGGGAGAGCCATGGCAGATGTGTTCTGAGGAGATGGTGCTTAGAATGGTGTTGACAAGTCAAAAGATATTGACATCACAACTGAAGCACACTTAGGGGAAGCCTGTTTCTGATCTGAGGCAAGAACCAAACTACAGGTGATCACAGCTGGCTCACAGACCCCATAGCTCATAATTTTAGTGAGACGTTTATTCCTTTTGTCTTGTTCAATCCTTCCGATTGAAGAGAATCTTGGTTTGGTTTATCTTCAATGCCTCTCTGCAAATCACTCAACTACCATTTACAAGAAGAGGCTTAGCATCTTTTCTGGTAATAAAGCTACTTGGAATTGATACTATTTCCATGGTATGTAATTTTACCCTCAACTATTTTCAGCCAATCATATTGGTTTTCCCTTTATGATGGATAGAAAATTTCCTTTTAAAACAAAGCTAATGAAATTATGGATTGACTTAAAGATACATTGTAATATTAATTAAATATTAATGGATTCAAGTGTTAATTACATAATAACAGGGATCGCTGTGAAGGTGAGCAAAGAGGACAGGAGTTAGGAACAGAGCAGCCTGCCCCATACAGCAGAGGGTCAGCCATGACTGGGGTCACTGATGGCTGTGAAGTTATAAATGTTTCTCTTCCCAAATGCCTTAAAGACCAGATGACAGGCTGGCATTTGAGAGGCAAGGAGAAGGCCTCTGGGGCTGCCACAGAGACCAACACCTACCTCCTCATCCACAGGTTGTATGTCTGCCCCATACTGCTTATACTTTCTCCCTTTACCAGTCACACTTTAGAACTCACAATACTGGTAGTCTGGAGTCATCAAAGTTGCACGATGTGCTCTGTTTGGGAAGGCAGGGAAGCAGGTGGTACATTTTAGGAAGACATACGCTAAACAAATTTACATATTTATAATATGGCCCTTTGAAAGAATTAGCCCAACTCTTTGTTAAACGGTTAAACATCAACAATCTATGAAATGTAGCAGTCCCACAAGCTCATGCAGCCAGAGTTCTGGATGGTTTTGGCCATACTGCACATCATACTGATTAGGGAAGAGGTCTAGAAGCAATGGATGCTGTCTGATAAAATCACATTCACCAGAGCAAATCTCAGTCTAAATATGTGTATGGAAGAGATCTCAGATTCAACTCATTTTTCATGTACTTGGAACTAAGTGGTGCTGAATAAATAGTCAATAATTTGGACCCTGTACAGACAGCTAAAGTTTAGTTTTTCCAATTGTATTAGTTATATGCTGCTGCATAACACGTTATCCCAAAACTAAGTGGCTGAAACAATCATAAACATTTACTGTCTCACACAGTTCTGTTGGTCAGAAATTTGGAAGTTCAGTTTGGTGGTTCTTGGCTCAGGGTCTCAAACGTAGCTTACGTCAAGATTACAGCCAGGTCTGCAATCATCTGAAGGCTTGGCTAGGGCTAGAGAATCAGCTTCTGGGATAATCCTCACACAGCTATTGGCAGGAGGCCCTCGATTCCCCTCCACAGGGCTGCTTGAGCATCCATACAACATGGCAGCCGGCTTCTCCCAGAGTTAGTGATCCCAGGCAGAGCCAGGCAGAAGCTTCAAGGTCTTTTATGGCCTCGCCTTGGAAGCTACATGCTGATTTCTGCCACAATCTGCTGGTTATACAGAGAGGCCAGGAGCATTCACTGTAGAAGAGTACACTGTGTACACAGTGTAGACGAGTACCATTCAGTGTAGAAGAATCACTGGGGCCACATTCCAGAGCCTATATTTGATCCTGGTCCACTACTTTCAAGCTACGAACAGCAATTGCTTAACTGCGGTTTCACGGAAGAGTGAATTAGCAAACAGGGTAAAAATGAGGGTCATGAACGATTCTCAGATTTACCCTTTCACACAAAGGGCCAATAACTAACTCAACTCCCATGGGATTATTAAGGTGAAGCACTCTCAGAAGCTTAAAAATAACCCCTCCCCCAACTTTTCTCTTGGGCTTGACAGTCTGTTTTGGCTAAAGCTCATCTCGTTATGATCTAAGGTAAACTAGTGCCCAACTAATCTTTTTTTAGAATTCCAGACTGAGTAAACTTCAGAGCTTCCTGAATAATGTCTGAGAGTCCTATGGAGTTCTGGGCTTTCTCAACTGCCTTTGCTCTCGCTCCCAGAATTGCTCATCTTACAGACTTTTCTTTGTTCCAAATTCATTAATAAACTGAGTCTTAGACATGAACGAGATTGTCCACAAACATGACATCTGCTTGGCACTGTCGCCACAGGGCCCAACTGGAGAAAGAGGAAGAGCACACATGCCTAAGGTCCTTGTTCGTCAAGGTGGTTTATACCAGATGTTCACATTTCCTCCATACCCTGCCCCTGGGGCATGTACTCTGCCCTTCCAAGCTCTACCAGTCTTCCCTTCTGTAGACAGAGGGCTGAGCATGGGATGAGTCCTGAGACTTCTTTCTCATGCCCAAGATTTCATACGTGAGGCCCTCTCCTCCCACCTAGATTTTGTCATGCAATTGAAAAGCCACTGCTTCTTGCAGGTGCATGATATGCCAGAAATCTGCTATTCTTGGCACGTGTTTCTCTCATCATGGAGTCCTGAGAGCAATCCTGTGGTGTTGTAATCATTATTAATATGACTAATAGAGAGAGAAGAAGAGACCTGGGGAAGTGACTTGAGGTCTTGAGGCTATGAAATTCTGGGGTTGGGACCGGAACCAGGTATGTGTTGGCAGTTTTCCTCACATTCTTTATTGGGGACAACATGGAACCCATTTAACGACTGTCACTGACCAGTCTGAATGGACACACTAGTCATGCCCCTGGGGTAGGTCTCTCTTCCATGAAACCAGGTATTACTCCTTCAGGTGATGAATCACTCAGCAATCCCAGTGGTCCGTGGGCATTCAAGAGGTTTGGGGCAGGACTACTAATTAAACAGGACTGGAATCTGATATTCTAACACCAGCATGGCCACTGTCATAGGTGCTGGCTAAAGAATGCCCCTGTTCTTTCCACATTATCTTGCAGCCTTAAAATGATTAGTATTGCAAGGCCCCATCATCCCAGTATAGAAGGACATGGCCTCAAGGAACAAGGACAAGTCCTGCTTTATCCAAACCCAGGGTGGTGGGCCACCCACTGTGTTCTTTATCACCTTTGGCAAATGTCTAAGACTCTCTCCTCAAACTCCTAGGATTAGGTCCTTTGAAGAGAGGCCCTTTTTTTGCTTGTGTTTTCTTGGATAGTACAAATGGGGAGCTCTTTCTGGAAAGCAACCCTCTGTGGGCACGGCAACCTCACCCCTGCAGCCAAGGGACACAGCACAGACTGTGGGTGGGTTATTACTGGTTGGCTGAGTTAGTACAGCTCCCAGTCATGATTGTTCACTCTACAAAAGGACCTGAGAGGTCTTCTCATTCAGATCTGCCAAGCTCAGAGGCCCTCGTGATGAGGGACAAGATCTTTTCTCTCATTCCAGAAAATATAACCAAAACAGTGCATTTATTTGTGTCAAGCCTGTGCTCACTAATTAAAATGTCCAGTCTCCATGGTTTTATATGTAATTAAAGGATCCATAAGTAGAAATAAGCCAGGCAGGAAAGAGAGAGAGAGAGAAAAAAAAAAGTTGAAGTCATAATAACTGAGAGGAGAATGGCAGTAGCTGGGGGCTGGGAAAATGGGGAGATGTAGGTCAAAGGGTAAAAATTTCAGTTATAGGATGAATCCATCCTAGCGATCTAATGTGCACTATGGTGACTACAGTTAATAATTGTATTTTATACTTGAAATTTGCTAAAAGAGGAGACCTCAAGTTTTCTCACCATTAAAAAAACAAAACAGTTAACTGAGGTGACAAGTATGCTAATTAACTTGCTGTGGTAATCATTTAAATGTACACGTGCATCAAATTGTCATGCACACTTAAATATATGCAATTTCATTTTTTGATTCTACCTCATAAAGCTGGGTGGGGAAAGAAATAAAGGGCAAGCAAAGGGAAGTTGCTTTAAAAAAATCCAAAGGCTGTGGTGCCTCCCTTTGGCCCAGGGCGTAATCCTGGAGTCCCGGGATCCAGTCCCATGTCGGGCTCCCTGCATGGAGCCTGCTTCTCCCTCTCCCTGTGTCTCTGCCTCTCTCTCTCTCTCTCTCTCTCATAAATAAATAAATAAATAATAAATAAATAAATAAATAAATAAAATCTTTAAAGAAAATAAAAATAAAAGATAAAAATAAATTAAAAAATCCAACGGCTGCTACCCCTGGTTGATAAATAAGAAAATGCTTTTTATTTAATAAATACCACTTATTTGTAGAGAAAACAAACAAACTTAAGAACATGGAATCCAAGAAGGGACTGAAAGACACTGGTATGTGCAATGAGAACACTGACTTTCATATCCCATGCCGGCTTCTTCAAAATAGCAGTCTAAGAAGTCTTAATGACTAGGTCATTCATTCATTCCTCCATTCAATAAACACAAAATGGGGGCACATAAACTTGCACTCTAATCTCAGGCTTTCTGAAATCAGCCTGGATGTATGGATTCTTCCCTGAAAATTCATGGAGAATTCATCAGATGAAGGAAGCCCAAATGTTGGGAAGGGAAGGGATCCCCTTGGACCTTCATATCCAGCAAATGGATACAGGGAAGACGGTTTCTCCAGAGGCCAAGTCCTCTAGAGGAAAAAACTGCCACAGAGCAAAAGAGAAATGCCTGGCCAAATCCATTTATAATCACAATCTAATAATGCTTAACAATGCCCTATGGGATAAGCCTAAAGAAAATTATGGGAGTAATTACAAGGGTTCACATTAGTGATAATTTAATAATCATCCTCCTTGGCATATCTCTCTTCTTGAGATGGATAAGTTGGATTGCATTAGACAGATTTCTTCTCTGCCTGCCACTTATAAACCATGTGACCTTGGAAAAGTCCCTTCAATTCTAGGCTTTCTTACATTTTTATCATCTGTAAGAAGCAGGATATAATGCAGTGAAATTCTACAATAGCACTTGCTGTGATAAAGACACTTGAGAAGAATCTTGAGCAATAGAGGTGGATGGTCCCCCTGACCCCAATATTCCTTCTGCTCATTCTCTCTCCATCTGGCTGCTGAAATGAGATTCCTATGAGGTTCTGGAATCGTTGCTACCATCCTGGAAGAACCAGATGATCAAAGGGCCCAGAATTATTCCCGCTGATTTTTAAGCTGGAGTGTGCAATTGGGTGCCTCCAGGTGGCATCAAGCCAAGCTGGGACCAGGATGGATTTGGATCAGAAAGCCTGACTCCTGGAATTTCTGGCCTCTGAGCCCATTTCAATACTTATGTGACTGAATTTACTGAATGCCACATATCTCATAAATTGTCATTGAAGATTAAATAAGGTAACGCATATACAACCCTTAGCACATAGTAAGTGTTCCATAAATGTTAACTAAAATGGTTACTATCATGAGACAACGGAAAGGCAAATATGTTTACCTTATAGATTTTCATCATGATTTAGGAGTGGGTTTAAAAATCTGTTGTGTCTGTTAACTAAATTACATTAGAACTAAAACAGTCTTGTTTTTTTCTTTTTTTTTTAAATTTTTTTTTTTTTTTTTATGATAGTCACACAGAGAGAGAGAGAGAGAGAGAGAGAGAGAGGCAGAGACACAGGCAGAGGGAGAAGCAGGCTCCATGCACCGGGAGCCCGACGTGGGATTCGATCCCGGGTCTCCAGGATCACGCCCTGGGCCAAAGGCAGGCGCCAAACCGCTGCGCCACCCAGGGATCCCTAAAACAGTCTTGTTTTAATCTGATATTCTCCTGCCCTTCTGTGAAAACTATTAAAAATAACATTTATCAAGACTTCAAGCCACTCAACTACTTAGAGGTATATTTTCAGTTATGGGTCCCTCAAGAGCAGATGTTGTACAAAAATGGAGGACTTCTCTACTAATGGAGACAACTAATTGGCAACACTCGGTCTTCATGCGTTCTAAGTAATCAAAATCAGAATTTTGCATTCATTTTTCTTGAGTGGATTCAGTGTTCACGTTTGCCCTCAGCTTCTCCTCTCCTCCTCTTCTTCTCCTCTTCTTTCTTTTTTTAAAAGAAAAATGTTGATTTTCTTCAGAGATATTGGAACAGCCCACTGCCACATAGTGGCAGCAGAGATGAGGGCCAATCAGGGTTATTCCTGTTCATCTGGGGGACTACTTTGCCTCTAGTCTTAATCTAAAATATGTTCATTTCTTTCTTTTCCTGTCTTTTCTCTCTTTTTTCTTTTTGTCTTCCTCCTCTCCCACCCCTCTCATTTCAATCCCATGGGAGATTGGTGTGCTGGTAAGGAACTAAGCCTATATATTTTTTAACGTTTTGCAGAAAGGGCTTCCTTAACTTATAATTTAATATCACACCTATTTCTACTCTAGGTAAATACAAGGCAGGCATGACTGATAAAATAATGTCCTTTAGTAAACTCTATTCTAGGATACTGTATCATTACCTATATATATATATGTATATTTTTATACCTATATATATATATAGGTATAAAATATATATAGGTATATATTTATATGTATATAAAAATATGTATATTTATATACATATAAAAATATGTATATAAATATACATTTTATATGTATATATAAAATATATATAGGTATATATTTATATATATTTATAGGTATAAAATATATATATATATTTTTTTTTTAATAAATAAGGGTTTACCTAATAAATTCTTAGAATTACGTTCCAGGATAGAAGTTTGTTACTATACATCCATGTTTCTTTGTATTAGTTGAGGAGAACTTTTGTTTTAAAAACTCCCAAGAAACCCAGTTGGATTTGATGCTGGTTGATAAAAATAATTTAAAATGTACCTCATTTTTTTCAGTTCTAATCAGTTTCTCGTAGGTTGTTCAAAACATAGAATAAATATGTCCAATAGTCATTTTTGAGTCACTTGAAACCTACTTTGCAGGAAAGTGTGGTACTCACTGTTTGAAGTGGGGCTGGGCTTTCTTCATTTGTCCAAGTCAACTGGCCCCTCTGGTCCCGATGGGACTTTTCTCCTTGGGTCGCACTACTAGGGGTCCTGGTGACACCCACCTCTCAACAGCCCTTAGCAGCGATGGAACAGTGATAGAATTTTGTGTTTGGCATTTGGGTCCTTCAGATGAGCTGCATCTTGGGGAGGGATTAAGTGGAAATCACCCAGCAGCCCATCTGGGCTGTGGCTTTTCTTTCTCTTTGGGTAAAGCTGCCACTGAACCATAGAGAGACTTGAACCATCCTAGAGGAATTGCTAATTTTCTCTTTTGTTTCTTTTCTTCCTTCTTGATGTTAAGACACAGAAAGGCCTCTTAGAAATGCTTTCCACATGCTGTCTTATTTCTCTCTTGATTTGGCCCATTATGATCTGTTTACCACTACAGGAAAGAAAATAAAGGGAAGGGGCCACCTTTGTCACTCTGCCCAAAGCATTTGACTTGTAAACAGCGCGGACTTTCCAAAAGGTTGCTTGCTGGTCTTCCAACTATTTTGAGGACCCTCAAAGTGCAGAGAGTCAAACTTGGTATTAAATAACCACCCAGGATGTGGCTGTCAACTTGAGGTGTTAAGAGGCAAGGTTTATTTAAAAACCTGGTTAAATATGGGGAGTACAGTTACAATCCAGGCTGCCCGAGACTCCAACACCCAATTGGATGTTGATGCAGGCAGTCTATCTGGTCCATTTTCACAGATGTATAATATGCTACACCTGTTTCAGGATCTGCAGCGAAAGTTTCCTCCTTAGCCCTTTCTCACCTAGACCAGCAAACACTTCCTTTAGCCCAACCTGTGCTTCATTATCATCCATGGATGTATTCCACACCTTCATTTTTATCCCATGAATATAAAATACATTATTTTAAAAACATTTTAGGGATCCCTGGGTGGCACAGCGGTTTGGCGCCTGCCTTTGGCCCAGGGCGCGATCCTGGAGACCCAGGATCGAATCCCACATCAGGCTCCCGGTGCATGGAGCCTGCTTCTCCCTCTGCCTGTGTCTCTGCCTCTCTCTCTCTCTCTCTGTGTGACTATCATAAATAAATAAAAAATTAAAAAAAAAACATTTTAGATATTTTGTATATATTTTTAACTATTATACATACTCCTAGTGTTGGGGGGAAAACAACAAGAAACGTTAAGTATTTTGTTATGATTTAACATTCTACCGCCAGAATCCCAAACTCAACTTTGAGTGATTTTTGTTTTTTTCTTTCTCTTTCTTTCCTCTTTTTTTAAAGCTTGAAAAAACAATTTTAATTCAATGGGCTGTGTGGAGGTTGTCTTTAAAAACAAAAACAAAAACAAAAACAAAAACACCCAGGGGATCCCTGGGTGGCTCAGCAGTTTAGCACCTTCGGCCCAGGGCATAGTCCTGGAGACCCGGAATCGAGTCCCACGTCGGGCTCCCTGCATGGAGCCTGCTTCTCCCTCTGCCTGTGTCTCTGCCTCTCTCTATCTCTCTCTCTCTGTGTCTCTCATGAATAAATTAAAAAAAGAAAAATCTTTAAAAAAATAAAAAAAAAAACATTTCAATGTTTCTCATTTAAACTCTCTTAAAAATTCCAGTCCCCCCTCCACCCCTTCTTTCTTTTTAGGGCAGAGGCTTTAACTTTTCTGGGTTTCTGTTTCATCATCTGCAAAACAGGGAGACTATCTGTTTTGCCAGGAGCTGTAAGGATTTAAAGATAATATACATTCGATGCCTACCTAACATGTAGAGGGCAGTTACCCAAGGAGAGGGGCTGTTTTGCACTCACTTATCCATGCAGGCAGGGACGGCCTGGGCCGCCACACCTTTAGTCCGCCCACCCCACAGGGCCTCAAACACACCTAAGCTGTGTGATCAACAATTGATAATTTTAGAATGCACTTGGCTAATTTCTCGGATCCCACTGCTACAAATAGTCCCCGGTTTCGCCCAGGTTCAAAGTTCACGACGGCCTAGGGGCATAAAGATGAATTATTTGATTCCAAGAAGAAACAGGAGACTGTGTGTCAGGCTGCTTTGCAAATCAATTCACCTCCCCTCCTCCAAAGATGCTCCTTCCTACTGAAGATATACGGCTTTACAAGGATTTTGGCAGCATGCGTGTTTGCCATGTCAGAGGGCAAGGTGCATGCAGATGTAATATCACCGAGCGGTGTAATCCGAGCGTGCATGAAACATAACTGCGGAGGGCACGCCTCCACCCCGAGGGAACTCTCTGCCACGGGCCCTGACAGCGCCTCAAATAAGCACCTTACCTAATCTCCCTTGTTGATTCCTATCTGCGCCCAGTGATTTCATGCAGCTGCCATCTGCTCACCGGTTAGGGCATGTTGATCGTGGCTGCGCTGTAATTAGAGCCGGGGTCTCGGATGGTAACGTAGACTGTCGGCCTGTTGCCGAGATGGGGCAAGATCCTAATGAGACTAGAGGGAGGGAGCCAAAAGGTGAACTTTACAGCCAGCATGGCTGGGTTCTGCTTCTCCTATGTTATTGAACTCTCTATCCCCAGGGCTTGATATGGAGGCATGCCCAGTAAGTGCTGGGGATAGACATGATTGAATGACTGCCCTCACACAACTAAGCACTTCCACCACGGGGCAGCTCTAATTGTTTGCATATCATCTTTGGGGCTATTTTATAGATATGTGTGATAAGCTGCTTGTAGGGTGTAGACAAAATTCATTCGTTCGTTCATCACATATGTATGGAGTGGCCACTCTGCCCAAGGCCTGGTGACCTTTGTATGTTGGGAGTTCAGCACACAGCCCAGGACACAGGGTGAGCTGGATACATGTCAGATGCAGGAATGAATAAAGCATGTCTGGGAAGGGTACAGCTGAGTCTGTGGAAAAATGAACTGTGTGAAAAGCAAAGCCTTCCGTCCTCCCCTTAGGGTCTGCAGAACCTAAGAGCTCTGACCAAGTTCAGCACTTCGGTGCGGATGGATTGAGAACTTCCTGGGCCACCTGTGCATCAAGGCTGCCCGGAAGGTGTGCTAATATGGCCACAGAGTCTCTGAGAACCGAGAGATGTTCAGTCTCAGAGGGACCCAAGAGATCAAGGACAAGCTCCTCTCTGACAGGTGGGGAAACTGAGGCCAACAGAAGGGTTGCAACTTATCCTCAATGATGGAAGGGGGTGAAGATAGAACCAGGACTAAGGGTTGGGGGGAGGCTGGGTGGTTCAGTTGGTTAAGCGTCTACCTTCAGTTCAGGTCATGATCCCAGGGTTGTGGGATTGAGGCCCGCATCGGGCTCCCTGCTCAGTGGAGAGCCTGCTTCTCCCTCTCCCTCTGCTGCTCCCCATGCTTATGTTCACTCTGTGTCAAATAAATAAATACAATCTTAAAAAAATAAAAATAAAAAAGAACCAGGACTAGGATGTTGGGCATCTGCCGGCTGTGGCCACAGGACCTCCCTGTAAGCTACACAAGCTTATATACACTCTAGGGAAGAAGACACAGACAGAAAGGAAGAAACAAAGGTACAAATATTCAGAGAGTAGGAAGCACTCAGAAGAAAAAAAAAATAGAGTGGGGAAGGAGGAAGAGGGTTTGAATCTAATCGCACCATTTACTAGCTGGGTGATACAACTTGCTAAGCTTCTCTGAACTTCAAAGCTTCATTTGTACGCTAGGGGGTTTAATTATAGTACCTGTCTCATCTCATCTTATAAGATGCCAAGAACACAATCTGGAATATGTGAGCACTTAGTAAATGATGAGATGATGATCACTGTTACTGCTTTTACTTAGATAGAGTGGTCAGGGTAGGCCTCTGAGGAAGTGATATTTAAACTGAGCCAAAAGGATTAGAAAGAACCAGCCATGGCTTTTTCTGGGCAAAAATAGCAGTGTGTGCAAAGGCCCTGAGGCAAGCTGAAGCTTTGTGTGCCCAAGGAATACCAAGAAGACTAGTAGCTGGAGAGCATTTGGCAAGACTGTGCATCATGTGAAATAGTTTGAGAGGAAGGTAGGGTGTGTAGACCCTGATAGAGACTATGGACTTTTATTCTAAGTGGAATACAAAGTCACTGGAGGGTATACTACTCAGCAGATTGCTACGATATTGCTGCATAACCTACAATCTTCAGACCTCACTGATTCACAAGAATAAATATTTATTTTTCTAACCAACTAGTCTAGAGGTTAGTTGGGGTTTGGCTGATATTGACTGGGCTTGGCAGAACTTGGCTCCAAGCTGTCACTCAGGTGTCAGGTTTCCTGAATGTGCCTCACTCTGAGGCTCATGCTGTAGAGGTACAGGCTATGAGAGAAGTACAAGGGAGAACTTACTCATGCAAGCATATTTCACAACTCTGCTCATCGTGTTGGCTGATATCCCCTATGGGCCAGAGAATCATATGACCAAGGCCCCAAATCCAGGAGCAACAAGGTCCACACCACCCATCATAAGGCCAAGGCAAGGGCAGTAATATACACTATTACTACATGGGCTGTGATTGGGCCAAAGATTTCATGCTACCCACAGGAAACTGGGTTGCCTTCCCCAGACACCTGCAGTGCCCATCAGGGTCAAGGCCTAGCGGATTTTCAACTGCCACTATTTCATGCCGTCTTCCCCTGGTCTCTGAGCACCAGCCTCACCCTGCCCTATTTTGGACCAAATTAGGTCAACTTCCTGATGGACCTGGCTTTAATGAGCAGCCAAATCACCCAATCAGAAAGATGGCCCTTGACAAATCACATGCTGGCTTGTTCCACCTTAACAATGGTCTTTCCGTATCTTCTGGCTTTCTCAGAGTCAGCCCCCCCTGTGACTCTGGCTGGGAGAGGAGACACATTTGAGGCCTGCCCAGGAGTCTCCACAGGCCTGGCATAGGGTTTGGCCTAACAGTAGCTCAAGTTGGGGCTGGAAGGAGCAGGAGTGTTTGTTTTCCTTGGCAGAGCTCTGGCACATGCACATTCTTCACTGGGTTAAAATACAGTGTGCTTTTTCAAACTGGATGACCTATGTCCCCCGTTACATTTTATCTGCACTGTAGCCCCCCCACCCATCTTCAACTTCGGTCTTGGAACTATTTGAGGGGAAAGAAAGAGGAATAAGAAGAAGGGGAGGAGGCAGGGGGAGGAGAGGGGGAGGACGAAGGAAAAGTATATGAGAAGGGTGTGGCATTGAGGGGGTGGGTGTCTATGAAAATTTATGTGCTGAAAAGCAGCTGTAAAACGTTTAATGTTTCAATGAATGTTTTATGTTTACAATAAAAAATCTTTCAGCCAAGAAGGCCTTTAAAATGCTACATTTCCAAGCAGATCCAGGGAAAAGAGTCAAAGGGAGAAGACTCCCACAAACCCTTCTCTGTTGTGACCCCCAAAAACTGAGCATTAAAATGAGGTCCCTCCACATTGTGCATGTTAGCGTCCAGCTCAATCATTAGCAAGGAAGGAATAATAGCCTTGCTACATGGGGAGACTGGCAACAAGAATGAAAAACACGCTCATTTTTCTCAAAGCCAAGTACCCATGGCACGAAGCCTTGGAAACTCAGGCTTTGGAGTGGGATGGCAGGGGGAGTGGGGCAAGACGCCGGGCTCAGCCCAAACGCTTGCTGAAAGACTTGATTGTTATCAGTCAGTCCATGACGGCTGATCAACTGCCATGAGCCTGGGCTCTTCCAGGAAAGAGCCTGGCTTCCACAAAGAGATGTGGGTTCAAGTCCAAACTCCACTCGGAACCGGCTCTGTCTCCCTTAGGTACGTTCTTAACCTCTAGCAACTCTGGTTTCTTCACTGATAAAATACAAGTGGCAGGGATCGCTGGCTAGTACCAAATAAATGGCATGTGCTGTGGAGCCAGATGTGTGGTGACGTCGGCTCAGGGCAGGCTGTGCATATACCAGGTAGAAGAATCGAGACTTCATGTGGCAGGAAGCTGGGGGCTGCAAAAGCTTTGAGAAAAATGTGAGTTGTGTTCTTCTTTCCTTAACTGATGACTTCAGTCAAGTCATCCTGTGGGTTTTCAGGCTGAGAAGCCAGTTTTACTTTTTATCTCCTCTGAAATTCATATTTTCCATGTTGCATTCAGGTAATAGAAATGCAATGTAGCCCACAGCCCCTTCCTCATCAGGTCCCTTCTTGCCTTCTTATACAACGTTCATGCAGCTACTCAAAAGAAATAAATATGAACCAAAAATCACGGTCAGCTTCTCTGACCCACCCTGCAATTTTGAGCCTATGAACCTTATAATTCCTGTTCCTTCTGCTCATTATGCTCTTCCCCAAACCCCTTCCTCTTTTAGTAAACTCCAGCTTGGGCCTCAAAGCCCAGATATGCATCACCTCATCTGTGTCAAATACCCCTTAACAGTGCTCTGATATTTCTGTGCCCCGATATTCATCACACTGCCTTCAAAACATCTCTTACTTTTTTGATTTCTCCTCTAAACTTTGTCTCTTAAGGGTAGCTACAGAGTCTCAACCATCTTAGGATATTTCTCCTTAGTGTGTAACACAGGCAAGATGTGGACAGAGCAGATCTCCAGGAAAGCCTTGCCTTTGAAGGAATGAATAAATCAATGAATAGTAGAAAATACTGCTTCTTTTCTATGATGACAGAAGATGGGAGTGTGGCCTTCGAGGGACAACAGGGATAGGGCCATCGTTCCTCTTCTCATCTCATGACTGACATCGTTCACCCAGAGAGATGACACCCCCTTTGCTCTCCTGGGCAGGAAGAGTGGTGCTCCTTTGCCAGCTTCCACCTTACTCAGGAATAGGTAAGAGTCAGGGACTGATCTGCTGTGTAGCAGGAACCCTTCTAGACCTCTGTGGTACCAAGACAAAGACACTCAAGTGTCTGCTCCAAGGAGAAAGGTGGCTGGTACAGCTCACTTCCTGCTCATGAGCTCGGGGGGATGTTTGTGGACTGGGGTGGGGTGTGCTTGGGAGACACTAAACAGGCCCCTTCTGTTCTCCCATAACAGAAGACCCTGCCCTTTCTTCTCTCTTTGGGATATCCAGGAAGCAGCCACAGCCCGAGTAGACTCTAAGCTGGGGAGCCCCCTCGCTCTTACTGTGAACCCTGCCAGTCACGGCAGTGGCGGTCCACTAGACAATTTCAAACGAATCCCCTGAAGTTTCACAAGAACCCCAGACACAAGAGAGATGAAGGATGGAAACTCACACGATAAACCAAAGTGAAAACAAAACCATGTCACCAAAGCCCATGTGAACTGAAACCACAGGGGAGAGCACTCTGACTCTCCAGACACAAACAGTTTGACCTGCGAGTGAGTCACCAGTGAAGCCAGAACGAGGCTAGGGAGAGAAGGCCCACTTGGGGGGGGGGGTCACTCATGGTGTTGTAGGGACCCTCTGTACTTTCCATTCCCTAGAGATTTGAGTAGAAGGAAATAAAGCATTCCTGGAGCACCCTGCCTCGCCCACAGGCTCTGGTCAACAATGTAGACACAAACCCCCGGTGGGTTTTCACAAGCACCCTAGCTAGGAATGACCCCAGAGATTAGCCACACCTGGAGTTTGGGTTCTTTCCTCCAGCTACACGTCACCAGAGTGAGAGTCACGGAAGCGGGAAGCTCTTCCTGCCCTCCCAGCAGCCCCCAAACTGCCTTGATCATTGACCACTGCCAGCAAAATTAAATTTTGAGCATACCCTCTACAACTGTCCACTTATTTATCCAGAAATGATGTCATACGCCACTAGATAGGACATCACAAAACATTCAGAGAAGTAGGGATTGAGATGAATTGAAATAAAAGTTAAATGTAAACAGAAGCTGTGATTTTTTTCTTTCCCCTGGCCCAGTGTAGGGGTCACAAGGCACCCAGATTAAAAACAAAACAAAACAAAAAAAAAAAACACAGGCTGCCCAGTTAAAGCTGAGATATAGTTTTGCTTAAAAAAAAAAAAAAAGTGTGTTATCTTAAATTAAAATTTAAATGGGCATCTTGTATCTTTATTTGCTAAATCTAGCAACCCTAAGGGGTCGGCAAATGTTTTCTGTGAAAGGTCCAGAGTGAATATTCTAGGCTTTGGGGAACAGATGGTGTTGGTGGCTACCATTCAAATCCCCACTGCAGTGTGAACGCAGCCCTAGGCAAGTCCTACACAACGGGCAGGGCGATACCCCAACAAAACTTTATTTATAAAAACGAGTAGTGGGATAGACTTGGTGTGGGCTGTGGTTTGCTGACCCTGCCCTAATGGACCATCCTGGGCACATCCCACCAAGGAGAACCCCGGCCTACGAAGAGAAGGGCTTCCATTTGCACAGTTGTCTGGCAACCCGGCATATCCGAAAGAAAGCCCTTGTCTGGTATTTTCTCTGGGGGTCGGCAGTGGGGCCTGGGGAGCGGTCAGAGGACAGTAACGATAACCTCTTGCATAACAAGGGAGCGTAAAAGGAGGGAAAGCAGGAGCATATGTGCGCCGCAAACGCACGTGTGCACGCGCACACAGAGAAACTGCTGGAACCAACACACCAGCTCTGTGGACCTGCATTCAGCGTGTCGAACTAAATGCTTCCCCTGCCCCAATTACAAGCGTTTCAATCGGCCAACTGGCAGCCATAACAACGCATTAACCTTTTTGCCAAATCAATTCCACCAAGTCCCCTTCCAGCACTAAGAGAAATTAAATGGCACCCCCACGCCCAGGAGGAGGGGCCCGCTCTCTGCTCCCAGACACGTCGGAAGCCCCTTCTGCACCTGGAGTCCTGAGCAGCGGCCTCCGCGTCATCTCGGGCACCAGCAGCCAGCTTCCCGAGGCTGTCTGTCTGTCGGCCCCCTGCAGCCTGCTGGGGTGCAGAGGTCTGGGCAGGACCGCCGCCGCCAAGCGCTATGAACAGGACCAGTCTTCGCAAACCGGGCGGCATTTGCTCTGCACCAGATGAAGCTGCTTGACTCAACTTCCAGAAGCCCCCGATGGGTACCTTCACGCAGAAACATGTGGGCACGGTGCACCTGTGAGTCACATCAGGGTCTGAAGCACGGCCCGAGACCCCAGTCCTTCCTGAACCCCTCTTTCAATTGCAGCTCGATGGCCTGGGCGTGTTTTCTAAGAAATGAAGTTCTTGCAAGGTGAAACTGTTTCCAACTCAGCAGCACGATAGTGCATGGGGCTCACGCCGAGACGGCAAGTGAGTGATAGCAGCAAAAGGAGGCCCGGGCAAGGGGGCCCTGGGTGAAGGTGGTCCAAGAGGGGACAGGGCGGGCTACCCTTCGATGCTGAGCTCCTGAGGCAGGGAGACAATCTGGAAGGATCGTCTAACTTCACTAAGGATGTGTGGATGTGTGTATAACAAGAGATGCACAATTCTATTGTGTCTGATCCTGATTATTCAAAAACTCAGTTCTTGTTTCTTTGTGCGTGATAAGGGGTCTCTCCACACCCCTGCCAGCTCAGCCCTCTGTTCATCAGACCCACTGTCACGCAGCTCACTTCTACAGAATTTTCTCAGCTTGGAGGAACTCTAGGACTGCTGAAGATGGGTAGCTTCCTTTCTGAAAGCACTGGCACCTGGTCGGCTCCTCAGTAATTACTGCCTACGTGTGGTTCTGCTGTTTCCCACAGGTAGGTGAGGAGGAGAAGGTCTGGCTACCAAAACCCGCTATGACAGTTTGCTCTGGCCAAGCTAAGAAACGTCCTTCCTTGAACTACCTTGAGAAGGGTCTTTGGGATCATGCATTCATTCAACAAATGTCTTTGGACCTAGGTACAGAAGCATCCAGAAGAAGAGCTACAGCCTTAGCCATGGGGAGGCCTCAGTATGGCTGGGAAATCACCCAGGGTACAGAGGTTACTCTTGGCCTATCACAGGCCTCTGTGATTGTTCAGCCATGGAATAGGATATACTTTATTCCGGTGATGGAAAAGGTACAGTCTACCAGAAAGGCATGGCTCCTAGCCATTGACTCATTTCCCATCACCCTATGTCTTCCTAGATCCAAGACTAAATTGGAGATACAGGACATGGCATTTAGGTGACCCAGCGATGAGGGCAAAGAAATAGCACAGTCTGATGGGCACAAACCCGTGAAGAGTCGGATAACGTTTAGAGGACAATTCCTGTCCACTGTCCACTGCCGACCTGCTGATCTTCAGGGTGAGGGCAGGGTGGCAGCGTGGTTAGGGGCACAGACTCCAGGACAGGTAGCTCTGCTCTGAGCCCCGCTGTGGTCTCTGCTCATATCTGCCTGTCAAATGGGCAGTCTCCCCTGGCTCACCTCCTGCCCCCTTGTGCTGGGAGAAGCAAGTGAGATGGTGGCAGTGAGAAGGCTTTGGAAGCCTGACAAAAAATGTGAGGGATTGTGAAGGGGCGAGACAAACAAGTAGCTGTTTTGTACCAACACACACCTGTCTAATAAAAGTGAGAAAAATACAGACCCATACATATTGTAATGTGCCAGTCGTCCCAAAGTGGTAGGAATCTGATTATTTAAAAATTCCCTCTACATCGTGACATCTCCTTGGCCAACTGCAGCCAGATTTTGATTTGTAAAGCCTAGAGTCATACACAGGGATAATCTTCAGATTACCAGCAATACATAGACACTGATTTTGTGTCCAATTATTTATAACAAAAAAGTGATAATGACAATGCTTCTATCTCACCCAGTGGCAAGAGTGCACTTAATACATAATATTAGGATGGAGGACACTTATCTTTTCAACTCCAGCAGCTCCTGGAAAGCTTGAAATGGCTGCAGTCTCCTCTCTGACAACCTTCTGAACTTTTATGAGTCCAACACACACAAGGGCTTAAACATGTCACTTTTACCTAATAGAACTGTTTTTTAGAAAGACATAATCAGAACCTCTAGCTTTCTGGCAGTTGGCAGCTGCCACTTAGGAGCCCACCTGGAGTTGCTGAAGGCCACACAAGCCAGCTGGCTCTGACCGGGAAGTCCCTGCTACATTAGAACTCACAGAATCACGTTAGCGCCTTTCTCCTGGGATGGGGGAGATGGATTAAAAGCAATAAATACTGATAAAGGGAACTGGCTGTCTGGGAACACGTGGCCTTGAGGAGGGACAGGGGAGGGGAAAGAGTGACCTGGAGCCAGTGCACCCAGGATGTGCCCCAGGGCCTCACGGGCGTCTCTTCTGCAAATGCTCTGTACCAGTCTCGGCAAGACAGAGACACAAGGGAGTCAGGAAAGGAGCGGGCAAGGATCTAGGATACCTACAGTTTTATACCTTGTTCTCTTCCCATAGAATCCAGTAAATTTAATTACGTCGAGGCCTCTATCCGTCACTCTGCAAATCTAGTCTCTGCTCTGCAATCTGTTTTATGGGCCTCTGTGACTAAGGCAATAATAAAATGTACAATAGATATATGAAAAACATTGTGAGCTATGGATAATCATAAACTTGAGTACATGTCTGTGTTCATGTCTGAAAATAGAAGGCACCAAAGACGGCTGAGGAGAGAGCACAGGGTACCAACTAGAAGGGGAGAAGCGGAAGCTGTTGGTGACCCCGGTCAGATCATATTTTATCAGCCACTGTACCATCTCCCAATTTTGTGACCTTCTCTAGAGAAAAATCCTTGGTCAATGTCTTTGCTCAGCTCTCCAGAGACACCTGGGAAGGTTGAGCCCCCCCCGCCCCCAGGAGATGAACTATGGCTGGTTCAATTAGCCTTGCCCTCTGGCTTGAGGTGGAGCAGTTTTGAAGTATAATCTATACTCCACAGCTCCCTAAGCCTTAGGACAAAGGGAGACATCACCCAAGGTCACAGCTCTTGACTCCTTTCCCTTCTCCAATTTTGTTTTCCTCAACCGTTACTTCTGAGAACACTGCCTCCATCAAGTACGTGCAACCAAATCTCCATCTCAGCCTCTGCTACTGGGTGACTCAAGCTGAGACAGTTCAAAAAAAAAAAAAAAATCATTAAAGGCCAGAGTCTCTTGATTATCAGGTGTCTGGCAGATAAATTGGGAGGATCCACCTACCAAGAGGTTAAGAGGAAGAGAGCAAGTGGGGATAGGACTTAGAGGTAGACAAAATGTGTTCAGATCCCTGGTCCAGTTGTGCATGGATTCTGCTCAGACAGCACAGGATATGGAGCATCCTGTGATTCACAAGGTCTGGATCAGACACAGCCCCTAAAGCACAGCAGGTGGGGAACCGGGCTTTAGTTCACCAACGTTCTGTGAAGTCTGAGACTAATGGCACAATGACAGAACAGGACTGGTGCACAGAGCGCGTACTGCAGAAGCCGAGGATGGTGTGGTGACTCCATGAGAAGATGAAGGTGCTAAGGACAGGCCACTGCCTACTCTCTCCTCAATATAGGGCAGGTCTAGGCTTGCAGACCCTACTATATGTGTGCTCGGAAGACCCATATGGCTGAGTGTAAAATTGGAACATTAATGGTTAATATCTGAATGATGCCTAGAATCAAAGCACCTCAAAGCAGAATATTGCCTCTGTATAAGTCAGGGTTCAGCAGGGATATGTATGTATATATATATGTATATCTCAACCATGAGAAACTGGCTCGTGATTACAGAGGCTGCAAAGCACCCAAATCTTCAGTTGGAAGCTAGAGAGCCTTCTGAAAGCTAGCAGGGCTTGAGGCTTAAGAAGAGATGATGTTTCAGTTTGAGTCTAGAGGCAAGAAAGAGACCAATGTCTAGCTTGAGAAACTGAGAAGAAGTTCTTCTCCCTTATTCCTCAGAGGGTCAGCCTTTTGCTCTATGCAGGCCCTCACCTGATTAGATAGGGCCCACCCACATTAGAGAGGGCAATCTAATTCATGCAGTCCACAGATTCAAATGTTAATCTCATCCCATAACACCCTCACAGTCAGACTCAGAATACTTTTTGGCCAAATAACTGAGCACCCCATGCTCAGTCAAATTGACATAAAATTAATCATCGCAGCCTTACTTACATATAAACCAGCTCTGCCCTCTAGCTCAGCTAGCTCAAGGACCTTACATATTTCCCAACTAGGAATAGAGATGGCTGTATTCGCTAGAAATGTCAGCCAACAGCCCTTTAGGAATGCAAAAGACAAATAGGTTCATTAACACAACAAATATTTATGAAATTCTGATTAGGAATATTATGGGAAAAGTGTTATGGGCAAAACAGGCATACAAATATTGAAGGTAAATTTAAGACTCCTGAGACTATACTCCTGAGACATATATGGAGGGGGAAAAAATACCCTTTTCAATTCTCTTAACAATCCTTGTATTTAACATAAAAACAAGAGTCTCATTTTGGTGCATCTTTAATGCCTAACAATTCAGTTTCAGAGTCAATGGTGATCACAAGTATCTAACTAGAATTTAATACCACTGTTTTGTTTCCTTTATATTTATTTTTATGAATATTTTGCATTTATGACAGATTATACTGCCCTTATCCATTTATACTAGGGATATAAAACTTTCCTTATAAATAGCTTCACATAGTAAGTATATATAAAGATAAATTAAAGCCAAATAATATGATAGATGAGTAAATAGGCCAACCATTGTGAAGGTGGTATAAAAATGAAGCTTGGGAAACACTGCTTTACATTATTAGTATGCGAAAACTAAAAAAAAAAAAAGGGGAGGGGGGAGGGTGGGTAAAGAAACAAGCCCTGAAAAGTCTAGCAAGAAAAGATGAGAAGAAAATAAACAGTCATCCATTCAGGTTCATAATGACACAAAATAAACGTTCCCTCTATTTTTGCTAAAACATCATGCTACTTCTCAAGAAAGGAGGGAATCAAACTTAATGGAAGCAGCTCCTAAGCCCTTGCTAAGACTTACAGAAACAATTACTTCTACCTGCCATAGATTCAAAAGCCATAGGGAAATAGGCTAGCTCAGGAGTATCTAAACTAATTTCCATTGATTTACTTCTATTTTATTTAAATTAACTAAAGGATTTGAGTCAAAGTTCCTTAAAGTCAGATATGCCCATACCATATCCAGGTGGTTAATTAAGTATAAAGGTCTAATTTCTGATAAAAAAAAATTAGCTACGAATATTGATGAGAGCATATTCTAGGCATTAAATCTCTATATCAAATTATCCTAAAACTTAGAGGTGTAAGACAACTACTTACTCTGTTTGTGCATTCTGTGAGTCATGAATTTGAATAGGGCACCAAGTGGACATTCTGACATTCGGAAGGTGGAATCATCTGAAGGCTTGGTCATTCCCTTCATGTCTGATGATTGATGGAACCTCAGTTTCTTCCCAAGGGGGCCTCTCTGTGTGGTTTCCACATGAGCTACATTGAACTGCCTCACAGCGGGTTCCAAGGGTAAGCATCCCATGAGTGAGGGAGACCCAGATGGAAGCTATATCATCTTCCACCATCTCATAGCAGGGTCCCACAATGTTGGAAGTGAGTCCATAAGGGTAGCCCAGACTCAAGGATGAGAAGATAGAATTAGGCTCTACCTTTCATTGGGAGAATGTCAAAGAATTTGCAAGCAGCCCGGACAGGAAAAATGCCTCTGCACCCTGGCATTACTTCCCTCCTCTTACAAACTTCCTGCCCCATAGCAATCATCATGGTCCTTGCCCACACACATTATTATCTGAGTGCCAAGTTGGAGGGCTTTACCCTGCCTCTTCTCAATCTCATGGAACTAACTTTACAACCAAAAAATCCCACATAAATGAGAAGGAAAAGTAGGTGAGAAAGCCAAGGATGAGAGAAAGGAAGTAGGAACTGATGGAGTGAAAATGGACAGAAAGAACAGATTTATATTCCTTTGTAACGAGTCTATGTTGAGACCATGGATGTTCAAAGGAATTGGCACCAGAAAGATGTCCCAAGGAGACACAGCATCAGAGCGCATCTCTGAAGTCACATGTTCTATAAAAAGGTCTGGAAATCATCAACCTGTACCTTAAAAAGTAGAGCACCTGGCACCTTAATGAGAGTGTGCCTCTTGGCTCCAAGTTGTAACCTCAGTGCTACCCGGGACACGACATGCCCCATGTCAAACGTCAGACCCCGTTTCTAATGCATATAGGCAATAAAGCATCAGCCAATGGAAGAGCTACCCGAAAAGAAACAGTGGGTACTCCTGGGTCTTATTCAGCAAAGTCAAGCCAGATTCATTAAAAAGGAAAAAAAAAAAAACACACACACACAAGCAACTTCCTATAAGTGATAGCAAATAATCTCAGCATTATCTTAAAATAACACCAAATATCATGTGTGGGATGCAACAGTGGCACCAGTGTCCACTGCTCTTTCGTTGATCTGATATGTAAGTTGGGGATGTCGTTAACGATGATAATGTGTTACTCCAGGGGGAACAAACAGCGTGATTGGAATTTTGTAATCATTGCCCAGTTTCTGTATCTCCTGTGGTTAATGAGTTCCCAGGATTCATGGATTCCTGGCGGTTCTCTAATGAAGCCTGCTTCCCACATCCTATATGATAAGCCAAAAGAGAAGACTATTTGCGTTCTTTTCCTCCAAAGATTTCTTTCTCCTGGACTCATGTGAATGAATCCTAAGGAAATCTTAGTTATGGAGTTGGTGTGCTTAGCACATTTTCCGATAATAAAATGTTGGAAGGAGGGTGGGAGGGAAGGAGGGAAGAATGGATTGGAGGTGCTAGGCTTGTCATGAAAATCATCCTGACATAAATACTTTTCGGTAAGCAATCTGA
This sequence comes from Canis lupus dingo, assembly GCF_003254725.2. NCBI lineage: Eukaryota > Metazoa > Chordata > Mammalia > Carnivora > Canidae > Canis > Canis lupus. Next base: position 72,851,440 of record NC_064247.1, read on the forward strand.
CAATATGCAACCAGAGCCTTCAAAACAAAACAAAACAACTTTATACTCTTGGCTCCAGTAGTTCCATTCCCACAATGCTAAGACTTCCTCAAGAATTTATGGTTAAGGAGTTAAAAACAAACAAACAAACAAACAAACAAACAACTTAGGCATCCTAAAGTCACTAAGTTGCTCATCATATGGAAAGATCGGACCATGTGGTTGGCGACCTACAGGTTGGCAGCCTCACAGGATTAGTAAGGGGGGAGCTGTGACTTGATTGGGTCTGGGTCTGCCATTGCCCTGCACCTGTTTCCATTCACTATTGGGGGGAGGGGACGGGACACACTGCACAGCCGACTCGGGAGTCAAAACTGTGGGTTCAGATTCCGTCACCGTCCCTCAGCAGCTGAGTGACTCTGACCATAGTCTCTGGCCTCCATAGGAGTTTCTCAGGGCTGCTCTAACACTAACCACAACCGGGCAGCTTAAAACAACAAATTATTCTCCCACAGTTCTGAAAGCCAGGAGTCTAAAAGGAAGGTGTCTTCAGGGCTGTGTTCCTGTAAAGCCTTTAGGGGAGGATCTGTCCCTGTCTCTTTCAGCTGGGAGTGGGTGGCTCAGGACCAGTACCTGGCCACATCACTCCCTCCCTGCTTCTGGGGTCATCGGGCCTCCTCCTCCTCTTTCTCTTCTCTCAAGTCTTCCTTTGCCCTTTTTTTGTGGACAAGGACACTTGTCCTTGCATTTAGGGTTCACCTGGATAATCCAGGAGTATCTCCTCACTTCAAAATTATTAACTTGATTACATCTGTAAAGACCCTTTTTCCAAATAAAGCCACATTCGTGGGGTCCAGGAACTGAGGACATGCATGTATCTTTTGGGAGTGGGCCATCATTCAACCCACTACACTCTTCCTGAACCAGATTTTCCTCGTTTCTGAAATCGAGACCATCAAAGTCACAGCCTCCCTGCACCTGGGGAAGACTAAATTTCTGTTTTTCCTGTGACTTCCATGTTACAAGGAGGAAACTGGGATTCAAGAGAGTTCAAGCAGCATGTTTAAGGCCATACGGCCTACCAGCAGATGAGTCTAGACGGGGACACAGTGATATATAGTTCTCTTTGAAAGGAAGGCTATCTTCCCTCGTGGAATTGGAGAGAGGAAAAGCTGGGAGACTCCAGAGGCGACATAGACTGGCAGTTCTCAAAGTGTGGCCCAGGGACCCGATCAGAGGCTCTGTGAGGTCAGAACTCTTTTCATAGTAATGCTAAGATGTTATTTGAGTGATTTTTTTTTTTTTCATTTTCTTACAAGTAGAAGTGAAGTTCCTGGAGGCCCCATGACATGTGATATCGAAACAGACTGAATGCAAAAGCAGATGTGAGAGCATGGCTGTTTTCTATAAAGCCAGGCATCAAGGAGATTTGCAGGAATATAGAACGACACTACTCTTCTCACTATTTGTTTGAAAATGCAGTATCTTTTCATAAAAATGTCATTCTTGTTAACATGCAATGCGTTCACGATTTTTAAATGGATAAATAAAAACGTAATTGTTTTCTATTTTAATTGCTCATATGACAAGTAACGACAGATACAATCCACATAGCACAAGTTATTTGGGGTCCTAGGCAATGTTTTAAGAGTACAGAGTCCTGAGACCAGCATGTTTGGGAAGCGCCGATGTAGACCAAGGCTGGCACACAGTAGGACGCGCCCTACCCTTCCTTGCCTCACCTCCACATACACATGCAGGAGTGACTGCTGTTTCCCACGGAGTCCTGTCCCAGGTTCAAAGTCCTCTCCACATAGCACTACTGGTAGCCAGGACTCTGTCTACTGCTAGCAAAAGAAACTTGGCATAAGTAAAAAAACAAAAAACAAAACCCAACTACGGGAAAGATAGAGGCGAGTACACAGGATTGCAGGAAATAGTTCAGGAAGTACAATAGCAGTCTCAGGGACCCCAGAGACTGGCACCTTGGACTCAGGTCTTGTTTGCACGCGCGCACACACTCACACACACACACACACTCACACACACCCCCTACCCCTCATCGCTGCATCTCTCTCATGCCTACATTATGCAGGATGGCTGAGGGATGAGAACATATCCACTGGCAGCTCCGGGGTGATGTCTTTGTATCTCCAGGACCAGACGTGCAAAGGGGCTTCTGCTGAGCCTCGCTGTCCACATTCCACGGACACACTCTGAGGGGTCTCTCTTGAGTCAAATGCCCACATCTGGCTGAGAGCCCGTGGCCACGTGGTCTAACTGAAGTAAGAGGGAAACAAATTCTCCAATGGAGATGCTGGTCTTAGGACAAGAAGGGGAAAAACATGTCAGGATGAGGAGGGCTACAGGGGCCCTCCGCTCTGCTCAGGCAGGCCTAAGCCGTGGGTGGGTCCATGCTACCCACACAAATGATACCCAGGGTCCATTTCTACTTCAGGTCCACCTCCGTGACCCTCATTTTACAGATGGAAAAACAGTATCTTCTGTTTCCACACAGCTATTCTGGACTAGCTCTGTCAAGGCCCCATGCAGCTACCACAACAGAAGGGAGATAAAACCACAGCCTCCCGTGGTGCATAGAATCTAGGGCCGAGGGTCTTACTAACACAAGTAACTCGCTTCTCCATCAGTTTAGCCACCATCCCTCAGAAGAAACAAAAGGTAATACTGTGTATCTAATTATGATCACACAAAAGGGGACTTGGATCCAGCTAAACCACCCCCTTCGGTATCAGTGGAGGGTTGGCAAAGGCAGAGTCTGGGAGCAAAGGGCAAAGAGAGACTAAGAGTTCACATATGAGCTCTTATCCCGCCCATTAATACATGACCACTATGGGGACCTGAAGTAGATTTGTCTGCCGGCGCTTGGTTCTAGAAATAGCTAGTGATCAGGCAAGTGATCCTGCTTCCCTCTTTGTGTACCCTGCCTGGAAGCTCAGAATCCACCTTTACCTGGTTTACAGGCCCTACTGACACACATTTTACGAACTAGCCTTGGTCTTGATTTTGTGTTTTTCCTACTCATGTGTTACCTTTCCTTGATTTCCCTATTTCCCCCCACTTTTATTACACACTGTTGGGCACTCCAACTGCTTTTTTACTAACACTGCAAAAGTAAATAGCTCTTTCCTGTATTTCCTCATTACGTTTTCTTGATGCAACTACATGTTTGAGGCGAACGTGATAACCACTACACTACGGAAACTGGCCCCAACTACATGTTTAATGACAAAATGAAGCTGACTGACCAGGTTGCAGGGAGAAAGCCCTGCATATCTAATGCAACCTCCATTTTCCCATGAAGGCTGTGTTAGCAGCTGTGGGGAAACCAAGGCTGGTGTGTCTCCCATCTCCCTGTGTGCAGCTGTTCTGGAGACTAGCCTGCCAAGAAGATTTGCCCAGGAGTTAGTGCAGTTAATAATCTGATGCTGGGAGAGAGTGGCATGGAAGAGTCACAAAATCTGATGATTTGTTTTTCTCTCACTTCATCTCTACATGGAAACACTAAAAATAGGAATAAAATACAAAATAGGATAACAGATCCCCTTAAGAGAGCCCTCTGTTTATGCACTAATCTTAACAGAGCTAAGTAACAAAGCACAGGGTGGATGGAGAGGGCAAGCAAAAGGGTGCAATGTTAGCAACAGAAACAGAAGACAAAACAAAAGACTGCTGGAAGTTTCCAGATAATCAGAAATCCAAGGAGCCCCAGATATCATGGATGTCCCAAGCTGGCTCTGACGCTAACAGGTGCTCCCAAGAACAGTGTGTTCCTCAAGGGCTCACACCATAGCTAACCCATGCTGAGGTGCCAGAAGCAGACCCCGGGTTTGGCATAAAACTGAGATATAGCGTTGGCGGAAAGATGGGAGTCTCTTCCTGTGCAAACCACTGGGCACCGTGTTAAGTGTTCTGCATGCACCATTTCATTGATATTACTGGCTCCATCTTTCAGATGAGGCAAGATCAGCCATGGCCATGTTGGATATCCTATCTCAGAATGATGTGATGCCAAACATGCTGAGCAGAGAGGCCCAGGAATGATGGTGCCATGCCCTGATCTTTGTGCAATCCTGCCATTTCCCTGATGAAGCCTTCCCCAAACACCTAGCCACCTCATTTCTTTTTTCACTCATCATTTGCTCCTTCATGCCTTCATCCATCAAACACGCATGGGCTCAGGTATGGTGAGAAATATCAGGACCAAAAGGCTCACAAGGCAATGTCCTTCTCTGAGATGGGGTGTTATATATCGCAGTCAACTTGTGTCACCCCAAATTATACATCGAAGTCCTGATTGCCAGTACCTATAAGTGTGACCTTATTTGGAAATAAGGTCTTCGCAGATGATCAAATTAAGATGATATCATACTGGAGTAGAGTATGCAACCTCTTTGGGGCCTAATCCAAAGACTGGTGTCCTTATCAAAAGGGGTAATGGAAAGGGAGGCGGGCAGGGGGTTGGGGTGACTGGGTGATGGGCACTAAGGGGGGCATCACTGGGTGTTATGCTATATGTTGAAAAATTGAACTCCAATAAAAAAAAAATAAATAAAAATAGAAGCTTGCGAAGGGAGGAAGGAAGGAAGGAAGGAAGGAAGGAAGGAAGGAAGGAAGGAAGGAAGGAAGGAAGGAAAGAAGAAGAAGAAAGAAAGAAGAAAGAAAGAAAGAAAGAAAGAAAGAAAGAAAGAAAGAAAGAAAGAAGAAGATAGGTAGATAGATAGATAGATAGATAGATAGATAGATAGATAGATAGAGGACAGAGACCCACAAGGAGAAGGCAGTGAAATGACCTGGGCAGAGACTGAAGTGATACATCTCCAAACCAAGGAACACCGAGGACTGCCAGCAACACCAGAAATTGAGAAAGGCATGGAACATTCTCCCTGAGAACCTTCACAGAGAGCAAACACCTTCATTCAGGATGGCTAGGCTTGAGAACTCAGAGAGAATGCACTTCTGCTGTTTTAAGCTGCCTAGTTTGTGGCAGGCTATCAGGACAGCCCTGGGAGTCCCAGACAGGCCATCCAAGGCAGAAAGTACCCATAGAACACCTACTATGTGCCCGGGCTCTTCCCTGGGTGCTCAGCCTCTTGAGATGCAAAAGGAAACAAAACAAAACACACCGTTACCCTTGAGAAACTCTTAGAGGAAAGAAAGGGGGTGAGATATGTCTGGAAAAATCCATACACACATAAAAGCTCATCAAATCATTTTCACTGCTCCCCAGAAAATGTCTCCTTGAGGGGGCAAGAAATGGTTGTGTAATATTTATTCAGAGCTTACAGAATGTGCTTTTCAATCCCAAGGGCAATGAGATGATTTCGATGTAAGCCGAGGGGGAACTGCATGGAAATGCTTTCCCAGCTCCGAGGATGTTCATCATTTTGCTAGGGGACTTCACATGAGTGGGTCTGCTTGTCCAAATTCCCCAAACCAAGGGCTTTGGCCCACCCCACTGAATAACATAAGGACATGCTGATAACTCGCATAATTTGTTATAGAGATGATATTCATCGTGGGTACAACATGCTAAAAACTCTCTGCTTTGACTTCAGGAAAAAGGAGGCGCATGAATAAAAAACAGAAAGATCGTTCTCAGGAGTTATTCCTAAAAGTTATGTCCCTGAAAACTCTCGTTTTCAGAGAACACAGGAAAAGCTAAGCTGCACATTATTGCAGTGATAACAGAATCCAACCATTGTCTTTACTCAATCAGGACTTTGTTCATTGCTGGTAACCAGAGCCCCAAGAAGAGTGCCCAGTCTGTGGCAGGCACTCCCTAAAGATTTAATTACAGATTATAAATGAAGGGTGTGTTCTGCAACAGGGGGCTGTGGCAAAGACAGGTTAGATCTTCGCCAAGCCCGTTTCCCTCTTGGACATCCTCAGTTCTCGCCCATAGAATGAGGGTGGCCGGGAGGCATGGTGCTTCCGGGCCTGGCCCATAGGACAAGCCCTATGCTTCCACGTTTTCTCTTCCTCATCTTCTGCTGAGCCTGGATGAAAGGGTACCTTGCAGAGCCCTAGGGGGATGGATGGTGAAACCTCTGGAGAGAGAAAATTCAGGTGTTCGAATGACCCACAATAGACTGTGACCACAACTATGAAGAAACCCTCATTAGATTAAGGATTACATGTGAAACCACTGAAACTTTGGAGTTTTCTGTTACATCAACCAGCTGACTCCGATACTAGGAACAAAATGCAAATCCTATTCTTGACCTTGGCAGAGATGGAAAAGCAGTAAGTAACTGTCAGGGGTGACCCCAGAGGGCGTGCCAACAGCCAGATTAGCAGAGATGCTGTTGGCGTAATTGAGAATCCCTGAGACACAGATAAGGCGAGGCTGGCGAGGGGTAGAGGAAGGTCCAGGAGAAGCAGGAAAGACTAAGATGGAAAGAGGGAAATGTGCAGAAAAGAACAAGGAGGCAGATTTATCTTCTAGTTTATGTTCATTTATAGCCACAGCCTGGCGCGATCCCGGCTTTGTATGGTCACCCTTACCTCTCCTGCCTCACACCACATGTGGGAAGCTTTTTAGCAAAGGCCATGCTGACAAATATGGGAGAGAAATGGGAAATGAGAAAAGACACCAAAGCTTTCTTGTTTCTATGTTTTACGGCGCTGGGTTGTTTAAAAGCTTCCCAAGTGACTCTAACATGTTGCCTGCATTGAGAACCACTGCTGTAGAGTGAACTTGAAACATAAAGAAGACAATAAGGGATGCCTCAGTCCACAGAGCATCTGACTCCTGATCTCAGGGTCCTGAGTTCAAGCTCCACGTTGGGTGTGGAGCCGACTTAAAAAATAAAAATAAACAGGGACATCTGGGTGGCTCAGTGGTTGAGCGTCTGCCTTTGGCTCAGGTTGTGATCCTGGGGTCCTGGGATCGAGTCCCACATCAGGCTCCCTGCAGGGAGCCTGCTTCTCCCTCTGCCTGTGTGTCTGCCTCTCTCTCTGTGTCTCTCATGAGTAAATACATAATTTTTTTAATAAATAAAAATAAAAATAAACAAAGAAGAAAATAAGTGTCTTGTAGCTACAAAGAAGGCTTGGCGATCCTAGAAGGATACTCAGCTCTTCTCGTCTGTTAACCAGCACAGTGGCAGGGCAGCAGCCCATCAGACTGGCTTTGCCTTTACCTTTCCTTGCTCTCCCCTAGACCTTACAGACAGAACCTAGTTTAGCCCAAGTGCACATAATTCCCAGCTTAAGCTTTCTTGCATCAGTTTCTATCCCTTTGCTTATTGTTGAAAAGACTGTAGTTCCTTTAAATCTTGCTCCAGTTACCACTCCCAGCTCCTGCTAGTCTCCACTGCAGTGACTAATGATGGGTCCCTGGGGCCATCAGACACACACCACAGCGACTGCAATGCCTCCTTGCTTCATGTTCCCACTCTGCCCTACGAAATAAAATATGAGGATGGACACTTGTCTGCCACTGTTTGTTGGTGCCTCCTACGTGCCAGGCACTGGGACAACTGCCCTTTACTTCATAGTCACGTTGAGATGTTATCTCTCTCATTTGCTCCTCAGATATCTCCATGAGTTAGACGCTGTGATTATCACCATTGTCCAGATGAGGAAAGTGACCACAAGAGGATTGTGTAGAACTGAGCTAAGTCATGCCAGTAAGTGGCAGAGCTGGCCCTGGACCGCAAGTCTGCCTGACTATAGTCAGTGGCCATGACTCCTCCAAGAAGCTGCAGTCAGGATGTTTGTCCCCTTGCCTCATGCACATTTGTACTCATGCCTCGTCCATCACCTCTGCTGGAAAAACAGTGTGTTCCGCACAGCCTGCTTCATCGGTCTTTTTTTGCAAGTCTAGGTGTGCAGAAGCTGCTCAGGAGATGTTGAACAAATAAATGAATGAATCCTTCTAAATTTTAATGGGACTAGGGTCTGTATAATCATGATCTCAATCAACACATGTGAAGAAAGATAAAGTATTGGCCACAACTGCAGTTTCTTGGGCGCCTGGGTGGCTCAGTCAGTTAAGTGCCTGTCTTTGGCTCAGGTCATGATCTCAGGGTCCTGGGATCAAGTCCCGTGTTGTCAGGCTCCCTCCCCAGTGGAGAGAGGCTGCTTCTCCCTTTGCAGTATCTTTTTTTCTTTTTAAGATTTTATGTATTTATTCATGAGAGACACAGAGAGAGGCAGAGACACAGGCAGAGGGAGAAGCAGGCTCCTCACAGGGAGCCAGATGTGGGACTTGATCCCCGAACTGGGATCACGCCCTGGGCCAAAGGCAGAAGCTCAACCTCTGTGCCACTCAGGCGTCCCTCCCTTTGCAGTATCTTGATTTAAATGCACACATGCATATACACCCCAACATCCAAAATGCCACCTTCTAGAGAGAAAGTGGCTGGATCCTCATTTAATAGTTTACATAAATAGCTCTTTAATGGGCAACAAGCAGCTAAGGTCAGTCATATATATATATATATATATATATGGGATTATAGTAATATCAAATATTCTAGCTTCTATAGAGATGTTCATATTTGCTCAGTATCCCTTTTTCACTGGGACAGAAACTAGGGCCTCTTATTTGTAGGAAAGGAGAAGAGAATATCTGTGGAGCACCTGCTCTGTGTCTGACACTGTGTATACCTTCTCTCATCAACCCCCAGAACACCTCTGTGAGGATGCTATTGGCTGCTCCATATTTCAGAAAGGGCTCGGGCAGGGTAAGCTCGTTCTCTAAGGTCACGCAGCCAGTGAATAGTGGAATCAGGCTTTGAACCCAGGTCCTTCCAGTTTCGAAGCACATATCCTTTCTTCACAGAGCGTGTGAAAAGGAGTGGTCAGACTGCCCTGATCTTAACATGTGGGGCTTCTAATGAAAAGAAATGCTCTGTCTTCTCTCCCCGATGCTCAGAGAACATGTGGTCAGTCCGATAGCTGAATGACACCTGTCCTCAAACATCCCCACGCAGCCATAACAATTGTTATCACCATACAGATTTTTTAACAAGGACTTAGGAATTGACCAAGTGAATGTAAAAAGTATTATGATATATTTAAAACCTGGGGGGAAATGGGAGAGAGAATATTGAGAAGAAAAAAAATCATTCTTTTCATTATGGAAAAAATACTATTTTTTTTTTCCACGTAGACACAGGGCATATAAGTTAGACATGATGAGCTGTAAGATATTTATGGCACTTGCCAAGTGAGAGACACAAACCATGTGGTTCCCAAATCAAGAACCACAGTTTAAGGAGATGGAGGGCTAAGAGATTTATATAAATATACATCTATGAGTGATCACCGATAAACTACCCCAATCACACAGACTAACAGGACTCAGGCACTGGCAACAGTAAATCCAAAAGCTGGGAGGGAGTTCTCCTGGCACATCCTCATCAGGTATCCTGATGGGTTTTCCGCCGCTGGAGACGAGCTCTGGGTTTCATTCCGAGAATTGAGGGGGATGTACTTATCTTTCGGTTAGGACCGAATTAATTTTAATGCAGCTTTGTGGCTCCTGTTTAAACAGCTGTTTATTCTCTCCCCAAGAAGTTATCTAATGTGCTTTTGGAGGCAGCCACTTGGACTCTGCTTGTATAACAGTCTTGGAGAATAACCCTAAACCCTGCAAGAGACAAACAAGCAGAGGCCAATGGAAATTTATAGCGTAACCCAAGCTTGCGGAATCATAAAACTCGGGTGTTTTCCTTAATATAGTCAGAGCCTCACAATTCAAGGGTCAGGAATTTGAAACATTGGCAGGCTTCCTACGACAAATATGGTGGTCTGAAATCCTAAACATCTGGCTCTAGTTCTCAAAGACACTTTATAATATCAGATCCTGAGATGGAGTGACTGGTTCCTAAGGATTTTTCTAGAACAATGGTGGCATTTTAGAAAAGGAAAGAAAAGAGGGGAAAAAAATGAACAACAAAACATTGCAGATTTTGAACATAAAGTGAGGTATAAGGTGTGTGTGTGTGTGTGTGTGTGTGTGTGTGTGTTAACAGATATGGCCACTGGCAAACAAAATTTCTTGGGAAAAGAAAGAAAATAATTTAGAAAGAGCCATATACCTGTCAGGCTCAGACTATTATTAAGATTCTCTCCGTCTCACACTTGCACATAATCTTGAAGTCTATCAGACAAATCACAGTGGGCCTAGAGTCTTACTGGTGGGGTCTAAAAGAAACACATCAATTTTCGAACACTAACAATTTTAAATTAGGACAAGAAGGAATATTGTTAGTAATGCCGAGAAGCAAGAGGGAGGCATTTCAACTTGCAGAATAACAATACGATTAAATTGAAATCGTTGTTTTCCGAACACAGTCATTTTATAAAATGTACAGTAACGCTTTTATATGTAAATTATCTAAACTCAAAAAACCTTTCACTTTAAATTGAATTGAGACTAGCTAAAAGTAGAACACTTTGGTGAAAACGTGCTTAAAATGAATAAAACTGCAAAGTGAAACAAATAATATTTTGCAGAAAAATACTGCAAATAAATGCTCGGTTTTTCTTTCCTTTTTGTTGTTGTTATTGTTTATTTGTTTTGCTTTTGATTGATGGGTGTTATACTAAGAGAAACAGATAAAACTCCTGCCTGCAAATTCATTTTTAACTCTGCTGCCTCTTAAAGTTAAGTGATATTTTCCAGTTGGTAAATTATAAATGTTACCAATACATTTCAGAGGAGGGAAGTATAGGTGAAAACATTATGAGCCAGTGTAAGATCGGACACACTTATTCATTTGAATAAAGATGCTGATTCCAACATGTCTTTTCAATGCATCTGGGGGTGTGTGGGGGGGTCTCATTTGCTTTGTAAAAAGTCTTATTTAAAATCCCTCTCCTTTTCCTTAATTAACAACATGCATATCTCCCAATTGACAAACATCTCATCTTGGTGCTCTTCCTTGGGTGGCTGTTGGAATATCTGCAGACTTTTTCAGTGCTCATGTGACCATCTCTCCAATGAGACCATGTGCTCTTTTAAGGTAAGCTTGGTATCTTTGTATTTTTGCTCTTTTCCTGAGCTGCCACAACAATCTGATAGAAGATTTAGCATATGGTGGTCTCCTGAGACCAAATGCACAGGGATGGTTGGCGAGAGTATCAGGAAGCTGTCAGAATAACCCCTCCCCCATGAGCAGTCCCCCTGTGGTGATGGCCACCCCGGTGCCAGCAACCGTGCCTCACAAAGTACAGGCAGAGACTTAAAAAAATGGGCTTCGAGAGGAAAAGTGGTTACTCACACAACCAAAGGTTGGAGGTGGAGGGGGCTGGATCTGAAACCAGGTGTGTGTGATGGGAGGCTCATAATCTTAACCAATCCCCTTTAGATCTGCTGGACAAGAATTCTGCTCCTCCATTTATCCCCTACTCTATAGTGTCTGCTACCTTACAGAGTTAAAAAAAAAAAAAGTATCAGTTCAAGTTATTTCAGAAGAATATTCTCCTTAAGTCATGGACCATGACCATGCACCCACCCTATCTCCTGCTCTTCGGCTCAGCTCCTCAGTTCTCTCAAAGCCTTGTTTCATTTTTTGCCCAAATCAATCAACAGAACAATTCCTGGCATAGAGTAGGGGCTTGAGAAATATTGTCACCCAAATAAATAGTTCCTTCACACACACACACACACACACACACACACACACAAATATCTGCAGTAAAACTGGGAGTCTCTGGAGCTATAGGCCTTCTCCATCCAGAGTATGGAGAGAAGCAGAGAATTTCTCAATGTATGTATTCATCAATTTGTATCGTGATGAATAGTAAAAAACATGCTTTCCATTCAGGTATATGGAAAACAGGGGGATGCTACTCATCTAGTTTTAAAGTCTGACTGCGACTCTAAAGTTGGCAAAAAAGAATCAAATTCATTTAACTCCAAACACTGTAAAACCCCATGATAACTCCTGAAACAGTTTTTTTTTCTTTTTCCTTTTCTTTTCTTTTTTTTTCTTTTTCCTTTCTTTTCTTTTTTCTTTTCTTTTTTTTTCTTTTTTCTTCTCTCTCTCTCTCTCTCTCACTCTCTTTCTCTCTCTCTCTCTCTGGCACTACAATAATTCTTTTATGATGGTATCCACTGAGAATCCCTCATGGAATTTCTCTTAACATGGAGATGCATATGGCCTCTGTGGTACAACAGCTGCATAACTACATAATTGTTTACAAATGCGCAAAATAAGTACCCAAACCAATAAAAAATAATAACTCGGGCATCCATAAAGAAGAGATTCTATAAACATGCAATGGCCCATACTTTCTCTATAAATAACTGTGAGGCAAAAATACAACCACCAGAACCCCTTATTTCAAATCCCTTTCCATAAAGTAAATAGCGTTGGCAGTCTGGCAGGCTAATACCATTGTGCTTTCCCAAGCGAAAATACTTTTTTATTAACATTTATCATTTAGGCACCATTAAAAGAACTGTAGTAAAAGTGGATCCATTTACAATAAGTCACTCGGTGTTGAGTCCACAATATTCTGAATATGTTTCAAACCAGCACATGGCTTCCTGCCATCACCAAGGAGATAGGGGTGCGAGGGGTTACAGAAAGGAGAATACTAATACGAAGTGATGGTGAGGAGGAAGGAGAAGAAGAATACAGATCCTTTTAAATACGTTTCCAACTACTGCCCAAAAAATCTTCCGCAAGACCTGCCAGAGACCAGCCCTAAGGAATTCTGTACTGAAGTTTCTAAAAAAGCAATGAAGTCTTGCCCTTCAGGGCTTCTGCTGGAAATACTCTCCCTTTCCATTCCACCTCCTCAGTCTGTCTGAGGAAACTCCTATTCACTCATCAAAACACAACTCAACCATCTCCTCTTTCAGGAAACGTTCCTAGTCCGATATCAGAAGAGGGCAAACCATGCCCTTCGCAGGGTCCTCTATCAATGTATGTGCTCAACACACAATTGCTGATCACCTATCAAGATCCAAGCACTGTTCAAAAGGCACTAGAGATACAACAAGGAATAAGATGGACAAAAAGCTAGTCGTTTATAACTACATAACTAAGTAGGTAGCATAGTATCAGCTAGGATTATATTATTTCCGGTTCTATACTTATGCAATTATTATGCTATGTCTCCCAGAATAGACTATTGACTACTGTTTCTCTATATTCACTTGGTTCCTCAATTTAACACTGTCAATTGACTTAAATTGAATTTTAAAAACCACGTGAACCATCAGCATGGTGTGGGTTAAATGCTAGGCCTACGGGCAGGGATTGTATTTGTACAAAATACCTCTGCCCTCCAGGAGCTTAGAGCCAATGCCTGGGCAACACCGCTCAGATTTCCCCTGTATATAAGGATGCCTGTCATATTGGATCAGGGCTCACCATAAGGACCTCATTTGAACTTGGTCACCTCTGAAAAGACCCTATTTCCAAATAAGGTCATACTCTGCGTTGTGGGAGGTTAGGACTTCAACTTGTCCTTTGGATCTTTATTTGGGTGACACAATCCAATCCACAGCAGCAGAGCAGTGTGTTGGGGGCGGGATGGGAGGCGTCCGTGGTAAACAATACAGTAGGGAAAGGGCATGTTGTCCTTTCCCCAAATATCTGGGCTGGGCCCTGTCTCCTCCACTTACTACCTGTGACCTGGAGAAAGTCTGTACCACGTTGTCCCTGTTTTCTCATCTGTAAAATGAGAAAGTTATTAGCACATACCTCAGAGCTAGTTAGGAGGATTAAATGAGCTAACTCAAGGATAAGGTAGATGAGTAGTTGATGGACTTAAGAGCTTCCCCCCACCACCACCTTTTCCTTTCTTTTAGACATTCCTCTTGCTGATAATGTACATTAAGATGTATCCTCTCTGAGAACACAATATTTCTTACTCAAAGCCATGCAAAACCTCCTGCAGCAGACATCTTGGTTGGCAACCCCATCAGCCTTCTCCCCTGCAGGGTTCCACATGCTTACCCAGCATCCTTGCAGCCCAGGAGGCCATGTGACAAAGTACACATGTGAATCAGACGTACGCAGAAGTCACTTGAGGGATTCTGGACAAGCATTTGCCTTTCCGGATAAAAGGGTCAGACCCAGCTGGTACCATTCCCTTCTCTTTCTTCCCACCTGGAACCCAAATGGTATGCCTAGCACAGTGATGGCCGTCTAAGAGCCTAGAGGAATGACCTAGAGAATCACAGGGCTAGTGACCCAGAACTCTGACAAGTGTTGAGCTGCTGAGCCAGCTGAGTCACTGCCAGCAACTGCCTCCCTCTGGGCTTCTTATTAAGCAAGAAAAGACAGAGCCTTATTTGCTTAAGCTAATTTTACTTGTGTTTTCTCTAACCTGCCACTGAACTCACTCCTCAGTGATAAACCTTTTAATTGGTCTCCGTGTTCCCAATCCTAAACCATGATGATCCATTCTCCACCTGACAACTATGGTGCTGGCATGAGTCAAGTCATAATATGTCATACATATCATATGTGATATATCAAACATATCATATGATATTGTATCATATCATATCAATCTCTCTCCAGCTGAAAACCATCCAGTGGCTCCTTACTGAAACCAGAATCAGGGGACTCCTGGGTGGCTCAATGGTTGAGTGTCTGCCTTTGGCTCAGGGCATGATCCTGGAGTCCAGAGATCGAGTCCTGCATTGGGCTTCCTGCATGGAGCCTGCTTCTCCCTCTGCCTGTCTCTGCTCTCTCTCTCTCTCTCTCTGTCCCTCATGAATAAATAAATAAAATCTTAAAAAAAAAAAAAAAAAGGAAAAAAAGAAACCAGAATCAAGTGTCCAGCCCTCCCATGGTTTACAGGGCTCTGTGAGATTCAACCCCAGCCCACCTCTCAGCTTTCACCTGGAACTTGCCCCTTGATTTATTCTGTTCTAACTCCACTGAGCCTCTCTATTCCCTCAAACATGCCAAGCTCCTTTCCACGTCTAGAGGTCTCAACAATTATTTCTTCTGCTTGGGACACTTCTGCTATATCTTTGAGTAACTGGCTCTTTGTCATCCTCCGTGTCACTCCTAGAACAGCACCTTACCCAGGGAGGACTGTCAGGACACGATTGGTGAACAGAGAGCAAATCTAACATTCATTAGCACAATAGTGTGACACAGTCACATTGTGAAAGGGGACCCCATGGAAGAGTTTTGGGTTTATCCAGCTACCTAATGTCCATAATTTGTATTCTTTTTCCCACTTCCCTCCTCATTTCACCAAGTACAGTCTCCTGGAAATAAAACCTGGAGGTGTGCACATGTGTTTATCCACCAGGCCCTCCTACTTGGAGGTCCAGCCAGGTGTTGACCCCCTGCTCCCTAAGTCCCAGACTGTAGGTCTTTATTTTTCTCATACTACATTCATAGTGGGACCCATGCATTAGTCTGCTAGAGCTGCCATAACAAAATACCCACACTGAGTGGCTGGAACAGCACAAATTTATTTTCTCATAGTGCTGGAGGCTAGAATTCTTAGGTCAAGGTCTTGGTAAGTTTGGTTCCTTCTGACGCCTCTGTCTTCAGCATGAGGATGACCACCTTCCCACTGGGTCCTCACACCTTCTCCCCGCTATGCATTGCACACTTCATGTCTCTTTGTGGGTCCAAACTTCCTCTTCTGAGAACACCAGTCAGACTAGATTATGGGCCACCCTAATGGCCCCATTTTAACTTCATCACCTCTTTAAAGATCCTCTTTCCAAACACATTCACAATCTGAGGTAGGGGGTAAGGGCTTCAACCCATGAAATACCAAATACGCAGCCTCGAAGGACAGAGTTTGCTGGTCCGGTTAGCAGGAATGTTCTATCTCTTACGGCTCACACTATGACCCGTGTAACTGTCATTCCTGGCAGTCTCTCTCTTGAGATGGCTAGGTAATATTTTGTTATAGAAAATTTCAAACATAGCTCACAAAAGAGAAACTAATTAAATGATCCCATAGTCCACCAAGAACTACAACACTGCCCAATTTTGAGTTGTTTACCCTGCTCTTCAACTGCTTCCTCTAGATTATTTTAAAGCAAATCCCAGACATCTCACTGGTACATTTTTCAGTATGTCTAACACAAGATGAATTTTATTTAAAATATTATCATGCTTACCAAAATAACAGTACTTTCTTAATACTATCGATTACCTACTCCATATTCAGATTTCCCTGATTGTCCCAGAAAATTGTCTTTGAAAGTAGGTTCATTTAAATCCAAATCAAAACATGCTTCACGTATTGCATTTGGATGCCGTGTTTCTCACATCTCTTTTAATCCATGCAACATTTTGAAGTCAGATACACATTGTCTTCGCACTCAGAGCACTTTCTCACTTAAGACATCACGGCAGGGCATCCATCATCCAAGATACAGGAGCCCGAGAGCTCTGGCTCCCACGAATGGGAGGGGGGTTCAGGCTGCTTCTTCACCGAGCTCTCACAGATTACAGATGATTTAATGTCCAGGAGGGCAGCTGCTGAAAGATATGCTCTTTCTCTTTCCAAGTGAGCTTTGTTCTGAATTTGGATTAATTTAAATGGCGCGTGCACAGAGGGAATTTGTAAGATATGTTTACGGAATAATTGTGATCAATACTCATGCGTTTATAAGTGGGAGTGTGTGCGCAGTAGGCTTTGAGGAGGCTCCTGTGTGCTCACTCTTTAACGGTGATCAATACTCATAGTCAATCACCAACAGGGGAATCGGAGCAAAACATTTATATTCAAACTGTGCTGGGTCCCCTTATGGAAGGTTCTTTCATTTGGTCGGTTAGTCGCAAATACATTTATCAGACAATGTTATACAGGGATGGAACTATAAAAACACATTTTTAAGCATTAAAGGTTTATCATTCCGTCATCTGTTCATACTTTCATCACCAAGATCTTTGGGGCTGGTCTTTCAAACTATTATTCCTGAACAGCTGTATGCTCTAAAATTGATGGTCTTCTTAGTTGATAGATCCACAAAAAAATTGTTAAATATTCAACAAAGCTCTCAATGGCTGCAGCCACCCAGTCTGAACATTTCCCTTCAAAGCATATATACCAGTCTGATAAGAGCCTCTTGCTCTTATTTGTTGAAGCAATTATTCAGTGCAGTGATTACTGAACACGCCCCACAAATGGTACATTTCTTCAGAGGGGATAGTAATATATTTTAACATGTGTATACCTGCACGTCACTTTGAACATTACAATTTCCATGTAACACTGGAGGATTCATGATATATTTGTTTCTCCAGTGTGCAAAGGCCAGACTAGCATGAACAGAGCTGGGCGCAATCTTTGGCTAATTTAGCCAGTTGGCTTTAAAGAAACTCTTGAAATACTTCCCTATCGTGACCCTCCATTTTCCAAAATCCCTGTTGAGTGGTCATTAGGTCCTAAAATCCAGCCTCAACAAGCAGATTAGTTACTTGTGGCGCAGATGTCAGTGAACGCACAAGCAGAAAATAAAATCGTGCAGAGACAAGCAAGGCACACGCTCTGCAGCTTTAATCACATCAAGAGACTGGGGTGCTCAGTGGTCCCCCGGGTGTGGGCATCCGGGCGGAGAGATGTTGGAAGCGCTCGGTGGGGCGGTGGGCACGTATGGCGGGGAACCAGGCAGAAGCCAGAGCAGCGTCCCATTTCTTGAACGTGCTGCTTCCAGAAGCAAGTCTCCGGGTGGTTACCTGTGTATGCAGCCTGGTGGCTCTCCATGCCGTCTGGGGAAATGGGTCCCCGTCTGCCCCAACTTACAGGCCATTGGATGATATGAGGGAGCAGTTAGATGTGGACGAAACACCTGTTCTCGGGCTCCAGGTGGGAAGGACAAGGTCCACTTGGGGTACAGCTCTACGGGAGAGCCACTGCTAGGGGAAGGACAGGCGTGAAACTACATAAAATGAACAACCGGCAAGGACGCAAACTGTCTCTTGGGGAGAGGAGGCCACGCAAAGCAAATCCCTTGGGTGTCATCACTTGTTTGGGGGGCGACACGGGAAGGGCACAGCGGCACTTTCCCCTGGCAGGGCCGCGCAGGACACACATGTGGCTGGAAGATGTTTCAGGGAAGGAAAGTCGGGTAAGACGAGAGGGGCTGGGTCCGAGATGAGCAGAAGGACTCTGGAGAATCGGGACCTGGGGGCGCGGACCCCGACGGCCGAGCGCTTGCACCAGGCCGGGCCTGCTCCCCGGGGCCCTGGGCGCCCAGCACCCGCCGCCCTGCAGGCCCTCCTTCAGCCAGACACCGCCAACACGCTGCTCTCTGTGATCACTGCTTAGCTTAAATGAGTTAATCTCGTTTTCCAGATGAATTGTTATTTTGTCTCCCGCAGGCTGTGATTACCGGATAAAAGTATTGTGTTAACAGGAGGGCTGGGGGCTTTGGGCGCCGCATCCCGCGCACATGTAACCAGCTCGGCTCTGCTCACCTTTTCTCCCCTTTCTGTGTTTAATGGGGTTAAAAGAACGGGGAGAGGAGTCGGGGAGCTGTGGAATGACACTCGGGGCGGTAAACCTTTCAGATGAATTATGGCCCCTCATGAGAGGTCAGAGGGCCAATTTATCTTCATGTTTGGAAACACAGTTTATAATCCTGACAAAATTTAAAACACATCTAGGGCAAAAGAGACGTACAAACGACACCGAGTTCTCGACCCTTCCTTTTTCTGAGCTGCTCTTGGAGCACATCAGCTAGCAAACAGCTCTGGGCTGAGGGGCCACTACCTGGAAAGCATTGTTTCTGGGATGCTGTCAAAGTTTGTTTGCTTGTGTTTGTTTATTTATTGAAGGAAAGCCAAAGCCTGGGCTCTCCCCTCAAGGAGCTTTATTATGCCTCTGTGACTGATGGTAGGTAGCATCATGTCTCTCTTTAATTTTTAAAAAATTGCTTCGGAGTGTAGACAGTAATGTATGTCATCGGAGGTGCAGACTCTGGTCTTAAGCCCATCCTGCACCTTCTTTAACTCTGACGTCTTTGGCAAGTCGCCTATGTCCTTTGAGCCTCAGCCTGGCATCTGGGAAGGGGTAACAATCGCCCCCAACTTTCAAGGTGATTGTAAAAATATGCAATAAAGCACGCAAGCTTTGAGCAGGTGCTGAGTGTTTAATAAGGAATAGCCCCAAAAGGTATTATTTCCTAAGGTAGTTACTGAGTCATAGACTTGATACCAAGGCTGGGTGGGAGAGCAGGGAAGAAACAAAAAGAGGTCATGGGTGGGTGCTGGATTTAGCAAACCAAAATACTGGATGCCTAGTTCAATTCTAATTTCAGATAACCAACAAATAATTTCTTGGTATAAATGCAGCCCTATACTAATATATGTCCTATAGTATATATAGACTATACATATACACATACATAAATACATAAAGTGTATGTATAAATACTATAGTATAAGTATGTCCCAAAGATTGCCTGGCTACATTTATAATAAGAAACTATTTGTGCGTGTGTATATATATATATATCTTATACTATAGTGTGTACACACACACACACTATATATATATATGGTATAAATATGTCCCAAAGATTGCATGGCTACATTTATACTAAGAAACTATTTGTTTGTCTGTGATTCAAATTTAATTGGGTATCTTGCATTTTATCTGGCAAGACTAGCTAAGGATTTGAGGTCAGAAGCCCAAGACTGAGTCTTCCTTACCAGCTGTGTAACTCAGGGACAGATACTATAATTTTCTGAGCTCCAGTGTCCTTCCCTATGAAATAAGGCTAACTGTAAAAGTCATACCTGCATAATTTACAGAGTTGTGGGTAGAATCAAACAATGTATGTGAACACGATTTGTAAACTGCAAGTATCATTCCTTTTTCATTTTTTTTTCTTGTTCATTTATTGCTTTAGAAGAGAAATAGACTAATGTGCAGCTAATTTTACAGAGGGGCCTGGGGCCTGATTAGGGTATGGAGGGGGGAATCTTTGTCTAAGGCTTTGCTCTATAGGGAAGGGGGAAGGACAGGGTGTCTTCCCAACCACAGGGAGGGAGGGAGGGGGGACCCCCTCCACGCTACTGTGACCATGTTGGCAGCAGGCAGCCTGGTAAAGTGGTGTTTCCTGTCAAACCTACAGTGGCATGTTTCTGAGTGTCCTTCTCAAGGATGGTCTCCGACTAGTGAAGTCTGACGTGGATGCTTCCCAATGAGAGGTGCCCCAGATTCCCATATAGGAGCTGCTGAGGATAAAGGATGTCTATATTCATTATTCCTTCCTATTCTTTGAGATGGTGATTATAATCTGGAGATGCTACATGCTTCAGAATGGAAAATCTTGACATATTCTGAGCATCTCCCAGCTTTGACTATCCTGGTATAAATCCTAGCTTCACCACCCCCTAGGTGTATAACCCCAAGCAACTTGCTCCATATCCATGAACTTCAGGAGACACAACAGGAACCATCGGGTGGCCCAGCTGACTGAGTTGTTGAGGATGCTATGGTCTTCTGCACACATGTGAAGCATGATCTCACTGCCCTCTTCCTTGGCTCATGCATTAGTACAAAGTGACTATCTTTTAAAATGTGGGTGAACACAGCAGCCACTGAACCCCTAGTTTATCTCACGTGGTATTTCTCAGACACTAGGGATAAAAGAGCGCCAACTGCAGAATATGGGGGAAGATGTCCTCCAACATGCAAAGCTGGGACGCTACTGACTTTGGACATTCCTAGCACCCATTTCCCACTTGACTCCTGACACAGCAGTGGAGTACTGGGACTCACAGACCCTTCCAGTGTAAACACTCCAGAGTGACCTGAGGAGGAAGCTGCAAAGAATAGCCCCTGAAGATGCCTGGTGCCTCGGGTGTGGGTGTTGTGTACAAGAAGTCCAGCACTACGGGCCGGTGAGGTGGCATGGGCACACACTCATCACCCATGTTTTATACACTGCGCACCTGTTTTCATATATTTGGGTGTTTTATACAAATGTGGGGAAAAAATTAGAGATTTTTTTGCATGCAGGTAAAGTCTGACTATGGTAGTTTTTTAAGATATTTGAGGAATGCTTTTGGTTTCAGGTGAGTAATATTCTGAATGGAGTGAAGGGTGGAAGGAGGGTGAGGAGAGTAAAATAAACCCCTTCACATCTGAATGATCAGAATCAACACGGCAGCAAGGCTTTCCTGACAACCCAGGATGTCAATTACGCAAACAATTTGTTCACGAAAGGACATAAGTTTATCTTCTGTTTGAAATATTCGATGGTTTGCATGGGATGTGGTGTCTTTTAGGCTACTGGGGAGCTGATAGATTCACTTCTAAAGGCAGTCTGTGGGGATGCCTGGATGGCTCAGCGGTTTGGCACCTGCCTTCGGCCCAGGGCGTGATCCTGGAGACCCGGGATGGAGTCCCACGTCAGGCTCCCTGCATGGAGCCTGCTTCTCCCTCTGCCTGTGTCTCTGGTGTCTCTGCCTCTCTCTGTCTCTCTCTCTCTCTCTCTCTCTCTCTCTCTCTCTGTGTCTCATGAATAAATAAAATCTTAAAAAAAAAAAATAAAGGCAGTCTGTATCTCAGTCAGCACTAAAGGTGAGATCCTGGAGACCTGGGATCAAGTCCTGTGTCAGGCTCCCTGCATGGAGCCTGTTTCTCCCTCTGCCTGTGTCTCTGCCTCTCTGCCCCTCTTTGTCTCTCTCTCTCATGAATAAATAAAATCTTAAAAAAAAAAAAAAAAAAACCTTCTGAGAAGTTAAATGATCCCATTGGTACTCTGTGTGAACACAAGTCACAAGGGGGACCAAGGCTCAAGAGAGGATGCTCTTTCTGGTACACAGAATGTCAATGCTTCCATATCTGGAAAAACGTCTACTATGAGGGGAGATGGGACAAAGCACTGTGCCAGAGAAACGCTTCAGAGACACTCATTTCTCCAACTCCTTCCCTTACCTTCTTCCTGGCTGACAAAGGAGGAAGTTGGGAAAGAGAAACGAAAAGAATGAAAGAGAAAAAGGTTGGGGCCCAGAGACAGCCAGAGAGATGCAGGCCTTGACTCTAGAGGAAAAACTGAGATGGAATTGTGACACCCAGGATGTCCCCAGAGAGAAGATTCTGGAAGAAAACACTTAATCCAAGGGCAGAGGAAGACAGTGGTATAGGTGCTTCTGCCTGGCTCTGGGAAGAAATAATAAATGTGTCTGAGGATGCCTGTGTATGGAAGTTAAAGGCAACTGTATTCAAAAAGCTTCCCTGATGGTCTGAAAAAGAATACAGGGTCAAAGGAAGCAAAAGTTCATCAAAAACGGTACCATATGTATTGAAAATATTTCCTCTTCTGCTAACCTTATTACATGCTATTGAACTTTATTAAATATGGGACTTCCGTGGAAATGTTTTAAATAAAAATATACTTTGATAAAAGAGGTGTGATTGTGTTTATGGTCAAATAAGGGAAAATTCATATTCAAATTTTTAAAAAAACTACCATCTCTGGCTGCTAAGTATATTCCACTGCATGGAACTTCTTGGAGATGCAAACCTATGTTACCCATTGCTATATGCACGGCATGTACACCATCCTCCATACTCAGGAAGTGTGATTTAGAGAATAGATAAATGGATACCTACTCCTAGCAGTTCAGGTTCTTTAATAAAGATACACTACCACCACCTGGTGACAACATACCAGAATTGCAGGAATAGGGTTTTTTGTTTTATTCTTTGTTCTTGTTTTTTAATGCTAGTGCACACAGAAGCAGTATAATCTCGTGGTACATATGGCATTACACAAAGTCACCAAATGCAAAGAACTAGGAGCAAGAAAGCAAATAAATATTAAACTGCTTTGTTCAGGTGATCTCAAGTAGTATCAGCTTTTTCCAGTCCTTTCCTGTCATTTTAAGTATTCACTTCACAGAATCTTCCCATATTTTCTAGGCTGCACAACTATAGGCTAACAACAGAGCCAGAGCCAGGTTCTCACGTTAGCTCAGGCAGCCTGGAAGGGGGAGCAGAGCTTGATTGACAGCTGACAAACTGCGGATAGAACAAAGACAGCGGCTTCATCCGGGACACTGCTGCTTTTCTATGGCCACATTTGCTTTTCCTTGTTTTCATATCCTCTCAAAAGAAGACCCTTTGACTCTTTTTTGCTTTGTTTTGTTTTGTTTTTCATATAGACCATGTAGTCAGCTAGGTCCGGAAGCTACAATGAATATAAAGTACTGGGCAAAACAACATTTGATAAATGTAAACAATATGCATAGAGAAAACCTCTCAGATGAAAAATCCACATACATTTTTAGCGGCCGGCAGACTGAATGCAAATGGCTTTGGAAAATATAAGTGGCTGGCTTTTTAATATCAAAGAAATCACAGCCTTTTCTCTAACACTAAAAACACCGCTGCACTAAAAAGAAAGAAGTAACTAAATAAACTGGGCGGCTGATTTTCAGCACGCAAAAAGTCACTGTCACTGCCTCTGCCCTCACCTTAGGAGTTCTTGTATTTCTAGAAATGTTAAATGGGTGGTGGTGGGGTAGGTGAAGTGAATCAGGAATGCTGTATTTTTAAGGCTCCCCCTCAAAACCAAATGCACTTCCTGTTTTAGAGGAAGAAGAAGCAATTAAGAAAAAAAAAAAATCAAATGAAAGACTTCGCCCAGCTCACAGATGAAGCCCTGCGATGTCAGTGCTTTGGAAATGCTCGGCTTCGGTGGCTTTCCAAGGCAACGCGCGGGCAGTCTTGCCTGAAAGAAAGGAGTCAATAGGGAGAAAATAAATAGAGCATTTCCAGAACTCACCCAGCAGCTCGGAAAACTGTCTGCTTACTATTACACAGTTTTAACATTGTCATAATCATTTTCACAGTAAAGATACCCTTCCTGCAGTTTAGACCAAGAATGCATGACTAATTTTAACCACTTGTGCAAATCTCCTAATGGAAATTTCAAACAGCTTTTATGGATTAGGGTTTTGTAAACTGTAGGGACAGAGCGGCCACAGATACCACAGGGCGGTGCTCCTCACACCAAGCTGTGGATGCCTAAGGAGTTCCCGAACAACAGCGGGCGATCACAGTACCCCACAAGCTAGAGGTCTCCTGGGCACCACGTGCAGTGCACGTCATGCGTGTACAGTTGCTACAGCTGAGGGTCATGGACGTGCAGACAAATGGTCGTGTGCTACCATTTCAAGATGCGCCAGTAAGTTCTGGAGGCGAGCAAAGTCGAGAGGAGCCCCCCTCCCCATATGATCTCCCCGAGTTCAAGCCATACAACCTCATGGTGGTTAAAAAGAAAATCTCGAACTGCCCCTCTCCATGACCATGACCTGAAGGGCATCTGGAGGACTGACCCCTACTGTGACCCCTGGTTCACTTGACCTACCCCCCCCCCCCACCCATTTAACATTTCTAGAAGAACTGGGATGGGAGACTGAAGAATCGTGTCCTCCTGCAGATGGATAATTTCGATAGCTGCACAAAAACGAGAATCCACTCAATGCCACTGAATTGCATCAGTGCATAAAAATCATCAATTTTATGGTGCCTATATTTTAACACAATTTTTAAAAAGTGAATCAAGTCCGCAAGTTCAAGTCCCTTTCCACTGAGATGGACTATAGTCATGGTCACACGTGTAAAGAATATTGTTATAACCGCCTCTTTGCCCATAACTGTGCCAGAAACTCAGAGCTTTAAAGAAAAAAAAAATTGAGGCAAATTCTTCCCCTTTAGGCGGTCAAAGTCAGTGGGATAGTTGGAAACATATTTTTGTTTTGTTTCCCCCAATGCCCAAATTCAAGCAGTTGGAGTTTCTGGGGCTTTTAACCTCATTCATGGAGATTCTCACTTTTACCTTGTCAGCAATTTTCACAGGAGAGTTGGGGGAGAAGCAGAAGTCAAGACAGGAGGCCAACACGGGAATCGGCTGCCCGGGTGACCGAGGGTCTTTATGAAGCACAGAGAAGGAACAGGCTCTTGTCCGGAGGGAGGAGCGAAGAGATGTCCCCCCTCTTGCCTCCTCTGCCCTCTACCCTCTGGGTTCTTGACTTCCCTCATGGCTAAAGTCAAGGTTCCTCAGCCCTCAGCCTCATCTCCATCCTCGGGGGAGCCTTCTGGGATCCCACTAATCCCTGCAGGATCTGACAGTTCCAGAGGCTTGCCTTTCAGACGGATCGCCTTCGGGAAGGAAGCAGAAAGTTCTAGGCTGACTTGGAAAAGAAGCTTTGGGGCAGGTGTTTGCTCCAGAAGCCCAGGACTCCAGCGGGTGGGGGTGGGGGGAAAGGGGGAGCACTGTCAAGGCATCTGGTCTCAAGGAACCCCACACTGGTCCCTTTCTCCACAGTGAGTGGTGGGGTGAAAATGGGACCCGAGAGGGCAGGAGCTCTGGAGTAAGAGCCTCCCCTGACCCCAGAGCACACGGCATCCTCTAAACTCGCTCTGAAAATGTGCCCACAGCACATCTGATTCCTCTTTGATGTCTTCTTGACGTTCTCAATTCCTTTTCTTTCTTGCCTTTGGCTTTCTACCCAGAGATGAAATCGTGTCACCTGCTCGCCTACCAGCTCTCCCTTTGCCCTGTTCCCAGGCCTTCCTCTCCCATTCCCTACACTGGGGTGGAGCCACCACGGAGCAGGGCGCAAGCTGTAGCCCCAAATGGTAGCTCACATCCCATTCCATGCCACACAGCTCATGTTGCTTGACTAGGTCCTGGACGGCCTTAACCTAATTCTTGGTTTATGATGTGGTTCAGACACACGAGCTCGTCCTCTGGGTTTCCCAAGTCTCCCGTGGAGAAGGGAGGAAAGAATGAGGCAGGTGCAGGGAGATTTGGGGGTGGAGAAGGAATGAGAAGTAGATCCAGGCTCAAATTGTGGAGCTGCCACCTGCCATACACCATCAGATCTTCAGCTTCCTCATATGTCAAAGGGGACGGGGGAGGGGAGGCGGTTGCTCCCTGGGGAGACTACAAGGTAAGGTAACCAAATAATCATGGCAAACTGCCGTGTGGGGGTCAGCGCACGCCAGACCCTGTGAGAAGTGCCTTATACAGCGCTGCAAGTTTTATTCTCTCTGTCACCTGAGAGATCAGTACTGGCATTAAAGATGAAGAGATTAGGCACAGAGAGGCTGGGTCACTTGCCCAAAGCCACACAGCTGCACATGACAGAGTGTGGATTCAAACCCGACAGCCTGACTTCAGGCCATGTTCTTCCCAAGTCCCTTACCATCTACAGTGGCATCCATTTAGGACCCTTAACAAATACCAATCCCTTGCTCCTGCCTTTTGAGATTTTTTTTCACCATAGTCCTTTGGGTCGATTTTCAATAAACTTCAATCCTCTGGGTGTTGTGCTGCTTAGCTTTCTTCCATTAGCTGGAAATCATTCAATAAATATTCATTAAGCACCCGCTCTGTGCCAAATACCAGGCTAGCAAAGGTCCCTTCTCCAAGTCCTTAGAGCCAGGGGCTGGGGCCAGTGTGACTATGAGGTGTCTGTGGTCAGGTCCACTGCACGACCGGAAATGCCACAGAAAATACAGGCAGGAGGCATAACTCGGTGGTGCACTTAGGGATGGTCGTCCTGCCTGTCAGAGGGAGACAAGAGTGCTGGCGTGGCCTTCCCTAGGCTCGTGGTTTCCTGGTCCCTGGGGCCTGGTGGGTTTCTTACCTATGCTGGCTGCACCGACCAGAATTTGGCCACAGTTCTGTGAGAGTCACTGATCCACCGACTAGTGTGTGCCAGACAGGTGACCCTTGGACGGTGTTTCCCAATGGGGGTGTTGCTGCCATCCTGAGGAAGGACATTTCTCTGTCGTGAAGCATGACCCACACATCACAGGATGCTTGGCTTCCTGTCTGCTAGCCACCTTCACTCCTCCACAGAGCAGGAGCTTGGTCATCTTGGGCATTAAAAATGCCAGGGGTGAAGGCAGGGGCGAAGTGCCACCCTCAGCGAAGAACCACTGTCTTAGAAGATGTGACTGCAAGTCAGATGGGCCCAGGGGAGATAACTCACATCATTCTGTGGTCTGGAGAGACAGAACATATATGAACTGAGTGCAGAATTCCATCAAGTTCAGAGGTGACTTAAAGTTGGCTAGAAGGTAATTACATGGAAAAGCCTGAAGAAATGCAAACCTCAATTAAGTAAGGAGGGTGTGGATGTCAGTGAGCAGAGAAAACAGGTGATCTGTCCTCTTTCAGAAGCTGATCATTGATAATCATTGTGTCTATAGAGAAGCGGTTGTCCTAGAAGCCCAGGTGTCCATGGGAAACCAGGTGACATCTCCCTGGTTGTGAAGAGATCTCAGTATGTTGAGAAAGCTGTCCTGTAAGTTACATGGCAGGGGAACCCCAGTACTGCGTGGTCTGACATCACGTTTCCTTAACACACAGGCATTATTTAACCACAGGAAAACTAACATATAATCGTGCATGCTGTCCTCACAACCACCCTGTGAGATACGTACCATCATGATCCCTTCTCTTTTTTTTTTTAAGATTTCATTTATTTATTCATGAGACACACACACACACAGAGAGAGAGAGAGAGAGAGAGAGGCAGAGACACAGGCAGAGGGAGAAGCAGGCTCCATGTAGGGAGCCCGACATGGGACTCGATCCTGGGACTCCAGGATCAGGCCCTGGGCCAAAGTTGGTGCTAAACGGCTAAGCCACCCAGGCTGCCCATCATAATCCCTTCTTAAAGACAAGCAGAATAAGCACAGAGAAGCTAAGTTACTTGTCCGAGGCCACTCAGCTAGATATGGTAGAGACTAACTCCAAACTCAGGCAGCATTTGAACCAAACATAAAAAGTAATTTTCCTATTTTAGAGTTAAACATAAAAATATTGACATAATGAAAACAAGAGAAACACGCTATCCTATTGGCATATCCTCAAATACACGGTATATTATGAACCTGTAATGTTTTAATTTGGCCTTCAGAAGCAGAGGTTGGCAAACTGAGGCCTTTGGGCCAAATCTGGCCCACCACTGTTTTTATGAATAAAGTTTTATTGGAACACAGCCAGATCCATTCATTTAAGTATTATCTGTGGCTGCTTTCAGACAAAGGCAGACTTGAAGAATTGTGACAGAGACCATCTGAACTGCAAAGATGGAAATACTTACTATCTGGTCCTTTACAAAAAAAGTCTGCCAACACTTGTTCTAGGGGTAGACATTAGCCTTGTAAGTTTCTATTTTAAATATGCAAATGGCAATTGCTACAGAATTATGATGGTAAGGTGAAATATTACTACATTTATACAAGCCATCAGAATATTAGGAAAACTTCAGATTTATCATGTTTGCAATTAAATTGATTAGATATATACAAATCACTTATATTCTCGGGAAGCTTGTCTGTAATAGCACTTGAGAAGGAAATCAAAATAGTAAATTCATGAATACAGCTTAAGATTTTTAAGATCTTTACCTAAATTCATAAATGAGCTGAAACATTATTCTAGAGCTCTTCAGACATGGCTGCTAAAATTTCTCAGGCTTACAAGCAGAATAATAGGAACTGGGAAGATGAACGGAAGATCCTAAAGAAGAGCTAGGATTTTAAATTTGTAACGTGAATGAAATGAATTTTAATTTTGAAAGCCTCGGTAAACACACGCTTCTGCTCACAAAGGCCACCCTAGAAGCCACCAAAAAAGCCCTACTAATAATCTGGATCTTGTATCCCCTTCCCTCTGCTTCTCAGGAGTACACCTAAGTGAAAGCACGCAAGAATCAAACCTGGGTTTTCACTGCCACCAGTGCCTAAATACAGACCCAATCTGTCTTTTTTGACCCAATTTGGATTGTGAATCTGTTTGATAAACGGGACTGGCCTCGGCCAAGGAATCCCACGTAAGACAAACATCAAGGACAAATGCTCTTGTGAGATGTAATTAAAAATATATTTTTATATAAAATAATTATTTTACATATTTATATCAAATCAGTATTTAATATAAAATAAATGTATGAATATATAATACGTGCTACATGTGAATATATAAATGTTTTACCAAACCACTTTGTTATTTCATGTAGCATTCATAGTCCATAAAGTCCTTTCAAATACATTATGTCTTTTGATGCTGTAAAATAACAGCAACTCAGTAGCTAACGTGAGCTTTGAATGGAGTGATTCCAGCCTGCTAGTAGCATGGCCTTAGGCAAATTACTAAACCTCTCAGTTTTCTCAGCACTGAGCAGGGGTGATAATCATACCTGCTTCATGGGTTATTGTCGGGATCAAAACACGGAGTGTCTAAAATGAGTGCTTCACACACTGCCTCGTACACAGTAATGGTCACATGGATCTTAGCTGCTGTCACCTGTAACCACTATCATTCTAGAAAAGTCCTGTAAGGTCAGAAAAGCGGGCATCACTGTCTCCCTTTGTGGAGGGAGTTGCCAGGAATAGGGGGCCTAAAAGACTTGCCCAAAGGATGCAATGCAACCCACAGGCAGTGGCACCGTATTTCTGATTCCTATGCCCAGTGTAGGGAGTCTCTACTGTGTTCCCCACATGTTCTACCATCAGAACCACCTGGAGGCCTTCTAAAAACAGACTGCAGGCCCCAGGCCCAGAGATTCTGATTCAGCAGATCTGGATCCGGTGTAGGGCTCAAGAATTCTGCATCTTTAACAAGTTACAAGTGATGTCACTGCCACTGGTCCAGGGACCCCACTGGCCTAACTCAGTGAAGCACCTTCAGGGAGTCACACTTGCCCTTCTACAGTGTATCTGGTGCATACTCGTGGGTCATCAAAATGTTTGGCACTTGGTCAATGCTCAATAGATGGCTTTGTTTTATTTTACTATTTTATTTTATTTATATTTTTGCCATGGTTTCATTCTGGCTTTTCATTTTCTTAGCTGACAACCTTCACTCTGATTCTTCGATCCATCCATGAATTGCCCATCCAACTTGGAACGCACGGTTTTCTTTCCAGCTGTGACCTCGGCTGCTCTCCATGCAGACTGCCTCTCCAGCTTGGCTCTGCTGTCTCCAATCCAGCCACCTGAACCCTCCTTGGCAGGCCACGGCCTCGCGGTGGGACCTGCATGATACTATCTGATGAAGTCAGCTAAACCCCTCCTGACCCACCTCTGTCGGGAAAGACATGCTGCTCTGCTCCCAAACAAGGGCATCGACGTGCCCCCTAATCATAGCAGAGACACAACAGATATGGCGAGATGGATTCGCTCATTGAGAAAATCGCTCTTTGTCCAATTTCCTTTTCCTGCTTGTAAAACAAGGGAGCGATACCAAAGCGAATTAATAAGGAAATGGGGGGAATGGGGGAAGGGGAGCTCTGCTCCCCAGAACTCAGAACATGTGAATGCCTGTGGATATAAACATTATAAAAATAATAATAATAAAAGGAAGTAGTACTAGGGGGGCTTTCGTGGCTTAACAGTATTTTGACAACAAATGTTCATATTTCATTTGAAATTTATGAAACCTTTGTGCCTGTAATCCCATGAGCAGCAACATGGTAAATGAAAGTAGCTGGCAGTCTAGATTAATAATATTTCGCCTCATATTGGAAGAGCATTTGAAAGAAGCTTGCTTTATCTATCCCCCGTTTTTACGGCCCCGGTAGTGGAACAGACTGGGGCTTCTAAAATCGGCTGGAAAATATTCATAGATGTGTTATTAATTTATGGGAAACTGAAGGACCCACCTCAAGGCTTAAGTAGGCCATTTAGAAACAGCAAGGAGTAGGTGTGAGATACATAGCAGAATGCGGTGAAAAAAAGTGTGCCGAGTGACTCGGGGCTTAAATCAAGAGCAGAAGAGTACCTTCAGTAAGCTATAATAGTTGATATTCTAATAAAGCGTTCTTATGAGAAAAAGCAATCTGTTCACATATGAATCCTGCCATATGCTTCCATCTTTTCATGGTCTAGAAGGCCATGTCAGTAATTTCCAGTACTTACATGGGTATGCAGGATGCCTTTGCTGGCTAATGTGAATAAATGGGCTGGATTTACTGTTTTTCTAATGCTCAATATACACACCATGCAGGCTGCTACCAGGAGCAAAGTGGAATTTATGGATTCGCACTGAATTTCAAATGGATACGGGAGCAAAGCTACAGAAAGTGAGACAGGCGTGTTGTCTAACATGTCTCGGTGAAGGCTGCTGCTTCCTCGGCAAAGTGAGGGTATTGTTTGAAAAGAGGGAGGGGAGACCCCCTAGGAAACCTGGCTCCTGTGGGACCCTGTGTGCAGAAGCAGTGGAGACGAAGGTTGCGGGGTACACACAGGATCACGCTCACTGGGGTCCCCCAGGAGGTCCCCTTGACTCCAACCCTAACCCATGACCTTCCCATTTTGAAATCATCTTTAAATCCTGATGTTTTTATGTACGGTTGCCTCCCTGCCAGCTGGGAAGAGTAAATTTCTCAGATCAATGAGCTCCACTGACTGGTTCTAATATCACATGATTTAACTTTGCGTATCTTAAGCCACAATTTTAGACTAAAAAGAAAGAGGGTGTTCACAGCTTGACTAATAATTTGCAGCAGTGAAGAATGAAATCCTAGCTTCGTGCAGATTGGCACTTCTCAGCCTCCCCACTGTTGGCATTTGGGGCTGGCTAATTCTTTGTTGTGGGGGTCGAGCTGAGCATCTCAGGACATGCAGCAGCATTCTTGCCCCCCCCCACCTCTGCCCTGGTGTAACAACCAAAAATATCTAGACACTCCCAGATGTCCCCAGGGTGGCAACATCATCTGGACTTGCAAATGATAATGGAAACGGAGGAGAAAACAACAGGAATATGGAGGTATATACTCCTATGGTGTACAGAAGGATGTGTATGTATGGTGTGTGTGTCAGGGGAGGGCAGTGTTTCTAGAACCACAGTAAAGACCTGGAGGTGGGGGTCAACAGAGCCCAGCTACAAAACCAGGAAGATAGTCAATATCTGAGTTGAGGACCCAAGAGGGGGGCAAATAATTGCTTTTCAACGTGCACATTATCTGCAGCAAAGCAACATACATTTTCAAGCATCTGGCTGGAGCTTTGCAGGAGAGAGATCTAAAAGGTTTCTGGTGAGCTCTGGATGGCAAATAAAAAGGAATAATATGATGTCCATATGGCTGGGCTTTCGAATCCTTCCATGGGCATATCTCTCATAGCAAAAAAGATCCCCAGGGGTAGAAGTATGTTTAAAGACTCATGTTCTATCATTAAAAAATCATGCAAAAGAGGCATTCTAGAAAGGTAATATTCAGGTCTGTTTTGCTCTAAACAATATGGTTCAGTAACCATATAGGTTGACTCTTTAAGAAAATGTGCTTTGATTTCCTGTGACTTCCAATAAACTTTGTCATTGGTTCTCCACCAGGGAAAATTGGGGATACTCATACCCTAGTTTAAGAAGCATGAAATTAAGATGGTCTTCTTGTGTCATAGGGATCATAAATAACACATTTATGAGGCTCCACTAGTGACCTTAGTCTCTCGACCCATTATGTTCTCAACGGAAAGTTTAATAAACAAGGGGGTGAGGGATTCAGGAATATGGCCCTTGTTGTTGGAGAGGAACAGCCATAAAGCTGTTACCTGTAAGAGTTTGTTAGATGTCTTAGAAACCAAAGGCAGGCGTTCTTAATGACCAGATGTCAGCCAGATAGGAGTCACTTCTCAGTGGGTATTGCTCAATCGTGCTCCTTTGTAACTTGGAGAACTGATGAAAACAAACCTCTGTAAAGGGAATGTGTACTTCTGGTGAGTACTACAGCCAAGGAAGCCATGGTTTCTCCATGTCTTCAAGAGAATCTTACAAGTTCAAAAATTCTTGGAAGGAAAAAAAAAAAAATTCTTGGAAGGTAAAAGCTGTTGCTTCTCTTCCACCAACCATTATGATTGACAGCAGAGTGGAGACGTGGACCATTGAAAGCCTTTGGTCCAGGGCTCAAGTTCAACCATACTCTCTACTTAGCACACAGGTTTCCTCATCTACAAATTGAGAGCCAATGACAACTCTCTCCTCCTGAAGGGTTGCTGCAAGGAAAAAGATGATACTTTTCATACACCCGGTACATAGACTCCAGGGTTTCCTTTGGTCATTGTCACATGATAGAACTATTTGCAAATGAAATGACTGTAAGCCTTTTGCAAGGAAGGTGTCCATCGAAATTAGACAGAGAGCACTGAGAATCAGAGAGCACTGAGAATCGAGAAGGGCCTGATTCTATCAGTCAGTCTGAAATGTGGAATCACACACAATAGAAACGCGGTCCCTGAGTGCATGTCTATTCCCCTATTGTAGAAACACCAAGGGGAATGCTATGCTTTTGCTTTTATGAACTTCTAAAGCAATAAAGACTTGTATTCAAAGCACTCTTACTTTCAAAAAGAAGTCATTAATACATTTTATGAAGTCAAAACCCATTAGTGAAGATGTATCGAGTGTGTCTGCTCAGTGAGGATTATCAAAGGGGGTCTAGGAATGGCGTTGGACATATAGATTGGGGCCTGGTTTTACAAACAGATGATGCCTGCAGAAGCCTGAACACAAAGGCTGTGGCCACCTGTGATATTTGAAAATACCCAAGTATTGATGTGATGTTAAGAGACATCAAGCCATCCTAGGTAGGCTGATGGATGCTCTTGAAGTGTACGTATATGCAATATGTTCTGTACGGTTTATACAGAAGCACTGGCAGTGCTTAAATAATTCAGGGACTTAATGGTAGAAGTTTATTCATATGTGCATCCAGCCTGTGGCTGGAAATTGCCTAGAACTGAGGGAAGAAGACAAAGAACTGGATCAGGGGTATCTTTCTGAATTTGGAACTATGAACACATTGATGTGCATGTCTTATTTCCACCTGATGCTTTCAAATCCTCATTTAAGAAACACTTATGTGACTTCCATGTGTACTATGTATCTGGCCCTTGACAACATATGATCCTAACCCTCCAAGAGTTTGCAGTATAGTGGGTGGGTTGTTTTAAAAAAAAAAGAATTATTCTGACATTTGTTACAGTGGTAAGGAAGACTTTATTCAGGACGTTTCCATAGGGTTCATAACCATAGCAATAAGGGAGAGATACTGCACTCTTACTGATGGCAGGCCTAGTTGAGAAGCATGCCCAGAAGAGCCAACTATAGTTTGATCGAAGAGAGTCTTTGTCCAGGGGAAAAGGGAGGGTAGAAACCACTACAGGACAGCATGGGACTCAGCAAAGTCTTCTTAGACATGTTTAAGTGCTTGGGTATATCTGGCAGCATGAGCAAGAATTAGCAAAGGGAAATTCAAGGCAAGCAAACATGATAGCAATGCAAAGCACAGGTTGGTGACCTTCCAATGGTCAGACGTGGATAGAAGAGGGTTTCTCAAGAGGGGCATTATCGACATTTTAGGGCTGGATACCTGTCATGGGGGGTGCTGTCTTGCCAATTGATGGGTGCTGTGCAGCATCCCTGGCCTCGACCCACTAGATGCTGGTAGCATGCCCCCTCTCCCAGCACTTCCCCAAGTCCTGGCAGCCAAAATGCCTCCAGGTGTTGCCAAACGTCGCCAGGAGTAACAAGTCCTTGGTTGAGGGGCAGTGGGCCAGAAGGAAACAGGATTTGGAGTGGGTGGGGTAGGAAAGGCAGCTCTCCTCTCAGAGAACAGAAGTAGGCTCCAGGGTTTAAAGTTTATGTAATGGGGGCACTTGACGGGATGAGCACTGGGTGTTATTATGTATGTTGGCAAATTGAACACCAATAAAAAATAAATTTATTATTAAAAAAAAAATAAAAATTATGACCTGCAAAAAAAAGAAAGTTTATGTAATGGAAGCAGAATCCTTTACTCTGTAAGCACAATGACCGCATGCAACAGAGGACAGAAAAATAGAAGGAAGTGAAATGGGTGCATGTGGACTTGGAATAGTGAGAGTTGTCAGAATCTTTCTTTTAAAAAAAAGTAAGGAAAATAGCAAGGGATACACTGATTCATCATGAATGATCTTTGTGAATTGAGGCTTTCAGATAAGTTCCCTATTTCTGATAATAAACCAAGAATGAGATGAAAGCAACAAGAAGAAACAGAGATGTTTTCCAGGGGTAAACTAATCACCATCTTCAAAACATCTGCATGTTTTGAAAATTCCCTTCTACCCCGCCCCAGTTTATGTTTGACATGCATTCTTACTGCGAAAATCTTAAAGCATGAACAAAAAAAAAAAAAAAAATCTGGTCTGTGTGCTGGGATTTTGGCTCTGTGGTATGCTACTGAGATTTTTAAAACTTGTCTCCTAATTTAAATAACCCCTCAGCAACAATCAGCAGCAGGCCAGGTAGCAAGTTCACCTGTGTGATACCAGCTCTGAACTCACATTTTTCTTTTTCACTCCTGCTAGCACAATTAGCAAAAGAAAGGGAGTGGCTGTTTAACATGCCTTTCCAGCTAATTCTTAATCTGTTCTAATATATGAATTTAGAAATGCCTGCTTGAGAGCTTCAGGGATTACTAAATAATAAACCCTGAAGGTTCCAAAATCCGGTTAATAGTCAGACCTGCAGAATATGAAATATAGTGTTAATTTAGAATAACGTAATGCCTAAAAATGAAGCAAGTTAGGTCTAATTGAGCTATGAACTGCTTGCCTTGTATTGTATAATGGAGGCTATGCTAACCAAGGCTTGCTGAGCTATAGATAACCATTACTCTTAGCAAATATGTTTATTGGGGTCTCTCTCTCTTCATTACCCAACCTCATAAAGTATAAGCCTGCATATTCCGATAAAACATAAAACGGCAGGGCAGAGTCACAATTAGGACGCCCTGAGAAGCCGCATCATAAAACGGTATCTGTCTCCAAATGATTGTTCACTTAACCATGATAAATATTTATCAGCATGCAATAGAACAAATCCTTAAACAACTGTAGCCCATGTTGGAAACCAAGGAGGACTTTTACATTTTTTAATTCTCCTCTTTTGCTAAATACAACCGTTTAACTTAAAAAGCATGATTTGGTATGTGGGCTTTGATTTTTAATTATCATCATGTCATAGGAACGCCAAGGACACATTAGGTCCATATTTCCAAGACCTACCTAAAGCGACTTGGGTTTGCTGTTTTACTGTGAGGGAAGGCAAGGGGATCATGCGAATGGATTGGGATGGAAAGTACTAATTTGGGTGGTCACTCCATACCATCTTTTTGTCGCCAGCACTCTCGTTGGGAAAACATGTTTTCAGTGATAAGACAAAGATGCAAATAAACTCTTTAATGGTCCTTACTCTCCTGTTGGCCGTGATGTGCCACCTGGGGAAACAGGACTTGCGAGGCCCAGGCTGGGGCTGCTCGGATCCGGATCTCTATGCTACCATGTGGCACTGGGTGGTCCAGGCAAGAAGGGCTTTGCCCTCCTGGGTGAATTTCAAAACACAGGAGTCTGTCTCTTGGTCAGAGATAATAGCTTCAGATGGGTTAACTACTGGCTGTTGGAGAGCTGGAGAAGGCATGAAAGAGGGGAATGGAGGAGTCCTCAAGAAATAGAAATGCCTTCCAACTGTCAGGACAGTTTTAAAAAACAGCCTGACTCCTGGAAGGATGTCCTATAGCAGTGGGGCTCAAACTTGGGCAAATGTGTCAGGATCCACTGGGAAGCATGTGAAAATCTAGATAGCTGGGTCCCATCTCCAGTTTTTCTGATTCAGGGTGTCTGGGGTGGGGCCAGAAAATCTGCATTGCTAACAAATTCCCAGGAGGGTGCTGATGCTGCCAGTCTGGAAGCCGCATTTTGCAGGAACTGGGCTCCTACAGCAAAGGAAGGGCCCAGAAGGTGAACTGGCAAGGGAACACCTGACGCTCAGAGCGCGGATGTCTTCTCCCAGTCTGTAGATCGCAAATCGATGTTCACTTTCTTTTCCTTTCCTTAGTCTCGTTCCCTTTATCCATTTCCCCCATCTTTCCTTCCCTTCTTTTGCTTTATTTAGATCTCTATTTCTTTTTTTTTTTTAAGTTTTTATTTATTTCAGAGAGTACATGAGAGAGCACAAGCAGCAGGGACGGGCAGAGGGAGAGGGAGAAAGGGAAGCAGACTCCCGGCTGAACAGGGAGCCTGATGTGGGACTCAACCCAGGACCCTGGGATCATGACCTGAGCCCAAGACAGATGGTCAACTGACTGAGCCACCCAGGTGCGCCCTACATCTCTATTTCTAATTCCCAATTTCTCTTTCTCCTCCTCTTCTTCCTCTTCCTCCTCTGTGTCCTCTTTCTTTTGTTCTTTCCTCCCTTCTCAATGCCATCTTGAGATCTCTTCCCCAGCAATAATTAACCTCCCACCAGGCTCTCAACAGTGACCAAGACTACAGATGAACATCCCCGCCCCCTACCCACCGGCCATGGGGCTAAGATCCTATTCCTTGGCAAACAGAATGAGGGGCAGCTGTCAGAACAGTTTCAAAGGGGGAAGCTATGAACTCAGGCCTAAGCCGTTAATAGCAGAAGCTCCTCTGCTTTTGCATTTAGCGTCACATAAGCAAAAAAGCATAGCACTGTGTGAAATATTATACAATGGTTACAGTTGGTGGATGGGGTAGCTCTTCTGCATTAATTCTCATTTTGGGGACTATTCTTGCATTTTGGAATAAATAGTCCCCAAGTCTCGTTGTAACTTGCACTTAACCCCCCTGCTGGATGGAGATTTATAACAAAAGTGACTATTATGAGATCATTCCTCGGTGAAGAGCTACCCTAAACGGACTTAGCTTTTTATAGCCTTATTGTGTCAGACTCTGAATATTAGCCACATACACACAAAAAGATTCTCATAGTGAGAGTTATTAGGCTGCAGAGTAGCTTCCCAGGGGAGGTCCTGGGGCCTCACCGCTTGAGTCATTTGAAACGAGACTGGACCAAACACCTGACTGCACCATTAGGGAACAATCCTACCCTGGCAGAGGACAGACAAGATGACCTCATAGATCTCTCCCGTCCCTCCCAGGGTCGTAAAATCTGAATGGAAACTCTGACTAGTCATCTTGCTGTAGCGAGAAGTGAGGTCTCTAGCAGGCAGAATGGCAATATCTCAGGGGGTGGGCCAGGTTACAGTGGAGGTCAACGAGAAAAAAGTCCTCTGTAAGGCTGGGGGCAAAGGACAGCCCAGAATACAAGTCAAAGTGGGGACATTCCCAGGTGAAGCCTGTGAAGCACTTTTCACAGACACCGGAGTAAGATGCTAACACTTGTATGTTGTCCCAGGTGCCTAGTACACACTAGTGAGCTTTTCCATGCTCCAACTGTAAGAGGAGTATATGTCCAGATTTACTCCCTGCCCCCCCCCCCCTTTTTTAAGATGTGACTGCCTGGTTAAAGCACAGATGGGAATGAAGAGAAACTCCGTTAGTTGATGAGTATGGCATCTCTCGAATCCAACACAATGTGGCCCATTCTAATTACGGCTCAAAGCAGTTGAAATAGAAACTGACCTGGAGAAAGATGACTGATGACCCCCATCCCAAACGTCAGCTGCTTGGACAGGGCCCTTCTCAGTCTTTATCAGGGAGGGAAGAGGGCTCTGTGAGGCTCCACGTGGTGTCCCCACCCCGAGGGACATCACAGCTGTGCGCAGCAGCCTGAGCCAGCAGGCATGTTTACACCGCATGAAGATCCCATAATAAATCTGAGATGACTGCAAGTGGGTGGGATGTGGACCTGGTCTGACTCAATATGCCACAGCTGCTATTCCCATTCAGTTGGCTCCAAATTGCAAAACCTGGAGACTCTGGATAGGCCGGTCATGCCTGCCCATTTACCTGCTCTTCTAAGGGAAATACCTAAGTCCACGGACTTCCAACCCAGGTGGGCACATCCTGTATCACCTGACATGATCCTTTCCCCACTCTGAGTACAGATGAATTGACCAGGTCCGCTTATACCTGAGCCAGGAGCAGTCAACCCCAAAGTCTAGACTGTGATTTACCAACACTAAGGAAGACTCCTAGCTTTGGAGTCTTGCACTAGGGAACTGGGAGATGTACCCTAAGCCTCCTGCAGCAGGGGGTAGCTCATGAAGAGATGCCACGAGGTAGAGTTGTATGTCATGAAGAGCTCTTGAGACTCAAACCACTACTACTAGGATATTTAATAACAAAACTCATGCAAGTACTTGAAGACTGTAGCTTACCAAAGCATTGAAAACAAGAACAAGTTACACTCGGTGTCTCATCTTAGCTGTTATTTTGGAAAGTGGAAAGAGAATTTGGAAACATTTCAAGGATGGAACAGGGGAATATGGCATCTAGACTGGAATCCTGGGTGCTGACTGGCATAGCCTAGCCTTCTTTTCCTACCAAAGATGATCTATTAGAACTAGAGGTACATTTATTAAAATGTCAGTCCCCAAACAGAAATGTTATTGTCATAGCATCCTCCACCTGTGGATAATTTGTCTCCCCATCAGAGCTGATGTTCTATCACAAAGGCAAGTGTTTCTGAGTCACTTTGCATCAAGCACACTGTCAGCGGTGGGCAAGTGCATCGAGATGTTGTCCTTCCTCCCAAGCTGTATAAGAAGGAATGGCACAAGGACATTAGTTCCTAAGGACCCTGGAAGGGAGATGTTCTGGTTAGGAGTGACACTGCTCGCACAGAGACACATCCATCCAGAACAACTTCAACATCCAGAACAACTTCAAGTAGAAAAGTTCCTTAATACTTTAAATCCAAGATAGTTCATCATACAACAGTAGCATAGTGCACTAGGTCCAATTTTTAAATATCCAGCTATTCTAACAGAACCTGATTTGTGGGTCTAAAAATAATAATTAATAAAAACAAAATAATAGTGATAGCAGATCCCATTTGCTGAATCTCCAGTGTCACTGGCTGCGGACTTGGCATACAATCATTTTCTCAATCCATATAATACTTAAGGACTTGAAGAGTACCTCTCTACAAAAGAAGAAACTGAGGTTAAAAAAAAAAAAAAATCAGGTTCAAGCGTGGTCGAGGGGTGGGAGGACCACCATTGTTCAAGAGCTGCTAGAAATGGAGAATCCTGGGCCTCAAGCCCAGGCCTAGACAAATCAGAGGCTCTAGGGGTGTGACCTGGGTATTGTGTTTTAACAAGCCCTCCAGGGGATTCGCAAGCCAACCACAGCTTAAGAAAAGAAGCACTGTTTTAAAGTAACTTTCCAAGGCCAGATAACTAGTAAGTGGCAGAGTCAACAAGCAAATGTTTGTGCTGAGTATTGGAAATGGTCCCAGCCATGCCAGGTAATTAACAAGGAGCCAGGCTTGGGCTAATCATGTGAATACCTGTAATATGGGATTCCCTGAGATCAGGACTGGGACTCAAACCCCAGTCTTCCCCAGAGCCTCTCTGTCTTAAGGGGCAAAATCCTGTATGATTAAATTCTGCTTCCTTTTTTGTGTATGGTGGGGAGCCCTGGGTGGTACCAATCCCAGTTTACTCAAGTGCTCACTTCAAGGACTCTGATTCAAGTATAAAAGATGCATCTTTTTTCCCTCCTCTATATAGATGAAAGAGAGTAAGGTTAAGACCCAATACAGCATCCAGTATGCCAAACACCAAGCTAAGTGCTCTAGACTAGTGCAAACAGAACTTTTTGGCAGTGATGGACGAGTTCTGTATCTGAGCTCCCCAATGTAATTGCCACCAGCCACATTTGGCTATTAAGCACTCAAAATGTATGACAGGAGGGACTGGATTTTTAAATCTTATTTAAATTGTAATTAACTTAAATTTAAATAGCCCCATGTGGCCAATGGCTACCTTCCATATTGGCTAGTCCAGCTCTAGATGCCTCTTATTTAAACTTTCCTTTGCTTATAAGGGCAGGGGCTAACATTATGCCCATTTTCTAGATGAGAGAACTGAGATCTATAGTGGCAAAATAATGAACCCCAGCTCACATAGCCAGTTAATGATAGGGCTATAGTCTTAACCCTGGTCTACTCTGGCTCCAGATTTACAAGGCACAAAGGCTCTCAGACGCTGTTGGGTAGGTAGGCCTGGAAGAGTCAGTGTTTGGAGCTCCGTCTCAGCACAGCCAGCAGCAATGACCCGACGGCCCCTAAAGAAGGCTTCGTCTGAGCATCTCACTCTCTAGGCAACAACCTGTGCTGGCATTCTCTTGGCAGCTATCAATGACAGAATGTTTGGACATTATGTTCCTGTTATTAAAATGCATTTTCCACTTAAAAATAAGGAGCTTCTGACACAAATGATTTATTTGAAAACAATACTACTCCTGGCAGAGAAACAGAAATAGGGGGCTTTTTTTTTTTTCTTTTTTACTGTTTCTTTCAGGATTAACTGAAGAAGAAGGAGGAGGAAGAGGAGGAGGAGGAGAGGAGGATGAAGAAGAAGAACAAGAAGAAGAACAAGAAGAAGAACAAGAAGAAGAACAAGAAGAACAAGAAGGAGGAGGAGGAGAAGAAGAAGAAGAAAAGAAAAGAAAAGAAAAGAAAAGAAAAGAAAAGAAAAGAAAGAAAAGAAAAGAGAAAAGAAAAAAGAAAAAAGAAAAGAAAAGAAAAGAAAAGAAAAGAAAAGAAAAGAAAGGAAAAGAAAGGAAAAGAAGGAAAGGAAAGGGAAGGGAAGGGAAGGGAAGGGAAGGGAAGGGAAGGGAAGGGAAGGGAAGAAGACAGCTTGTGCCAATATTATATTCATTCTTTAATGTATATTCTTTAAAGGTCCGCCTCACCATCCTACCTCCCCCCTCCTCACTTCCATGATGAGAAATGGGTTCTAGGATCTCAGGCATGTTTGAGCAATCTCTCCCTGTCCAGACAAGGTGGGCCAGCGGGGCATACAATCCTCTCCAAATCTATCACCATATTTGAGATGTGGTGCCTCCACCCAGCAACTTCATCAAATGGCAGTCTTGAGGTTCTAGGAACCCGCTCTGCTCTTGCCTCCACCCCTGCTCTCCCATTTCCCTACCACGGGAGGTGGTGTGGTACATGACCTTGCCCTCTGTGAACATATGTGTAGTGTCACCCTGGGGAGGTGGCTCACCCTCTCTGAGCCTCAGCAATCTTCAGGGTAAAATGGGAAAAGCAGTGACTTACATGGGGCTGCCCTGAGCACCTGACCCTGTGCCTGGCCTATAGGCCTATAGGCCTAATCTGGTCTGGAAAAACCTGAGTTACCTCCTTTCTAGCCCTCGGTCAAAATCCTGACCCTCTTAAGCCTATTTCAGATTCAATCTTATTCACCAAAAATGTCTCTGCCCTCCAAGTTTACATGTGTTTTCCTAACTTATAGATCCCTGTCTATGCTTATACTAGTTCAAGGATTTGCATTACAGTTCTTTTACAATCATCATATTTTTGGCATGGGCTGTGGGCATTGACTTGGCTTCCTGAGCATTCCACCATTGCTTTCCCCATCTTTTCCTTCCATGTTGCAACCAGCACAGGGATCCATACATGATAGGTATTCACATAAATACTTGTTGAACTGAATGCCTGTAAAGTTTGAGGTCAATCTATAATAAGCAAATCCATCCATCCATCCACCGATTCATTCACTCATTCATTTTCTTGTTTACTTAATATTTATTAAGCACCTGCTGTACTCACTAAGTGTCAGGCATGGGTGCTGGTACTCAGAATGTAGAGGGGCCAGGAGAGACTAAACCCTAAGCCTTGGGCAGCTCGGGTGGCTCAGCGGTTTAGCGCCACCTTCACCTCAGGGTGTAATCCTGGAGACTCAGGATCTAGTCCCACGCAGGGCTTCTTGCATGGACCCTGCTTCTCCCTCTGCCTGTGTCTCTGCCTCTCTCTCTGTCTCTCATGAATAAATAAATAAAATCTTTAAAAACAAAAAAACCCTAAGCCTTTACAACATTCATCTTCCAGCAGGGGAGGGGGAGGGGGCGTTTACCAAACCAACAGATAAAACAGAGGAACTGTGTCCCTCCATATGTGCTAAGGAGAAAAGTAAAGCAAAATTCAGGAAGAAAATCTGTAATTTTAAATAGGGCAGTCAGCGACCGCATCCCAGAGAAGGGGATATTTGAGCAAAGATTTGAAGGAGATGAGAGCGCTACTTTTTCAATATAAAATTAATTTGGAAAACAGGAAATTGGAAGCCAAAGAAATGCTTGGTTCTCTACTCAGAAGAATATCATAAAGAAAACAAAACACTTATTTCCCCGGCTAACTGCAGTTCCCATTATTTCATCAAGGTTATTACCAGCCGATGCTGGAATTAACTTTCTGGATACTTATTATGTTCCAGGCACTACCCAAGCACTTTATATATCACCACCAAGAGCAAAGGTCTAGGCTGAGGATGGAAAAATGCCTGCAGACCCCAGGCAGGAATTGGAAAGGGCTTAAGGTCGCATGCACAAGAGGGAGTGGTGGGGACTGCGGCGACCCGAGAACAGCTGCCCCACCTGGCACAGACCACAGACCGCCGCTGCTCAGCTACGGACGATCAACAGGCTCAGGACTGTTTGATCTTCTGCCTTTTCGAAAGATGGTCAAAAGCTGGATTTGTACATGAAATTTTCCGATTTTAAAATGCTCCCAGGCAATTTAAAAAACATCATGTGGACCCAAAATTGTTCAAAATATATTTTCAGGACATATTTGGTTTCCAACCTCTGGCATAGAGAGGCAATGAGTAGACAGAGGAACCCAAAACATTTGCGGGGAGCCTGTCACCTAGCCACTACCCTTAACCCTGAGGCTGAGTATAATTCGTATTTAAAAATAGCCTGACTTCTGGGGACCCCTTGTGTGTCTGCCCAGGGGACAGTGGGCTTTGGGATCTGGGAAACACAGCGTCCTTGCATGTGGATGGAATATGCTGCCCACTGGGATCTGAATGCAAAAACAGCTGACCATTCATTAAAACAATACAAGTACTTTTGCTTGCTTATTGGCTTTTTTTTTTTTTTTATCCACTTGCACTCCACCAATAAAAATGCATTTGGCAAAATCATCCAGAGGAAACACTGTCTTTATTCAAAACTGTTTTTCTTCCCCTCTCACTTGATATTTCTAAATTATCTTATCAATAATGTATTAAAGTAATACTCAAAAATGGAACAATACTGCACCTTTAAGAAAATATTATTTTTCCTGAGGTCCTATCAAGGTAAATTTCATCAGTATTCAAAGAATGAGCAAAGCACTTCAACAATTTATTTCAATAAAAGAAGACTTAGCTGAAAGGAGTATAAATGATGAGAACTTGCTTTAAACTGATTTATTCCCTGCAGCAATAAAAGGAATGTTTCTTCACTCAGCTGTTTAATATGCAAATATGCAGAACATCCAGCCCCTGACAGCACATCATTAATAAAACCTTGCACTGAGCAGAGCGCCCGATATTTCATTCTGATGAAAATACATGATGATGATTTTAGACCGTAGACTTTTAGAGTAGGAACAATGTGCTTTCCTGGTGATGAAACCCTACTTGTCACGGGAGCAGCGGGGGCGGGGGGGCGGGAGGGATGGCACACAGAAGCTTTCTGCAGAAGCCATCCCACTTCTGCAACAGGAAGTCCCCAGGTAAAGAGAACACTAAATCCTGAAGGCCAGTGACCATTCATGCAACCAAAACCCAAATGACAAGATATGAACAAAACTCAGGAGAGTGACAGGGATGGTGGGGAATTGGGGGGGGGAGGGTAAGGACTGAGACTTACTTCCTTTGGGAGTGGTGGCATGCTAATTTTTAGGATTTGTTTCAGTACGTAGGAAAAGTCCTGCTCAATGTGTTTGACGC
Source organism: Canis lupus dingo (assembly GCF_003254725.2). Taxonomy (NCBI): domain Eukaryota; kingdom Metazoa; phylum Chordata; class Mammalia; order Carnivora; family Canidae; genus Canis; species Canis lupus. Next base: position 72,896,088 of record NC_064247.1, read on the forward strand.
TACTTTTCTATCCATATGAAGTACACAGCAAGCTATCTAAGGACACAGGGCTCAGTGCTCCCCACCCGGTCACCTCCCTTGATTTGCTTGTGGATTAGCAACTTCTGAATTACTCTCAGACTCTTAAGACGAGCAAAGTGAGGACAGTAGAAAATAGTCCTTGTATACTAGATCATGTGTTTTCTCTTTCATTATAATCCTGGATTGATGTTAACAATACATGGCAGGACTATAAAGTCTCAATTTTTTCTCCCTTCTTTATATTTTTCAAATTGTTTATAATAGAGTATGCCATATGTATGATGAGAAAAAATCATGTTTTTAAAAATGTAATTTTTTCTGAAGTCATTCATGAGCTAGTGCCCAGGGACTTACAAGATTGTGAGCACTAGGGAGGATTCTATCTCCCAGCATCTTGGACCTCGCCATAGACCCCTTTGCTTGTTCTCAAAATAAGTATTTGTTAGATGGTTCAATAAATTACTAGTTGTAAATGCATAGAACAGTGCCTGGAACATGGCAAGCCCACAGAAGTATTTGTTAAATAAATAACCAATAAGTCAGATTAAATATTTAATCTATTTTAGTTTGCAGAGGTGAGTTTCCTGTAAATATTACCTATTTAAGTAGGTGGGGAATAATTTTCCCATTTTTATATTAAGCTTAGTACCCTGCACGGTTCCTCTCAAAAGCGCAACCCCCGCTTAGAGAACTTTTGGATTAAAATCCCAATCCCAGAATCCCACTTGATTCTATGTGATCTTGGGCAAGTCACTTGCCTCTAGAAACTCTGCTTTCCTCATCTGTTAAGTATGCGTAGTAGTGATCATACTTATTTTGATGAGCGTTTTTGAGGATTCAGAGTGATCATCTATGTAAACACCTGGTACAGTGCCTGGCCTAGAGTGGAGGCTCACGCTCACCATTTATTAGGCACCTCCTAAAAACTAAACACTTTACGTATATCAATGTTAGTCTGCATGACAACTCTTCAAGGTAAGTGCTGCTAGCCATGTTCACCAAGGGGAGGCTAAGAATAGATGACATGAATGATACCACACAGCTTGGTCTTGAACCTGAGTCAATCTGTCACCAAAGCTTATGCCATCACATCAGCTTTACCAAAGATCTGCTTTCTTCCAGATCAAAAAAAAAAAAAAAAAAAAAAGAAAAAGGTCGGGTGCAGTGATTGTTCAAAAATATATGGAGAGTTTCCATTCATTTACCTCTATTTTCCAGCTACAATTCATGCTGCTAAACTTTCCCTGGATTATTATTTTTAATAAAGTATTTAAAAACAATGTAGGTTATGGGGCAGGAGGCGGGAAGATAAAGGCAGGTGATCATGAGGATACCCTAAGGAAATGATGAGGTTATGGGGCAGGAGGCAGGAAGATAAAGGCAGGTGAGGTTCCCTGTGGCCGCATTATTTCAAAAGTTGGTTCATAAGAGAAAGGCTGTATGATATCTGTAACTTGTGAGATTGTCCTCAATTTTAGACAACTTGAGAAGGAGACACCCGCGAACTTGTTCCTCATGTTTGTGATGGCTCCTCTTTCAGAAAAGATGAGCCAGCTGAAAGCCGTCCCTTGCAGATGCTTCCTCCCCACACACACCCACTCTGCTTCCCCCTCTCTCTGCCCTGATGTACTCTTTATCCAACCAAAGAATAACTCTCTGTGCCAAAGGAAAGAGGACTGTTGGATTTTATTTCCAAATATTTCAATTATAAATCAATCGTTTAGCAAAATTCAATGAAGTTTGCAAAATTTCCCTTTGAATCGGCTCCCACTGAGAATCGAAAAAGTCTTGGGGGCAAGATTTCAAGTGGTCTCTTGCAGGTTTTAGTAAACTTCTCCAAGCTAGTACTTTCCATGTTTCTGATTTTATGTGCTCAGTAATACGCCCTCATAACTCAAATGGGATGAACCAATTAAACATTTCCCTGTAGTCTTTAAAATAGCTGCTCTTGGCATGTTTTTTGCATGGCACAAACCTCTGCGGGAGGATACGATAGAAATCTTGCACTATTTAAATATAGAATTGGGACATCAAAGAAAGGGTTGTATTGAAATAACATGGATAATTAAGGAAGTGGAGAACAGTAATAACTGATTTACATAAAATGCTAATGAGTCTCTTGACTTGTTTGGCAATTTGCACTTTAGGCTTGGTAACTGTGGCTCCAAATTTATGATCTAATTTTTATTTTAATATTTTCTTTTAGCAAGTTGTAACCAACACTAATGGGCGCCTGCCAACGTTGAACTTCTTCGGCCTTCCACCACCCAGAAGCTTCTTTTCCCTGGATCAAGCGCGTTGGGCTTGGGGATGTCACGGGTCCGGGAGCTTCCTGGACGTCCTGGTGCAGTCGGGTTCCTTTGGAGCTAACGGGGCCCGTGTCATTGGTGTCGCTCCAGATGATCAGTGGCATTCAACATATGCACGGCTGGCAGAGCCACCCGGGCTACGAAACTGGGAAAACGAGTGCGGCATCACGGAGGCTGAGCCTTTCCCTGCACGGCCGGCTCCCCGTTATTCAGCCCGGGGCAAGGCGCCCGCTCGCTCGGGGTTAGCACGTGCGGTTCCCTGGTACCTCTCGCTGCCGAGAAGAAATTATATGCTCTGCAAACTCCTGTTTTATTGTACTCGTGTACGGAGCTCGCCTTGCAGGGCCACAGCCTCCCATGAATACGAATGAGGGTTGGCGCTGCTCCTCCGGGACCCGTGTGCGCGCTGACCTTCAGCGTACCCTATTTCCCTCCGAGCCTTCGAAGCGTGATCCACTGCTTTCTCTGGCCATTCCCCCTTCACCCCATTGATGGGCTTCAGAGCTACTTAAATTCCCAAGCCCTGACGCGCTGCGGCGCTGACCAGGGCTCCGGCTCGCTCTCTTATGGATTGTACAAGGTCACCGCTGGGGAGAGGGAGGCGGCAGGCAGAGCATTTATCAGGATGTATTGCTTTACTTTTTCTATCCATCACCAAGGCGATGATTCTATTTTAGTGAAAATCCATTGAACTCCGATCAAGTCAGATGGCTGTTATCATTGGAAACTCAAGAGCTGTCAGGCCGTAATCGGTACAAATGCCGGACCCTGAAATGGGGGGCTCGGGGACGGTGATGGCCTCGTGGGGATCTTTTGTGGTCAGCCTTGGATTTAAAAATCTCATCCGATCATTTTCTTTTAAGTACTTTTTGTTTCAGCTCCTCGGGCTGTAAGTGATAAAATCTGGTTATGCAAGGTAGAATGAACCGATTACAGGCCATTTAGGGATAGTTTAGAGACACAATGGTTTCTCCTGTCCTGCCACACCGCTTACTGTGGTCCTAATACCCTAATAACCGACCCATCAGAATACCGACGTGCACCTGAACGATCACGGAACCCTGAACACAAGGAGTGCACACACACACTCCCGTCTTAGTAGAAACCACCAAACTTTAGCTACACTGTTTTGGGGTCTCCACATATAAATTTTCCGATCACCACACTTCGCTATAGGATTCAATGCTACGCAGCACTTCCACCTGCCTGGTTATATGTGTATGATAAATGTCCCTACTTCCATCCGCATGTGTTTGGGAAGGTTCGGATCTACAGTTATCATGTTGAATGTGGGGCTTGAGTGGGGCGTGGAGATAGAAAAACGAATTCCGAAGCTCCCTGAAAAATTCTTTTGGGCTTGTCTTCTGGTTATGGATTTAATTAAATCTGACATGTGAATAAAATCATTTAAGCATATTTGCCGCCCTGCCAGTATTCTAAACTTTTACTAAAACGGGGTTGGGGGGTTTGTGAATTACAAGGACAGAACGATTTTCGATCTGGGGTCCTGTAGCGCCAAGTGATACTTAACTCTTAATTATCCAAAAGTGCATTATTTTCCCTGTAGATTGTAAAGGACATTAGCTCCTCCACCACCCCAGTGGAAGGCCATTTGCTGCTTGGGTGGGCCAGAAAGGGACGAAGGAAGGCACCCCGACGCTAATTGTCTGCACGTGTTGGTCTCACCACTTTTTAAAATGTAAAGCAATCTTTCCGTGTATTTTCTATTTTGCAATCCATATCTTTATTCCTCTTTATTAGTGAGGGTAATTGAATATTGACTGTGCATCTTAAATACATTTTCATCCTAAATAATAGTGACAAAAATAAGCCCAGGTATTTATTGGTCACTTACTGTGAACCAGGCTTTGTGGTAAGTCCTTGATATATGTTGCCTCATGTAAGTCTTAAAACCACCCCTACATGAGACAGGGGCAGGTGCCCGGGTGGCTCAGCCGGTGAAGTGCCTGCCTCCAGCTCAGATCATGATCCTGGGGTCCTGGGATCAAGCCCCCGTCAGGCTCCCTGCTCAGGGTGGAGTCTGCTTCTCCCTCTCCCTCCTCTGCCCCTGACTCATGCTCTCTCTCTCTCTCTCTCTCTCTCTTTCTCTCACTCTCTCTCAATTAAATAAAGAAAATCTTTTTTGAAAGTCCATAAATGAGACGGGGCATGTCCACTGACAGAGGAGGAACCCGGGCCTCTGAGGGTACCAGCAATTCACCCGATTATCACAAGATTCAGTAGTGGCAGCTGTGCCATGATACTACTGATGGCCACCCTCCAGAGCTGTATTAAACAGTACCTGAGGCAGTTCCCTAGGGTGGCAAACTAGGAGGTTTGAAATTCATCATCTTGGAGCTCGGGAGGCCAGAAGTCGGAGCCCAAGTGTCGACAGGGATGGTGCCTCCTGGGGGCTCTAAGGGAGACGCAGTCTCAGGCCTCTGTCCCAGCTACTGCTGGTTGCTGAAGAAGCTCCACTATAGGCTCTGCCTCCATCCTCATGTGGCCTTCTCACTGCGGGTCAGTTTCTGTCTGTTATAAGGACCCGCTCCTTGGATTTGCAGCCCACCTACAGTTACATCTGTAAAGACCCAATTTGCAGGGCGCCGGGGTGGCTCAGGTAGTTTCAGCATCCAACTCTTTATTTGGGCTCAGGTCATGATCTCAGGGTTATAGGATTGAGCCCCACATCAGGCTCTGTGCTCAGCATAGAGTCTGCTTGTCCCTCTCCCTCTGCTCCTCATCCTGCTCTCTCTCTCTCTCAAGTAAATAAATAAATAAAATCTTCTTTTTTTTTTTTTTTTTTTAAAGACCCTATTTGCAAGGAGAGCTGTATTCTGAGGTTCTGGATAGCCAGGAATTTGAGTAGAGGAGGGCACATCATTCAACAGAGTTCAGCATCCACCTGGACTCCAAATCTGGGACTGCTGGGCCCTGAAGGACGTCTACAGGACCATAATGCTATAATCCTTATTGAGAGGGCGACATGATTGCCAGTCATGTGCCTGTGATTCTTCCATACATTTCTCAGAACTACCATACGGCAAGGCACCAGTGTGGCGCGCTGCGTCGTGATGATCACTGTGATGTCACTGCGTACTTGCAGGATAAACCAGCATCGTGAGAGAGCTGGGAAAGGTGTTTCTTTCCTGATCTGGGAGAGAGCCAGAAGAGCCAGATGCACAGAAAAACATCCAAGGATGTAACCCTGGGTAAAGAGTGGCTGGCGAATCATCACAGGCTGCCTGGCCTTCCTAAACCCTGGTGGGCCTGGCTGTGGTTGGCCCTGGAACCACTGGAGGGAGAGAACCAGGGCCAGGCCAGGGGTGGGCAAGGCCTCATCTGTACTCTGCTGACATAGAGAAGCCCTGACATCGGAGGTGGAGTTTCCACCAGAGGCAACGAGGAGTAGGAATTTTGAATTCCTGGCCACAGTTCATTCCTCCTTCCTTCCTCTGGCTTCGGGGGGAGGGGCAGTGAGAGGAAAGTAAGCCAAATAACAGGTCAATATTATTGGTGGGGAGGCAGGAAGGGAAAAAAGCAGCATTTCCAGAGGATTTGTTCTAATAATAAAATTCTGTTGATGAAATAGTGGTACATGCACAAGAGAGAAATGGAACATAGGGGAAACTTTATCCTTCTCTTCAAACGAAATCTTATTAGAGATTATTTGGAATAAAGACGTCTTTCGAGTCACTGCGATCATCAAAACGGGTTACACAGGATGTAAATATCAAGGGGGAAAATATAGAATGAACTAAAATCAACTGCCCAGTAAATAACAGCTAGTTTATAGCTAAAACCAGCAAAAATTCTCATACTTTTGGAATGCAAACAAGTGGCATATGTGCGTTAGACAGTTTAGACTGCCTCATTTGACCTTTTCCACCACCCTGCTGGGTCACAGTTCTCAACCTCAATATTCTGGCATTTAGGGCTGGACTGTTCTTTGTGGGAGGGGCTGCCCCAGGCATTGTAGGATGTTGAGCAGCATCCCTGTCACGACCCACGAGATGCCAACAGCACCTCCACACCCTGGCTGCCACAACCAAAAATGCCTCAGACATAATGAAATGTCCTCTGAGGGGTAACATTGTTCCAGGATGCCACTGTTCTAGCTGAAGAACTCGGAAAGTTAAAAACGACCTTTCTAGGATTTACAACTATGTACTAGACACCCGTCTATCCCACCAACTGGTAGAAGCTGTCACAGGAGACACAAATTGTAGAAGGGAGGGAAAGGCCATATTCCTGCTTCTTTGAAGCTTCTCCTTCTAGCAAGTCAGAGCATGTGCAAACAGAGTTTTCCCTGAGTGGTGGCAATAGGGCCACAGCGGAGGTGGCTTTGGTTTATTCATCTGGCTTGGCTGCAGTTGTGGCTTCCATGGTAGGAGTGCCCTGGGGGGTTACGTCTGAGTTTTTCAGGGAGCCATTCTTTTTTTTTTTTTTTAAGATTTTATTTATTTATTCATGAAAGACACAGAGAGAGGCAGAGACACAGGCAGAGAGAGAGAGAAGCAGGCTCCATGCAGGGAGCCCGATGCGGGACTTGATCCCCGGTGTCCAGGATCACGCCCTGGGCTGAAGGCAGGCACCAAACCACTGAGCCACCCAGGCTTCCCACGGGAGCCATTCTTGGAGAGGACCGACTTCAAAGTCACTCCTTCAGTTTTTCCAACAAATTTGTAAGCACCAAATTGCTTTTATTAAATTCCTTCCTGTATACAGATTATAGAGAGGTTCCCATTTCCTACACCAAGCCCTGATGTTACTATCACATGTCCCATCAGGGAGACTCAGGCATGCTCTGAAGACGCCCAAGTCTGGGCCATCGCTCTGCTAAGAATGCACTTCCTACCTTTCTTCCCCCACTGCTCAGCTTCCCAGAGCAGTCCACCTGCCAACACTCATTTAGATCCCAAGACCCATCTTATGCATGGCCTTCTCTATAATAAAGTTTCCTCCGCCAAACTGCTACCTCCTCATCCTCCCACACCCTCACCCACACTTGACAAAGATAACTCCTCCTTTCCCCCTCTCTCCTACATTCTTGGTACCTTTGTTATTGCACTTAGCACAGTGAACGCTCTAACTGTATGTTCATGTGCCTTGTCCCTAACTAAACTGTAGGATCCTAACTCTTTCGTAAGCTCCGGGGCCTCACTCGAGCTAAGTGCATGGTGAAGGGTGGTTAAATGAAGAATATATAAACAAATGAATGGATGGAACCTTGATATATCATCCCTGTTTATCTAATGACATTTTATCTCATGGTCCTCACCCTTGAAATTCTTATGGAATACCCAAGGGGAGCCAAGACTAATACAACAGGAAAGATATTAAGCTGTGTGGTTCTGATGGCTAGTGTATTAAGAAGAGCTTTGGCTGAGCGCAGAGTCTAATGTGATGGAATCAAAATGCACATCCTCGACACCAGTGAAAGACTCATATGGAAGAACAGAAAGGGGCCAAGTGGCTGAGGCCTTATAGAATAGGCAATCAAGGTTCAACGTGATAGGAAAGATAGGGAGACAGAGACAAAAGGGAGATTGCTCAGATGAGTTCAGTACAACAATAGAACCTAGGAATGGGACCCTGATCTGTACCCTGTTATCTCCATCATTATTATTTTTACTTTGCTACAAAAAAACCCCACTAGAACCCAGAAAAGTATATTTATATTGAGATAACCTAATAAATAACAAGGTCAACCTGTCCAAGCATAAATATGGTATTAAAAGAGACAGATAACTCTGCTTCTACAAAGATGGTCTGCTATTAGGAGGAGAAACCTAAAATTTAAATGCCAAAGATTGGTAGAGAAGTTCACCCATGGATTCTCAGGAAAGCTGTCGGCAAACGAATAAAGCAGTATTTTCTCTCCTATTAAAGAGAATAAGAAAATGTATATGCAATGGGCTTCACAAGAGTGGAATACAGTTCTTTTCATGATAGACTAGATTGGTATTAACCACTGATGTAGGTTATTAAAAGCTATGGCCCTTGTGAGCCTATTTTTAATTAAATATGAGAGCAAACCCTGTTGCACTGTTTTCCATGGTAGAGGTTGTAGGGTGGTGGCATTGCAGTGAAGACACCCCTGGCAGGAGGGGTTTGGGCACCTGCTCCCTCAGTCACCAGATGAGTGACACTGAATAAATCACCTACTTGCTATGACGCCTCAGAAATATTTGCAGAGAGCTTACTGTGCTGAGCATGGTGCTGAGCACTTCAGATAAACCACGTTACCTATGACCATGCTCTGTGACCAGCAATATCACTGTGTCCATTTCACAGACTGGGAAACTGAAGTACAGTGAGGGCAGCCCACGGTCACAGAGCTTTGAAGCTTTGACAGATAGGACTGAAGTCAAGGGTTTCTGACTCTGGAGATGACACACTTCTCCACTTTAGAGTCCATCAGAGACAGCTCTGGATAGAGCCACTAATCAAGGCACCATTTTGTGAAGGGTCAAGCCATGCTGGATCTGAGCCCCAGACACCCACCCCAGCATGGGCTGCCTCGATCAGAACTCCTGGCATTGTGACATACCACACTGCATCCTTGTTTCAAATCCACTGAGTCAGCATCTTCTGGGACTTTTCGTGGCAAAGGCTGTCCCGATCCATACAGGATTGCTACCAGGAAAGAACACTTACTGGAAACTCCCTTAGTGAGAAGGCTGGATTAAGGGTCCTGCCCACACTTGCTCACCTACTTCTCACAATCACTTGATGAGCAAGGGGCTAAATGCTACTTTTGGCGCCATTCTCTGGAAAAGGAAGCCAAGGCTGAGGAGTTTATGTAATAGGATCAAGGCTGCACAATCGGTATGGCCAAGCCCCCTGGCTTCTCCCCACTTTCTCAGGGAACACCCAAAGACTGTTTGCCAAACCCTGTCGAGGTGCTTTAATACACCTGGCATAGCACCTGCTACGACCTTATGAAGACAGGCTATTTTTTCTGTTTGTGAAAGACCAATTCTCTCCAACACAATCTCTACTTGTGGAACTGAAGGTGGCAGGGGCTGCTGGGGAGGAGGGAGAGAGAGAAAACTATTATTTTAGAGGTGAATAAATTCAAGAAACAAGTGTGGGAAGATTCTGTACTCACAACCCCCATGATAATGACATAAGGGACTTTTAATTCAGATAGCAGTTGGGTTTTAGGGTTAGAGATAACATAAACATCACCCAACTTCCCTAAGACCCTGTAAAGCCCCTTTTTTATGGAAATGTCACCCCCTGGACATTAATACGGCCTTAGGAGAATCTGTCCTCTGGCTTAAATCTGAATCTACTATGGAGCTTCCTTAGGAAGCCTTCTTAGGACGCTGCATGTCACAAGAATTAAAAGCAAACTTTTATCTCTCTGTTCTAAATCTCCTCTTTTCAATCACTAATCTCTCCAGGAAAGAACACAACCAAACAGCCCCATTAGGTAAGAGGCAGATAGAACTGATGTAAATCCCCCCTGAATTAATGGGCCTGCTACGTACTCCCCACAATGGCCCTTCCCAAGATGACCTTGACAATCAGCAGATCTTGTTTGTCTGCATTTTCCAAAGACTCAAGGCCCCACTCACAGATGAAGGAATCTGCTTAAGTTCTCAGACGGGCACCCCCCTCAATGGCTCTAGAGGCTAACTGAAATTTACTGACATTACAGATCTTAAAAATGATTTAAAAAAGAAAAAGGCAGGGGCACCTGGGTGGCTCAGTGGTTGAGCGTCTGCCTTGGGCTCAGGTTGTGATCCTGGGATCGAGTCCTGCATCAGGCTCCCTGCAGGGAGCCTGCTTCCCCCTCTGCCTATATCTCTGCCTCTCTCTCCGTGTCTCTCCTGAAAATAAATAAAATCTTTAATAAATTAATTAATTTTTAAAAGGGCAAACTGCAATATCTCAACCTGACAAAATGGACTATAAGTGTGTCATGAAATAACCTATTGTTCTGGGGATTTTTTGCCCTGGAGGTCAAACGAGGATCCTTCTGTGCCTAATGATGGGTATAAGGAGTCATCATGGGCCAGGTGATGCCAGTGTAACACGTAACCCTCCAAATCTCAGTGTCTTAAGGCCACGATGCAGAAGCACAGGATATTTCTCTATGGCCATCTTGGGTCAGTTGGGGCTCTTGCCTGGTCCTTCCTCCAGGACCCGCAGTGACAGAGCAGCTGGTGTCTGGAACACTGCCGGTCAGCATGGCAGAAAATATGGTGCGGCATGCTCTGGGCTCTTTACGTTTCTGCCTCGAGAGACACAGGTCACATCCACTCAGATCCCATGGGTCGAAGCAACTCACGTGGCAAGGGGTACAGTCACACCGTGTACCCACGGGAACCTCACAATGGGTGAGGACACGTCAGGGGTGGGCAAACACTTCTCTAGGGGCCCCGAGCATGTGTGTATCAGGATCGGAAGTCACGTGTGTAGCAGAATTCAGCCTGTGGCCCCAGAAGCCCTTTGCCCACTGGGATACATGTTGCCCCCAAGAGGGGCTCACTCCTGCAGTAACCCACGCCAACTTAGAAAATTCTACGAGGCCCTGGCCTCTGCTATCTTTTGTCCCCATCACGTTTCCCTAATAGATGACCCTACCAATTCCCATTGGCAGCCCTTTGTAGTGTAATGAACAGGATGCAGGCTGATGAATGTGGCCACTGCACAGAAAACGTCAGTTCTTTCATTAAGCAAACCTTCCCAAGTTCATTGTATTGAACCAGGGTTTAGGCTATTAGGCTGACACATGACAGAGCCAATTCTAGTCACATTGTAAGTGCCTATTCATGTTTGGCAAATTCTGTTTTACGCACATGCACACATTTAGAATTGGACTCTTGTTGCCTGCAACTTTTTCCCCCCTTGAAATCTATTTTCCTATTTTTAACTGTTAATAATTAAGAAAAATCCCACTTTAATAACAGAGCCTCAACAAGCCTAATTGAGAGAGAACATAATGGATCGCCATAGCGGGTTTCTATTCTGCTGGCCACCGACATGCTTGCTCTTCCCAGATGCACTGATATTGATATACCGTGTTCATTTGTGGAAGGGGGAAAAAATAAAATATTTACGCACATAGTTTTGACACTGCTGGCTCTTCTTTCTGCTTGCATTTTAAAAGAAAACATCACTTACAAGCTCGGAATCCCTGCTAGTGAAGGAGACAGGATTAAAGGCATCATTCTAGGGCACAGGCTATGAATGAGCCAGCCTGACAGAGGTAGAGGCTCAGAGCATCCAGAGCCAGGAGCCCTGGCTGCTTTATCCCCAAACAGCCACTTCCTACGCAGACAGTCAATCTATAATACTCAGGCAGCAGGCGTGCTGTGGGGGCCTCCCGGGTGGCTGGCCCACACTGGGTATCGGGACGTAGACAGGACTAGGCCTGTGGTAAACTGGGAGGCAGGCCATCGATTACATTCCAGTGTCCTCAGCAGGATGATGTGTCCTCAAGGCAGCCTCTTCTCTCCCTCTCCATTCTCATCTCATGTCATAAGTTGCCATCGTTGCTCTCCGAGACTCTGAGCTGTCCCCAACTGGCCCTGCAGCTCCTGCTCTCGCCTCCTACAGACTGCAACCACATCTTTTTAAAACTGTGATTAAAATCATGTCATACTTTGCTTACAAACTTCAAAGGGCTTGCATCACAAACAGAATAAAATCCAGGCTCCTTACAACAGCTTTACGAGCTGGCATTTGCCTCCCTCTCTGACCTCATTGCCTGTCGCTCCAACTGGCTCCAACCATAATGGCTGCCTTCCCTCCCTTGAGCAAGTAAGTCAAGCATATTTCCACCACAGGATCTTTGCACTTGTCATGCCTCTGGTTGAAATTCTCTTTGGTGAGGATGAGGATGCGGAATGGGGAGTGACTGCTACTGGGCATGGGTTTCTTTCTGGTGGATGAAAATGTTCTGCAATTAGTGGTGATGGTTTTACAACTTTGTAAATACATTGAAAACCACTAGATATATGCAGTATATACGTAAAATGGTGTACACTTTAAAAAGGAGAGCATTATGGTATTGAATTCTATCTCAATAAAAAAAATAAAATGGTGTTTTTTTCACTTTTGGGATTATGTTTCCCCAAGACTCTGGCTTCTGCTTTCTTATCTTCTCTTGCTCTCCTGCTGGCTCACTCAGATGGAAGCCAGCTGCCATGTTGCAAGTTGCCCTTTAGAGAGGTCCATATGGCAACACTCCACAAAGAACAGCTGATAAAGGAACTGAGCCCCTCAGTCCAACAACTGCCAAAAACAACAACAACAAAAGAATTCTGTCGAGAACCATGAATGTGACCTTGGGAGCAGACCCTTCCCAGTCCAGCCTCTTGACTGCCACTTATGAGAGATGCTGAACCATGCCTGGATCTGTCATCCGTGAAAAGGGTGATGTGACCAAAGCGTGTGGTTTTAAGCCAAAAAAATAAAAACAAACAAATTTTAAAAAGCCTTCTTCCGAGTCCCCCAGTTCTAAAGAGTTGGGAGACAAGCTTACTTACAAAGGTCTGACCCCTTCCACCGCTCTGCCACTTTGCTGTATTCATCATCCCTAATCCCAGGAATTCTTTCTGGGGGCATGATGCTCCTGGCATAGTACGTGCTCAAGAAAGTCTTATAGAACTGAGTCAGATTTTCTAGTTCTTTTTTTCTTTGCACGAAGCTAGAAAATGTTCTCAACAAGAAGGAAACAAAGGAGAGTAAAATATGCACATCCCATCGAGGTCTACTCTTTTCCAATCCCTTGTATGCTGATTACATTCCCACCAAGGCTCTCAGTGAAGGCTGGTGACCTTGCCCTGACCCTGTGACAGTGACGTTATTCTATGTACAGACAAGAGGTAGTTCTAAGATTTGGCCTTGGCTGTACTAACCTCTCTTATTTACTGGACAAGCCATCATCCGAGCAGCCCCCTTTCCTGCCCCGTGCTTTCCAATGAAGCGCTCAATCCTAACACATGGCAAACCCCAAAGTTAGGGAATCAATTTATACTATTAGAAGGCGACTTTGTTCCAGAAACAATTCACAGGGACCCTTCCCAAAGCTTTTCCTCAAACAGCCCACACACAGAGCCCGCTCCCCGCCCTGCTGCAACATGTCTCATTCAAGAGAGATTTATTACAGGGCTGTCAACACAATCCCACCTTTACGGAAAAAGATAAAAATAAGAAACACCTTACAAGAAGATGCCGTGGCGAAAGCTAAATCATAAATGTTTGATAAGGAATGGTCAAATCCAGACAAATAACTGTTCAATCCCACTTTGTATTAAGCAGATAAAGTCATACAGAAAATCAATGTGATGTATTGAAAGGGAGAAAAAAATTGCCAAGCTTGGGGATTGGGCTACATGGTGTTATGAAGTAGTCACTTCGTAAGAACCTGATAATACGATAGCAACATAAATATTTAAAAATGGGGTGCTTATTGCTGACTTGCCAGGCCTGTCAATGGCACTCCAGTTCTCTCTGCTGCTGCTGTTGCTGGAGGTAATTTCTGGGGTGACACATGGGTCCTCATGGGAGAACTGCAGAGAAAAGAAACTGATGCAACCGTTTTGGAGGACAATTTGGAAATTCCTACGAAACTAGATATTTTGAAGGCAAACATACCCTTTGTTCCAACACAGCCGCTACTAGAAAGTAACCCTTCTGCTATCCTCCTTGTGCAGGTAGAAGGAATACACGTGCAGGAGTGTTTATCACCAAATCATGTGTAAAAGCAAAACATAAATTTGACCTAAATGCCTGCCAACAGAGGAATGAATAAATAAATTATAAGATGCTCATGTGATGAAATATGACGTAGTCATGGTGTGTTACGAGTTTGAGCTACATGTGCTGGTATCAAATAATCTCCAAGACATAAAAAAAAAAGCCAAAGCAATGAACAAAATACCTTCAATGGTTTCTGTTGCAAGCACTTTTTCTTTTTTTAAAGAAAGCTCTCCATATGTGTATCTGATGATAAATTCACATGATGCTTCTAGAAGAATCTATAATATAATATATAATCCATGGTGGTTTCTCTTGGAGACATGGATGAGAATGAGATACGGAAGGAAAACATCTACTGTTAAGTCTTATTGAAAGGTTTGAAACTTTCACCATGAGCCTCCATTCCTTGTTCATTTCCCCTGAGTGGGGGAATAGAGCAGCAATCGCCACAACCAACACTAAAACAAGGTAACTGGAAAACCTTTTCTGGAGCTAGGAAGCCCTGGGTTGTTCCCTGAATCATCTGAGAAAGACTGAGGGATCTTTGGATGTTCATTACTACACCTCTGCCCCGGCTCCTCTCCCACCAGAAACCACAGCATGAAAGCTGGAGCGTCCTCTGGTGCAGACCAGCCTCCTCCATCTCCGGGAAGAACAGCCATGCTTCCTTCTGTTTCCCCCAAGCCCATACCAAGCCTCCTCAAATGAACTGAGCGGGTTTCTGCCAAAATGTGGGGCCTTTCACGCGCAGAAGTACATTTTAAAGACTGGCTCGCGGGGCCAGGCGACTTCTACCAGTTACCCTGTAGGGCAATGAGCTCCCGCTGATGGCATTATTTTATATAAATTGTAATTAAAAAAAAAAAGAGTAAAATGAAAGACAAAGACTTTGCAATAGTAAAACATGAGGAAGGGTCTCCTGAACCAGAGAGTAATAAAAGCTTGCCAAACAAGCAGGTACTTACACAGAGAAGAAAAACAATCCTGGGATCACCCTGCTGAGAAGTGGGTTTGCTTTAAGGGGAAATCATAGGAAATGAAGATCAATTAACAATGTACCAATGCGCCTAAAGATGACTTGACTTTATTACACTAACAACATGTCACCTCCCTGGCAGGGGAGGCCCCTGGGACAAGAAGGCAGCTGACGAAAGGGGTGGGCAGTCTAGTGGTTTGTTCTTCTGAAGTAAACATCCACGAAGAGCCATGCTGTCTGCCTAAATAAGAAAAGTGGCTTACAAAAATGAAAGTAACTTTTTTTGATCATCCTTGACATGACACTTTCTATTTCTATATAGGTAAAGACAGGATCATGGTGATTTTTCAAATATTTTTGGTACTAGTGAACTAGGAAAAAGAGGCTCCTTTTGATAAACCAACAACTCTCCCAACCTAGCCTCCCAGACCTAGAGATTAGTACCCAGTTCACTCAAGAAACATTTGACATGAGGTCTTGAAAGCTGTTCTTCTTACATCACACTTTCCATCAGATGTCTCAAGTGTCAGGACACATCAGAACATTCTGGAGGTCTTGTGAAATAACAGGAGATGGTTGGTCTGGCTACCAGAGTTTCTGATTCAGGGGGTCTGGGGTGGGGCCACAGAATCTGCACGCCTAACAGGTTCCCAGGTGATGCTGCTGCTGCTGGCTGAGAACCCCCAGCACAATGGTTAGAAGCTTGGACTGTGGAGCCAAATGCATTTGATTTAACCCTTAGCCCTGTCACTCAGTTGTCTATGATTTAAACAGTCACTGAATCCCTGGATACCTCAGGATGCCTTATCTATAAAATAGACATACCAGTAATATCTGCCTGCACTGGGTTAAATCATGTTTCCACAAAATTCATGTCTACCTGGAACCTCAGGATATGGCCATATTTGGAAATGGGGCCTCTGCAGCTATGGTTAGTCAAAGTAAAATAACTTCATAGTGAGTTCAGGTGGGCCCTAAATCCAATGACTAGTGCCCTTACAAGAAGAGGAGAGGCTGTATGATGGTCATGTGAAGACAGAAGTCAAGACTGACTCACGCTACCACATATCAAGGAACACCAAAGATTTCTAGCACCTACTAGCAACTAGGAGAGAGGCATGGAACAGATTCTCAGAATCAGAACAGATTCTCTCTCTCTCCTTCCCAGAAGGAACCAACCTTGCCAACAGATTGTTTTCAGACTCTAAAACTGTGAGTTCTCCGTACATTTCTATTTTAAGCTACCCAATTTGTAGTGCTTTGTCACAGCAGCCCTAGGAAACTGATACATGGCCTTAAGGAATTCTTGCGAGGATTAAATTAGTGAATACCTAGCAGGTGTCTAGAGTAGGGCCTGGCACATAAGGAATAAAAGTGAAATAGTAG